>NC_138178.1:118733118-119363189 GCF_964165515.1 Mesoplodon bidens
AATATTCTTTGGCCCTGGAGTCACTGAATTCACATCTTTATCTCACTTTATCTAGATATATATTTCACTTCATTACATTAATGGAACTCTCAAGAACTGAATTCTATTAAAGTGAAATAAAGTTTTTAAGCAATTTAGGCAGTTAAATATATATATATCATACACAACACACACACAATGTATATAATGAAATCCTTATACAAGCATAAAGGTTCTTAATAGAAATAAATTATAAGCAATAAAATAATAATTAAGTTTAAATTTTAGTGTACTCTTTGCTTTTTTTAAATAACTAAAATTCATAAAATAAAACCAAAATTTGTTCATTCTTACCGAAAAGATTCTGATTGGTACATACTTTTTTAGGCTAATTTACCAAACCCTGAGTTTTGTTTCTTCCTCTCTGGTTAGATACATATCACTCTAAGCAAATAAGAATGTTTAAATAAGGGTCCTGCATTGGTGTTTACTTATTTGAAATTAGGTTTTCATTCTAAATAGTTTCAGTAAAGTGTATGTTACAGTAGAATGTCTCTTTACCTGTTTTAAGGTCTGTGTTAAATTGATAAAATACACCCTTACTCCTGCTTAAGAGTGCATCTTTTGTTATATAAGTTAGCAAATAGCTTATATCAATACAAATGTCCAACAATGTAATTAAATCATTGCTACTTGAAATACTTTATACAGGAATAATTTATCTCTTTACACTATAGAAGCCTTGCATTTCAGTAGTTTCTATAGCTTCTGTATCATCACTTGAAATTTACCTAAAAAAGAAAACATGAAAAATCATTCTTTGATTTTAGGTACAAGGAAAACAGGCCTGAACATCAGTTTCCTGCTTCATTTAGTAAGTAGTTTCAGTCAAGAAACTTGCTATATCAAACAACTTTTCACACTCTTCACAATATTTGATAAAGTCAATTTCATTTTTATGAGATGATTATCTGGTTTGTGAATGACTACTTTTGTTTCTCTGTGATTCCTACATTTTAGGTATTTCATTGCTAATTATTGTGAATAGAAAGGAAATACAGTGATGCTCAAAGCCAATTTTATTCTTGGTTGGTAGCTCTGGTGGAAAGATCTTTGGAAAGGAGTTTAGCAATAAAAGACTAGTTGGCTTTATTTAGCTTTATATAATAGGTATTTTCTAGAAAACTGTTTAAAAAAATTTTTTAACACTATAAGGAAATTTGCCATCTTAAAAGAATACTGCAGAAAATTTTCCTTTAAGAGTTAAGAATCATTTCTTAAGTTGTCTTATAAATTTGGATTTCCTTAGCACATTTTCTTAAATCACTATTATGAATTTAAAAATCATTGACTATGAATATAAGTATGCTACATGTTACTACATTAAATGTTAAAATTTGATAAAAGTAAAATGAAATGGTTTTAGCATTTTAAATGTTCTCTAAGTAACAAAAACAAGAAACAAACAAAAAAACACCAGACCTGAAAAATAATTGCTAAAAACATTTGTAAGAAATGTGAATTCAACTTACAGGCAGGCATTGAAGATACTTCAGCTGTTACAATACTTTTTATCCCCAAGTTTGATAAGCCACCTCTGATTAAGCCACATGTAAATGCTAAGTACTAAAAAGAAAAAAAAGTGTAAAATATATTAAGGATTTACTAAGATAGTAAAGCTATTTATAAATGATAGTTAAACCTTGATATTAATAAGTCATTGCTGTTTAAGAAAGGGTTGTGGAAGAATTTTTCAAATCATTGAAAATTATGATTGTGACAAAACCAAGCTGGAAACCAGTTAGAATTAGTTCCAGAGTCAGCAGAGGTGATTTGTGTCTACCTTCAGTGCTGCCTGAAGGGTTCTAAATAGACCCTCCTTGTGGAGTGATTTGGGCTTTTTGGCTGCTTTAACCTCCCATGGTTCTTTTTAATTTTGGCCACGCCATGTTGCTCGGCTTAAGGGATCACAGTTCCTGACCAGGGATTGAACCTGGGCCTTGGCAGTGAAAGCCCCAAATCCTAACCACTAGACCACGAGGGAACTCCTGCTCCCATGGTTCTTGCCTGTTTTCTGAGCCTTCCCGTCATTTCTGTAAGCTAACTAATTATTATTCCATTCAATCAAAATTGGTTTCTGCTTTCTACAACCAAGAATCCTGACTTGTTCAAGACTTGTAGCCTGCCAAAACAAAGACTTACCTAGTTTAAAACATCAAAGCGCCAATGTTGAGAAACCCTGTCATATGGAAACAAGGAAGGGAAATGGGACTATGCCACAGCAGAGACAGCCAGGACAAAAATGAGAACCAAAAATCAAATAATCCAAGAAATTTTTTATTGTCTACATTTTGCATGATATTCAACAACACTACTATGTATCTATGAATAATAATAGAATATTATTATTTTATAATTAATATAAGTAAGTGGGTACTGATAAGTAATCAGATATGGAGTCATGAAACTGTAAGCTGGGAGAGAACCTAGAGATTCTTTATAATATAGATATTATTATAATCAATTTTATTAATAAGGATACTAAGGTCCAGAGGGGTTACGTAACTTACCCAGTGTCACAAACCTATAAGTTGTGGAGTTAGCTTAAAATCTAGATTTATTTGGTCCCAAGTCCATACTCTTTCCACTACACCAAACTGCCTTTGTGTTAGATAATTTAGATATGGACAGATTTTACAGATAAATAGCAGTTTATACATACTGCCCAAGATATTTTATAAGTACCGCACACTAACCGATTGTGCCACTGGAGCTACGCTTGCCCAAGATATTTTAACCACTTCAAAGGAACCCTTACATTAAAACTTGTCAGCTTTTCTTTAATACATCTGGTCTATTTATTGATTCCTGAGACTGAAAAAAAAATACATGAAACACAGATATACTTAACACAAAACATGTATTCTTAGAAACAAATGTTAATTATATTAAAAAAATTTTTTTAATTTACTGATGGAGATTATAAACATGAACTCTGAGGTGAATAATTCTGCATACCAGCTTTTTTAAGCTTGAGTGTCTTTTCTCATGTATCCATGCTATATTCGAGAATCTACCATTAAACTACATTTTTTTTTTTTTTTTGCAGTACGCGGGCCTCTCACTGTTGTGGCCTCTCCCGTTGCGGAGCACAGGCTCCGGACGCGCAGGCTCAGCGGCCATGGCTCACGGGCCCAGCCGCTCCACGGCATGTGGGATCCTCCCAGACCGGGGCACGAACCCATGTCCCCTGCATCGGCAGACGGACTCGCAACCACTGCGCCACCAGGGAAGCCCCTAAACTACATCTTTAATGGCATTTAAACTACAGTGTTTCTTTAATTGGTCATCATAAGCCTACTTAGCTACAGGTTAATGTAAGTTGTTTCAATATGATGAACACCTCCTATTTCATTGAAAAGTGTTTAAACAAAAGGAACAATTTAAAAACATATTTTGAATTCAAAAGTCTGTTGTGATTGGCATTGTACTTTTCCCTATGGTTCTACTTTTTTCATAATAAAAAAACCCCGATCTTCTATTCCATTAAATACCTTTGATGCATGTTCTAAATACTGTTTTCCTGCAGACATTTGAGTAAGCAGGCGAAATTTGTTGTCCTGAAGTACATAGATGCCCTGTTCCAAAAATAGAAAAACATCCAAAGTCAATGTAATCTGTACTCTTCCCTTCAAAACAATTTTAGAAATTTTTAAAGTTATTAAAACTCTCCTTTCTGTTGGTCAAATTTTCTTTATATGAAGAAGTTTTGTAATGTTCAAGCTGAAGAGTTCAGCATTTTATAACACTAATATTTATTGAATGCTTTAAGATACTGAAGATACAAAGATACCTAAGACAGTTCCTATCCTTAAAGAACACAGTCTAGTGCGAAAGAATCAGAAATACATGTCTGGGTGAAATTAGCAGCTATATGTTATTAACTCATACCTAGAAAGCCAAAAATCATAGTCACTTCTTCCTATTAGCATTTCAGGTACTTCTAAGCTAAGGTTGATACTGTTATCTGAAAAAATGAATTCTATTGGTAGCTACAAGATACATTATTTTCATTTTTTTTTTTTTTTTTTTTTTGCGGTAGGCGGGCCTCTCACTGTTGTGGCCTCTCCCCTTGCAGAGCACAGGCTCCGGATGCGCAGGCTCAGCAGCCATGGCTCACGGGCCTAGCCGCTCTGCGGCATGTGGGATCTTCCCAGACCGGGGCACGAACCCGTGTCCCCTGCATCGGCAGGCGGACTCTCAACCACTGCGCCACCAGGGAAGCCCTATTTTCATTTTTATACTTTCTTAAAATGCCAAATATACTCCAAATATTTCCTTGAGTTTTATAAAATAAATCTATTTTATGCATGATTTTCCATGCAACCTATTTTTATTTTAACAAAATATTTTAAGAATAAGAAATATGACAGCAACTAAACAGGCAAGAGTTATTTAAGAGTTAAATATGCTCTATAAATTAGCCTTCAGACAAATATGATATATTTCTGGTTCTGCATATTATAAGTAATAATAATGAAATAATAAAACCTTTATCATTCTGATATCTGCTACTTTTTAAAACTTAAAGTTTAATTGAGGGAAAGGGACAGCTATAACTACTAATAATTGTCTCTTGCTCTTTATTCACTATACCCTATTAGAGAAAAAAGTAATGACGTATTAATAACATATAAGAGAAACATTCCAAAGTTGATGAGAAATTAAGTTTTATATAATAAGTAAATCACTAAAATACATTTATATTAAGTTAAAGGACTTAAAAAATAGGCCTTAATTTATCTAAATACCTGATGATTTGTCCTTAGATTGTCGATTTGTTTCTTGAATACTGTAGTCCAAAAATCTTTACAGATGAACTTCATGATATCTAACTCATCCTTGAACCTTGCAGTATCTTTTGTAAACCTAAAAAGATCAACTAGAAGTAACACTGTACTTTTCCTCCAAAGAAAGCAGGAGGGCCAGATTATTAACTAATTTCCAAATGCCACAACAGCACTGAACATTTACTGACAGTCATAAAGTGATAAGCACCAAGCAAAGTAGATCCCATCTCAATGGATTCACATTCTGTTATATAATTTGGGGGCTAAAATTAGTCTAAAGGTGTATTAGTCTAACAGTACACAGCAATTTTAGGTACAACTAGCACGTTAAGAAAAAAAAAGCTGAGCATAATCATGGTATTGTTACATAAAATATAATCAGAGTTCAACTATTTCAGATAGTGAGAAAGGAATACTAAAAAAAATTGATCTATAAATTGAAAGATTATTACATGCATAAACAGAGACTCTAAGGTATGCATTTAAACAAAATTCCATTTAGGTTAAAGAACATATTAGATCTTAAGTAGGAAATGTAGTAAGATTTTAGATGGTTGTTTCAGCATACCAAAGTTTTCAGGAAAAAAGTAAAACATAGAAGATACATATTTTCTTCAAATATTAAAACATGAAAGTTGGATAACTGAGTTAAAATAGCATCAGACCTAAAAAGAAATTTCAATCTGTGAATTAAAGAACAGAATAAATAAAGTTTGGGAATTAAAATTAAATTATCTCAAGTTTTATTCAGTCTTTTGAAATGGATCATCTTTGTTCATAACCTACCTGGAAGAAAATTTTCAAATCCATACTGCTCACCTTTCTATCAATCCTTGTCCCACTCGAAACCCCATGTTTTCCAGCTTAGTTATACAGCGTCCATTTTCCTATTTAAAAATAGTTTTGAATAAATTTAGAATGCTAGAATGTAAATATTTATACTTTTTTCACTGAAACATTGTAAGAAAAAGTGAATTACAAGTCATACTTGAATTTTCTTAGTACTAATCATTTTCATAAGGCAATAAGATAAACAGGGAACTGTTATTACTTTTCAGAAATGCCAAAGCCCCTTCCCAATTACTCTTCTCACCTTCCCTGGCTTTTTCCATTTTCCACTCTTCTTCTCTCCTCAGTTATAAAACTGAGGTCATGGTATCGCTTTTGACTTTTTTCTGTCAGTCATTCCCTTTGTGCCTTCACTAAGTTCTATTGTCCCTTGCTTCAAAATGTCTCTTAGAGTCATCCAAGCTTTCCATTTCTCAGTATGTCTTAGTTGATGACCCCACCTTCCTATGCCTGGAATCATGCAA
The DNA here is from genome assembly GCF_964165515.1 of Mesoplodon bidens. Classification (NCBI taxonomy): domain Eukaryota; kingdom Metazoa; phylum Chordata; class Mammalia; order Artiodactyla; family Ziphiidae; genus Mesoplodon; species Mesoplodon bidens. The sequence goes on from NC_138178.1 coordinate 118,739,261, forward strand.
TTGCTTCACTCTTCCTTTGATAATCTCATCCACTCTAAGGCTTTAAATACCACCCCTAAGTCGAAGACTCAAAATTCTCTGGATGAACTACAAAGCCCTATACAATCCAGACTCCTGTGCCTCTCTGGCCTCAACCTTCTACTCTTCTTCACTCACTCCATCCAGCTCCACTGATCTCCTTGCTGTTCTTTATTTATTTATTTATTTTTGCTGTGTTAGGTCTTCGTTTCTGTGCGAGGGCTTTCTCTAGTTGTGGCAAGCGGGGGCCACTCTTCACTGCGGTGCGCGGGCCTCTCACTGTTGCGGCCTCTCTTGTTGCGGAGCACAGGCTCCAGACGCGCAGGCTCAGTAGTTGTGGCTCACGGGCCTAGTTGCTCTGCGGCATGTGGGATCCTCCCAGACCAGGGCTCGAACCCGTGTCCCCTGCATTAGCAGGCAGATTCTCAACCACTGCGCCACCAGGGAAGCCCCCCTTGCTGTTCTTAATCATGCCAGGCAAGCTCCAATCTCAGCGCTCTTGCATAGGCAGCTCTTCCACCAGATATTCACATGACCAACTCACTCGCTTTAAGTCTTCACTCACATGTCACCATCTCAATGAGGCTCATTTCAACCTTTTAAAATACAGTATCATTCCACTTCAGAAACTCTCTATCCTTGTAATTCTCAAATTGTGTCCCAAGACTAGCAACATCAGCATCACATGGGAACTTGTCAAAACTGCAAATTCTGTAATCCCACCCCCAATTTAGTGAATCAGAAACTGTAGGTGTGCGTCAGCGAGCTGTGTTTTAAGAACCCCTCCTAAAGTGATTCTGATGCTCTATCTCATTTCCCTGCTTGTCTCCAAGGAACTTCTTTCACCATTTAACCTAATGCACATTTTACTAATTTTGTATTGCTCATGTCCCTTCATCCCCACCCTTTCCTAGAATACAGCTCCAAAAGGGCAAGAATTTTTATGTATTCTGAAGCCTTTGCCTCCCGCTACCACCACAGGCCTCATTATTTGCTGAACTCTCTTCTAAGGAACCATGTACGCTACTAATGGGGCTGACTATTAAACCTGTATTAGTACAGACTTTAGTGGACACAGCCATCCAGAGGTCCCACAGGCCCCTCAAATTAGGCGTATTCATCAAATGATATTATCTTAACATTCTCAGCTTGCTCTGCCTCCAAAATTCTTTTAACTTCATCAATGGCACCACCATCTAGTTACCACAACCAGAAAACTTCTATTTTCTTCCCCTCCTTGCTCCCAGCCCTCCACACACACTGCAGTCCTGTGGAGCCTATTATCTACATGCTTTTCAAAATCCATCTTCTCTCTCCTGACTGCTTAAGTAGCTCTTAGCATTCATTTCTCTCCTGGTCTTCAGTTAGAGCCTTCCAACTGATCTCATCTCTAGTTTTTTTCTTCCTTTGATTATCTTCTGTATTTCTGGTATAGACTTTGTAAAAACCAAATCATGTTGTTTCTCTACTGGACCACTCAGCACCGTTCTGTTAATTTCCACACCCATTCCCAAACTTGCTTAGGTAGAATGAGTACCTGTAAGTCATGATGCTCTTTGTGGAACAACCTGCTCTTCGTATCAACAGAATCACCCAGGAACATACTGATAAGCAGGAAATACGCTTATATGCAGACATTCTCAAATCTTAGCTATTGATCACATGAGCTTCTGAATTAAGCCCGAGGAAGAACCTTCTGATGCTGCACTTGTTCATTCACTTTGGCAGCTGTGAGTGCTCACTAGTAAAGTACCAAATTTTTAAGAAAAACTTAAGAATATTTTACCATTAACCTTAAAAAAATACCTATTCTCCATAAATTGGTAAATGTCAAATTATTCAGTTTTTAGATTTAATTCCTCTTCAAGCACAATTTGAAAATCATTGATTGGGAAGGTGAGAACATTGGGTTTTTTTCCTTTATTTCACTTACACTTATGACTTTATGTCTAAAAAGATATATAAAAACCATTTCTGGATGATAGGATTATGTCTTTTTCACATTTTTTTACTATGAAAAATTTGAAGTACACTCAAAGTAGAGACACTAACAAACCCTCATACACCTAGACTTCAATATGGATTCTAATCATCAAGACTACCACATAACTTTTGTTTGTTTTGTTTTTTTAACATCTTTATTGGAGTATAATTCCTTTACAATGGTGTGTTAGTTTCTGCTTTATAACAAAGTGAATCAGTTATACATATACACATATCCCCATATATCTTCCCTCTTGCGTCTCCCTCCCTCCCACCCTCCCTATCCCACCCCTCTAGGTGGTCACAAAGCACTGAGCTGATCTCCCTGTGCTATGCGGCTGCTTCCCACTAGCTATCTGTTTTACATATGGTAGTGTATATATGTCCATGCCACTCTCTCACTTTGTCCCAGCTTACCCTTCCCCCTCCCCGTAAACGCAAGTCCATTCTCTAGTAGGTCTGTGTCTTTATTCCCATCTTGCCCTGTGGACTACCATATAACTTTTTAGAAATCCCTTTTGCTTATATGGACTTAAAATTTTTTCCCCACCATATACAAATTGCAATAGGAAAAGAAAGTTGTTTTTAGTTTAAATGATTCAAAACTTATGGATTTCCTTTCTCTTATAGGACTACCACATGTCTCAGAATTATCAGTCATGATTAGAACAGCTGTTTTATTTTAGCTAATCCATTGGGGGAAAAAAGAGAGGGATTTTTAAAAAAGGTTTTCCTGGGCAAGAGTTGGAACAGGAAAAGAAAGTAGAAAGAGTAGAATGAAGAGAATTGATTGCACACGTGGTGGGGTCGGGAGCAGAGGTTTTGTGATAAAAAAGGTGTGTTGGGGCTTCCCTGGTGGCACAGTGGTTGAGAGTCCGCCTGCCAATGCAGGGGACACGGGTTCGTGCCCCAGTCCGGGAAGATCCCACATGCCGTGGAGCTGCTAGGCCCATGAGCCATGGCCACTGAGCCTGCGCGTCCGGAGCCTGTGCTCCGCAACGGGAGAGGCCACAACAGTGAGAGGCCCACGTACCGCAAAAAAAAAGAAAAAAAGAAAAAAAGAAAAAAAAAGGGTGTGTTGCTAATTATTCTTTTAGGGAAAAGGGTATAAGGAAAGCTGACTTTGCACAAACAGCAAATGTCTGCTACTCAGCACTTAGCACAGATGCAGAACATTAACTATTGCTTGTGGATGATGATAAAGTCAGAAGTTTGTAACTTGGAAAAAAATCTCTATTACAGATGGATCTGAATGAGAATAGAATTTTCGGGAGTTCCCTGGTGGTCCAGTGGTTCAATCCCTGGTCGGGGAATTTAAATCTCACATGCAGCAAGGCGCAGCCGGAAAAAAAACAACAAAGGAATAGAATTTGCTTCATTTCCAATACTCTTCCTGATATCTTCCTACTAATATCTCCCCAAAATTAGCGTGTTGAAATCCTAACTCCCAGATAGTATTAGGAGGTAGGGCCCTTGGGAGGTGATTCTGTCATGAGGATGGAGCCCTTAAGTATAGCATTAGTGCCCTTATTATAAAAGAGACCCCAGAGAGCTAGCTAGCCCCTTCCACCATGTGAGCACACAGCCAAAACACATCAATAAATGAACCAGGAGGAGGATTTCACCAGACACTGAATCTGCTGGTGCCTTGATCTTGGACTTCTCAGCCTTCACAACTGTGAGAAATAAATTTGTGTTGTTTATAAGCCACTCAGTCTGTGGCATCCTTGTTATAGTACCCAAAACAGCCAGTATCCTTCTTATAGTTTACAAACTGACAGTACCTCTTCCTCGATGTCCTACAGGTGCCATAAATTCAACCTGTTCAAAATAATTCATTATCATCACCTCTTTCTTCTTTATTCCCTCTCCATCCAACCCAGTGGCTCAAGCTAAAAACCTGGGGATAATTTTTCAACTCTCATTCCTATACCTAATCAAGTCCTAGAGATTGTACCTCCTATCTCTCAAACCTTCTCTCCTCTTCTCATTATCCAGATCTTCATTATCTCCTGCCTGGACTCCTCCAATAATGGGTCTTCTCACTACAAGGACCTTCCCTCTCCAGCCCAAATAATGGTTTATCTTTCTGAAATGCAAATGGAGCATGTCATTCTCCTCCTTAAAAATCCTCCACTGAGAAGGTCCATGTGTTTTAATCATACAGACCTCTTTCTAGCTTCAGCTTTCAAAACTTCTCACTCTCCACCTATTCAATCTAGTCACAGTGAAATACTCAAGCATATTTAAATGCACTGCACTTTTTCATACCTCTATGACTTTACCTTTGCCTAGGATGCTTTTCCTGCCCTCACTTTCCACCCCTCTTTATCAATAGCATTATAGAAACTAGAGCTTCTGACTTGAGCATGACTTTGGAATATTTCATTTATAAAATCCTACAACTCCATGATTCCATATCTAATTACCACCCAATACGTTAATTATTCATTGAACACTTATTCCCCAACGACTGTTAGGCAGGGACTTTATCTTATTCATCTAACAATGTCAGGCCCACAATACACGCTTAATATATTTTCTGAATTAATCAATTAGCGAATGAAGACTACCACACATTAGAAGTAACCTCCAGGAGGATGGGGCCATTGTTTCGCTCATTACTATATCCCTAGCAACTAGCTCTGACATATAATGGACACTAAATATTTTTTAAATTAATTAGTGTTTCCTAATTATAGTAACACCTGCAAAGTTTCCTTTGCTTCTACCTCAAATCTCATTAGCCCTCTTTCTTTGAGTTGCCTGGAGTGTTACTGAGGGTTAGGGATGGGGAGGGAGGGACAGGATTCTCAGGCTGGGAGAGGTCTGTCCAGTGGACGACTGGGAAGTGCTGGAAGTGACAGCCGAATTAAGTAGGGGTGCCAAAATCAGCAGTTAACTCTGACGCAAATCATGGTAGGGACAACACATGGAAGGGACAAAACAAATCTGTGGCGTGCCACACACAGATATGGGACTGGACAAAAAGGTATCAAATAGTAAAAGATACGAAAGAGACAAGGATGAAAGACTGAAGACAGCTGACAGGTTCTAAGGCTTAGGATACCTGAAGATGGACCAATCTGCCTACACTTCGGGAGGCGATGAGTGGTGATGGGACGGGGATTAAAAGAAAACTGAGTGGAAACAAGGAGTGTCACCGCAAAAGGACCTCAAGGGCGTGTGGCAGCACTCACCACCTCCCCCTGCTCCGCGGACTTGTACACTCCAGACACCATCTCGTTATGCAGAAGCAAAAACAACGCCTCGTCCGCCATTTCCTGCTTATTCTTCCAAGCTCCGGGTTTAGGCTCCCGTTTGGGCCGGGCTCGTGGTTCCGGCTAGCGCCTGGGCAGCTTGGGCTGAGCCGCCGCCGCTCGCTCAGTCCGCAGCCCGTCCCTCGTTGCTAGGAGACCGAGGAATTCACTCAGCTTCCCGAAGGCTGATACTGGAGTGAGCCGGGGCCCGCGGCGAGCCCACCCCAGGGCCACTAAGTCCTTGGGCAGAACGAAAGGGTCTGACAGCACCGGGAACCTTACCCAACCCCCGGAGACCCCATCCGGCCCTTGGGCGGGGGAAGCGAAAAAACAACTTCCGGTCCCCTCTACCCCGGCATTCCGCCAGCTCTATGGTCATAGAGTTCCTTCCGCGGGGTGAACCGCTGGCGCCCAGAGAGGAGGAAGGTTTCTTCCTCCTACAGCATCGAAGGCGGTGGGCGGGGAAGGTGGTAAAATAAGACGGGACCTCCCGCTGCCATCTCTCTGTTAATTAACTATGTTAGAACTGACAAGAGTTTCTATTAGCTTCATCAAAAGCTTCCACTTCTGCCATATGTTGCTTAATATGAAAAGTTGTAAAAAAAAAAAAAAAAAAAGCGAATACTGAGACTACCCTAGTAGTCCAGTGGGTAAGACCCCGCGCTCCCAATGGAGGGGTCCGGGTACCATCCCTAGTCGGGGAACTAGATCCCCGCATGCATGCCGCAGCTAAGTCTGGATGTCGGAACTAAAGATCCCGCATGCAGGAACTAAGACTTGGTGCAGTCTAAATAAATAAATAAATAATTTTAAGTGAATAAATCGTCATATTTCAGGCTATAAACTTTAGGTATATTGAGAGATTATCCCAATCCATTTTGGATTAAGCCTGGGTGTACAAAAAGATTTAGAGCCGTTTTGGCCACTTGGAGGTTTACTTGGAGTAGGGTACAAGGGACAAGGAGGATGGAGTAAGCAAAGCACAAGGTAATTTGAATCAGAAAATACAAATTAAAGACTTCAGAAATGCGACGTCACTGTGGGACGGAGTTCATATAAGAATCTATGGTGGATGTGGGACTTAACCCCTACAGACCTGCGAATACATATGCACGTCTTAAATTTGGCAAACTTTGTCTTAAACGTGATGCTTAGCCTATGATTAGATCTTTTCTTAGTAATTTACAAAGCAGATTTTTTTCCCCAATTAATTCATTGCTTCCCCCGAAGTAATATGTCGAGTCTTCTCAAATTGTTAACAATAACCTCTCAACTCTTCATACTCTTTCATATCCCCTTCTAATGTTTGGATCCGTTTTTTCCATCACCTCATAAAATCAAGCATGTAAGTTTCACCTTACCCTTTGAAAAGAAACATTAATTTTGAAGAGTATTTTGCAATCTCAATCTTTTTTTCCAGCACTAAAATTTCCCATATGTGAAATCAGGTCCTTTATGTCCCAATTGCATTCTCCCTCATCACCATCATCAAGGTCAAAGATTAAGCAAAAGACTGGCCACTTACCAAGGTCAATTTCTCAAACCACAATAACATGGTGTTCTTTGGATATTTTGGAGACTAAAGGGGAAACTAATATTTATTGAGCATTACTAAATGTTGAACATGGCATCCTACTGATTATCCCCCATAAATTAGACTATGTTAAATTTCCCAGGATCTTAGTAATATAGTCTACGGAAGTAAGAATAGATCCTACGTTTTTGGCTAACTCTAGAAGCATCTCTCGTGGAAACATTGTTACACTTCATGGTACCATTACCACATTCTCAGGTTTCATGTACTGCCTACTACACAGGATTGTAATAAGGATCAATGAGACAAAGTATGCTCACAATCAGAATCATGTAATTTTTTTTTCCCCACACCACGCTGCATGCAGGATTTTAGTTCCCAGACCAGGGGTCGAACCGGAGCCCCCTGCAGTGGAAGCACGGAGTCTTAACCGCTGGACCACCAGGGAAGTCCCAGAGTCATATAATTATTTATCAACACTCATCCTTCTTATCCAGCTTTACTTTTTCTTTTTTGTATAGCACTTAACCCATTTCTACCATGCTATGTAATTTACTTACGCTTATCGTCTGTCTCCTCACTCTTCCTGCCGCCAAGCTCCTTGTGGGCAGATATCTTTACTGTACACTGACTATCCAAGTGCCTAGAATAGTGCCTGGCAAAAAGTAGGCGTTCCATAAATATTTGTTGAGTGAATAAGTACATGAATGATCTTTTTTCCCTAAGGAGCCTACAGACTCCATGGCAGCAGGAACCACAGTTATCTCGTTCTAAGCTTTTTTCCAGAGTCTAGCTTAACACAGTAAGAGCTTTTAAGGATTGTTGGATGAATTAAAATGGTAACTTGGATTAAATACAGTTGGCCTGCTAATGCTTGGTGCAAGGATGCCTGGTTGCAGATGGAGGATGAGAACACAAGGATTATTGATAATATTGTTTCTGTGGGAAAATGCTTTCTGAGCTACAATTTACAAATACACTTCTGGAACAAAACCCGTTCTCACGTTGGCAGTGCGGGTAGAGCAGAACCAGAAGGTGGACGACACACACACAGCTAACAGTAGCGCTGCTCCCCCAGACCCTATTTTAAACCAACCAGCTCTAGACCGGCGTAGAGGCTAATGCCCGTCTCGTCTGTCTCACCGTCGCTTTTTTTCTTGTAGTAAAGCCTTGCACATAGTCTGATCGATCGTATGATGATTCTGGGCCGGCGTGACCTGGGGACAGTTACGGTATTTCCTTATCAGTAATAACAGGCAGTTTATTCACGCTTTTGGTTTGTGGGGGATAAGGCACGTGAAGTGTTTCACAGAGTACAACACAAAGCAATTGTTAGCTATTATGATGAATGACTTTTCCTTCACTTTTCGCTTCCCTCTCCTCATTTGAGCTTAACCTAGTCAAGAGAAGCCTGCGCACCCCCACCACTGCCTCTCTGGGCATGCGCACCAACAGAACGGCCGCACCCTGTCCTAATCAAATCATTTACCCAGAAAAAAGGGAAAAAAGACTCGCCTGCACCCTACTCTGAGGGGAACAGGTGGTAAAACGATAAGAGGCCGTCATATACAGGTTAAAAGGGCTGCAAAACTCCACTCTCCCCACCAGAAGAGCCGGCCCGCGAACTCACGTCTCCGAGAGCCCAGAGACTCTCAAATCCGCCCCGGCTCTGCGCTAGAAGCGGAGCCCAGCCACCCGCAGCTAATCGGGGAGGGAAGCGACCGTCTGGCGGACTTTTCATTGGCCCAGAGTCACAAAGGCCGACAGCTTCTCCCCCTTCCGGTTGCTGAGTGGTTGAGGCCGAAATACAACTCCTATCTCCATTGGCTGAGCCCAGCTGTCAGTCTTCTCGCGTCTCGCGGCGCGACACAAGCAGGCGTGGCCTGGAGAGCAGTGTCGGAGCCTGCTGCAGGGAGAAGATGGCGGTTGCAGTGAGAACTTTGCAGGAGCAGCTAGAAAAAGCCAAAGAGAGCTTAAAGAATGTGGATGAGAATATTCGCAAGCTCACCGGGCGGGATCCGAATGACGTGAGGTGAGGGGCGGATGGGAAATGCCGGCTCCGAGAGGCAGCCACGAAGCCGGGGACAGTTGGGGCGGGGAGGGCGGCCAGCCCTGAGAGGACTCGGAACATCGAGGCCTGTTCGCGGGGCAGCCGTGGAACCCCGTCCTCGGTGAGGTGGGAATTTCCAAGGCTCCCACCGTAAGTCCTGGGGCTCAGGTGCGTGAGGAAGGAAAGCGGGGCCTGGGTGCGCCAGGATGGCTTCCCGTCCTCCGGGAAGGCCCAGACTGCCGATTCCCGCCCTCGGCCCTGCAGGCCCGGAACTGCAGCACAAAGCGTTCCTTCTCCCGGGGCCACCCGATTCGGGGCTGGCCCGGAGACCCTCCTGGGACGCGGTCCGGCCGCCTCGCGCCCCCGGCTCTTGCCCACGTGCAACTTCCTTTGGGTTGGCGAAATCCGGACCTGATTCAGGCTTGTTAATGTTGAGTGGCATCGAGGTAAATATAATTTCTGTGATACTCGTCTTGGAAAAATCAGGAAGTTAACAAAATACTTCGTTTCCTGTTTCAAAACACGTGGGTTTTGAAACCATCATCTTCGAACTCTTCTGGTTATTTTCTTTTGATGATGAACCGCACCCGTTAAAGTATTTGGTGTTATTAGAAACGATTTTTGTACTGATTTGTAAATATCTTGTAGGCCCATCCAAGCCAGATTGCTGGCCCTTTCTGGTCCTGGTGGAGGTAGAGGACGTGGTAGTTTATTACTGAGGTAAGATTTCCTTAGAATTTTAGTTCATTGCTACTTACTACATACACTAAGTTAACGAAACGGTTTAAACAAATTTCGTGGTCGAGCCAATGTTAGAAATGTTTGGTTTGTTTGAAGCTGTGATCAGCTGTAGTTTTCTGTAGAGTTATCCTGGAATTTCATTTGCATTCAAAACTAGATATTGAAGAATATACTAACTATACCAGTTATATGCAAACTTAACTTAATCTCATAGTTTTAAAAGAAATGCTACAAAAGCATCTTGAAGTAAATGCCCATTTAAGGTTACTTTAACTGGAAGGTTTTTTTTTTTAATTGCAACTAAATTATCTTCCTTAAATGGAAATACCATTTTTCTCAAATTCCAAGTGCTTTATGTTGGCCTTTTTTTTTTTTTTTGCAGGCGTGGATTCTCAGATATTGGAGGAGGACCCCCAGCCAAACAGAGAGACCTTGAAGGGGCAGTCAGTAGGTATGTTAGAGGACAAGGTTCTGAAGGCATAGTTGTATGTTCCATTTTCTGAAGTAGCATACAAATATAAAAATTTAATAAATATTGTTGAATTAAGTTATATTAGAATTGAGTAGTATACTACTTACCCTGAGTCTGTTTCCTTGGTATTTGAACTGAGACAGCCAGTATCCCTCAAAACTCAATTCTTCACTAAAAATAACAGAAATTTTACCAAAGTAAAGGCCATGAGAAGAATAATATTGAGAAAATAGTTAATTTGGGTTAATTTTCTGACTTGTACTACAAAAACTTAACCAGCTTGAGAGGTATAGGAGATCAGAGTTTGAATTGGTCCTTTTAAATTCATTTTCCTTTGTCAGGCTGGGCGGGGAGCGTCGGACTCGGAGAGAATCACGCCAAGAAAGCGACCCAGAGGACGATGATGTTAAGAAGGTAATTGAGATTAAAAGAACTTCATAGAGGGTGAATATAGTATTTTCACCTCAGTACATTTAAAGGAGTGCCACTGTATGCTAGTTAAATTACTGAAATTTCTTTTCTCCTGCAGCCAGCTTTGCAGTCTTCAGTTGTAGCTACCTCCAAAGAGCGCACACGGAGAGACCTTATCCAGGATCAAAATATGGATGAAAAGGGAAAGCAAAGGTATCTTAAGTATCTTTCTGGAGGAAAACAACTCTTGTCAAATAATGCAATTTTAAGAAAATTTAAGGAATTGTTCAAGTGTCTGTGCTATGCTTCTTTTAGGAAATGGCAGGCTTAAATGAAGTGGAACCTTTTGAAATTGGATTTTTTTTCTGTTCTTTAGGAACCGACGAATATTTGGCTTGTTGATGGGCACCCTTCAGAAATTTAAACAAGAATCCACTGTTGCTACCGAAAGGGTATTTATGCAACTTTTCCTTTGCTTCCTTTATTTAAGCTATTAAAGTAGTTGATTAAATATTTCTTAAACACTGAAAAGTTCTCAAGATTTAACTGTAAGCTTCATAAAGTGCGTTACTGATATTTCCTAAGGAAAAAAAAAGAGAAGAAAAAGATTTACTTGCTAGCCTAAAATGAAGCCAAGGAAAAACTTCTAAAACTTTCTCAAGTTGTTATACTGTTGACTGGTTCTTTTTGAGGTGCTGTTAAAGTAACTTAATGAACTTTGCTTTGTGGTTCAAAGGGCCTAGTCTGATTCAGGAGAACTTGAATTCTGGTTTCAGCTCTATAACAATCTCATTTTGTGGTCTTGGACATGTCTCTTCATTTCTTTAGGCCTTAGAGTGCTTTCTTTCAAACAGGAAGTTGAACTTACTAATCATCTTAATTTATTAAATAATTATAATTTCTAAGACTTACTCAGAGGCACTCCAGAAGCAACAGCATAAATTATATTCCCTGCCCTCCAGAGTTTATTTAACTGTGTCATTTTTCTGGAAGTTTTTATTTTACTAAAGCTACAAAATTGTGTCCTTGGAGTTGAACACAAGCTTATTGCTTCTCGGGAGAACTATAGTGAAAGATAACAATTCAGTTATTTTATTTCAGCTTTCATATGTTAAACTTTATTAGAAAATATAAAAACTTAAAGCATCAACGTTTGAAGAATGTCTGTAGATTTTTTTTTCCATAGATTTTTTTTTTTTTTTTTTTTTTGCGGTACGCGGGCCTCTCACTCCTGTGGCCTCTCCCGTTGCGGAGCACAGGCTCCGGACGCGCAGGCCCAGCGGCCATGGCTCACGGGCTCAGCTGCTCCGCGGCATGTGGGATCTTCCCGGACTGGGGCACGAACCCGTGTCCCCTGCATTGGCAGGCGGACTCTCAACCACTGCGCCACCAGGGAAGTCCTTTTCCATAGATTTTTAAAAAGAGTTGACTAGTTTGTTAGTTACTTCGTTCACTAGGACATCACTTTTCTCAAATTCTTTGCTTTGGAAAGAATAACTGAAGATAACCTATAAAGACAGTACTCTTCTTTTTCAGGTTAACTTTTAGGTAAGGTTCTTTCATAAATTACGTTGGAATAAAACAGTTACTGATATTATAGCTAATGGCTTTAAACTTTAGATTTTTAAATGAAAAGGCTTCAGTCCCCATTTCCTGGAAGGGAAATTGCAGTCCACCTCAAATGCCAAGTTTGAATTAGCTGGTGTCCTGAATTGCAGATGTGAAACATGTTTGCAGACAACAGTAAAATTGTGATATTTCACATAATCAGGATTTATAATAAGCTTTTAAAGATTATTGTTCATCTTTAGCAAAAGAGACGCCAGGAAATTGAACAGAAACTTGAAGTGCAGGCAGAAGAAGAAAGAAAGCAGGTTGAAAATGAGAGGAGAGAACTGTTTGAAGAGAGGCGTGCTAAACAGACAGAACTGCGGCTTTTGGAACAGAAGGTTGAGCTTGCGCAGCTGGTGAGTATATTTTGAAATTCTAAGATTGGTAATCCTTCATGTTGACAAAAGCGCTGACCTTTTTACCTTTTCTTTAGCAAGAAGAGTGGAATGAGCATAATGCCAAGATAATTAAATATATAAGAACTAAAACAAAGCCCCATTTGTTCTATATTCCTGGAAGAATGTGTCCAGCTACCCAAAAACTAATAGAAGAGTCACAGAGAAAAATGAATGGTAAGTGTAAATGAAGAGGTCCCTTGAAATTTCCTTAATGGGTAAGATAACACACAAATACATACGTGTTTGTTTCCTGTGACATCTGTGATTCAATAGTTAACTTTTTAGAAAGATATTCTAAGATGCTAATGTGTTTGGAGTACAGGAGCATTTGTTTCATGATAGATATTAACTGGAAACTTGGATATTAGGTGGTGGTGCTTAATGCATGTTTATTTATTAAGCATTTGAGTGAGCTTTCTCTTTTGCTTGATACTCTTAGTAGCCAGATACAAATGCTGATGAATCAAGAAAAAGTCAACATTGATGTCCATAGAGGAAGCACATATGGAAGGGTAGACACTACTAAGATGGTGATTAGATGATTTGTGTCTCCTTGGGATCAAAAAAATTAATGCATGATATGATACCATAAAACTGATTGTTTAAAAGAAGCTTTATTTTTTTTCATTCAGTATGAAGTAAAATAGCAAAAGATTATCCTGTTTTTCCATCAGTTAGATAACGTGGTGTGGTTTTGCTAATTTCTTAGTATATAGGTTTCCAGTGGATCTTTGTTTTTGTCATCTTATATCAATTTGTAATTACTTACATGCTATAATCAGTCTTTTGTCATCTCTTTACAAAAAAGACATTTAGATAAGTTCAATGACAATTTGTGACCAGGTGTCAAATTGTGATTTTGAATTTTCTAAATCATAGTAAATTTTACACGTGTAAATTTTTATCCTTTAGCTTTATTTGAAGGTAGACGCATCGAATTTGCAGAACAAATAAATAAAATGGAGGCTAGGCCTAGAAGACAATCAATGAAGGAAAAAGAGCATCAGGTGGTGCGTAATGAAGAACAGAAGTCGGAACAAGAAGAGGGTAAGGTGGCTCAGCGAGAGGAAGAGTTGGAGGAGACAGGTAATCAGCACAATGATGTAGAAATAGAGGAAGCAGGAGAGGAAGAGGAAAAGGAGATAGGTATAGTTCATAGTGATGCAGAGAAAGAACAGGAGGAGGAGGAACAGAAGCAGGAAATGGAAGTTAAGCTGGAGGAGGAAACTGAGGTAAGGGAAAGTGAGAAGCAGCAGGATAGTCAGCCTGAAGAAGTTATGGATGTGCTGGAGATGGTCGAGAGTGTCAAAAATGTAATTGCTGAGCAGGAAGTAATGGAAATCAACCAAATTGAAAGCATAGAACCTTCAGAAAATGAAACTAGCAAAGAATTGGAGCCAGAGATGGAATTTGAAGTTGAGCCAGATAAAGAATGTAAATCTCTTTCTCCTGCAAAAGAGAATGCTAGTGCTCTAGAAATGGAAAATGAGCCTGAGGAAAAGGAAGAAAAAGAATCTGAGCCCCAGCCTGAGCCTGTGGCTCATCCTCAATCCCTGCCTCTGCCTCTGCCTCTGCCTCTGCCTCAGCCCCAGCCCCAGCCCCACTCCCACTCCCACTCCCACTCCCACTCCCATTCCCATTCCCACTCCCATTCCCACTCCCACTCCCACTCCCAACCAGTACTCCAGCCCCAGCCTCTCTCTCAGCCTGAGACTTTGCCATTAGCTGTTTCACAGCCACCACCTCAGGTTATTCAGGAGCAAGGGCATTTACCACCTGAGAGGAAGGAGTTTCCTGTAGAATCTGTAAAACTCACTGAGGTGATGGTAGAACCAGTCTTGACAGTACATTCAGAGAGCAAGAGCAAAACCAAAACGAGGAGCAGAAGTAGAGGTCGAGCTAGAAATAAAACCAGCAAGAGTAGAAGTCGAAGCAGTAGCAGTAGTAGTTCTAGTAGCAGTTCAACCAGTAGCAGCAGTGGGAGCAGTTCCAGCAGTGGCAGTAGCAGTAGTCGAAGCAGTTCCAGTAGCAGCTCCAGTACAAGTGGCAGCAGCAGTAGAGACAGTAGCAGCAGCACCACTAGTAGTAGTGAGAGTAGAAGTCGGAGTAGGGGTCGGGGACATAACAGAGATAGAAAGCACAGAAGGAGCGTGGATCGGAAGCGAAGGGATGCTTCAGGACTAGAAAGAAGTCACAAATCTTCAAAAGGAGGTAGTAGTAGAGATACAAAAGGATCAAAGGATAAGAATTCCCGGTCTGACAGAAAGAGGTCTATATCAGAGAGTAGTCGATCAGGCAAAAGATCTTCAAGAAGTGAAAGAGACCGAAAATCAGACAGGAAAGACAAAAGGCGTTAATGGAAGAAGCCAGGCTTTCTTAGCCTATTCTTTGCAGCAGAAGATTTCTTGATGAGTAAAAGGATTACCTTTCCTTGTAAGGAGAATGCTGCCTTAAGAATTGCATGTTGTAAAAATTTTTTTGGAAAATACAGACTGTTTGTTTACCAGACATTCTTGTACTTTTGCATAATTTTGTAAGAGTTATTTATCAAAATTATGTGAGGTTCCAAAATATGTAAAAACAATAATAATAAAAAAATTAACATCCCTTGTCATCTTTTTTAAATATCCTATACTCTTCAGTAAGAATCTGTATATTTTAATAGGTAAATCTTTAAGTCTGTTCCTCTGTATCATACATTGCTTTTGTAGAAATAAATGTGCATTTCTTTCATTAGTTTTGGGATGTCCTCGTTGACGCTTGTATAATAAGTATTCTCTTGATATCATTTTCAGCTTTTATCACTAGATATTGAACGTGATTAGAATGTTTTTGAAGGTTTCCTCACATTTATTTGCCTTAGACAATTATTTTGAGTTGTCAAAGTCAGATCTTTGCAGCTTTGTTGGGAACAGTTTGTTCTCCTTAAAATCACTTACCATTTTTTTCTAATCTCCCTTGTTATTTTAATCTAAGCATTTCCCCATTTCTCATATTTAAACCATATATTTGGTAGATAACTTAAAACAGTATGATTTGGTTGGAGTTTTCTTTACGATTATGGGAGCATCATTTTTTGTCTCCTTGGTTACTTGTGTGATATAGCATATACATCTGTTAAAGAAAAAAAGTCACTTTCTAGGGGAGAGAGGTAGAAAAGTATATTCTAAGCTTGGATTTTGAGTTTGTGGTCTTGTCTTAACTTTTGTGTTGGCCGTAACTGAAACATGCCAATGTGTTTTCAAGAATTTTTGTTTTAGTAAGTATTGTATGAAAGTTTACAAAATGAAGGAAGTTCATCTACACTTGAATCTGTAAGCAAGATAACACGCAAGTGGTACCAAATGATTATTAACTTTGTTGTTTTATAAATTTGTATGAATTTGGAGTATCTGTTGCCCATTACTATACATGTGCAAATAAATGTGGCTTAGACTTGTGTGACTGCTTAAGACTAGTACTTGTATTAACTTTTTGATGCTTTGTACAAGAGAGCACTTAAATTGCAAACGGCCTTTTTTGAGTTCATAATTTAACGTTGTGACTACAGCTTTAGGCTTGACTTTGAATATTCATTATGCCTTCCCTTGACAAGTAAACGGTAAGAGTAAAAATGTCAACATACATTTGCAGCATTATATAAATGGAAGATGTTAAAAGAAATCTTTTTTAAAAATCCTTTCTTGGAGCAATTATTAAATAGTAAAGGAGTAGAAGTTCTCAGGCTGCAGAGCTAGCTACCTGCATCCCTGGGCCAGTTGTTTATATCAAGAGTCACTTCACCCAGGAATTTTAATACTTTCCAGCATGCAGTAACAAATTTTATTTTCCTCTGTGCAATTATGGAGAAAAGGTTGTTAAACACTTAAAAGGGATGACTGTAAAACCTGGTTCTTTTTTTAAAAAGTCCTTATTTGATGAATCTAAAATAATTGTATGTGTTAAGATCTTGTACAAATTAAGTTTTGTTCATTTTTATCCAGAAAATTTCAACAGTTGTCATGATGCTTATACAAAAGATTATTTGGGGCTTATATAATGCATGGGGAGAAAAAAAGGAAAAGATCTTTGGAATATGCAGAACAATTTTCAGTTATTTTAGTTAAGCTCTGCTGATGAAGTATATAGAAAAAATTCTAATAACTTGAATTTTACTGACTTTAGTGGTATGCATTTATAAATTGGAAAGTTTCATTTTTAAAATTGAGTTTTGCTTTATCCTTGGAAATGATCCTTTTTTAAAAAATCTTTATTGGAGTATAATTGCTTCACAATACTGTTAGTTTCTGTTGCACAACAAAGCGAGTCAGCCATATGCATACACATGTCCCCATATCCCCTTCCTCTTGAGCCTCCCTCCCATCCTCTCTGTCCCACCCCTCTAGGTCATCGCAAAGCACCTAGCCGATCTCCCTGTGCTATGCTGCTGCTTCCCACCAGCCAACGGAAATGATATTTTAAGGAATTTATGTTCAGAGGATCGTGTAATTGGTTCCTTACGAAGGTACAAGGAATGTTAGAATTTAAAAGTAATGAGACTTTCTTAGGAGAAGAAGACATACAGGGGTCCTATTAGAAGTTACTTTTATGGAAAATTTAGAAGCTGAATAGGGATACAGCTAGTGATTAAGGACTGAAATTAGTTTGGAGCTCTGTTAATTAGAGACATTTAAGGGGCTGCTTAGGAAACACTTCATTTGCTCTGAGATTGCAAGGTTGGTGTGGCCACAGAAATTAGAAAATAGTATGATCTTCAATGAGCTGTATCCAGGCTAGGGCTTGTCTATGCACTGTCTAGACCTCTGTTAACTATACACATGAATACTCTAGTAATTTGGGCCAAGCAAAACCCACTAAAGCAGCAATTGAATGTGTTTGTAAACTAATGAATTAACAAAGAAATGATTACATGGCATAGTAATGTGGGCCAGTGCCCTCAGAATAACAAGTCACTAAAATGTTTTGGGGTTTAATCTCTTAACATGAATTTTAAAAATATCTTTTTTGAAATCATTGAATAAAAGTCTTAACTAGTTTCCCTTGAGATACTGCCATTAAAGCGCTTAGCCCAGAAAACCTGTAGCCTATTTACATGGTTGGGCTTTCCTTTCTCTAAGAAGTCAGTGGGGAAGATTGCAGCTTGGCAAAAATAAACCTCAAGTATCTGAAAATTTCTTACACTATTTTCTCACATGGCATGATATTCAGATACCTTCAACTCTGCTTCCCATTGCCATTTCAGTACCCTATTTAAATTTATAACACTTCCCCTCACTGTCCCCTTTCCTTGCTTTATTTGCTTTCATAGCACAGCATTATGTAGCTATATTGTACTCTGACTTATTGTGTACTTCCCACTAGAATTCAAGCTCCATGAGAGTGATTTTTTTTTTTAATCCCATTGCTGTAATTCAGATACCTAGGATAGGGCCTTGTGCGTTATAGGCAATATCATGAATAAATTGTGATGGGCCATTAATGTGGTTTGTGTGATTTGATCTCTGATTGTCTTTCCAACTCATCAATTTAACGATAGATCAGAGATGATCAGTGAATAATGGCTGAGGATCTTGCACAACTGAAGAAACACAATAAGGCCATAGTCTTGAACCTCAAGTGGGATAAATAAAACCACTTGAGCATGGTAAAACTTCTGAAAAACCAAATACAAATTCCAAATGTATGGGAATTTTCTAGTTACCTTTTTATTATTGATTTGTAGTTTATTTATTTATTTATGGCTGTACTGTGTGGCCTGTGGGATCTTTAGTTCCCTGACCAGGGATCAAACCCATGCCCCCTGCAGTGGAAGCACAGAGTCTTAACCACTGGACCACTGGGGAAGTCCCCTGATTTATAGTTTAATTCCACTGTCATTAAAGAGCATATTCTGTATAAATTCAATTGTTTAAATTGTGTTGAGAATTGCTATTATGTTAGGCCTTGCATATGATTAGTTTGGTAACTATTATATATGGCCTTGAACAAAGTATTGATTCTGTAGCTATTTGCAGTTTATGTCAATTAGGTCCTTTTTATTGGTTGTATTGCTTAAATCTTTTATATCCTTATTGCTTCTTTATTGACTATCAGTTACAAGAGGCATGTTATAATTTCCCACTAAGTTCATGGATTTGTCTTTCTCCTTTCAGTTTTATTTTATGTATTTTTGAGGCTGATGTACTGCATATAAATTTAAAATTGCTTCATCTTCTTTGTGAATTGACCCTTTTAGAATTTTCACGTCTCTATTTCTAACAATATTTTTGTCTTAAAGTCTACTTTACCTGATATTGGTATAGCTACTCCAGCTTTTTTTGGGATAGTGTTGGCATAATTTCTTTTCCACACTTTTACTTTCAAGCTTTCCATGATCCTTATATTAAAGATGTGTTTTATAAGCAAGATATTTTTTTAAAACCAATGTGATAGCCTTTGTCTTTTATTTGGAGTAGTCTGCCTAAGTTTAATTGTTGACATATTTAGATTTAAATCTTACCATTTTACTAATTGCCTTCTATTTTTCTTGCCTATTTTTGTTTCTTTTTCTTTCTTTTCTTGACTTCTTTTGAATGGAATGAATAATTATTAATATTTTATTATCCCCCTCTATTAACTTGGTACATTCTTTTACTGTTTGTTAAGAGGTTTTCTTAGAATTTACAACATGCATCCATGCATGATGTAAGACCCTTAGAAAATTTTACTCCATTTATATGCTAATTTTTTCATATAGTTTGTCTATATATGTTTTAAGCCTCACAACACATTGTTATGGATTCATACTTTCAGTATTCATTTACACTTTCCATTGCTTTTTATACCTTCCTGCACCTTCAAGTTTTTATCCGGGATCATTTTCCTTCTGCCTAAACATTCTTTAGTATTTCCTTTAATGTGGGTCTTCTGGTGATGAGTTCTCTGTTTTTATTTATCCTAAAATTCCTTTATTTCATCTTCATTTTTGAAGGATTTATTTGCTCAGTGTAGAAGTCTAGGTTGGTGGGTATTTTCCTTCTGTACTGTGAAAACATTGTTTTATTGTCTTCTGTAGTCATTGTTTCTGTTGAGAAGTCAAATGATGGCCTTATTTTTGCTCCTTTGAAGGTAATTCAAAACTTTCCCCCTGAGGCGATGAGGAAACAGGGAGCAGAGGAAACAATTCTAGGCCCCAATTATTTCATCAGTGAATTCTATCCATTTTACACAAACCCTTCCAGAGAGCAGAAGAGGGAACATTTCTTAGCTCATTTAATGAGGCCTATATAACCCTGATAGCAATATGACACAAGGATATTAGAAGAAAGGGAAAATTACAGTGCAATTCACTCACAAACATAAATATAAAACATTAAACTATTGAAAGATCAAATCCAGCAATGTATAAACATGATATACAATGGTAAAATGTTGAGCACTTTCCCCTTGATATTAGGAACAAAACAGGATAATTGCTTTCTCTGCCTTTATTCAATATTTTGCCGAATAGACAACTCTAGTGCAATAAGGCAAGAAGAAAAAATAAATGGTAGGAAAATTGGACAGAAAAAAAACCTATAAAAGAGCATTGAGAGAAATTTTAGATTAAGTGAAAGAATGTACCAGATTCAATCATTAAAAGACTATTATAAAAATGTCAGTTTCCATCCAGTTAATCTATAGATTCAGTACAATTCCAGTATAGATTCCACAAGTGTGCGTGGGAAGGGAGAGGTGGGGTGTAGAAGAATTGACAAGTGTCTCTAAAATGTATATGGAAATAGAAAAGGTAAAGAACTAAATCCTTGAAGAACAAAGTGAAGACTTAATTTATAAACTAAAGTAACTAAGACTGTGATACTAGTGCAAGTATAGTCAAACAGACCAATGAAATAGAGTCCAGAAATAGATGCTCACCACAACAGCTAAAATTAAAGAGTGGCAATGCCAATTGTTGGCAAGGTTATGGAGCAAAGAGAAATTTCGTATATTGCTAGTGAGAAAGTAAATTTGTAAAACCACCTTAGAAAACTGGCAATATCTGCTGAAGTACATTTTTCTGCATATCCTATATCCAAGCAATTTTATCACTAGGTATAAATCCAATAGAAAAGTATGCACTCTTCACCAACAGATGTACATAATGTCCCTAGCAGTGTTATTTATAGATGGCTCAATCTGTAAAAACCCAAATTCCCTCAACAGTGGAATAAACAAATTGTGGCATATTCATACCGTGGAATGCTGTTCAGCAATTAAAATAAATGAACCACAGCTACATCATCGACATGATACCTCCTACAACTACAATATTGAGCAAAAGAAGCCAGGTAAAAATACATATCATTGAGGTGGCCAAAAATTTGTTCGAGTTTTTCCATAACATCTTACAGAAAAACCGAATGAACTTTTTGGCCAACCCAATATCCCATTGACAAATTTCAAAAACTAATCTATAGTTTTAGAAATTATGGTGTTATAAATCAGGATAGTGCTGCCTTCAGGGAGAATGGAGAGGTTAGAGACTGAAAGGGGGCTTGAAGGAAACTTCTAAGTTGCTGGTAAAGTTCTTTCTTCACCTGAGTAATGGTTATATTTGTGGGAATCCACTGAACTGTACACTTATGACTTGTCTACTTTTCTGTACCTTTGTTATACTTAAAGACCATCTCAACGATGCTTATAGATTATTACTACTTTTATTATTATTATTTTTTTGGCTTGTGTTGGGCTTCAGTAGTTTCAGCACATGGGCTTAGTAGTTGCAGCATGTGGGTTCAGTAGTTGTGGCATGTGGGCCCTAGAGCGCACGGGCTTCAGTAGTTGTGGCTCGCGGGCTCTAGAGTGCATGCTCAGTAGTTGTGGCGCATAGGCTTAGTTGCTCCGAGGCATGGGGGACCTTCCCGGACCAGAGATCGAACCCATGCCCCCTGCATTGGCAGACAGATTCTTAAGCACTGTGCCACTAGTGAAGTGCATTACTACTTCTAAATCAACCCAAACAAATTAGTCTCTCAACATATCAATGTTAACAATCTCAGTTTGTCTTCTGAGTTATTCAATTTAGGAAACATTTACTGAAAGCCTATTTCTTTATTTATCTCTTTATCTCTTTATTTATTTATGGCCATGCCATGCGGCATACGGAATCCTAGTTCCCCGACCAGGGATCAAACCTGTGCCCCCTGCATTGGGAGCGTGGAGTCCCAACCACTGGAAGGCCAGGGAAGTCCCTGAAAGCCTATTTATTAAGTAAAGGGAAGACATTTGGGGCATTAGAGATTGAGTGGTAGTCCTTGCCTTCCATTACTAAGAGAAGAACTTTAAGCTGATTTCTTTTACTCTCTTAAGGACTGATAATAGTCTTTCACTCAACATTTATTGAGCATCTATTCAACACCTGGTGCTGGAAATGGAGCGCATTCACATAGACCTCACTGCTTCCTAGAGAATAGTCAAGATTCAGACGTTTACAATGCACTGGTTTAGCTTCTACAGATTTTTCACAATCTTCCCACAAGAATACTTAGCAAAACTAAGACTCTAATGGTTACATCATGGAATCAGTTTCCTTTGAGGTGATAACAGTGTTCATTTAATGAACAAAAGTACTTACAATGAGAAATATTATTGTATGCTGAGCAATTTTTGGAAAAGTCTAAGATTTTTTTTTCCTTTTGGAAGAAATTAACTGGGAGATAGGTGGTACAAGAAAAAAAAAAAAAGGTGTACAGGTGGTCCCTGACTTACGAGGTTCGATTTAATGATTTTTTGACTTTACGGTGGTGGGAAAGCAGTATGTAGTATTCAGTAGAAACTATACATCGAATTTTTACTTCCAAACTGTACTTTAAATTTTGATAACTTCCCAGGCTAATAATATGTGGTAAGATACTCTCGTGATGCTGGGCAGTGGCCCGAGCCACAGCTCCCTATCAGACTTGAGATCATGAGGGTAAACAGCAGATATACTTACAACCATTCTATACCCATACAACCCTTCTGTTTTTCAATTTCAGTACAGTATTCAATAAATTATATGAGATATTCAACACTTTATTATAAAATAAACTTTGTGTTAGAGGAGTTGGTCCAACTGTAGGCTAATGTAAGTGTTCTGAGCACGTGTAAGGTAGGCGAGGCTAAACTATGATGTTTGATAGCTGTATTAAATGCATTTTTGACTTATGATATTTTCAACTTACAATGGGTTTATCAGGATGTAACCTTGTTGTAAGCCAAGGAAGATCTGTATATATCTTTAGAATGTGGAAAACTTAGGAATCCTAAGGATATGAACTAAACCTGGAAATGGCATTTTATGTTTCCAGCCAAGGTATGCAATGTCAAATGGCTCCAATTGCCAGTGCAAAGACTATATATATATATATATATTTTTAACAAATCAAATATTCATTGGCTCTGAGGGAGTCAGGAAAATGTATGTTAGCATCACACAGTGTTTCAGGGCCAATTAATAGAACATATTTGGTTGGTTTTGGTTTGGAAAGGTTTGAGGTTATAGTGTAGGTGGTCCAGAATGTCCAAACAGCCTATGGAGTTTATACTACATGATTTTTCGAAGTAGCCTCAGTTTTAAAAACTACAAAAGGTCTGGTTAAATAAGTTTAGGAAATTACAGCTGTGTATCCCTTCCTTAGAGATTTATAATGTATATCAGCATATTAAAGACCTTGAGAAATTCTGTAGCAACTCAAATTAATTTTGTGTTCTAAATTGATTTGACTGTGGAATTATTTTCTCATTTAAATGTAAAGCTATTAGAAGTTTTTAAGTTAGGTTTTAGATTAGGAATAAATAAAATAAAATTCATATTTTAAAATGTAAATTTGTATGTTCTTCAATAAAAAAGTTTTTCTTCTAGTTACCCCCTTTTTCTGTTACTAGTTTTTATTTATCAAGAAGAGGTAAAAGAATGTACTAGAGTAGGAATATAGTGTTTCAAGTGAAAGATCTTAACAACCTACATTCTATAGCCAGTGCTGCTTAAATTTATTCTCCAGAATACCTCCTATTTGTAGAAGAGAAAAAAAAAATGCCCCCAAATGGAACATAGGATGAGCCCAAAGCAAAAAGTTTCCTTTTTAACATTTATCAATTACAACGAAAAGTTATCAATTTTGGGACAAAATGTGTGTGATAGTTTCACCCAATAGCAATTTACTCCCTGGTAATTTCTTCCTTACTTACCAACAAATGTTATAAAATGAAATCCCCTGCATCGGCAGGCAGACTCCCAACCACTGTGCCACCAGGGAAGCCCCAGGAATCCAGTTTCTTTCCTTTTTTTCTTTTTTTAAACAAATGGATTATCAGTTACCCCAGCACCATTTATTGAAAGACCTTTTCAGTTGGGTCTGTTTGTTGGCTCTATTCAGTTCCCTGAGTCTATTTGTCTATGTCTGTAACCAGTACTACACCGATTTAATTACTTAATCTTTTTTTTTTTTTTTTTTTGCGGTACGCGGGCCTCTCACTCCTCTGCATCGGCAGGTGGACTCTCAACCACTGCGCCACCAGGGAAGCCCTACTTAATCTTTTTAATAAATGATATCTGTTAGGGAAACATCTGCATCTTCTTTTACAGTAGGTACTTGGCTATTTTTGGCTTTTGAACTGCCATATAATTTTAAGCTCAGCTTATTAAATGCCACAAGATAATCTGTTGGGACTTTGATTCAGATTGCATTGTCTAGATAGATCTATGCTGTCCCTGTGGTTGTTGAGCACTTGAGGTGGTGACTATTCTGAATTGAGATGTGCTGTAAGCATGAGATACACACCAGATTCCAAAGACTTAATATGACAAAAAGAATAAAATATTTCATTAATAATTTTCATATTGATTACATTTTAAAATAATATTTTGGATATATTGGCTTAAGTAAAATACATTATTAAAATTAATTTTACCTGTCTCTTTTTGTTAATGTGGCTAATTAACAAAATTAAATTTGATTACAATTGCGGTTCGCATTATGTTTCTATTGGACAGCACTGCTACAGATTAATTTGAGAAGCATCGACACCTTTACAATATTGAGTATTCCAAACTATGAAATTGACATATCTCCATTTATTCAAATTTCCTTTAATACCTTTCCCAAAAAGGTCTTATTCATCTTTCGTAAGACTTATTCCTAGCTACCTGACTCATACATGGATAGATTACTCTTTCATTGTGAAGAGCACACAGAAAAGTATACAAAACAGACCATATTCAACTTAATGAATTATCACAGTGCTAATACCTATGCAATCACCTAGGTGAACTACAACATTGCCAGGACCCAAGAAGCCCCTCTCATATCCCCTTCCAATGATTTCTCCCTCCCTCTCCCACCCTCAGAAGTAACCACTGTTAAAGTAATCAAAGAAGTCATTAGACTGAGTGGCCCTAATGCTTGTCAGCCTAAGAAAACAAACTGAAACCTCAGACAGAGTCCCATAAATGCATTGAGGGAAGAAATTGAAATCTAAGAACAACCAATCACAAACAGCCAACTAGGCTTTCCCAAATAAGGCAATTGCTTAAGCTATAGCCAATCAAATAATTTCCTTGCTTTGTTTCCTATCTGCTCTATAAAAAACTCCTTTCCCCTAACTCCTGACAGGAGCACACCAAACCATTTTCAGTTTGACATTGCTCTTATTGGAATCAATGTTTGCTCAAATACACTCTTCAAAATTTTGATGTTCCTCATTTTATCTTTTAACACCACTATTTTGACTTTCTGATAATTGCTTTCTTGATTTCCTTCATCATTTTAAAAGTGATGAATGCATCCTAAACATTATTATTTTTCTCCTGTTTTTTAATCTTCACATAAATGAAATCATAATGTATGTATTTTTTTGTGTTTGATTTCTTTTGCCCAACATTATGTTCCTGTGACTCATTCATATTCTTGTATGTCACTGTAGATAACTATCACCAGTATGTGGATATTGAGATTCTTTTCAATTTGGGGGTTTTACAAATAATTCTGCTATAGAACTTTCTTGTCTTTTTGTAAACATGTGTACAGATATATACTTAGGAATGAAATTGCTAGGTTGTAAGTTATACACAAATAGGTGCACACACACACAGAGCACACACTTTAGTAGGTAACACCTAACAGTTCTTTGAAGTCATTGTATCACGAGCAGTATATAAAAGTTCCCATTGCTCCATATACCTGCTAACATTTGGTATCGTCAGTCTTCTAACTTTAGCCATTGTTGTTGGTGCGTAGTGGTATCTCATTGTGGTTTTAATTTGCATTTTCTAGATGGCTGTTGTGGTTGAGTATGTTTTCCTATTTTTTTTTAAACCTTTTGGATATCCTCTTTGGGGACTTACTCTTCTTGATTTTACAAGTTCTGTATATACTCTGGAAGTGAATCCTTTGTTGAGTATACCGTCGGCACTCCATATTCACAGGTTCTGCATCCATGGATTCAACCAAACACTGATAGAATATATTTGGGAAAAAAATTCCAGAAAGGTCCAAAAAGCAAAACTTGAATTTGCCACATGCTGACAACTACTTACATAGCATTTACATTGTATTTACAACTATTTACGTTGTATTAGGTATTATAAGTAATCTAGAGATGACTTAAAGTATACCAGAGGATGTGTGTAGGTTATATACAAATACTACACCATTTTGTATAAAGAACTTGCATTTCTGTGGATTTTGGTGGTTTTTTTTTTTTTTTGCCGTACGCGGGCCTCTCACTGTTGTGGCCTATCCCGTTGTGGAGCACAGGCTCCGGAAGCGCAGGCTCAGCGGCCATGGCTCACGGGCCCAGCCGCTCCGCGGCATGTGGGATCCTCCCAGACCGGGGCCCGAACGCGTGTCCCCTGCATCAGCAGGCGGACTCTCAACCACTGCGCCACCAGGGAAGCCCGGATTTTGGTGTTTGAAAGGAGTCCTGGAACCAATCCCCTGGGGATACCAAGGAACAACTGTATGCATTGCAAACATCCCTCACCTTGTAGCTGGGATTTTCACTTTTTAAATGGTATTAAGAATTTCTTGATTATAATGTTCAGTTTATCAATTTTTGTGGTTAATACTTTGTGTCCTGTTTAAAATGTATCTCCCTATTTCAAGGTCAAGAAGATAGTCTCCTATTTTAACTTTCTAAAACTTTATTATCTTACTTTTCACATATAATTGTATCATCTTCCTGGAATTGGTTCTTGTGTATGGTGTGAGTTGGGGATTAAGTCTCATTTCTTTTTTCCTTGTAAATGTCAAATTGCCCAACTTCAATTATTGAAAAGTCCGTGCCTTCCACACTGCTCTGCAGTACCACCTTTCTCCTATATCACATATCCATATATGCATGTTTCTCTTTCTAGGCTCTCTATTTCATTGGCCTATGATTCTTTTTTTTTAACATTTTTATTGGAGTATAATTGCTTTACAATGGTGTGTTAGTTTCTGCTTTATAACTAAGTGAATCAGCTATACATATATATATATATCCCCATATCTCTTCCCTCTTGCATCTCCCTCCCTCCCACCCTCCCTATCCCACCCCTCTAGGTGGTCACAAAGCACCAAGCTGATCTCCCTGTGCTATGCAGTTGCTTCCCACTAGCTATCGGTTTTACATTTGGTAGTGTATATATGTCCATGCCACTCTCTCACTTCGTCCCAGCTTACCCTTCCCCCTCCCCGTGTCCTCAAGTCCATTCTCTACGTCTGCATCTTTATTCCTGTCCTGCCCCTAGGTTCTTCATGCATTGGTCTATGATTCTATCTTTGAGTCAGTACCACTGTCTTAATACCATAGCTTCATATTAATACTTCATATCAGGTAGAGCACATTCTCCCACCGTGTTTTAATTGACTCTCCTGCCCACCTGCATTTTCATATAAATCTTAGAGTCAGTCCTTGAATATCCACAAAAAACTTGCTGGGATTTTGATTTGAATTGCTTTAAATCTATAGGTCAATTTGGTCCCTATAAAATACTGTCTTCCAATCCATGAATATGACACATTGTTAGAAATCAGGATAATGGTTATTGCCTGTTTTGTGTTTTATATAAATGGATTATTTTATACTTGTTCAATATTAGGTTTGTGATGTTTGTTAATTTTGTTGCTTGTAACTGTAGCTTTTTTATTGCTGTGTATTATTCCATTGCGTGAATGAATATCCCATAATTTATGCATCCATTCTATTGTTGATGGACATTTGTGTGGTTTCCACACAGTTTGAGGTCAGTATGAACACTGCTGTTAACAACATACTTGTTCATGTCTTTTGATAAACATATGTTCACATTTCTTGTGGTGTATATAAGCCACCTGATCTTTAAGTTAAAATGGAAAGTGCTGTGCTGGTGACTTCTTCCTCTTCTGGTCCAACAGTCCATCAACTCTACTGGTCCAACAAACTATCAACTCTGTCATGTATATAATACTTATTCCTCCTAAGGGGTATTTTTCTGGACCTCATTTCTTTTTCTTTGGCTCCTTTCTCAGATGTAACATTTCAGTTGTTTGGTATTTGTCCCTGCAAAAACTCTTTCATCATCTGCCTCTTATTTAACAAAAAGTCCCTTGGGATCTCATAAATACTTCTAAGATTTGATATTTTACCCAGGCATTTTGAAGGCTTTCAGATGGGATGATTGGCCTTGGTGTTTACTTTCCCATATGACTGGAAATAGAATTCAATAGAATTTAACATACATTTACTAATCACTTACTATATATCAGGCTGTCTTCTAGGTTTAGGGATATGGTATTGAAAAAAACAGACAAAATCTCTACCTTCATGGGGCCTACATTCCTAACCAATATCTCTACAAATATTCCTTCTGTCCTTTTCTCCCTTTTCTCCTTGTGTTCAGCTTAAATGTGTGTTAGACCTCAGTCTTTCCTCAGTATATTTGAACCTACTTTTTGCATCTCTGTGTCTCCATCCTGAATTATGGATAATTTCTTCAGATAAATCTTCTAGTGCATTAATTCATGTAATGGAATCACACATGTTTTCCCCCTCAGTGAATCAACTTTTATAAATACAAGTGTTCAAATACTATTATTTTATTTTGTTTATATATGTACATATATATGTGCACATGTGTGCAAACACACACATATATCTATAATCTATCAGTTAAAAATCCAATTTAAAATATTTAAATGATGTATGAATATGCATTCTCACTCATGATAAGAAGTATTCCTAGAGAATGTTACATAAGCTGCATATGCTTGTGTGACAAGTGCATAGCAGCCTCATTGCCAGCTACTACTAAAGTTTTGCTTGTAGAAGGTTTGGCTATAACTATGCATTTTTTTCTGGTTGACTCCAAGTTCACAAAATTTTCATATATCTTGTTAAAAGTTTCTTCACTTTGAAAATAAATGTCTTCTTTGAAAATAAATATCATCAAATCAAATATGGCAAACAAGGAATAAATAATCAAAAAGTCAGTACAGTGTGTAATTTTATCCAAAAAGAAGAATTCACTTAATCCCTGTCTCTTATCCAGTTAAAATACCTTTTACTATGTAATGATGTTTCAGACATTTAAAAAAATAGCCAAAATCATAACAAACACCTGTGAACTTATTATCTAGCTAATAAAATGTGTTCCTAATTTCTCTTCCCCCACTACCAAGAGTCAAGTTTTAAGTTTTTTACTACGTTTTTTAAATGTACTTTTTGAGCATGTTAAGATTCATCACTTTATAATGTCTTTTAACAAGGGCACTTTCTCAACTTGCCTGTCATTTAGTGACCCCAAATTAATTCATCTTAATGATTAAACAAATTTTCTCCACTATTATGTGAGTCTCACCTTAATTCTCAGGCAGTGTCGAAACTGGCCTTAAGTAAATTCATATACATAAAATTGTTGGGTCAATGAGACCTTTGAAGCATATTGGAAAATTATACAAATTTATACTCCTACCAACTACATATGAAATTGTTTTTCTCCTTATATCCTTATCAATTCTGAGTTTTGTCAACCATATTCTTTTTTTTTAGCAATCTCATTAATAAAAACCTTGTACTGATTTCTATTTCTTTAATAAAGAACGAAACATATTTTCTAGTACATTTATAATTTGGGGATTTTTTTTAACATTTAATATTTTTTCTTATGGTAGTTCTGTTTTTAATTTTTAAAAATTTTTATTGAAATATAGTTGATTTACAATGTTGTGTTAGTTTCAGGTGTACAGCAAAGTGATTCAGTTATCAATATATATATAAATATATACTTTTTTAAACATTCTCTTCTATTATAGGTTATTACAAGATATTGAGTATAGTTCCCTGTACTATACAGTAAGTCCTTGTTGGTTATCTGTTTTATATATAGTAGTGTGTATATTGTAATCCCAAACTCCTAATTTATCCTCCCACCTTTGGTAACCATAAGTTTGTTTTCTATGTCTGTGGATCTATTTCTGTTTTGTAAATACGTTCATTTGTATTGTTTTTTTATTTTTTAGGTTTTTTTGGCCATGCCACATGGCTTGCAGGATCTCATTTCCCCAACCAGGGATTGAACCCACACCACGGCAGTGAAAGCCTGGAATCCTAACCACTAGGCAACCAGGGAACTCCCTGTATCATTTTTATTAGATTCCACATGTAAGTGATATCATATGATATTTGTCTTTCTCTGTCTGGCTTATTTCAGTTAGTATGATAATCTCTAGGTCCACCCATGTTGCTGCAAATGTTATTATTTCATTCTTTTTTTATGGCTGAGTAATATTCCACTGTATATATTATATTTAACTTTTAATTTATCTGAAATTTATTTAGTTGTTAAAAAAAAGGTAGGAATCAACTTCTTTTTTGCCCAAGTTTCTGTTATTTGTCCCAGTATAATTGATTGGATAACCTTTGTCTTCCCTATATTGAAATGCACTCATATAGCAAATTACCATGTGTTCCTGGATCTATTTATGGACACTAGTCTATTCAACTGAGTGCTGTATTGTATTACTTAACGTTATTTTATAGTAGGTTTTAATATTTATCTTTTATCTATGCTAAATTCTCCCCCAATTATGCATTTTTTAAAAACTAAGTGAAGAACTTTATTAACTTTTGTTTCAAACTTTATTACCAGGCTTCTACAGCTTAATTAGCTGCAAAGAATGAATTGTGTATAAGCAAAAACTGAAAAGAGCTGCAGTGTCCAAGGGGCTTGGGCTTTAAAATATTAGAAATCTATATTTTATCAGACACAGGGACAAAGTTTTAAAAAGTAGTCTTAACATAAAATAGCAGCACCCAGTAACTTCAAGTTTCATCTTCAGAAGTTGACTCAATTCAGTTTGTCTCCTTCTTGAAAGCCTCAGCAAAATTCTCTGTAAGATCTGGAATTTCATCATCACCATCCTCTCCAGTAGCAAGCAGTGCTTTTCCATCCACAGATTATTTTGGCAGCGCTTCAGCCAGTTGTTTTAAACTAGTCAGACTGTCTGCACCGAGCTGGTTTAAGATGCCAGGTAACATTTCTGTCAGCTGCTTTGTTTCAGCATGGCCAATAACAGTGAAAGTGTTGGCTGCCAGAGATGCTTGAAATTTAGGGTTGTTAATGTGCATCACATTAACTTTTCAATACCAGAGTTGTTGTTTACCCCTAAGTTTCTTTAAGTTCTTTAAGGAGAAGTTTGTTTGTTTGTTTGTTTTCAATCATCTGTTGTAGCTGTTCTGTGAACCAACTTCTTTCTGTGAGCAGTTCCTTTCCCAGTGTTCACTTGTGCCTGCAGTTCTGTGAGTTTCTTCTGGTTCATGATAGTTTCTTTCATCTTTTTTTTTTTTTTTGTGGTATGCGGGCCTCTCACTGCTGGGGCCTCTCCCGCTGCGGAACACAGGCTCCGGGCGCGCAGGCCCAGTGGCCATGACTCACGGGCCCAGCTGCTCCGCGGCACGTGGGATCCTCCCGGACCGGGGCACGAACCCGTGCCCCCCGCATCGGCAGGCGGACGTTCAACCACTGCGCCATCAGGGAAGCCCAGTTTCTTTCATCTTGATGGAGTGGAAATGGGGCCCTGTGGGGGGACCAGGTCTGGCGCTCAGGGGGTCTCAGGCAGACCAGCTGGGATTAGGGACACACATGGGGTGCCCCCAATTATGCTTTTCCAAATTTCCCAAAATATATATTTATTTTTAATGAAAACTTTAGAATCACTTTTCAAGTTCCCCCCAAAGTTGTAATTTGATTGTGATTGCACTGACTTTATAATTTAGGAATAATCAACAATTTTGGAATATTGATCTGTCTAAACAGAAACTAGTATGCCTCTCCATTTATTCTGTCATGTATTTTAGTAAAATTTTACAGCTTTTTTTATACAGGTCCTGCACATTTTTATTAGGTTTAGCCACAGGGTTTCTGTGCAGGTATCCTTTTTTTTTTTTTTTGCAGTACGCGGGCCTCTCACTGTTGTGGCCTCTCCCGTTGCGGAGCACAGGCTCCGGACACGCAGGCTCAGTGGCCATGGCTCACGGGCCCACCGCTCCGCGGCATGTGGGATCTTCCCGGACCAGGGCACGAACCCGTGTCCCCTGCTTTAGCAGGCGGACTCTCAACCACTGCGCCACCAGGGAAGCCCAGGTATCCTTTTTAATAAGAATTTTTCCCTTTTCTGTATTTCCACTTAGTTGTTTGCATATAGGAAACTTTGGAATTTTTTTCCAATTTGCAGGAAGCTCTTTTGTTTTCCTCTTGTTGAAGTAGAGACTTCTGTGTCTCTGTCCACACTGCCCTCTGCAGCCCCTCCCTCACCCCATAGTTGATTGGATCCTAGCTGAAAAGATCAGGAAAGGCACTTCACCAGGAAGACAAGAAAATTTATTTTTGTGTAAAATTTATTTTGGATCTATAATATGTTTACTGATTTGAATAAGGCTTATTTCATTAACATGTAATTTCCCCCCTGTAACTGTTACTAACAATGCACTCTGTTGAATCTCCCTCTGGTATCAGGTTCTCTTGAACAATTCAGTCCAATTTCATAACCTTAAAAAACACCTTTATTGTGAAAAGGAGGGACAAAAAGTGTTTTAAAAGCTTCTCTGACTGCACCTTGTTTTATAGTTTTGATTTTGGAACCATGTGAACATTTCATATAATTAAAAAACTTGAATCAAAAAGAAAAAAAAACTCCTACAAACTTGAAACAAATGGATACAAATGAACCTAGGAGTATATAAAATTGACAGTATAAACCACACAGAAAAAAAAAATTATTTCAAATGACATTAAAACTCAAACTTTTAATGTAGCTCCATGGTGAGTTATATCCTAAAGAGCAAAAAGAACCACAGTGAAATATTTAGTTGCAATTCATAGTTCTTTGTTTTTTTTTTTGACCACACAGCTTGTGCAAGTGAAAGCATGCAAGTGAAAGCTTGGAGCCCTAACCACTGGACCACCAGGGAATTCCCACAATTGATAGTTCTATTGTTAGTACTATTAGTTCTATTGTTAGTAGTAATACTAGTATTGTTGCTTTGAAACTATTTTACGCATAATATACATTTTATATGTATGTTATTTATATGCATAATCAAATATGTAATCATGTTAATGTCATTAAAACCAAGATTTTCAGTGTGAAAGCAAAGAGATAAAAATATAATAATCGATGATTTAATTTTTCACTTGAATTGGAAATATCCATATGAATGCATGATTTATTTTTCTTTCTGAAATTCCCATATTTCCTAGTTTTATTTACTGAGAGGGCATAGAAATAATGACAGTCTGGTAGAAGTGAGCATCCCCAGTGCTGATCATAGTCTCTAAAAACCATTTCTCAACAAAAGGAAGAAGGGTTCCTTGAAAAAAATGGCTGATTCTAGATCTGGGGCAGGAAATGTACCAGATGAGCTTGATACCTCTTGCTATGCCAGAAAGCAGGAATGCTATCAATACCACTGGGATTGTGTGGATACAGGGGTCAACTTCAAGGAGTTCACATTGGCCAAATTTGGGACAATTTGAGCCTTGAATACTGCAATGTATAAAGCATAACATATACAGGCATACCTCATTTTATTGTGCTTTGCTTAATTGTGCTTTGCAGATACTGTGTTTTTTACAAATTGAAGGTTTGTGGCAATCCTGCGTCAAGTAATTCTATTGGAACAATTTTTCCAACAGCATTTGCACACTCCATGTCTCTGTGTCACGTTTAGGTAATTCTCACAATAATTCAAACTTTTTCATTATTATTATATTTGTTGTGGTGATCTGTGATCTGTGATCTTTGATGTTACTATTGTAATTGTTTTGGGGCACCACGAACCCACGCCCATTTAAGATGGCGAACTTAACCAATAAATGTGTGTGTTCTGATTGCTCCACCTGCTGGCCGTTCCCCTCTCTCTCCTTCTTCTCAGACCTTCCTATTCCCAGAGACACAACAATATTGAAATTAGGCCAGTTAATAGCCCTACAATGGTCTCTAAGTCTTCAAGTGAAAGGAAGAGTCCCACATCTCTCACTTTAAATCAAAAGCTTTGTGAGCAAGGCATGTCAAAAGCCAAGACAGGCCAAAAGCTAGGTCTCTTGGCAGCAAAGAGTTAGCCAAGTTGTGAAGGCAAAGGAAAAATTCTTGAAGGAAATTAAAAGTGCTACTCCAGGGAACACAAGAATGATAAGAAAGCAAAACAGCCTGACTGTTGTAATGGAGAGAGTTTTAGTGGTCTGGACAGAAGATCAAACCTGCTACAACATTTCCTTAAGCCAAAGCCTAATCCAGAGCAAGGCCCTAACTTTCTTCAATTCTAGGAAGGCTGAGAGAGGTGAAGAAGGAAAAAAGTTTGAAGCTAGCAGAAGTTGGTTCATGTGGTTTAAGGAAAGAAGCTGTCTCCATAACATCAAAATGCAGGGTTAAGCAGCAAGTGCTGATATAGAAGCACTAGAAGATCTAGCTAGGATAATTAATGAAGGTGGCTACATTAAACAACAGATTTTCAGTGTAGATGAAACAACCTTCTCTTGGAAGAAGATGCTATCAAGGACTTTCATAGGTAGAGAGGAGAATTCAATACCTGGCTTCAAAGATTCAAAGGACAGGCTGACTTTCTTGTTAGGGGCTAATGCAGTTGGTGACTTTAATTTGACGCTAATACTCATTTACCATTCTGAAAATCCTAGGGTCCTTAAGAATTATGCTAAATCCACTCTGCCTGTGCTCTATAAATGGAACTACACAGCCTGGATGACAGCACATCTGTTTACCACATGGCTTACTGAATATTTTAAGCCCATTGTTGAGACCTACTGCTCAGAAAAAGAGTCCTTTCAATATATTACTGATCTTTGAAAATGCACCTGATCACCCAAGAGCTCTGATGGAGATGGACGATGAAATTCATGTTGTTTTCATCCCTGCTAACATAACATCCATTCTGCAGCCCATGAATCAAGGGATGATTTCAGGGACTTCCTTAGTGGTCCAGTGTTTAAGACTCCGCACTTCCAGTGCAGGGGGCGGGGGTTCGATCCCTGGTCGGGGAACTAAGATCCCACATGCCACATGGCACGCCCCCCCCCACCAAAAAAGGGGTAACTTCAACTTTTTTTTTTTTTTGGCTGCACAGCGCAGCTTGTGGGATCTTAGTTCCCCCACCAGGGATTGAACTTGGGCCCTCGACAGTGAAAGAGCAGAGCCCTAACCACTGGACTGCCAGGGAATTTCCCATCGAGTCTTATTATTTAAGAAATACATTTAGTAAGGCCATAACTGCCATAGATAGTGATTCCTTTGATAAATCTGGGCAAAATAAATTGAAAACCTTCACCGTTCTAGATGCCATTAAGAATATGCGTGACTCACGGGAAGACATCAAAATATCAACCTTAACAGGAGTGTGGAAGAAGTTGATTCCAACCCTCATGGGTGACTGTGAGGGGTTGAAGACTTCAGTGGAAGAAGTCACTGCAGATGTAGTGGAAACAGCTCGAGAACTAGAATTAGAAGTGGAGCCTGAAGATGTGATTGAATTGCTGCAATCTCATGATAGAACTTGAATGGATGAGGTCTTGGTTCTTATGGATGAGCAAAAAAATTGATTTCTTGAGATGGAGTCTATTCCTGGCAAAGATGCTGTGAAGATTGTTGAAATGACAACAAAAGACTTAGAATATTACATAAACTTAGTTGATTAAGCAGCAGCACAGTTTGAGAGGATTGACTCCAATTTTGAAGGAAGTTCGACTGTGGGTAAAATGCTATCAAACAGCATTGCATACTACAGAGACATCTTAAGGAAAATTCATTTGATGCAGCAAACTTCACTGTTTTCTTATTTTTAAGAAATTGCTCCAGGCACCCACAGCCTTCAGCAACCATCACCCTGATCAGTCAGCAGCCATCAACACTGAGATAAGACCCTTTACCAGCAAAAAGATTATGACTTGCTGAAGGCTCAGATGATGGTTAGCATTTTCTAGCAATAAAGTAGTTTTAGTTAAGGTGTACATTGTTTTTAGACATAATATGCTATTGCACACTTAGTAGACTACAGTATAAAGTAAACATAACTATTGTAGGCACTGGGCTGGAGGGCTTAAGGGAACACTACTTTATCCATCACAAATCTTTTTTTTTTTTTTTTTTTTTTTGTGGTACGCGGGCCTCTCACTGTTGTGGCCTCTCCCGTTGCGGAGCACAGGCTCCGGATGCGCAGGCCCAGCGGCCATGGCTCACGGGCCCAGCCGCTCCGCGGCATATGGGATCCTCCCAGACCGGGGCACGAACCCGTATCCCCTGCATCGGCAGGCGGACTCTCAACCACTGCGCCACCAGGGAGGCCCCCATCACAAATCTTTATGATTTCAGTTTGTTCCCTCAGTATTTTCCTTGTTTCTGTAGGTTTGAATGAATGGTTTTTAACCTCTGACCCATATTTTCAATTGAAAATAAAATGAAAAATTAGGGCTTCCCTGGTGGCGCAGTGGTTGAGAGTCCGCCTGCCAATGCAGGGGACACAGGTTCGTGCCCTGGTCCGGGAAGATCCCACATGCCGCGGAGTGGCTGGGCCCGTGAGCCATGGCCACTGAGCCTGTGTGTCCGGAGCCTGTGCTCCGCAACGGGAGAGGCCACAACAGTGAGAGGCCCGCGTACCACACAAAAAAAAAAAAAAAAAAAAAAAAAAGAAAAATTAGTACACATTAGAAAAATAGTCAAGTGAGAGGGGGCCAGGATAGTAAAAACTGCCCCTTGCGAATGGTAAAGAAAGCTTCATGAGCCTGGCAGAATTCAGACTCTGTAAGGTTATCACCCAGCAGTCCATGTCCCTGTTGAGGAACTTTGGTGTGTGAGAAGCTCTCTCTCTCTCTCTGTCAGAGGCAATGCTGTGTAATCATTATTCCTGAGCAGACAGGTAGATGAAATTTTACCCCCCTCCTCCCACTTGCCTTTAGGTGGAGCCATGTACTTAGTTCTAGCCAAAAAAATGTAAATAGGAATAATATAAACCACTTCCAGACCTGGTCTTTAACAGCAACGAATGTAGTTCTCCAGCTCTTTTCTCCCATCACTGAGGCCTTGGATACCTCATATTCCAGATGGTGTAGCCACGGGTTAGCTGCTATTCTTTTAAAAAATCCTTTATAAACACACAAACAAAAACCCTTTTTTGAATTTTAATCACC
This sequence comes from Mesoplodon bidens, assembly GCF_964165515.1. NCBI lineage: Eukaryota > Metazoa > Chordata > Mammalia > Artiodactyla > Ziphiidae > Mesoplodon > Mesoplodon bidens. Next base: position 118,776,394 of record NC_138178.1, read on the forward strand.
CAACTGTAGTGAGAAATGACATTTGGTCTTGAATTCTAGATTCATATCAAGGTTACCAGTGAGTGAGTCACAAAGCCAAAGTTGTACTTTATTGAAGGAGGAAGTGGGGTGAGGGTAAGAGGAGGGATAAAGGCCAGGAAGAATGATAATCAAACAGAAGACATTTGTAGAGTGATTCATTACTCTCCCAAGAGTTCAGAGGGATATCTTTGCACTTTGTCTTGTCCAGCTGAGACACAGAATCATACACCTCATAGTTACATTAGTGACAATGTCATGGTCTCCCATAATGTTGTTTCTAAAAATGCACATGCTTAAAAGTTCAAGGGTCACAAGGGCTTCTAATGCTGAAATGTGCAAAGGTGCAAAATTTCTGCACTGCTGCCTTTGGGAATGAGATATTTTAGATGGCAAGAATAAAAGAAAAAATAGAAAAAAGAGATATTTAAGATGGCATAGGTATGAGATCTTGAAAATATTAGAAGTTAAAATAGAGTCAAGGTTAGTCATAGTACCTAATGGTTGTAAAGTGAATTTTTACTTTTGTGGTTATTTGCAAGAAACTTAATATCCCAGCCAAATTTTGCTTGCCCCCAAAATTACTTTCAAGATAGTTCTTTTTGCCATCAGTTCACACATGTGTAAAGGAATATAAATTCATTTTAATATAAGTTCAAGAAAAATGTCCCTAGAAAAGTGATGGCAATTATTTCCCAGGATCTCATATGTTCCAAATACAAATATCTATTACTCAATTATTCTTATTGTTAATGAAGTTGATTGAGAGTTGATATCAGATGTTCCTCCAGTTATAGAAGACTGGTTAGTCCAGAGGGGTAACTCATGTAGAATGAAACAATTATTAAGAACAGTAAAGTTGATATAATAGTGGAGACCCTTTGGAGTTTCCTTCAGAGGTATCAAGATGTACAATGTTGTGAAGTGAACAGGGACATAATTAACATGCTTTTAAATTTTATAACTAGAAAGAAAATTTGTCATTCTAAACCAACCATAATAATCACAACATTCAAATAATTCCAGAAACTTCCAAAATAGAGTTACATGTGAAGATGAATTCCCAGTATCTCTTTCATCACATTGTAGGAGATAAAGAAACAAACAAAACGTAATCCCACATGATCCAGGAAAAAATCACAAGTTATCAGGCTTCTCAGACTCACTGGCCTGGATGACATCATGCCACATATTTCTGGGACCTCAACTAGCAAGCTTGCCCCACAAAAGCTTTATAAATCAGTAAAAATTGCCCTGGATCCTATTGATTTGATGTAAAGTAAAATATTATTTGGTGGAGGAAACATATACTTAAGAAGGTTGTTCTGTGAAATCCTGCTGTAATGAAAAATGTAGACATATAAATCATAGATGGTAAACAGTGTTTGAAAATATTTTGTCTTTAGGTAATGTAAAATAAACTTTTAAGGTGATAGTAAAACAAAATGTTTGAGGGCTTCCCTGGTGGCGCAGTGGTTGAGAGTCTGCCTGCTGATGTAGGGGGCGCGGGTTCGTGCCCCGGTCTGGGAAGGTCCCACGTGCCGCGGAATGGCTGGGCCCGTGAGCCATGGCCGCTGGGCTTGCGCGTACGAAGCCTGTGCTCCGCAACGGGAGAGGCCACAACAGTGAGAGGCCCGCGTACCGCAAAAAACAAAAAAACAAAAACAAAACAAATGTTTGAGGCATTTGTTATGTGATTGCTTTCTATGAAGCTAAGGTGAGCTCAAGTCATGGTGACTGCTGAGGCTAAAAGGATGGGTATATTTAGTAGTAGAATTGTAGTGGATTTAGTGGATTAATTCTGGTTGGTGGGCAAAATCTTGGAAAGAACCTTCTCAAATGGTTTCTTGTTGTCTTCATCAGCAGCTGTACATTGTTAATAGAGTTTGATAAGTTAAAATGGTACCATCTGCTTATTCTTGAGGTTAGACTGTACATTTTTGTGATTGTTCTTGTTCTTGTTCTTGTTCATTCTTTATTTTTTTGGCCACACAGCTTGCAGGATCCCCAACTAGGGATCGAACCTGTGCTCCCTGCAGTGGGAGCTCAGAGTCCTAACCACTGGACCACAAGGTAAGTCTGTGCTGTTTTTTTTTTTTCGGTATGTGGGCCTCTCACTGCCATGGCCTCTCCCGCTGCGGAGCACAGGCTCCGGACACGCAGGTTCAGCAGCCATGGCTCACGGGCCCAGCCGTTCTGCAGCACGTGGGATCTTCCCAGACCAGGGCACGAACCCGTGTCCCCTGCATCGGCAGGCGGACCCTCAACCACTGCGCCACCAGGGAAGCCCCGTGCTGTTGTTTTTTAAACTAAATAGTAGGCTTGCGTGAGGTGAGTCATTTAGTGTTATCCTGTAGATACAGACTTAGTAGAAGAATAGACGTGTGCTTGAATTAGGGTACCGCCTGTTGGATCCATTCCATCTCTAGTCCTTCTGCTCCATGAGGTCACTGGGCAGGTGAGGCCAGTATTCATGGCCCAGAGCCAGGCTACACCCACCTCACCTCATTCAGCCCTCACCTGAAGCTGCAGAGACTGACGCTTCTGCTTTTCCCCCACTTCTTTTTTTTAATTTATTTACTTTATTTTTGGCCGCGTTCGGTCTTCGTTGCTGCGCGCGGGCTTTTCTCTAGTTGCGGCGAGCGGGGGCTACTCTTCATTGCGGTGCGCAGGCTTCTCATTGTGGTAGCTTCTCTTGTTGAGGAGCACAGGCTCTAGGCACGAGGGCTTCAGTAGTTGTGGCTCGTGGGCTCAGTAGTTGTGGCTCGCAGGCTCTAGAGTGCAGGCTCAGTAGTTGTGGCTCATGGGCTTAGTTGCTCTGCTGCATGTGGGATCTTCCCGGACCAGGGCTCAAACCCGTGTCCCCTTCATTGGCTGGCAGGTTCTTAACCACTGTGCCACCAGGGAAGTCCCATCCCCCACTTCTTAACCCTCCTGTTGTTTCTCTCTTGCTTCCCTCTTGCAACTTTATGCCACCACTTCATCAGGAGACAAGCCTAGTTGAAGGACAGTTATGTAAAAGCAGGTGAGGTTGTTTGGCAGTGTATCTGAGCTAGAATGGGTCATGGAAATTACTTCCGTGAGAAACAATATTTTAAAATTCAGTTACTTTGTTTTCAAATGTATTTTAATTAAATTTGATGAGTCTTATAATTCATTTTGATTCTGCATTTCTTTTTGTATACTCAGTGTCAGATTTGTGTAATCGATTTAATCCCTGACTAAAGAAAAAAAGTCACAAGGGATACATCTGTTTAAGCATTCTTAACTTTGAACTTGTAGAAAGTCTCAAAGGTAACCTTTATTGGAGTTTTGTTTTGCAAAGATTAAAAGATATTTATTTTGCTTTCAATGGTCTTATATGTTTCAGTATCTTTCTAGTTTGCTAAAAGATTAATAAGCCTCATGAACGGAATTGGTAAAGTTAAGAATTCTACACATAGGGAATTCCCGGGTGGTCCAGTGGTTAGGACTCCACACTTTCACTGCCAAGGGTGTGGGTTCAATCCCTGGCCAGGGAACTAAGATCCCAGAAGCCACTTGGCATGGCCAAAAATAAATAAAATTTAAAAATAATAAAAAAAGAATTCTCCACATAATTCAGATAAGATAAGTTTTTGGCTTAAATGTTAACTTTAAAATGATTTTGAACTGTTCTGTATGGTACAGTGGTAGTGGATACATGACTATGCATTTGTCAAAACCCATAGAACAGTATGCCACAAATAATTAATTTTACTGCATGCAAATTTTTAAAAATCAGCTTGAATGGCAGCGGAGCCCAAGATGGAATGTAGGCTATGGCAAATAAATCTAACTGTATTGAAAATGTATAACATAACCATACTGATGGGGATGGGGAAGAAAGGAGCTCACCTAAATAACTTTGAAAAAAGTGTTTTGATTAGATACTGTAAGGCCATAGACAAAAAGACTTGTACACAAACATCTAAGCCTGATTGGTAAATTCATTTATCACAGGGTATGGATTACTAATTTTAACTACTTTGCATATATACTAGGGTCAAACATATAAGTAAATATATTGTAGATAATGAGGTTCTTACTGTTGAACTTACTGTTGAGTTCTTTGATACTCCTCCCTCCAGGAGGTAAAGCTAAATTCCCCTCTCTTGAAAGTAGGCTAGACTTAGTAACTCCCTTCAAATGAATAGAGTATGGAAGAGAAAAACAGTAACTTTACATTGGAGACACCTGGTAGATACCACCTTATCCAAATAATCAGGGTTAACAATACTAGACAGATTGATATTATGTGTGCCCTCTGATAGACTGTGATGAGAAGGGCACACTACTCTGTGATATTCTTCCCCCCAAATCTACAACCACGGTCTAAACATGAGAAAGCATCAGACAAACTCAAACTAGGGATATTTGAAAGTGTCCAGGTCATGAAAGGCAAGGAAAGAATAAGAGACTGTCACAGAAGATTGTCATAGAAGATTGAGGAGACATGACAACTAAATACCATGTAGTATACTAGATTTGATCCCTGGACAAAAAAAAAGGAAATCCCAATAAAGTCTATAGTTTAATGTTTTGTGCTAATGTTAATTTCATATTTTTGATCATTGTAATACAGTTATATTAGATGTTGACATTAGGGGAAGCTAAGTGAAGGGTATACAGTAATTCTATATTTGCAGCTTTTCTGAAGATCTTAAACTAATTTAAAAATAAAAAGTAAGCCTTCTGAAAACAGGCTTACCTACAATTTTCCAAGACCATTGAATTTTTATTTTTTTCTGCAAATAATTTGCATTGTTTTACTTTTATTCACTCAGCACGTCCTAAACCAAACAGATTGTCTTCTTCCTCTCTTCCAAACCTGCTCCTCTGCTGTGTTCCTGACTCGGTAAGTGGCACTACCATGTTCTCTCTCAGTTGTCCAACTAGGAAATTGAGAGTCATCCTTTCCTTTTCCTTCTCCCTCACTTCCCAATGAATTGATCAACTATCCTGAATATCTCCTTCATATTCTTGAATTCAGTTGTCTTTTTTGTCTTTCCGCATGGATTATAATCTCCCTGGGGACAAGGCACTGTCTTCCTTGTTCCCCATGTGTTCTACGTGCCTGGTGCATAGCAAGCACTCAAAAGCTATTTGCTAAATGAGAGAATGAATGCATATTTTATTGTACATTGCTATTTAATGGTATTTTCACATCCCCTTGTATCTACCATAGTGGGGTGCATCTATATGTCTCCTTTATTTATTTATTTTTAATCTGTGATAATTGAGTTTTAGAAATCAAGTGTGGCCTGCTCATTAACAGAAGTTTCACTAAATCCAATCTGATGTTCTGATGGCAGGAGTCATGTGAACTGGAAAGACTTGTGAAAGTCCTTAGTGCAAGTCTCTCATTCCATGAACAAAAACTTTGAGGCTTCAAGAGACTAAGTAGTTTGCCAAGTCCTAGCAGAGGGGGCATTTATTTCTATGTCCTAGAGAATCTGGAAGAAGGAGGAGAGAAATAATAAGGAAAATTATAGCATCAGGCCCATTATTCTATACATCTTTGAAAGAAGTGGATAAAGTAAATAATAAATAATAATCATAAAGAATCTGTCTATTCATTCCTATGTAGAAATTTTATTCTATAATTTCTTTTAAAATTTAATTATTTGGGGGAAGCATAAACATGAAGTTGCTGATTTTTTGTGAGTTACTTTATTTTATTTTATTTTATTTTATTTTTTGGCTGTGTCATGCAGCTTGCAGGATCTTAGTTCCCTGACCAGGCACTGAACGCAGGCCCGCAACAGTGAGAGCGTGGAATCCTAACCACTGGACCTCTAGGGAATTCCCTATTTTTTTTTCTTAAAGAAACTTGAGCTCATGACGTTCTTAGGGACATGGGCACTAAAATAGGCAAGAAGGAAAGAGTACATAAATGGGGAGAGGATGGCAGCAGAGAGTGAAGGAGGATGATTTTGGAGGAGATGGTGTAAGGGTACATAAAATTGGCCCATATAGGTTCTTTTTTTTTTTTTTTTTTTGCTGTACGCGGGCCTCTCACTGTTGTGGCCTCTCCCGCTGCGGAGCACAGGCTCTGGATGCGCAGGCTCAGCGGCCATGGCTCACGGGCCCAGCCACTCCACGGCATGTGGGATCTTCCCGTACCAGGGCACGAACCCGTGTCCCCTGCATTGGCAGGCGGACTCTCAACCACTGCGCCACCAGGGAAGCCCTATATAGGTTCTTAAAAGACATTCAGGCTATTGATGATTGGAAATTAGTAGAATACTAAATATTTTCATACCGTTGCTCATTAACATACTCATCTATTGCAACTTGTCAAGCATCCTCTATACTATCTGGGCATCCAAAGGCTTTTCATAGCTTTGCTTTCTGGATATTTAGACTTTTACTGTTGCTACTAATATCAACCCAATGACAAAGATAAATAGGAGATCCAATTCTTTTTCTCAAAAAAACTTTTTTACCAAAGAGAAAATTTAATCAAAAGGATTACTTGACTCTCTTTTTGAAATGAGAGAAAGAGAAGCCGTTGAGCTACACAGCTGAAGACAGAACTTTGTTTAGTAATGGGGCATGAAGAATCTTGCCCTTGAAAAGAAATCGATTCATTTATTCATCATGAATGTATTCATTTATTCATTCAATAAAAAGTTGAGTGATGTATTCATTAAGTGATTTAACCTAAGAGACCTGAATAATGAGTTAATAAAGCAAAAAAGTGAAGTTATATGATAAAAAACACAAATAACATCATTCTCTTCCTCAAAACTTCCTATGGCTTCCCACTACACTTAGAATAAAGCTCACATTCATTTCCACAGCCAAAAGTCCCTACATGATTGGACCTCTGTCTGTCTTCTACTTCATCTCTGACCACTCTTCACCTGCCTCTGTGTTTCTTGTTTACATATGCCAAGTTAGTTTCCACCTTAGAGCCTTGTTTCTGACATACTAGAATGCATTCAATATGTCTCTTTCATTTTTGTCTTTAAATCTTTGGTAATCAAACTTCAGACAATGAAATACGACTTTCTCCTGAATTCTTCCCTCTGCCCAGAATGTTCTGCTTTCCTACTCCCCAATCTTAAATCAAATGTCGCTGTCCAGAGATGCCTTTCCTGACAGCGTTATCTAAGCAGATGATGACTTTTCCATAACTTATCACTGCAGTCCTCTTGTTCATTTATTTGCTTGTTTGTTCTCTGTCTCCCTTCACTAGCATACAAAGTCCATGAGTGCAGGACTTTGTCCGCACACTTTCACCTCTAGCTCCTAGAATAGTGTCTGACACAACATGGGCATTCAATAAATAATACCTATCCTGGAAGATGGGATTTGCATGTGAAATATTAAGCTCACTGATACAAAGTTGGTACTCAACAAACATTAAATTCCTTTCCTACCCACTGATGAGACTCATCAGTTCAGTCCCCTGATCAACAAATATCACACACATACCATCTTAGATACAGAGGATATTGCATAATATTATTCAAAAACACAGAGTAAAGGAATAAAGACAATGTGTGGGGTGTTCTCTTTCTGCTCCTCTTGGTCCACTCTTTGCCACTTTGCTCTGTGTCCCTAGAGCACAGACCTTTAGAACTGCTTTGAAGGGTTCCCTTATTCTCTGGCATCTGACTGGGTATGGTACAATACCAGGGAGGTACAGTCAGGAGATCAGAAAAAAGAGTGATATTCTCTTGACTGAGTCCCTTTACTGAAGGCTTCAAGTTTCTTTTTCTTTTTTTTTTTTTTTTTAAGAATTTGGAAACTTTATTTTTTTATGTTCTGGATTAGTTTTAAGGAATTTTTTTTTTTTTTTTTTTTGGCTACCTGCACAGCTTGTGGGATCTTAGTTTCCTAACCAGGGCCATGCCCCCTGCAGTGGGAGCGCGGAGTCCTAACCACTGGACCACCAGGGAATTCCCTGAAGGCTTCAAGTTTCTCTTGGGCAGTCCTTTCCTAGAGTTCTCTCCAGGCTGTGGTTACTCTTTGCCTGGAGGTGTTACATCCCCTGCTGGTCTTCCTTAACCCTGCCCACACCTTTGTTAATAGTCCATTAGAAACTCCTCAGTCATTGAAGAGTGCCTCCCTCAAAATGGAATACCCATCTGTTTCCTGGTAGAACTCTGACTGATAGAATGAGAAAAAGTAGACAGAATTAAAACATGGCCTTTAGCAACAGAAAAGCAACAAAAGTAAGAAGAGCCATGGAGTGACTAGCGCCAAAATGTGCAAGTTCTGCCATCTCCTCTTTCTGCATCTGTGGATCACTAGCATCTGAGGTTGGGTCCTCTAGAAGTAAATACTGAGATGGAGTTTTGGGTTCAAGGGATCAACATCTATGAAAGGAAGGGGGAGAAGGCAGGGTTGGGAAAAAGGGGAAGTCAAACTCCAATTCAGGCTTTACAGAACTTCAGTCAACCCAACAGGGAGCTCTAGAGTGAGGAATGCCTGTCAGAGTGTCCCACATTTGACCGAGATGATCCTGCCTTTGTACTCGCTCATCATTTATTAACTAGATTCACTAGATCACCGAGGAAGGGGTGATCTTGGGTAAAGTGGCTCTCTGTAGCTGAGGCAGACATGGAAGTAGGTGCCAGCCGGAGGCTGCCAGCTCATTGCACTCCCTGCAGCTGGGCAGAAAGTCTTACCTTGAAGATGGGATGTGGGGTGCCATCCCCACATCTTCCACACCAGTTTGATCCCAGTCTCTCATTGTATGCCTGTCTACCACATGAACTGTTTCCAAAGGCTCCATTCTAGTGCCTCCTCCCTAGTAAGACACACCCCAGCTTAATTAGTTCAACTTATCCTAAGTACTTTCTACAGTACTCCCCACTTCTCCATGGGGGATACATTCCAAGACCCCCAGTGGATGCCTGAAACCACGGATAGTACTGAACCTTATATATACTATGTTTTTTCCTATACATACATACTTGTGATAAAGTTTAATTTATAAAGTAGGCACAGTAAGAGATTAACAACAATAACTAATAATAAAATAGAGCAATTATAATAATACAATGTAATAAAAGTCATGTGGTCTCTCTCTCAATATTATTGTACAAATTTAATGCCTTTTTCATCTTAACTAAGCATTTATCACACATTGTGGGTGTAACTTTTGCAGTTTGAGGTGTGATAGCAAAACTAGCACAAATTTCTTTTTCCTTTTTCACAATTTCACAGATAGAAGATTTGTTCTTACCTTAGATCTTAACAACTTCAGCATATGATGTTTTTTCTTCCCTTATTAAGTAGAGAACTTTCCCCCTTTCACTTAAAGGAAGCGCCTAACAGCTTCTCTTTGGCGTATCCTAATTGCCAGCGTCACTACTCTTGCACTTTGGGGCCAAAAAGCACATGAAAAGATGTTAAACATCACTAATTATAAGAGAAATGCAAATCAAAACTACAGTGAGGTATCATCTCACACCAGTCAGAATGGCCACCTTCAAAAAATCTATAAACAATAAATGCTGGAGAGGGTGTGGAGAAAAGGGAAACCTCTTGCACTGTTGGTGGGAATGTAAATTGATACAGCCACTATGGAGAACAGTATGGAGGGTCCTTAAAAAACTAAAAATAAAACTACCATATGACCCAGCAATCCTACTCGTAGACATGTACCCAGAGAAAACCATAATTCGAAAAGATACATGCACCCCAATGTTCATTGCAGCACTGTTTTCAATACAATAGCCAGGACATGGAAGTAACCTAAATGTCCATCAACAGAGGAATGGATAAAGAAGATGTGGTACATATATTCAATGGAATATTACTTGGCTGTTAAAAAGAATGAAATAATGCCATTTGCAGCAACATGGATGGACCTAGAGATTGTCATACTGAGTGAAGTAAGTCAGACACAGAAAGACAAATATCATATGATATTGCTTATATGTGGAATCTAAAAAAAGGGGTACAAATGAACTTATTTACAAAACAGAAGTAGAGTCACAGATGTAGAAAACAAACTTATGGTTACCAGGGGATAAGGAGAAGGAGGGATAAATTGGAGACTGAGATTGACATATACACACTACCATATATAAAATAGATAACTAGTAAGAACCTGCTGTATAGGACAGGGAACTCTACTCAATACTCTGTAATGGCCTATATGGAAAAAGAATCTAAAAAAAGAGTGGATATCTGTTTACTTATAACTGATTCACTTTGCTGTACACCTGAAACTAACACAACATTGTAAATCAACTATACTCCAAAAAAAAAAAAAAAGTAAACCAAGGGCTACTTGAACACAAGCACTGTGATAACTTGATAGCTGATCTAGTAACCAAGGCGGCTACTAAGTGACTGACGGGTGGGGCATGCTGGACAAAGGGATAATTCATGACCAAGCAGGAGAGAGCAGGACAGCATGAGATTTCATCAACACTACTCAGAACGGTAAACAATTTAAAACTTCTGACTCATTTATTTCCGGAACTTTCAATTTAATGTTTTCAGACCTCAGGTACCAGAAACCATGGAAAATGAACCGTGGATAAGATGGCACCACTGTAATCAAGTTTCTCTATCTTATAAACTGCCAAAGTAACAGGCAGCTGATTGAAGAAATATGTTCCCACTTTAGGAAATCTGAGGTACTAAGAGAAGAGATAGTACTATATAGTATCAGAAATAACATCACCAAGCAGTAGAAGTGCAGCATTCATGCTTCTGTCTGTATATACTCATGGAAAGGGTTGCTTTGTGATATTATCTCTAAGATACTGAACATGTGTGGCTTTTGACGATTAATTCTTTAGCTCTGTGCAGTAGGTACTCTTACCTCCTATGTGGTTTCTGAAGAAAGCTATAGGCTTTCCAAGTCAGTATTCCTGACTCTTACCATTCCTCAGCAGTAGTAGTATATGTTAATATTGACACAACACTTGAGTTGCAAAATGCATCAGCCATTATATAATGTCTGGCTAAGTCAATATGACTGTTTTTATGGTGAAAATTGATACTTTGGGGTTTTTTTGGCCACACCACAGCAACTTGCAGGATCTTAGTTCCCTGACCAGGGATCAACCCCATGCTCCCTGCAATGGAAGCACAGAGTTCTAACAACTGGGCCACCAGGGAATTCCTAATGCTCTGGTTTCTTTAACCTAAATGTTCTTATCCCTTTCATGTACCACCTCTTCATCTGAATCTGTTAGAGATAGTTGACATTGTGCTACCACATTTTCAGATATCCTATTAAAATATATTTAAGTAATGATCTGAACATAAAATGAGATCATTTGAGTGCATTAAGTAGCAAGAAAGTGGGAACATTTCTAACAGGAGCAAATCTCTCCAAGCTGGTATCTTAAGCAAGGATTGTTCTCTTGTTTTTCTGGACTCAAATGAACAGGCAAATTTAAATTTATCTGGGTTCTTCTCTATCTTAACTTAGAACACAATTAAATTAACTAGTTCAGAATTTAGCCATAACATCTTTAGTACTGAATACAAAAATGATGAAGTACATTCATTATTCTTTTAAAAAATATTTATTTATTTATTTATTTGGCTGTACCGGGTCTTAGTTGAAGCAGGCAGGCTCCTTAGTTTCGGATTGTGGGCTCCTTAGTTGCGGCATGCCTGTGGGATCTAGTTCCCTGACCAGGGATTGAATCCAGGCCCCCTGCTTTGGGAGCTCAGAGTCTTAACCATTGAGCCACCAGGGAAGTCCCAGTTATTAAACATTCTTGATTTGACATTATAGATTATGTAAATAGTTCTGTGCCAAAATTTGAAGCTGAAGAGCTAATTGTTCTTTAATGTCTTTGACAACATAGTTTATAGATTTGCAAAAGTATTCAACCTACACCTTTTTGAGTGTGCACGTGTACAGCTATGCAGTGCTCTGATTGTAAACCAAAAGATCCTCAAACCCATGCTCTATCAGATTCTTTCTGAGGATGTAAAAATCTTTGATCTCTTGGGCTTCCCTGGTGGTGCAGTGGTTGAGAGTCCGCCTGCTGATGCAGGGGACACGGGTTCGTGTCCCGGTCCGGGAAGATCCCACATACCGTGGAGCGGCTAGACCTGTGAGCCATGACCGCTGAGCCTGTGCGTCTGGAGCCTGTGCTCCACAACGGGAGAGGCCGCAACAGTGAGAGGCCCGTGTACAGCACACACGCACACACACACAAAATCTTTGATCTCAGAGAGGAGGCTTCCTACTAATTATTGGTTCTGGAAAACAAACAAATAGAAAACACACGTCTTTTTTTTTTTTAGGACTTTGAAAGCAATAGTCTTTCATATTAGCTTGCTCAGGCACTAGAGGGGAGCGTGGTGTCATTCAAGTGCTGCATTCTGCAAAGTATGTATACCCTGGCATGCCCAAACACTGGGAAAAGGTACAGCAAAGAAGGGCTTAGAAAAATATTTTCCTGAGATTAAAATAGGACAACTTTGGTTTCCAAAAATCTACTGCGATCTAGTATTTTACACAAAAATTCCCAATATAGGGATTTGATCCCTTTTTAGTGACAATATCTTTCAAATAATTTGATTTTCAAAACCTTATTGTTATTTTCAAATTATATATGCTCACTGATTTTTAAAAAGAAAGTCAGACAATAGAGAAAAATACAAAGAAGAAAGTGAACACAACTGGAACTCACATGATATATTCCCACCATATGGGGGAGGATTCTTTCAGACATCTCTCTCTTTCTCTTTATATATACAGAAATATGCATATGAATTTAAATACGTAAAATGATATTGTACCTTCTGTTTCCAGAATGGTATTGTTGCAGACGCAGTAGACATCTTTCTGTGGCAGATGACTTGATTCTTGGTGGTAAAGCATAGTGGTTGTGGGTAGGAGGAGTCACAGAGCCTAGGTTGTTTTTTTTTTTTTTTTGAGCCTAGGTTTTAATTTCTTCTCCACTCACTATGCGACATTGGGCAAGTGATTTAACCCATCTCTATATACCTTGGTTTCCTCATAATGCAAAAATGGGGATGATAATATTACCTACCTCAGAGAGTTGATGTGAGAGTAAAATCAGATCACGTAATTGTTTGACAGTACCTGCAACATAATAAGTACTTAATACATTTTAACAATCTTAACTAAATATAGGTTTCAACTTCATAGTAACACTGAAGGTTGTTAAAATATGAACGTGGGATATTTTTTTCAAATAACTTTCATCATGATAATCCCAAACCATGCTTTTAACATAAAATATTATTGCTTCTACGTATAACTATATCTCCACTGACGCTGGTATTTGCATGCAGCAAATACTATGAACGTATTGACTGATCTACCTGAAGACTTTAACAGGAGGAGATGAACTACCTTTTTATGAAGGCCTCTTTAAGAATTGTTCTGTGGAATGCAAGGTGCCTTTAAGCAAGAGAGTTTTACTGCACTGGCTTTATAAAACATGACTCCAAGTAAAAATCCCTGTTAATTATTAAACCCTTATGTATAATCTGGATACCTGACACTGCTGATACTGCAGATTGAGAACAGAGAGTTTTTGTCCCTCAAGTTAAGCCTAAACACTAATAGTAAAAGGTAGTTATCAAGGGATTTAAAAACCCCAAAACTTTTCCTCTTATATTTAGTAAAGAGTGTGGGGTATCTCCTGTTTTGGCTGGCATATCTAGTGCCTAAACAACTGGTTTAAACCTTGTTTGGGATTCCTGCTTGTTTTAGCATGGCGGATCTTGGAGTTCACAGAATCCTCCTTCTGGTTATTTCTCTGACAAAGTGTCTGGAGGGCACAAAACTGTTGGCAGACTTAAAAAAATGTGGTGACTTGGAATGTGAAAGTAAGTCGCTTTTCTTTTTTTCCTTCTTTTCCTCTAAAAATGAGGCTCTGAAATGATATAAAATGTTATTGTGGACATGTATGATAAAAATGAATGTTAATATCATTGAGAAATATTTATAATTATAAGGTATAGTACACTATGAAAGGGAAATGCTGGAAGCAAAGTATTTTGTGATAGTTTTTAATGTAAATATACAAAGATCAGCCTGATATACAAATATATAAGAAATTTTAAGGATATTAATCCAGATCTCAAAAACAAACTAATTAGCACTTTTACTATTTTTTAAGATCAATGTGATTGATTTGTATTAAAAAAGATATCAAGCCATTTGATAGTTATTTTTATGAAGCCCTTACATTTTTTAGTTTCTATTTCACAATCAGAAGTTTCTGATTCTCATGAGTTTTCTAAGACTGTTTTTATTTCAAACCGTCATGATTTAGTGTGTAAACTTTATCAAACATTAATTATTTCTGTGTTCCCTTATTATGCAAAAATACTGAAATCAGTGTTAGGAATACATAATTTTATTTATATCTTTGAATATTAAACTTCCTTCTTCTACAAAGAGAAATTAATTTTCATTTTATTGCTTAAGAACTTATTTTCTGAAATTGGCATTATGGTACAAAATGAATAGCATCCCAGTATATTAGAATTGCTTTATATTGTTCTATCTCTCCAGTATGTGAGAATTACTTCGAATTTGCAACATGTAATTAAAAATGCAAAATATTATTAGTAGGCACATAAATGATTTAAAAGTAAATTTTTTATGTGTAAACATTTTCCTTAATCATTTGGATACATAATTTAATATATAGAGAATGTTTACTAGATGATGTTTTATAATAATTTCATTATAACAACTTTTCTTTCATTCTTTACAAACTCATTTTAGTTTCCTTAGGGCTAGGCACATAACATGGAAAGAGAACATTCAAATTTATAGTAATTGATAAAAGTTATTTTAACTTTAATTGCACGACTTAATGAAAATGTTTTACATATGCCAGTATAATTATAATCGTTAATAAGGTATGTATATTACTTTATGTGCTGAAGGGCTAAATCTAGCATATGTGTTTATGGTCATTCATAGTTATTAAGGGCCTATTATGTGCTGGGTCTGGGGGATGAGGGGTGTGTATCTAAGAGGGATAAAATGAAATGTAAGAAGTTTCTTGTTCTCCACAGATTTTCATTCTAGTGAATGATGACAAGACAGGTCAATATGAAACAGTAAATAGTAATACAACATAAGGTTAATAGATAATATTGAAATTCAGAGAAGTGGCAGAGTAGGATGGACCAATTAGGGATGTCTTATAGCGGAAGTAGGATATGAGTTGTCCATGAAGAGAGACTGATGGGTTTTTAGAAAGGCTTAGGAAAAAACAGAAAGAAAACTCAGAATACAGAAGGTGGATGTTGCAGTGAAAAGAACTTCAGTTCAAATCTGGCTCCACCATTTATCAGGTGTGTGACCAACTCTTTGATACTTAATTAAAGGCTCATTTTTTAGTCTGAGATGAGATTATTTATCTCATAGGTCTGTTCTGAGGATTTAATAATAGCAGTAATAAAAGGTATGAAAGAGCTTATCATGATGCCTGGAGTATAGTAGGTGCCAGAAGAAAACTAATTATCTTTTCCTTCCCTTCTCTACTGTGTGTTTTTCTCTGCATGTTTACATAGCTTTAATAAGCAGAGTCTTAGCCATAAGAGATTACAGAGGACCTGACTGTCGATACCTGAACTTCACTAAGGGAGAAGAGATATCTGTTTATGTTAAGCTTGCAGGAGAAAGTGAAGATCTGTGGGCAGGAAGTGTAAGTATCTAATCTTACAAATTGAATACAGAATAAATGACTAGCTTGCACAAGGATGCCTGGTGTTCATCTCTAAAGGAACTTTAAGAATTTCAAAGTACTTTATATATATATATATTAAAAACCCTTAACATATTTAAACAAACAAACAAAAAAATGGTCATGTTCAGTGCTGGTTCCAGAATTTCTATAAAAAGTAGCTTTGGGGAAGCCAGTCTGGTTGGGATGAAGGTTTAAGAGTGCCTTGAAATTACTTTTACAGAGCATGCATAGTTTTTGAACTTAGGTTTTATATTTATTTAGAGAGACTTTTAGAGGTGCCAGTGGAGATTATGGGATGACTAGGTAACCCCAGCCATCCCTTGGTGCTACCAATGGCCAAGTTTAAGAGAGACTGGGAAGTTTTAGTTAATCAGATTAAATGACATGTCTTGGGAATTCCCTGGTGGTCCAATGGTTAGGACTCTGCGCTTTCATTGCCGAGGGCGCAGTTTCATTCCCTGGTTGGGGAACTAAGATCCCACTTGGCCAAAAAAAAGAAAAAAAAGACATGTCTTTCTGAGCAAATAAAGGACTGAGTTGCTATTGAAGAGATCCTCAGAAAGATTAGTAGCCTAGGGAAGCAAGGTATATGAATTTTTCATGGAGAAAAAGAATAACTGAGAGAGACCACTATTTGGCCCAAAATCCTATTACACTGAAATGCCTAGATGCCTGAATCACCTCTCTGAATATACAAATAGAAAAATTAATGATTAATATTTTCAGTTGAATATAGGTTTGTATCTTAGATTATATCATGCCTTAGAATGAAAAGATACCATGACAAGTGATTTTACTCCCAAGCTGAACAAGCATGACTAACCTGATACATACATCATTTCCATATTGCGTATGCATAAGATCTCTTCCCTGTGTAGCCTCTGTGATCTTTATTTGAAGGAGCAGATTCTATTTGTGTCTATCCTGCTTTTTAGCATGAGGGGCTACATGACTGAACCTCAGACTGTTGTTGACCAGAATTGTTTACCTGGACTTTGCAGCTCCCAAGACTTCTTACTGCTTATGGTGCCTTAAACATGCCATTTCTTTGTCTTGAATGCATGGGAGGTATCCAATGCAACTATAAGGAAAACGACACAGTATCATAAGAGGAAAAGAAAGCATTCTTTCTTGTTTACTATGTGTGAAAATGATAGTTCCACACAAAAGCAGCATGTAATGTGTGGAGCCAGGATGAAGTTTCAACCACACTTGGTTTTGTGCCTTAGGTGTCTAGTCCAGGCAGATGACTGTTTAAGAAGCCACACTGTGTGGTTAGGACTCTGGGCTTTCATTGCTGGAGGGCCCGGGTTCAATCCTTGGTCAGGGAACTAAGATCCCACAAGCCCCACTGGCATGGCCAAGAAAAAGAAGCCACACTGTGGAGTTCATTCTGTCAGTTTCCAAATAATTGCAGCAACTGAAAAGCTGGAAGAATCACAGTTGAGGTATAATGGTGCTGAATCAAAGGGACAAAAGGAATATGCTGTTTAAAGTTTGACAGGGATGGGAAATGGGCTGAGAGTGGTTATGTGAAGCCTTCACCCTTGGGGGACATCTTGTATGCACTTAAACCGATTGAGAGGATCTCTGTTACCAAGGTACCCTCAGAAAAGTTGTATGGAACCAAATGCACCCTGGAAGACTCATAGATCTTTACTATCTTGATGAATCCACCTCAGTCCTTCAGAGTTTAAACATCTTACCCAATTTTGACATCCTGAAAATGCTGCATATGTCACAGCTCCATCTTGCTTGGCTACAGTCACCATTCTCTTGCTTTTTGATATTCCAGGTTTACTAGTGTAAATCTGTGGTCCTCCCGGGCAAGAAAGGTCATTAGGAACAGAAAAAGAAAGAAAATGTGTGGTTTTCCCTCTGAAATCTGAAAAAGTGGCATTTTATATCTTGGCCCTTTGTTCCCTCAGATTTATGCTGTTCTGTCGAGTAGCAAAAGGAATATGATTTCACTGACTTGCTTTTAGATGGTAAATGAAAGCTGTTAATGTTTGTAATTTGAAATAGATGAAAGCCAAGGACATGAAACAAAATTAAGCTCAATGGCTATTATTGCTCTGATCACTCTTACTTGCTAATCTTCATTCTTCATTTTGATAGAAAGGAAAGGACTTTGGGTATTTTCCCAGAGACGCAGTCCAGATTGAAGAGGTGTTCATATCTGAGGAAGTTGAAATATCAACAAAAGTGAGTAAACTCATTTCGGTTATTAATTGAATTTATGTATTTATTTATTAAGGAAAATTTATATTTTATTTTCTCTAACAAAAGAAATAGTTGTTGTAAACACCCAAGAATTCTCTTTTCCAATTACCAATAGTTTTTTTCTTCTTCTTTTATAATGAATGTATTATTTATTTTATTTTATTTATTTATTTTTATTAATTGATATTGGAGTATAGTTGCTTTATCAATTATTAACTGAATTTAAAATTTTTTGGCTAAAACAGTTTTCTGTGGTATAAGTGCCCATCAGTTATACATCTTATATAGTGGATATATAAAATAGTCTGAAAACTCACTCTAGGAATAGTTTGAGTATGTGAATAAAATCAGGTAAGACGAGATTGATGACAAGGATTTTGCTTACTGAAAAATTAACAGGCAGTAGAGTATAGTGGTTAAGAGCATGGATTCTGGAGGTGGACTGGGTTCAAAGCCTGACTCAGCCACTTAGTTGCCATGTGGTCTTGTGTGCCTTTTTTCTCATCTGTAAAATGAAGATGATGATTATAATATAGTGTTACCTCAACAAATTTATTGAGCAAAAAAAGAGCATATGTAAAGTACATAGAACAGCACTTAGTAAGTGCTATGTAAGTGTTAGATATTATTACTAATGTTATTGTCCTGTATTATTACTAATGTTATTTTCCTACTGGGACAGAGTTTATTTCCCATCACACTCTCTAGGTCTCATATCTGTAAACCTCTTTTGCTGTTGGAGTTTTAAATGAGCTTGATAATGCTGGGCTTGATAATGAGAATGGGAATCAGAAGGTGACTCTTCAATATGTGAATTTGATTAGCCCATTTAATTCACATTCCAGGTTAAGCCTATTTATCTTACATGAGGTCAGTGTGAAGTCAGTCTGCCTAGTTAAGTAAACTATTATCTGGTTCTTTTCCAGCACAAATTCTGGGATTAACTGTCTATTCACTGTATAACTACTGGTCCCGTCAGTTCTGTCTCCAAAATATATCTGTCTTCTCTTCATTTTTACTCTCCCCATAGCCCTGATTTAAAGCACCATTGTCTCTTGAGTAGAACACTGCAGTAGGTTTCTAACTGGTCTCCTTGCCTCTACTTTTGCCCTCTTCCAATTCATTCTCCAGACAGCAATGGATCTTATAGATACAAAACCAAAGAAATCAGATCATGTCATTCGCTTGGTTTAAAGCCTTTTTATGGCTTTGCATTGAACCTGGAATCAAGCCCTGACTCCTTACCCTGGCTCTACATGATCTGCTGCTGCCCCCGCTGCTGACCCTGTCACGTGCAACTCTCCCTGCACTCACTATGCTCCTGGCCACACTGGCCTATTGATAGTTCTTAGAACATGCCAAGCTCTTTCCTAGCCCAGAAACCCAAACGGGCTGTTCCCTCTGTTTGGAATGCTTCCCCTAAGTTCTTCACCTGGTTAGTTCCTTTTTATCCTTTAGGTCACAGCTGAAATATCAGTGCCTCAGAGAGCTCTTCCATGATGATTCTAAAGGAATTACTGATTCTTAATCACAGCTTACTGTTTACTTCCTACATAGCACTTATCACAATCTATAATTACATTTTTCTATTGTTTACTGTAGAATTTCAGCACCTGGCACAGTGCAGAGCACATAATAAGCATATAGAAAGCCCAAATTCTTTATTTTTTAAAAAACATGTATTTATTTAGGCTGCACCGGGTGTTAGTTTTGGCATGCATGTGGGATCTAGTTCCCCAATCAGGGATCGAACCCAGGACCCCTGCGTTGGGAGCGCAGAGTCTTACCCACTGAACCACCAGGGAAGTCCCTAGAAGGCCCAAATTCTTAGGTCAAATTCCCTGGGAAATAGACTCCGAGATGGATGCATCCAAGAGGTTTACTAGGGAGTACTCTTGGGAATAGCACCTGTGAGAGAATACAAGAAAAAGCAGGACTGGGCAGAGAAGTTGAACTGTGATCCAGTTGCAACAAAGGTTTCAGGTGATTCCATAAGGAGCTTTGAAGCTGGAATGGCCTTTCAGGCTTGTCCTGAATAGAGGCAAGGGGTTGGGCCTTTTTCTCCTTGCATGACTGGCTCATCTGGGGTAGTGTAAACTTGGGCTAGGTTAGGCTAGTATTTACTAGAGACAGTTGCTATTTGTGTGTGTGTGTGTGTGTTGTACGCGGGCCTCTCACTGTTGTGGCCTCTCCCACTGTGGAACACAGACTCCGGACACGCAGGCTCAGCGGCCATGGCTCACGGGCCCAGCCGCTCCACGGCATGTGGGATCTTCCCAGACCGGGGCACAAACCCGTGTCCCGTGCATCGGCAGGCGGACTCTCAACCACTGCGCCACCAGGGAAGCCCGACAGTTGATATTTTAATTACTTGATTCATTTAATCCTCACAACACCTCTATAATGCAGGTACTGTCATTATTCTCATTTTACAGATGAGGAGACTGAGGCATAGAAAGGTCATCCTATTCACCCAAGGTCACAGAGCTAGTAAACGGCAGGATTAGGATTTGAACCCAGAGTGTTTGGCTCCAGCGTCTGTTGTTAATCACCTACGATGTAGCAATGCCAAAAAATACTGTAAAATTGCAATTCTGAAGTTTATTTTTGTAAAATTCTGAGCTTTATTCTCATTTCATAATGGTGATATCCAAAGAGCAGTGTATATCGCTGTTTCATACCTTCAGATTAAAAAAAAATAGCTTCACCATTTTTCTTCTTGATGATTTGGTTGTTTTGTGAGATGAGCAAGGGGATCACTGCTTCCATCGGCTACATGCAATATCTCAATAAAAGAAGTCTAAGTGGGGACTTCCCCAGTGGTCCATTGGTAAAGAATCCACCTTCCAATTCAGGGGACACAAGTCCGATCCCTGGTCGGGGAATTAAGATCCCACATACCACGGGGCAACTGAGCCCGCACAGTACAACCACTGAGCTCGCACGGCTCAACCTGAATGCCGCGGACTACAGAGCCCATGTGCCCTAGAGCCCGCATGCCACAAGTAGAGAGAAGCCCACGTGTCACAGCTACAACCCAACGCAGCCAAAAAAATGAAGTTTTTTTTTAGTTCAACTTCTAACCAGGCCTTCATGCTTTAGAGTCTTTGGTTTGTCTGAGCTGTGACCATGTGCTGTAAATTCCCCTCCCTGAAAGCGCTGCACAGCTGCATATGTCCATTCAGTGTACCCTTACCAGGAGCAAGATTTTGTGGCCATGTACCCCTGCTCACTAGAGTTTATTTGCAGAATATACTCAATACTTGATTGCCTCTGCTTCTGAATTTCTTCAATTATTTGATAATAAATAAATCCTAATGCAAGAGGATTTTCATTTAGGTTTATATCATTAACCCTGAAAAGTCAGTTATGATACAAGTGTTTGAGATTAGGAGTTTTTGCTCTGCTGTTGAGCTAGTTGTGTGGCCTTGGGAAAATCATACTCATCCATTTTAAATGATTTCAGAGAAACAAGGAGTTTTTATATATTAATGTCCATCGTAACTTTTTTCTTTCAGGAATCTGACTTTCTCTGTCTTCTTGGAATAAGCTACACATTTGAAAATGAAGATAGTGAGTTAAACAGTGATAATGGTGAAAAAATATATCCATATGAAGAAGGCAAGGAGCCCAAATCTAGAGTATATGAAAGTGATTTTCAGATAGACCTTGGCTTTTATTCAACTTCTGAAAGTACTTTGTTTGAAGACCAATTTCCAGCATCAGAGGCTCCTGAAGATATCAGAAGTACTAGTGAATCAAAAGACTGGGAAGCAGTAGAAGCTGGAAATGTGGAACAGTATCCTATTCCAGAAGGGGATCATGTCCTACCATCCTCAGCTATTCCTGAAGTGAAAGGATGGTTTGGATTTGGAAAGGACCAAGCTGGAGAAAAGACTTTTGAATCAGTTACTGAACCTCTAGAAGAAAGCTCATTTCGAAGTAGAAAAATAACAGTGGAAGATGAGAATGACCCAGAGGGATTAAACAATGGTGAGCCCAAAACAGAACATAAGCAAGAACTTGAATCAGAATTTGATTCAGTGCCAAAGAAACAGTCTGAACTAGTGTCTGAGTCAGAGCACATCCTCAATCCTCAAGACACTGGTTGGTTTGGTGGTGGATTTACAAGTTATTTTGGTTTTGGGGGTGAGGATACAGGGCTTGAATTATTGTCCAAAGAAAGCAACCCACCATTACAAGATGTTCCTAGTTCCATATCCTCTGAGGAAGAACCCACCGTTCCGTGTACAGAAATATTAACAGAAAAAGAAGACACAGTCACTAATGATAGCTCAATTCTCAAGCCAAGTTGGTTTGATTTTGGTTTTGCTATGCTAGGATTTTCATATGCTAATGAAGATAAAATTATATCAGATGATGGAAAAAATGAAGAAGGTGGGGGAGATAAACATGGACAACCTCCAACAAGTGAATTTGACCCTGATAAGGAACAAGAAATAAAAATAATAAAAATTATGGAAACTGAAAATCAAATAGGCAAGAAAAGGGTCTTAGAGAAAACAGATGATTCTGATACTTTACCATATTTTAAAAAGTTCTTGTATACTTTTGACAACCCCTGGAACTTCCAGAACATTCTAAAGGAGACAGAATTGCCATTTCCCAAAGAGACACTGGATGAAAATAATGGAGGTGAAAATGATAAAAGAGAAGAATTTTCAGTTGAGTATTACCCCACAGATAATACAGAAGATATGATGTTGAAAAACGGATACAGTCAGCCAGGTTAGTATAAAAATATCTATAATATGATTTCTTTTTAAAATATAATCTAATTAAAAAAATTATACAGCAGGTTCTTATTAGTTATCTATTTTATACATATTAGTGTATATATGTCAATCCCAATCTCCCAATTCATCACACCACCACCCCTCCCCCCCCACTTTCCCCGCTTGGTGTCCATACATTAAACATAATCTATTTTTAAGAGTGCAAATCATATGAAACATCCAGGAATCCATATTTCTCAAAATACTCAATAATCAACAACAACTTTATCAATTACCCTTTTATCAATTTCTGGTTTACTATGGGATTTAGTAGATTTTAATATCATAAAATAAAATCCCAAGGGACAAAGAATGATTGGCTATATATGGATATTTCAAGGAGATCTCAAGGTATTTTACAATAAGCTTTAATCAAACTATTATATATAAACAGGTTAAAAATATAAATAGTGCTAAGGTGTTTTTTTTTTTTTTTTTTTTAACAAAAGCAATTTCTGTTCCCTCTGTCCATTTCTACTTCTACCTCTGTCCCAGGGACAATAATTTCCTTTATTTATTTATTTATTTATTTATTTATTTATTTTCTTTTTGCGGTACGCGGGCCTCTCACTGTTGTGGCCTCTCCTGTTGAGGAGCACAGGCTCTGGACGTGCAGGCTCAGCGGCCATGGCTCACGGGCCTAGCCGCTCTGCGGCATGTGGGATCTTCCCAGACGGGCACGAACCCGTGTCCCCTGCATCGGCAGGCGGACTCTCAACCACTGTGCCACCAAGCAAGCCCTCCTTTATTTTTTTAAGAAAATTTCTTTTAGTGTTTATCTCTATTTTCTAAATAAAATATTTATATTCTTCTTTGACTAACCTATTTTAGATGATGTTCATTGACTTCCTGTTCTGTTAGGTGAGAATTTTTTCTTATTTGCACTCACTTTTTAGCTCATTTACACTTTCCCAATATAGCTATATCTGAATGGTGTTCTCAGAAACCTAAGCTAAGGTAATTTAAAATTGTCTTGATTCCTGAATGATATTTTATTCTAGATCTATAGCTCCTCCCCCCAAGAAGATCTATGATAACAAGGGTTTTCTTTAAGTGTACAAGATAATAAGGAAACTCAAGCAAAAACAATGTAAAAAGTTTTCATCTTTCTTCAAGTCTCTCAATTCTAGGAGATCAACAGAGGGCAACAGAAGAAAGCAGAGTATCAGAGGATACTTCTAGATCTAGATGTCCAGGTATCTAGCAACTCTTATGATTAAAAACAAGTGGATAGCATTTTAAGTAAAGAATTATATAACATGACTTTCCCACATCTCCATTCTGATGTCTCTATGATGGACAGATTAGAAACCCAACAAATATTGGCCAATAATACAGAAACAATCGACCTAGAATGACAGAAAAACTTTCACAAGAAGAGATCAACAATGTTGCAAACTCAGAAGGAAACACATTTCACTAGTGCTGGTTGATTATCTTGAATTTCCAGAAGAGCTATATGTTATTTCTTAATATTCTACAAAATATGAGTTCTTTACTTGATCAACATCCTCAACCAGAATATAGACTTTAGATTCTAACCCTTTTCTAAATAAGAAAGGTGGTGTGATGATTTTCATGACTGAAAACATTAGAGACCTAGATTTTCAAAGGCTAGAGGAAATTACTTTGTTCTAAGCTTGTTAGATCCTAAGGGAATATTTGTGAAAAAGCAGATGAGTAATTGGAAAGAAGAGAGACTAAAAGAAAACAATATCAGACCCAGAAATACAGTATTCAAAATATAGATATATAAAAATATTTTAGAGCTTATTTATAGAAACTTCAGGGCATTCTGAATATCATTTTAGTAGAATTTATTTATCATTTCATATAGTGATACTGGGAGAATTTCTAAATATGAATAACTTGGTAGATAGTCAAATGAGAACAGGGCATTTATGCAATTATAACTAGTTTTGAGGGTCTTTTATAAAAATGTTGAGAAATTCCTTTAAGTTTCAGAAAAAAGATGTCTTACTATATAAATACTTCAAAACATTTCACTATTAATTAAATGAAAAACAAGCTGGGGTCATGCAAAGTTTGTTTTAAAAAAAGAATACTAGGGACTTCCCTGGTGGTCCAGTGTTTAAGAATCTGCCTTCCAATGCAGGGGGACGCGGGTTTGATCCCTGGTTGGGGAACTAAGATCTCACATGCTGCAGGACAACTAAGCCCACGTGCTCTAGAGCCTGAGAGCCCCAACGAAGAGCCTGCACGCAGCAACGGAAGATCCCGCATGACGCAACAAAGATCCCAAGTGCTACAACTAAGACCCGACACAGCCAAATAAATAAATAAATAAATAAATACTGAAAAGAGAAAAGAAGAATACTGAAAGAGGGATTCAGATAAAACCACAGACTCTATTTTCTCAATATTGGAGAAATAGCTAAAATAGACAATATTTTCAGATAATTTCAACAACTCTTTTTTTTTGCGGTATGCAGGCCTCTCACTGTTGTGGCCTCTCCCATTGCGGAGCACAGGCTCCGGACGCGCAGGCCCAGTGGCCATGGCTCACGGGCCCAGCCGCTCCGTGGAATGTAGGATCTTCCCAGACTGGGGCACAAACCCATGTCCCCTGCATCGGCAGGTGGACTTTCAACCACCGCGCCACCAGGGAAGCCCTCAACAACTCTTTTAGGGAATAACATCACTGATCTTGAAAAAGCATGTGTGAAAATCTGAGGTTTGAGATAACCACATTTACAAAAAGCTAATATCCTGAGATAAGAATTTACGAAACAGATAAATTAGGGAACAATTATTTATATTACAATATTAATAGATCCTAAGGGAATATTAGGATATTAGGACTCTATTTTACAAAAGGACTCCAAACTGAGCTTATTTAAATAATGAATTTCCCAAGTACAGTTAAATATGAAAACTATTCATTATTTTATTTGAATTAAAATTCTGTTTATTAATTTATTAACCATTGTAAGAAAGTCATATCTGTATCTAATGTGCTTTTTAAAATTGAAGTATTGTTGATTTACAACGTTTCAGGTGTACAGCAAAGTGATTCACTTATACATATATAACTGAATATATATGTATAAGAATATATGTATATTCTTTTTCAGATTCTTTTCTATATTAGGTTATTATAAGGTATTGAATATAGTTCCCTGTGCTATACATTAGGACCTTGTTGTTTATCCATTTTATATACAGTAGTGTATAACTGTTAATCCCAAATTCCTAATTTATCTCTCTCCCACTTTCCCCTTTGGTAACCATAAATTTGTTTTCTATGTCTGTGAGTCTATTTCTGTTTTGTAAATAAGTTCATTTGTATCATTTTTTAGACTCCACATATAAGTGATATCATATGATATTTGTCTTTCTCTGACCTACTTCATTTAATATGATAATCTCTAGGCCCATCAATGTTGCTGCAAATGGCATTATTTCATTCTTTTTTATGGCTGAGTAATAGTCCATTGTATATGTATACCATCTTCTTTATCTGTTCATCTGTCGATGGACATTTAGGTTGCTTCTATGTCTTGGCTATTTGTAAATATTGCTGTTATGAACATTGGGGTGCATGTATCTTTTCAAATTATAGTTACAAATTATAGTAAGTTACAGACATGTGTTTGCTTACTTGGGACTTTCATCTTTTAAACAATGCTAAGTAAGTGACAGCATCAAAGCCATGTGTTAAATTCATAACTCAAAGAGCAAAGTTAGACATTGAATAATTCAGTTAGGACTATTCTTTAATATTGTTTTTCAGGGCTGCACTGATACTTTTCTATCCTTGTCTTAAAAAGTAACTGAGGAATAAATCCCACAATTTACTTGAATACTATAGCTCAGGCTAGGACTAGTTAGAACTTCTTTTTTTAAATCCTGTTTGATTAGTTCATTGAATCAGGTGATCAGTTTAAACTATGTTTGAAAATTGAAGTGTCTTAAATTGATGGCTATTTGACATGGTATGCACATGTATGCATATGATGACATGGTATGCATATGATGCAACATTACAAATGTGTAAAATTATGACATATATGTTTCTTTATTTTGGGGAAGGGTGATCCTTTTTATTTTTTATTATTTTTTATAAATTTATTTATTTAAAAATAAATTTATTTATTTTTTATTTATTTTTGGCTGCATTGGGTCTTTGTTGCTGCGCACGGGCTTTCTGTAGTTGCGGCAAGCAGAGTCTACACTTCGTTGCAGTGTGTGGGCTTCTCTTGCTGTGGAGCATGAGCTCTAGGCCTGTGGGCTCAGTAGTTGTGGCTCACGGGCTCTAGAGCACAGGCTTAATAGTTGTGGTGCATGGTCTTAGTTGCTCCGCGGCATGTGTGATTTTCCTGGACCAGGGCTCGAACCCGTGTCCCCTGCATTGCCAGGCTGATTCTTAACCACTGCGCCACCAGGGAAGCCTGGTAATCCTTTTTAAATGAAAGTTCTTGAGATGTACATATATATCTTCATATATACAGGGCCATGAGTCAAAGGACGCAGATGCACTCCAGAAGGTAGAAAAGGCAATGAAATGGGTTCTCCTCTAGAGCCTCCAGAAAGAACACACAGCCCTGCCAAAACCTTGGTTGTAGGATTTCTGATTTCCAGAACTCTAAGAGAATATATTTGTATTCTTTAAGCCACTAAGTGTGTGGTAATTTATTACATCAGAAGTAGCAACTGGGGCTTCCCTGGTGGCGCAGTGGTTGAGAGTCCGCCTGCTGATGCAGGGGAGGCAGGTTCGTGCCCCGTTCCGGGAAGATCCCACATGCCGTGGAGCGGCTGGGCCCGTGGGCCATGGCCGCTGAGCCTGCATGTCTGGAGCCTGTGCTCCGCAACGGGAGAGGCCACAACAGTGAGAGGCCCGTGTACCGCAAAAAAAAAAAAAAAGAAGTAGCAACTAACAGAGGCTACAAATTTATGTTTTAATGAATTCTTTCCATAATGAAGTATCACAATGCCCACAAGATTCAAAGAATGACCTGACTAGAAAAAAAAAATAGGAAGCCCACAACAAAGCAAGCATGTAAAAAAAAAATCCCAAACATTTCTCCTTATTTATTTGCAGATATGGTCTCTAAAATAGAGTTATCTATGAGAATTCACGAAGAAGTACATTTCAAAACTCTGTCTTCTGAAAATAATGATGAAAAATCAAAAACATCACTAGACACTGAAAGGCCTACTCAAGTGGAAATAGACACATTTGTGGAAAATGCCCTGTCAAACAGTCAGATCTTTTCAACTGATTACTCTTTGTCTTCTCAAAATTATGTTGCTCAAAAAGGTAAGAAACAAGCTATTTGTTCTCCAATGCAGCAAGTAAGGAAAAAATTAGATTCAAAATTATATCGTATCAAGTGTTAACATATTTTTATTTATAAATTGACAGAAGATGCTTCTGAGTGTCAGATTCTGAAATATTTATTTCAAATTGATGTTTATGATTTCCTGAATTCTGCGTTTTCACCAATTGTATTTCTTACAGAAAGGGTAAGTTGACGTTTTAGATGTTTTTCAATAATTTTACCTATTTTACTAAGTATAGGAACAGCTGAAAATTATGTTTGAGTGAATCCTTCCTATGTGAGTGTTACATAATATTTCTCTTTACATAAGATCTTACATGTAAACTTTCTCCTTACATGAATGTTTTGTTGCATGGATGTTGTTAAGGATTTTTTCTAAAACTTTCCTTAAGCTTTGTTGATCTTGAGCATTTGGGATTTTTCCTTCTCCTTTTTTTCAAATCAGGGGAAATTACACTAAGAGTTAACTCAGAAATAATATGAACTGAAAATTAATCTTAAGCAAATTATTAGTATTTGAATGACAGCTGTGACCTCAGAATGGTGTAATGTGAGAATCTTGCAAAAGCAACTAGTACCTCAAAATTTAACAAGTCATAACTGAAATTCTAAAATCTGTCCACTTTTTCATTTATTGTAAATCCTATTAAATTCTGTCTCATTTATTGTAAATGAAATATTGCAAAAGGACCTAGCTGTAGTACTTGGCACATGAGGCCTTTTACAAATGTTTGTTCCTTTTCTCATCTACTGCTACCAAATAAATAATTGAGGAAGTACTTTTGTCTTCTCATTTACATTTTAAGATGAAATTTAACAGTGGTTGCCTTCAAGGAGTTCACTCTAGTTGGAGGACACCAGTGAAAAAAATGAAATAATTATAATATGGTGCCGTAATAGCCACAGGATGCTACTGATATACAGGAGGAGCTGCCTAGTAGACTGATTGGAAGTGGTAGGTAGAGAGGGTGGGGAAGAGGATCCTGGGAAAATGTCCCAGAAGAGATCTTACTTGAGCTGATATTGAAGAAAGAGTAGGAGTTAGCCAGGCAAGAAAGGATAAACATTCTAGGTTGAGGAGAGAGCATTTTTATATATTTATTTATTTATTTATTTATTTATTTTTGTGGTATGCGGGCCTCTCACTGCTGTGGCCTCTCCCGTTGTGGAGCACAGGCTCCAGACGTGCAGGCTCAGCGGACATGGCTCACGGGCCCAGCCGCTCCGCGGCATGTGGGATCTTCCCGGACCGGGGCACGAACCCGTGTCCCCTGCATCGGCAGGCGGACTTTCAACCACTGCGCCACCAGGGAGGCCCAAGGAGAGAGCATTTTTAAAAGTACAGGAGTGGGAGAGAGCTTGGCATTTTTGGAGATCTATAAACAATTCAGTCTGATTGAATACAGGGTGAGACTGAAGTTGTATACTGGGATTATGTAAAAAATAGCTTTGCATGTTATGATAGGAAGTTGAACTCTATCTTTTAAATGATGGGGCACTATTGAGGAATTTTAAGTAGGGAGTGAACTGAAAAATTTTCATTTTTAAAGTCTATCTGTCAACATTGTCAAATAAGAATTGAACCGGATAAAGACCAGAGGCAGGGAGGCCAATCAAGAAATTATCACTTTAGTTCAGGAAATAAATGGTGAAGGTCTAAAACAGGGTTTATAAACTCAAATGAAATGAGTGCAGCACAGGTAAAGGTGAGAGCTGTAACCAACTGGAGAGTGTATGCCTTCTCTGAAACATGTAGCTGCTACTTACCTTCAGCCTCGTTTTTGCCAGATCTTCTGATATTTCAGGAAAAGTTGGAAATCTGGGTTCTTTTGTGTGAAATCTCCCAATTTTAAATGCTGGCAAATATTTAGATTAGAAAAAATATCATGCAGCTCAGACAAAACATTCTGTGGGTTGGGTCTGGCCCACTAGCCACATTTTTTAACCTTTGGCCTAATATCTGATAGTGGTTGTTAAAATGATTGGAAGGACAAACTAGGTAGATTTTTGTAGATAGAATTCATTGGATTTAATGATTGATCAAATGTAGCAAGGAGAAGAAAATGCAAAAATGAGGATAATTTACCAGATTTTTAGTTAGGGTGACCAGGTGCCACCGACTGTAAGAGTATTTGTGAAAACTAGGCTTAATGACACATATTGTTTTGCTTTCAGAGGCTTCCTCCTTACTTTATTTCTTTGCTGGTTTCCAGAGAGTTGACATTACTTGGTAAATAAGTTCAGAGAAGTGATTAATTTACTCTGTATGATTTGGTGTTGAAGATGTTGATTAAAAACATTACTTAGAAATCTGCTCTAGCATAGGAGAAAAGGAAAACTAATAATAATGATGTAATTTATAAAAATAGTCATAATAAAACTTTCAACTACCCATTTAATTAATTCTACTTATTAGTATGTCCAACTGACATAGCCCTCACTTGTCATCCCCCTCTCCCATAAATTATACCAGTGAAGTTACTAAATTAAAAAATAATTTAGTAGTACACCATATTCACCTTTCATATAAAGTGCTTACTTAATACAGGCTATGCTAAGTAAGCTTACTTTTGTGGACTCATTAAATATCATCAAATACATTTTACTTGAACCATTTTGGTTGAAATTCTTCAGACATGAAAATATTGAACTTAAATTTGTTAATTATCTTGTGACCTTGGAGAGTCACTTGTTCTCTGGGGAAGTCTTGGTTTAAAACTGTAATATCAGTAGCAGAGACTAGATGACAGACTGGTCATTGGCTGGCTTGAGCATTGTTTAAAAATTATGAACCAGTTGACTACATTTAAAAGGTTAGTTCATATAAAAATCTGGATTTCTGCGTTCTCTTGAAGAAGTAGAAGACTGTAATACATAGTCTTCCGTTCTTCTGTGGCAACAAGAAGCTCAAGCTGAATAGCGCTTGCACTGAATAGACATGCAGTTTTCATTTCCCTATACTTATTTCAACTGTTTGGCCTCTATACAGCTTTAAGTTCATAATGTTTGGGCTAAATGCTCTGAAGAGTTTCTGCCAGGTCAGGAATGCTAAGTCTTAGTGGGTCTATTAAGCATCCATAATAGCTGAAGTAAATGGAAAATTTGAGCAATTTTCCAGTTAAATGTAGGCAAAAGTGTTTCCTTTTCTTCTTGCCTAAATGCTTCAGGTAACTGTTTCTATTCGCTGATAATTTTAGTTAGATTTTGTATACAAAATACTTTTTTTGAATTGTTTAAGTAATAGGAATCAACACCACTTTTTAATCTATTTTATTTTATAATTGAGGAGGCTCTTTGGGTTCTAACCTTTATATATTCTTAACTAGAATAAAAAATATATAAATATATTCATTTATATGTGGAATAAACAATGGAAATTCCCCAGCTCTTGTTCAACAGGTAGCTCCTGATTTAGTATGTTCTGAGAACAACCCTTACATCACTAGTGCAGAGAATGAAGATGTGGCTCAGCATGTTTGACTTTCTTTTGAAGGACTAGATCGTACAGCCTGTGACACTGACTGTTTAATTAAATGGGAGTAACTAGTGTTTACAGTTTAGCAACAGGGCCCTTCATAAGGGAAATCAGTTTCTAGGTTGTGGACAAGGTTTACTGGTTACCATGTTTCCAATGTGCTTGTATGCTTTCTAGCAGCTGTCACAAACACTAACAGCATTTGTTCTCCATTTCCTTTAAAGTAAGCTTATATAAGATGGCAAAATCCCATATCTACTTAAGGAGGACAAACTTTGATATCTTTCACATGGTAAAAATCATGTACTCTATATGAATATAATATAGAATAAAACATTCAATTTTATTTTTATCAGTTACCTAATTTAGTATTTCTCTTTTCAATTGTAGATTTTAAGAGGGTAGTACTAGGCATGACATTTAAGGAAGAATTAATCAGGAGTTATGTCCATGAAATTAGATTATTGGTTGGTAGTCACAACTCCACCTATAGCACCCCTTTGCCACACAAGTGTCAAAGCAGGATCACAGTGTGGAAACACAAGAGTGCAGGATGTATTAGAATCTGAAATCTTTCTCAAGGATATGAGGAGCTTAGTAGAACTTTATTTACATATTAGAATATATTAACATGAACCTTTTAAAAAATGGAATTGAAACATCTAGAGGAAGAGGTAAGTTTCTATATGACTATTAAATGTGCAGAAAAGAAATTAGGTTTGAACCTGGCATTGAGTTTAAGTTTTACTGTTTTTGCCATGGGGAAACTTGTAGATTTTTCTTTTAAATTTCATTTATCCTTTTGTCCCTGCTCTATGTTTTTAATATTTGGAATGGTAATTATTGAAAAACTAGAAAAGGACACAGACTGTCTCAGGGAGGGCAAAGGGATTTTTAAAAAAATGTTTTACATTGTAAATAAATCCTGAAAGCTAACGATTCTGGAGTTCCCTGAAAATGTTCAGACTAACTGAAGAATTTTCATTCAGTAATACAGTGTTTTAATTGAGGCATATGTTGTTGTTCTAAGATCCTTTGAAATTCTAAATTTTGGTTATGCTTCTGTTTAGATTTTTTAAATTAATTAATGAATTAGTTTATTTATTTTTGGCTGCATTGGGTCTTCGTAGCTGTACGCGGGCTTTCTCTAGTTGCAGCGAGCGGGGGCCACTCTTCGTTGCAGTGCGCAGGCTTCTCATTGCAGTGGCTTCTCTTGTCGCGGAGCATGGGTTCTAGAGTACAGGCTCAGTAGTTGTGGCTCGTGGGCTCCAGAGCACGGGCTCAGTAGTTGTGGCGCACGGGCTTGGTTGCTCTGCGGCATGTGGGATCCTCCTGGACCAGGGCTCGAACCCATGTGCCCTACACTGGCAGGCGGATTTTTAACCACAGCGCCACCAGTGAAGCCCCTTCTGTTCTGATTTTAGTGAACTATTCACATAGTTTAGTTTCAGCACACACTGTCCAACACATATGAAGGTTGTGTAATACCTTAAAAATGGAGAATCATTAAGCAATTTCTGCTACTCTTTGCTACTTGTGAAAGTTCCTGAAACTCCTTAAGCTGATGTGGCAAATGAGAGAGAGCACTTTGAGTTCCAAAAAACTAGCCTGCATTTTGGTCCTGAAAATCACTTGCCGTGAACTTGGGCCATTTATGGATTCTTTTTGGCACAATAGTTCTGTTGCTGCTAGAGCTTAACATTAGGGAAGTTTCCTAAGGATCTAAGATTCTGTTCAATTATTGAGTTCTCTCGGGTGATTTGTTTAGGAAGAAGTATCTGTGGCTTTTTGAGTTGCTTCATTAAGGACTTCAAATAGAAGACTCAGAGATGGGTGATCCTTTACACCTGTGTTAGCTAAAACCCATTCCCCAAGAACAGATCCAGCCCTGGGTATTTTATTCGACAGACCTAAATATAGGGTCCTAAATTTAGAGGGCAAGATGCTACTTTTAGCTTCCCTTCCTCAGAGGAGAACAGCACGCGCCCAGCTAAGGTCCATACGGGTTTGATTTAGCATTTGGGTAACTAGGAGCTCATGGAGTTTAAAGAGTTTTGCCCAGCAAGTGCCCAGGTAACTCAGGTAAAAGTGAGTAAAGCCCTCGAACCCTTCGCTGGGCAGAGGAGGCCCGATCGATGTCCTCTTGCGTGGGAGAGGTTAAACTTTGCCCAGAACACAGCTGACCCGAGACGCCTTCCTGTCCAAAGTCCGGACACGGTTGGCAGGAGGCGCGGGCCCTGCAAGCCATTTTCTGACAGGAATGAAGACGGCGGCCGGTTTCCCTGGGCCGGCGGGCTCCCTCAGGGTACGACGCCGTCAGGGCTTCCGTGGGGTGCGGACAGCAGGCTCTAGCGGGGCTGCGAGAGGAAAGCGATGGGGGCTGGGGCTGGGCCAGGCGCCGGCACCCGGGCCGAGGGGGCGCTTCGCGCTCACCCCGCCGGGCTACTCCGAGGGGCCTCCGGGAGAAGCCTCGTCGCCGGCACCCGAGGTGGGGACTCCTGAGACCTAGTCCTGACGTTCGGGGCGGTGCGGCCCACACCACAGAGCAGGCCTGGAGGTCGAATCCCATTCTCTCAGCCCCAAGCCTCTCGATTTCCAAGGTTTGGTAGCTCCGCCAGGTAGAGCCCCGGCCCCTTTAAGAGAGAACGACCGGGACACGTCTACTAACCTCGCGCGAAGTAGGAGGGGGAAATTAACGGAGTCCTTGCGACCCCGCCTCCGTGCGGAGGTCTGGCCGAAACCAAACCGAGGGGTAGGGCGGCGAGGAGAGTGCAGGTCGCAGGCTCATGCGGGCGGGCTTGGACCTTCGGATCTTCAGGACGCAAAGCGTAACCTAGGGGCTGAGGCTCCCCTGCTGGGCAGCGTGGACACTTGAGGCCCGTAGGCGCCGTTCATCTCTGGCACCTCCCCGCAGCCGGCTCCGCAGTGGTCTGCTCCGGTTGCCGGTGCGGGTTTGGGTTCCGGACCGAACGCTGCGTGTCCGGTACCGCTGGTGGTGGCTCGGCCAGGCCCTGGATACGGCGCCGACTGCCAGGGCAGCCTTGACGCCATGGAGGGCCCAGGGACTGTCTCTCAGCCGCATTTGGGGCTGGTCCTGGGACAGCTTCGCCGGGTGAGTCCAGGCGCGATCCGGGTCACTCGGCTCAGGGGTCGCGGGAGCCGCCCGGGGAAGGTAGCAGCCGACTTTGGCTTTGGGGTCTCAGCGGCGGTGGTCGGAGGTCCTGAAGCCAGTTCTCACCTGTCGCCGGGCTACGGCCTGTGTCCGAGACAGTAGCCAGGTTCCTGGGATGCCTGGGTGGTTTTTTTGTGTGGTGTAAGGGGACCTGGAGATCAGGAAGGTGAACAGAGCATTAGCTTAGCAGGACTTTACAAGGGTGTGTTTCCCGATTCCTAAAATGAATTAGCCTTTCGGTCGTGATATTTATTTTGAACAGAGGTCAATAACACGTGGTTTCCCCGACAGTGAGAAACTTGAGGACAGATACTCTGAAATGAGTTCCCTTTAGTACTGAAACTTCAGGTTGCTTGAAAAGACACCTAAGCCTGGATAGGGAATCGGGATTCTAAGTCTGCGTTTTCTTTTAATAAAGAATGCTTTTTTGAGTTGCTTTACCGTAAGTGAGATTGTTCTTCGTTTCTTTCTGTGTCTTGTTAATGTGAAAGGTCGTGTTAATGTAAAATCTGGAGATCCTGAGCTCCCAGTGTTCACAATTTCCTTTCTCTTTTTTTTTTTTTAGGTTCAGTTTATAATCAGGTTGCAGGGATTTTTCTCACTAAGTGTTTACAGGTGTCTTTGTTGACATATTTAGGGGCATTTATGTCGCCGTATTTTAAAAAAACTATTTGTATTAAAAATGTCAAAAACCCCGTTAAACTTTGGGGCAGTTATGGTTATCGCTTTCTTATTATGTAAATTTAAAAGTTCTGTTGCCGTTGTATTCATTTATTCAACCATAGTGTGTCTAGTGATTTTATATATGTATGAATGTAAATACAGATGACAGTTATATGGAGGTTCTAAATGGACTAAGACATAGTCTGGGCCACTGGTGTCATACTGTCTGTTAAGGGAGAGAAGACAAAAGCATAGAACAAAGTAGAAACGGATGAAGTGCTTACTGAAGCATACATACAAAGTGCTGAGGAAATTGAGGGGTGGGAGAGATTACATTTTCTTGAGTGTTTATGAAAGCCTTTCCAGGCTGAGCCAATAGCTTAAGCAGAGCAGGAATGAAAACAACATGGTGTGTACAGCAGACTGGGAGCCGTATTACTAGAGTGTAAAGTGGGCTCAGGGAGTGATGTGCAATGATCCTTGTTGTAGACGAAAGTTTGTTCCAAGTGATGTAGGTGCTGGAGAGCCCTTGAAGTATTGCAGTGGTTAGACTTTTGGTTTAAATAGATCTTCCTGATAGTGTATGTAGGTTAGGTGTAAGGACAACAAAACTAGAAGCAGGGTGTAAGGGAGAGGTGACAGAGTTGTCAAGTAGGGGTAGAGAAGAGGGTACTGAATGGGAAATATATAGTAGCTAAGAACTATAGTGGGTAGGAATTTAATGATTGTATGCAAAGGATCAGAGAGAGAAAAGGAATCTAGAATGACTCCCAGTTTCTGGTTATGGCAACTTACTCATTCAAAGAGATAGGATATATAGAAAGATAAGGATTTGTGGGATGAGAGAGAATTTCAGATTGCACACATTTCCCTTTCTTCACGAAAAACAACTCTGTGAACAATATCTTCATCTGGATGTTTTTTTTGGCTAAATGCACTATGCTGACAACACTGGCCTGGGACCTAGGATAGCACAACACTGCTCGGCTTTTTAAATTTTTTTTTTAAGTTAAAAAATAATTTTTTATTGAGGTATAATCATATAACATAAAATTTACCCTTTTATAGTATCGAATTCAGTGATTTTTTTTAATGTTCATTATGTTGTGCAGCTATCACCACAATTTTGGAATATTTTTATCACCCTAAAAAGAAACCCTGTCCTTATTAGTACATTCCCAATTTTCACCTCACTCCATCCCTTGGCCACCACTAATCTACTTTCTGTCTCTGTGAATTTGTCTATTCTGGACATTTCATGTAAATGGATCATACGATATGTGGCCTTTTGTGTCTGGCTTCATCTACTTAGCACACTTTCAAGAGTCTTTCGTGTTGTACCATGTAACAGTACTTCATTCCTTTTTATGGCTGAAAAATGTTTCATTGTCTAGATATACTATATTTTGAATATTCATTCATAGTTTAATGGATATTTGGGTTGTTTGTACTTTTTGACTCCTATGACTAATGCTGCTATGGACATTCATGTACAAATTTTTTTTAATGAATATTTTAAGTTCTCTTGGGTATATACCTAGGAATGGAATTACTGGATCATATTTACTGTATGTTTAACTTTTGGAAGAACTGCCAAATTGTTTTCCACAGATGCTGTGCCATTTTACATCTCCACCGGCAGTTTATGAGGGTCGAATTTCCCACATCCTCTCCGATACTTTTTTATTCTAAATAGTCACTCTAATGATGAGTGTAAAGTGGTATATCTCGTTGTGGTTTTGATTTGCAGTCCCCCGATGACTAATGATGTTGAGCAACCTCACATGTGCTTATTGGCCATTTGTGTTGTCTTCTTTGGAGAAATATCTATTTAGTTCTTTTACCATTTAAAAAATTGGATTATTTGTCTTTTTATTGTTGAAGTCATAAGAGTTCTTTATACATTAACAAAATTAGACCCTTATCAGGTATATGATTTGCAAATATTTTCTCCTGTGGATTGTCTTTTTACTTTCTTGATGGTGACCTTTGAAGCACCAAGGTTTTTAATTTTTTTTTTTTTTTTGTGGTACGCGGGCCTCTCACTTTTGTGGCCTCTCCCGTTGTGGAGCACAGGCTCCGGACGCGCAGGCTCAGTGGCCATGGCTCACGGGCCCAGCCGCTCCGCGGCATGTGGGATCTTCCCAGACCGGGGCACGAACCCGTGTCCCCTGCATCGGCAGGTGGACTCTTAACCACTGCGCCACCAGGGAAGCCCAAGGTTTTTAATTTTGATGAAATCTAGTTTATCTTTTTTTTCCCTTTGGTTGCGTATGCTTTTGGTGTTATATCTATGAAACCAGTGTTTAAAATAAGGTCACAAAGATTTACTTCCTTCCTGTGCTTCCTTCTAAGAGTTTTAGCTCTTACATTAAGGTCTGTGATCCATTTAAAATTAATTTTTATATATGGTATAAAGTATGGGTCCAGATTCATTTGTTAGTGGGTAGATATTCACTTGTCCCAATACCATTTGTTGAAAAGACTCCTCTTTCCTCATTAATTTTGTATTGGTACTGCTGTTAAAAATCAGTTGACCATACGTTTTTTTATTGATATAGTTCATTTACAATATTATATTAGTTTCAGGTGTACAACACAGTGATTCAGAACTTCTATAGATTATCCTCCATTTAAAGTTATTATAAAATATTGGCAGTATTCCCTGTGCTGTACAATATATCCTTGTAGCTTATTTACTTTATGCATAGTAGTTTGTACATCTTAACCCTCTCCTTTTTCCTGCCCCTCCCCCTCCCCACTGGTAACCACTAGTTTGTTCATTATATCTGTGAGTCAGTTTCTGTTTTGTTGTATTCACTTGTTTTATTTTTTTAGATCCCACACACAGTGATAGCATACAGTATCTATCTTTCTCTGTCTCAGTCATTTCAGTAAGCATAATACCCTCCGGGTTCCCATGTTGTTGCAAAAGGCAAAATTTTATTCTTTTTTATGACTGAGTAGCATTCCATTGTATCTATATCTGTATCTATCACATCTTCTTTATTCATTCATCTGTTGATGGACACTTAGGTTGCTTCCATATATTGGCAATTGTAAATAATGCTGCAATGAACATTGTGGTGCGTGTATCTTTTCAAATTAATCTTTGTATTCTTCGGATGTATGCCCAGGAGTGGAATTGCTGGATCATATGGTAGCTCTATTTTTAGTTTTTTGAGAAACCTCCATAATGTTTTCCACAGTGGCTGCAGCAGTTTACATTCCCACCAACAGTGTCCGAGGGTTCTCTTTTCTCCACATCCTTGCCAGCATTTGTGGTTTGTGGTCTTTTTGATGATAACCTTTCTGACAGGTATGAAGTGATATCTCATTGTGGTTTTGATTTGCATTTCTCTGATGATTAGCGACGTTGAGCATCTTTTTAAGTGCCTGTTGGCCATCTATTTGTCTTCTTTGGAAAAATGTCTTTTCAGGTCTTTCACTCATTTTTAAATTGGGTTGTGTGTGTTTTTGACATAGAATTGTATGAACTGTTTATATATTTTGGATAGTAACCCCTTATTGGTCAGGTCATTTGCAAATATTTTCTCCCATTCATTAGGTTGTCTTTTCATTTTGTAGATGGTTTTATTTGCTGTGCAAAGGCTTTTAAAAGTTTAATTAGGCCTTATTTGTTTATTTTTACTTTTGTTTCCTTTGCCATAGGTAACAGATCCAAAAAAATATTGCTATAATTTTTGTCAAAAAGTGTTCTGCCTATGTTTTCTTCCAGGAGTTGCTGTTTTTTTTTCTTTTTAAAAATTTATTTATTTTATTTATTTATTTTTGACTATGTTGGGTCCTTGTTGCTGCATGTAGGCTTTCTCTAGTTGCGGTGAGTGGGGGCTACTCTTCATTGTGGTGCGCAGGCTCATCATTGCAGTGGCTTCTCTTGTTGTGGAGTATGGGCTCTAGGTGCGTGGGCTTCAGTAGTTGTGGCACGCGGGCTCAGTAGTTGTGGCTCGCGGGCTCTAGAGCAGGCTCAGTAGTTGTGGTGCACGGGCATAGCTGCTCCACGGCATGTGGGATCTTCCAGGGCTCAAACCCATGTCCCCTGCATTGGCAGGCAGATTCTTAACCACTGAGCCACCAGGGAAGCCCCCTTCCAGGAGTTTTTATGGTTTCTGATCTTACATTTAGGTCTTTAATCCACTTTGAGTTTATTTTTGTATATGGTGTGAGAAAATATTCTAATTTCATTCTTTTACATGTAGCTGTCCAGTTTTCCCAGCACCACGTATTGGAGAGACTGTCTTTTCCCAGTTGTATATTCTTGCCTCCTTTGTCATAGATTAATTGACCATAAGTGTGTGGATTTATTTCTGGACTCTCTATTCTGTTCCATTGATCTATGTGTTTGTTTTTGTGCCACTACCATACTGGCTTGATTAATATAGCTTTGTAGTATAGTCTGAGGTCAGGGAGTGTGATTCTTCTGGCTCTGTTCATCTTTCTCAAGATTGTTTTGGCTATATGGGTTTTTTTGTGGTTCCATACAAATTTTAAAATTATTTGTTCTAGTTCTGTGAAAAATGCCCTTGGTAATTTGATAGAGATTGCATTGAATCTGTAGATTGCCTTGGGCAGTATAGCTATTTTAACAATATTAATTCTTCCAGTCCATGAACATGGTGTAACTTTGCATTGTAATTGACGGTAAGTTTAAGAGTTTATTTCTGGGTACTCATTTCTACTCCATTGGTCTATCTGTCTTTACTTAGGCTATTACCAAGCTGTCTTTATTATTGTAACCTTGTAGTAAGTTTTGAAATAGGGAAGTATGAATACTCCAACATTGTTCTTCATTTTCAATATTGTTTTGGCTAATATGTGTGTAGATAGATAGATAGACAGCCAAAGGTAGGTATGTTTGTATGTATCTATGAATATATATCTCTGTAAAAGGAAATGCTATCCCTTGCATTTCCATATGAATTTTAGGATCTGCTTGTCTGTTTTTACGAAAGAGGCATTTGGAATTTTGATAGGGATTGCATTGACTCTGTACATAAATTTGGAGAGTATTGCCATCTTGACAGTATTAAGTCTTCCAATCTATGAACATGGGATGTATTTCCATT
The DNA here is from genome assembly GCF_964165515.1 of Mesoplodon bidens. NCBI lineage: Eukaryota > Metazoa > Chordata > Mammalia > Artiodactyla > Ziphiidae > Mesoplodon > Mesoplodon bidens. The sequence continues at coordinate 118,816,826 of NC_138178.1, forward strand.
TATTTAGATCTTATTTACTTTCTTTCAACAGTGTTTTGTAGTTTTCAGAGTATAAGATTTCCACTTTGTTAAATTTATTCCTAAGTATTTTATTCTTTTTTTTCTCTTGTAAATGGAAATGTTTTCTTAATTTCATTTTCAGGTGGCTCATTGCTGTTGTATAGAAATATACTGATTTTTCTTTTTTGATTTTGTATCCTACAGCTTTCCTGAACTTGTTTGTTAGCTCTACTAGTTTGTGTGTGTGTGTTTGTGTGTGTGTGTATGTATGTATGGTTTAGGTTTTTTTTTTTTATGTGTAAGATTATGTCATCTTCAAATGGAGATAGTTTTACTTTTTTTTTCCCCCCCAGTCTGGGTGCCTTTTATTTCTTTTTCTTGCCTAACTGCCTGGTTAGAATCTCTAGTACAATGTTGAATCAATGTGGAGAGAGTGAACATCCCTGTCTTGTTACTGGTCTTAAGGTGAAAGCTTTCAGCCTTTCACTGTTAAGTATGTGAGCTGTGAGTTTTTCATACATGCCCCTTATAAGGTTGAGGAAGTTCCCTTCAGTCCTAGTTTGTTGAGTGCTTTGATCCTGAAAGGGTGTTGGATTTTGTTAAATCTCTTTTCTTTGTCTGTTGAGTGATCATGGATTATTTCCTTCTTTATTCTTTTAATATTGTGTTTAACATTGGTTTAGTTTTGTATGTTGAACCAACCTTGTATTCTTGGAATAAATTCCACTGTCATGATATATAATTGTTTTTACATGCTGCTGGATTTGCTTTGCTAGTATTTTGTTGAGGATTTTGCATCTATATTTATAACAAATATTGATGTGTGGTTTTCTTTTCTTGTGATGTATTTGTCTGACTATCATATCAGGGTAATACTGGCCTCATAGAATGAATGAGTTAGGAAGAGTTCCTCCTCTTTTATTTTCTGGAAGAGTTTGAGAATGATTGGTATTAATTCTTCAGTAAACTTTTGGTATAATTCACTACTGAATCCAACTGGCCCTGGGTTTTTCTCTTTGGTATCCAAAGGGGATTGGTTCCAGGACCCCCATGAATACCAAAATCGGAGGATGCTCAAGTCCCTTTCATAAAATGTATTTGTAAATAATATGCACATCCTTCCTCCTGTATATTTTAAATCATCTCTAGATTCCTTATAATACTGAATAAAATGTATATGCTATGTAAGTAGTTGCCAGTGTGTGGCCAATTTAAGTTTTGCTTTTTGGAACTTTCTGGAAATGAAAAAAAAATTTTTTTTTGATCTACAGTTAGTTGAATCTGTGGCTGCAGAACCCATGGATATGAAGGGCCAACTGTACTAACTCAGTCTGTTTATTTGTTTTAGGTCTAATCAGATTTTCTATTTCTTCTTGAGTTAGGTTTAGTAGTTTATGTGTTTTTAGTAATTTGTCAGTATCACCTAGGTTATGTAATCTGTTGACATACTATTGTTCTCAAGATCTTTTTCATTTCTGTAAGATTGCTAGTAATACTTTAATTACTGGTTTTAGTAATTTGAGTCTTCTCTTTTTCTTGGTTAATCTAGCTAAAGATTCATCAATTTTGTTGCTTGATTTTCTTGATTTTTTTCCCGCCCAAAACCAATGTTTGTTTGTTTTTATCTTTATTGGAGTATTTTTGCTTTACAGCGTTGTGTTAGTTTCTGCTGTACAACAAAGTGAATCAGCTATATGTATACATATATCCCCATATCCCCTCCCTCTTGAGCCTTTGGAAGAGTTTGAGAAGGATGGGTGTTAGCTCTTCTCTAAATGTTTGATAGAATTCACCTGTGAAGCCATCTGGTCCTGGACTTTGGTTTGTTGGAAGACTTTTAACACAGTTTCAATTTCATTACTTGTGATTGGTCTGTTCATATTTTCTATTTCTTCCTGCTTCAGCCTTGGAAGGTTATACCTTTCTAAGAATTTGTCCATTTCTTCCAGGTTGTCCATTTTATTGGCATAGAGTTGCTTGTCGTAGTCTCTTAGGATGCTTTGTATTTCTGCGGTGTCTGTTGTAACTTCTCCTTTTTCATTTCTAATTTTATTGATTTGAGTCCTCTCCCTGTTTTTCTTGATGAGTCTGGCTAATGGTTTATCAATTTTGTTTATCTTCTCAAAGAACCAGCTTTTAGTTTTATTGATCTTTGCTCTTGTTTTCTTTGTTTCTATTTCATTTATTTGTGCTCTGATCTTCATGATTTCTTTTCTTCTGCTAACTTCGGGGTTTTTTGTTCTTCTTTCTCTAATTGCTTTAGGTGTAAGGTTAGGTTGTTTATTTGAGATGTTTCTTGTTTCTTAAGGTAGGATTTTATTGCTATAAACTTCCCTCTTAGAACTGCTTTTGCTGCATCCCATAGGTTTTGTATCATGTTTTCATTGTCATTTGTCTCTAGGTATTTTTTTATTTCCTCTTTGATTTCTTCAGTGACCTCTTGGTTAATTAGTAACGTATTGTTTAGCCTCCATGTGTTTGTGTTTTTTCATTTTTTCCCCTGTAATTGATTCCTAATCTCATAGCCTTGTGGTTGGAAAAGATGCTTGATATGATTTCAGTTTTCTTAAATTTGCTGAGGCTTGATTTGTGACCCAAGATGTGATCTATCCTAGAGAATGTTCCATGCGCACTTGAGAAGAAAGTGTAATCTGCTGTTTTTGGATGGAATGTCCTATAAATATCAATTAAATTTATCTGCTCTATTGTGTCATTTAAAGCTTGTGTTTCCTTCTTAATTTTCTGTTTGGATGATCTGTCCATTTGGGTAAGTGAGGTGTTAAAGTCCCTTACTATTATTGTGTCACTGTCGATTTCCTCTTTTATAGCTGCTAGCAGTTGCCTTATGTATTGAGGTTCTCCTATGTTGGGTGCATATATATTTATAATTGTTATATCTTCTTCTTGGTTTGATCCCTTGATCATTATGTAGTGTCCTTCTTTGTCTCTTGTAACGTTCTTTATTTTAAAGTCTATTTTATGTGATATGAGTATTGCTACTCCAACTTTCTTTTGATTTCCATTTGCATGAAATATCTTTTTACATCCCATCACTTTCAGTCTGTATGTGTCTCTAGGTCTGAAGTGGGTCTCTTGTAGACAGCACATATATGGGTCTTGTTTTTGTATCCATTCAGCAAGCCTGTGTCTTTTGGTTGGAACATTGAATCCATTCACGTTTAAGGTAGTTATTGACATGTATGTTCCTATTACCATTTTCTTAATTATTTTGGGTTTGTTTTTGTAGGTCCTTTTCTTCTCATGTGTTTCCCACTTAGAAAAGTTTCTGTAGCATTTTTTTTTTGATTTTGATTTTTTATTTTTTTATTTTTATTTTTTTCTGCTTTATAACAAATTTAATCAGTTATACATACACATATGTTCCCATATCCCCTCCCTTTTGCATCTCCCTCCCACCCTCCCCATCCCACCCCTCCAGGCGGTCACAAAGCACTGAGCTGATCTCCCTGTGCTACGCAGCTGCTTCCCACTATCTATCTACCTTACGTTTGGTAGTGTATATATGTCCATGCCGCTCTTTCGCTTTGTCACAGCTTACCCTTCCCCCTCCCCATATCCTCAAGTCCATTCTCTAGTAGATCTGTGTCTTTATTCCTGTCTTACCCCTATGTTCTTCATGACATTTTTTTTCTTAAATTCCATATATATGTGTCAGCATACAGTATTTGTCTTTCTCTTTCTGACTTACTTCACTCTGTATGACAGACTCTAGGTCCATCCACCTCATTACAAATAGCTCAGTTTTGTTTCTTTTTATGGCTGAGTAATATTCCATTGTATATATGTGCCACATCTTCTTTATCCATTCATCCGATGATGGACACTTAGGTTGTTTCCAGCTCCGGGCTATTGTAAATAGGGCTGCTATGAACATTTTGGTACATGACTCTTTTTGAATTATGGTTTTCTCAGGGTATATGCCTGGTAGTGGGATTGCTGGGTCATATGGTAGTTCTATTTTTAGTTTTTTAAGGAACCTCCATACCGTTCTCCATAGTGGCTGTACCAATTCACATTCCCACCAGCAGTGCAAGAGTGTTCCCTTTTTTCCACACCCTCTGCAGCATTTATTGTTTCTAGATTTTTTGATGATGGCCATTCTGACTGGTGTGAGATGATATCTCATTGTAGTTTTGATTTGCATTTCTCTAATGAGTAAAGATGTTGAGCATCCTTTCATGTGTTTGTTGGCAGTCTGTATATCTTCTGTGGAGAAATGTTTGTTTAGATCTTCTGCCCATTTTTGGATTGGGTTGTTTGTTTTTTTGTTATTGAGCTGCATGAGCTGTTTATAAATTTTGGAGATTAATCCTTTGTCAGTTGCTTCATTTGCAAATATTTTCTCCCATTCTGAGGGTTGTCTTTTGGTCTTGTTCATGGTTTCCTTTGCTATGCAAAAGCTTTGAAGTTTCATTAGGTCCCATGTGTTTATTTTTGTCTTTATTTCCATTTCTCTAGGAGGTGGGTCAAAAAGGATCTTGCTGTGATTTATGTCACAGAGTGTTCTGCCTATGTTTTCCTCTAAGAGTTTGATAGTGTCTGGCCTTACATTTAGGTCTCTAATCCATTTTGAGCTTCTTTTTGTGTATGGTGTTAGGGAGTGATCTAATCTCGTACTTTTACATGTCCCTATCCAGTTTTCCCAGCACCACTTATTGAAGAGACTGTCCTTTCTCCACTGTACATCCCTGCCTCCTTTATCAAAGATAAGGTGACCATATGTGCGTGAGTTTATCTCTGGGCTTTCTATCCTGTTCCATTGATCTATCTTTCTGTTTTTGTGCCAGTACCATACTGTCTTGATTATTGTAGCTTTGTAATATAGTCTGAAGTCAGGGAGCCTGATTCCTCCAGCTCCATTTTTCGTTCTCAAGATTGCTTTGGCTATTCGGGGTCTTTTGTGTTTCCATACAAATTGTGAAATTTTTTTGTTCTAGTTCTGTGAAAAATGCCATTGGTAGTTTGATAGGGATTGCATTGAATCTGTAGATTGCTTTGGGTAGTAGAGTCATTTTCACAATGTTGATTCTTCCAATCCAAGAACATGGTACATCTCTCCATCTATTTGTATCATCTTTAATTTCTTTCATCAGTGTCTTATAATTTTCTGCATACAGGTCTTTTGTCTCCTTAGGTAGGTTTATTCCTAGATATTTTATTCTTTTTGATGCAGTGGTAAATGGGAGTGTTTCCTTGATTTCACTTTCAGATTTTTCATCATTAGTATATAGGAATGCCAGAGATTTCTGTGCATTAATTTTTTTTTTTTTTTTTCTTTTTGCGGTATGCGGGCCTCTCACTGTTGTGGCCTCTCCCGTTGCGGAGCACAGGCTCCGGATGCGCAGGCCCAGCGGCCATGGCTCACGGGCCCAGCCGCTCCGCGGCATATGGGACCCTCCCAGACCGGGGCACGAACCCGTATCCCCTGCATCGGCAGGCGGACTCTCAACCACTGCGCCACCAGGGAGGCCCCCTGTGCATTAATTTTGTATCCTGCTACTTTACCAAATTCATTGATTAGCTCTAGTAGTTTTCTGGTAGCATCTTTAGGATTCCCTATGTATAGTATCATGTCATCTGCAAACAGTGACAGCTTTACTTCTTCTTTTCCGATTTGGATTCCCTTTATTTGTTTTTCTTCTCTGATTGCTGTGGCTAAAACTTCCAAAACTATGTTGAATAAGAGTGGTGAGAGTGGGCAACCTTGTCTTGTTCCTGACCTTAGTGGAAATAGTTTCAGTTTTTCACCATTGAGGACAATGTTGGCTGTGGGTTTGTCATATATGGCCTTCATTATGTTGAGAAAATTTCCCTCTATGCCTACTTTCTGCAGGGTTTTTATCATAAATGGGTGTTGAATTTTGTCGAAAGCTTTCTCTGCATCTATTGAGATTATCATATGGTTTTTCTCCTTCAGTTTGTTAATATGGTGTATCACGTTGATTGATTTGCGTATATTGAAGAATCCTTGCATTCCTGGAATAAACCCCACTTGATCATGGTGTATGATCCTTTTAATGTGCTGTTGGATTCTGTTTGCTAGTATTTTGTTGAGGATTTTTGCATCTATGTTCATCAGTGATATTGGCCTGTAGTTTTCTTTCTTTGTGACATCCTTGCCTGGCTTTGGTATCAAGGTGATGGTGGCCTCGTAGAATGAGTTTGGGAGTGTTCCTCCCTCTGCTATATTTTGGAAGAGTTTGAGAAGAATAGGTGTTAGCTCTTCTGTAAATGCTGGATAGAATTCGCCTGTGAAGCCATCTGGTCCTGGGCTCTTGTTTGTTGGAAGATTTTTTTTTTTTTTTTTTTTTTCGGTAGGCGGGCCTCTCACTGTTGTGGCCTCTCCCCCTGCAGAGCACAGGCTCCGGACGCGCAGGCTCAGCAGCCATGGCTCACGGGCCCAGCCGCTCCGCGGTATGTGGGATCTTCCCAGACCGGGGCACGAACCCGCGTCCCCTGCATCGGCAGGCGGACTCTCAACCACTGCGCCACCAGGGAAGCCCTGTTGGAAGATTTTTTATCACAGTTTCAATTTCAGTGCTTGTGATTGGTCTGTTCCTATTTTCTATTTCTTCCTGATTCAGTCTTGGCAGGTTGTGCATTTCTAAGAATTTGTCCATTTCTTCCAGGTTGTCCATTTTATTGGCATAGAGTTGCTTGTAGTAATCTTTCATGATCTTTTGTATTTCTGCAGTGTCAGTTGTTACTTCTCCTTTTTCATTTCTAATTCTCTTGATTTGAGTCTTCTCGCTTTTTTTTGTGATGAGTCTGGCTAATGTTTATCAGTTTTGTTTATCTTCTCAAAGAACCAGCTTTTAGTTTTATTGATATTTGCTATCATTTCCTTCATTTCTTTTTCATTTATTTCTGATCTGATCTTTATGATTCCTTTCCTTCTGCTAACTTTGGGGTTTTTTTGTTCTTCTTTCTCTAATTGCTTTAGGTGCAAGGTTAGGTTGTTTATTTGAGATGTTTCCTGTTTCTTAAGGTAAGATTGTATTGCTATAAACTTCCCTCTTAGAACTGCTTTTGCTGCATCCCATAGGTTTTGGGTTGTTGTGTCTCCATTGTCATTTGTTTCTAGGTATTTTTTTATTTCCTCTTTGATTTCTTTAGTGATCACTTCGTTATTAAGTAGTGTATTGTTTAGCCTCCATGTTTTTGTATTTTTTACAGATCTTTTCCTGTAATTGATATCTAGTCTCATAGCGTTGTGGTTGGAAAAGATACTTGATACAATTTCAATTTTCTTAAATTTACCAAGGCTTGATTTGTGACCCAAGATATGATCTATGCTGGAGAATGTTCCATGAGCACTTGAGAAAAATGTGTATTCTGTTGTTTTTGGATGGAATGTCCTATAAATATCAATTAAGTCCATCTTGTTTAATGTATCATTTAAAGCTTGTGTTTCCTTATTTATTTTCATTTTGGATGATCTATCCATTGGTGAAAGTGGGGTGTTTAAATCCACTATTATGAATGTGTTCCTGTCGATTTCGCCTTTTATGGCTGTTAGTATTTGCCTTATGTATTGAGGTGCTCCTATGTTGGGTGCATAAATATTTACAATTGTTATATCTTCTTCTTGGATCGATCCCTTGATCATTACGTAGTGTCCTTCTTTGTCTCTTTTAGTAGTCTTTATTTTAAAGTCTATCTTGTCTGATATGAGAATTGCTACTCCAGCTTTCTTTTGGTTTCCATTTGCATGGAATATCTTTTTCCATCCCCTCACTTTCAGTCTGTATGTGTCTCTAGGTCTGAAGTGGGTCTCTTGTAGACAGCATATATATGGGTCTTGTTTTTGTATCCATTCAGCCTGTGTGTGTCTTTTGGTGGGAGCATTTAATCCATTTACATTTAAGGTAATTATCGATATGTATGTTCCTATGACCGTATTCTTAATTGTTTGGGTTTTTTATTGTAGGTCTTTTCCTTCTGTTGTGCTTCTTGCCTAGAGAAGATCCTTTAGCATTTGTCGTGAAGCTGGTTAAGTGGTGCTGAACTCTCTCAGCTTTTGCTTGTCTGTAAAGGTTTTAATTTCTCCATCAAATCTGAATGAGATCCTTGCTGGGTAGAGTAATCTTGGTCGTAGGTTTTTCTCTTTCATCACTTTAAATATGTCCTGCCAGTCCCTTGTGGCTTGCAGAGTTTCTGCTGAAAGATTAGCTGGTAACCTCATGGGGATTCCCTTGTGTGTTATTTGTTGTTTTTCCCTTGCTGCTTTTAATATGTTTTCTTTGTATTTAATTTTTGACAGTTTGATTAATATGTGTCTTGGCGTGTTTCTCCTTGGATTTATCCTGTATGGGACTCTCTGTGCTTCCTGGACTTGATTAACTATTTCCTTTCCCATATTAGGGAAGTTTTCAACTATAATCTCTTCAAATATTTTCTCAGTCCCTTTCTTTTACTGTTCTTCTTCTGGAACCCCTATAATTCGAATGTTGGTTCGTTTAATGTTGTCCCAGAGGTCTCTGAGACTGTCCTCAGTTCTTTTCATTCTTTTTTCTTTATTCTGCTTTGCAGTAGTTATTTCCACTATTTTATCTTCCAGGTCACTTATCTGTTCTTCTGCGTCTGTTATTCTGCTATTGATCACTTGTAGAGTATTTTTTTTTTTTTTTTTTTTTGCGGTACGTGGGCCTCTCACTGCTGTGGCCTCTCCCGTTGCGGAGCACAGGCTCCGGACGCGCAGGCTCAGTGGCCATGGCTCACGGGCCCACCGCTCCGTGGCATGTGGGATCTTCCCGGACCGGGGCACGAACCTGTGTCCCCTGCATCGGCAGGCGGACTCTCAACCACTGCGCCACCAGGGAAGCCCCTAGAGTATTTTTAATTTCATTTATTGTGTTGTTCATCGTTGCTTGTTTCATCTTTAGTTCTTCTAGGTCCTTGTTAAATGTTTCTTGCATTTGCTCTATTCTATAAATTGCAAGATTTTGGATCATCTTTACTATCATTATTCTGAATTCTTTTTCAGGTAGACTGCCTATTTCCTCTTCATTTGTTAGGTCTGGTGGGTTTTATCTTGCTCCTTCATCTGCTGTGTGTTTTTTTGTCTTCTCATTTTGCTTATCTTACTATGTTTGGGGTCTCCTTTTTGCAGGCTGCAGGTTCGTAATTCCCGTTGTTTTTGGTGTCTGTCCCCCATGGCTAAAGTTGGTTCAGTGGGTTGTGTAGGGTTCTTGGTGGAGGGGACTAGTGCCTGTGTTCTGGTGGATGAGGCTGGATCTTGTCTTCCTGGTGGGCAGGTGCACATCTGCTGGTGTGTTTTGGGGTGTCTGTGGACTTATTATGATTTTAGGCATCCTGTCTGCTAATGGGTGGGGTTGTGTTCCTGTCTTGCTAGTTGTTTGGCATAGGGTGTCCAGCACTGTAGCTTGCTGGTCATTGAGTGAAGCAGGGTGTTGGTGTTGAGATGGAGATCTCTGGTATATTTTCGCCATTTAATATTACATGGAGCTGGGAGGTCTTTTGTGGACCAGTGTCCTGAAGTTGGTTGTCCCATCTCAGAGACAAGCACTGACTCCTGGCTGCAGCACCAAGAGCCTTTCTTCCACACGGCTCAGAATAAAAGGGAGAAGAAGTAGAAATAAAGAAAGAAAGTGGATAAAATAAAATAAAGTAAGAAAAAATAAAATAAAGTTATTAAAATAAAAAATATTTATTTAGAAAAAAAATTTTTTTAATGTAAAAAAAAAAAAAGGACGGATAGAACCCTAGGACAAATGGTGAAAGCAAAGCTATACAGACAACATCTCACACAGAAGCATACAGATACACACTCACAAAAAGAGGAAAAGGGGAAAAAATAATAAATCTTGCTCTCAAAGTCTACCTCCTCAATTTGGGATGATTCGTTGTCTATTCAGGTATTCCACAGATGCAGGGTACATCAAGTTGACTGTGGAGTTTTAATCTGCTGCTTCTGAGGCTGCTGGGAGAGATTCCCTTTTCTCTTCTTTGTTCGCACAGCTCCCGGGACTCAGCTTTGGATTTGGCCCCGCCTCTGCGTGTAGGTCGCCGGAGGGCGTCTGTTCTTCGCTCAGACAGGACGGGGTTAAAGGAGCCACTGATTTGGGGGCTCTGGCTCACTCAGGCCGGGGGGAGGGAGGGGTACAGAGTGCGGGGCGAGCCTGCGGCGGCAGAGGCCGGCGTGACGTTGCACCAGCGTGAGGCGCGCCGTGTGTTCTCCCGGGGAAGTTTTCCCTGGATCCCGGGACCCGGGCAGTGGCGGGCTGCACAGGCTACCTGGAAGGGAGGTATGGATAGTGACCTGTGCTCCCACACAGGCTTCTTGGTGGCGGCAGCAGCAGCCTTAGCATCTCATGCCCGTCCCTGGGGTTTGCGCTGTTAGTCGCGGCTCGCGCCCGTCTCTGGAGCTCCTTTAAGTAGCGCTCTTAATCCCCTCTCCTCGCGCACCAGGAAACAAAGAGGGAAGAAAAAGTCCCTTGCCTCTTCGGTAGGTCCATACTTTTCCCAGGACTGCCTCCTGGCTAGCCGTGGTGCACTATCCCCCTGCAGGCTGTGTTCACGCCGCCAACCCCAGTCCTCTCCCTGAGCCCCTACCGAAGCCCGAGCGTCAGCTCCCAGCTCCGCCTGCCCCGGCGGGTGAGCAGACAAGCCTCTCGGGCTGGTGAGTGCTGGTCGGCACTGATCCTCCGGGCGGGAATCTCTCCGCTTTGCCCTCCGCACCATTGTTGCTGCGCTCTCCTCCGCGACTCCGAAGCTTCCCCCCTCCGCCACCCGCAGTCTCCGCCCACGAAGGGGCTTCTTAGTGTGTGGAAACCTTTCCTCCTTCATAGCTCCCTCCCACTGGTGCAGGTCCCGTCCCTATCCTTTTGTCTCTGTTTATTCTTTTTTTCTTTTGCCCTATCCAGGTACGTGGGGAGTTTCTTGCCTTTTGGGGGGTCTGAGGTCTTTTGTCAGCGTTCAGTAGCTGTTCTGTAGGAGTTGTTCCACGTGTAGATGTATTTCTTATGTATCTGTGGGGAGGAAGGTGATCTCCGCGTCTTACTCTTCCGCCCTCTTCCCCCTCTCCCACTATTGTTATTCTGAATTGTTTTTCTGGAAAGTTAACTATCTCCACTTCATTTAGTTGTTTTTATGGGGTTTTATCTTGTTCCACCATCTGTTACATAGCCCTCTCCCTTTTTATCTTGTGTCTCTTTCTGTGAATGTGGTTTTGTTTCACAGGCTGCAGGATTGTAGTTGTTCTTGCTTCTGCTGTGTGCCCTCTGGTGGATTAGGCTATGTAAGAGGCTTGTGCAAGTTTCCTGATGGGAGGGACTGGTGGTGAGTAGAGCTGGCTGTTGCTCTATTGGGCAGAGCTCAGTAAAACTTTAATCTGCTTGTCTGTGATGGGTGGGGCTGGGTTTCCTCCCTTTTGGTTGTTTGGCCTGAGGCAACCCAACAGTGGAGCCTACCCAGGCTCTTTGGTGGGGCTAATGGTGTACTCTGGGAGGGCTGAGGCCAAGGAGTACTTCCCAGAACTTCTGATGCCAGTGTCCTTGTTCTCACGCTGAGACACAGCCACCCCCCCGCCTCTGCAGGAGACCCTCCAGCACTAGTAGGTAGGTCTAGTTCAGTCTCCTATAGGGTCACTGCTCCTTCCCCTGGGTCCCAATGTGCACACTGCTTTGTGTGTGCGCTCCAAGAGTGGAGTCTCTGTTTCCCCCAGTCCTGTCGAAGTCCTGCAGTCACATCTTGCTAGCCTCAAAGTCTGATTCTCTAGGAATTCCTCCTCCCATTGCCAGACCCCCAGGTTGGGAAGCCTGACATGGGGCTCACAACCTTCACTCCAGTGGGTGGACTTCTGTGGTATAATTGTTCTCCAGTTTGTGAGTCACCCACCCAGCAATTCTGGGATTTGATTTTATTGTGATTGCACCCTCCTACTGTCTCATTGTGGCTTCTCCTTTGTCTTTGGATGTGGGGTATCTTTTTTGATGAGTTCCAGTGTTTTCCTGTTGATGACTGTTCAGCAGTTAGTTGTGATTCTGGTGCTCTCGCCAGAGGGAGTGAGAACACGTCCTTGTGCTCCGCCATCTTGAACCAGTCTCGCCTCTTCTTCCATCTTTCGGCCTGTTTATGTGTTTTAATCTAAAGTATGTGTCTTGTAGATGGCATATAGTTGGAACGTGTTTTTTTTTGTCCATTCTGCCAATCTCTGCCATTTAGTTGGACAGCGTAGCCCATTTACTTTAATATAATTAGTGACACTTCTGCCATTTTGCTATTTGTTTTCTATATTTCTTAGGTCTTTTTTGTTTCTTAGTCCCTCCATTTCTTTTGTGTTATATAGATGTTTTCTACTGTGCCATTTTAGTGTCGTTCCCCCCCCCCGCCCCTTAACTGTATGTGTTTGATTTATAGTGATTTACTTTGGATTAATCCACCTAATGTCAACAACTTTGCTTCTATATAGTTCCATCCTTGCGTTCTGTATGCTGTTTTTGTTACAATTTACATCTTTATGTATTTTACATCCAACAAAATAAATTTCTAATTATTGCATTATGCAGTTGTGTTTTAAATCAGATAGAGAAAAAGGGAGTTATAAACAAAAATGTGTTTATAACCCTGCCCTGCTTTTATTTAGAACGTTAGGCTAAGCCTAATATCTCATAAGGCTGCTGAAACAAGACTGAAGCATTTAAGTAAACCTTTACTAAATGGTTGTATACTGAGGGTAAAAAAAAAGAAACCAGAAGAATAAGAATCAGACAGTTTAGTCTTAGTAATATACCTTCCTCTCCAGCCTGTGTCCCATTTTAGGACCTGGCATATATATATATATATATTTTAATGTTTATTTATTTATTTGGCTGCGTCGGATCTTTCATTGCAGCACATGGGCTCTTTGTTGCAGCACACGGGCTGTCTAGTTGTGGCACACGAGCTCTCTAGTTGTGGCACACAGGCTCTCTAGTTGTGATGCATGGGCTCTAGAGTGTGTGTGCTTAGTTGCCCTGCGGCATGTGGGATCTTAGTTCCTTGACTAGGGATCGAACCTGTGTTCCCTGCATTGGAAGGCAGATTCTTAACCACTGGACCACCAGGGAAGTCCCAGGACCTGGCATATTTTTATGGGCTAGGTACCATTTTAGCACCCATCCTTATCCCTACCTTCCCTAATGTCTAGGTCCCAAGAGAGAATGACTGAAGTAGAAATAGTTGTTTTACCAGCTTAAGATCAGATACTGGTTTCCTTTTAGAGGTCCTCTCCCTTTATCTGTATGATTGGCTTTGGGAATGATCACTTCCCTCACCACATTAAGGATGATACCGTAACTATTTGCAGGAAGCTTTCCCGTTTCAGTAGAACATAGACTGTATCAGACGATCTTTCTGTACAGTGACCCCTCCAGGACATCCATGTAGATTTGTCCAATAAACTGGTATTATAAAGCTCAGAGTTGGAGTCACAGATTTGTGAGTTATTAGCATAGTGGTTTTAGTGTTTAGTTTCCATTAAAACAATGGAAATGGATAAAATGAAAAGAGTATGTGTTTAAAAGTGTCTGGAATGTAACTTGTTAATAAATGTGGAATTAGTTGCTGGGTAGATGGATGAATGACTGAACGAATGTTAACTGCTTCTTGTGAGGTAATTATTAATTTTACAGATCCTGTTTCATCTTGTTTGGGTTGAACTCTTATTCTGCCTTAGCTCTTTTTAGAGCATTTAATTCTAAAGCTCTTTTGATACGCTTTTAAAGGGAGAATTATTATTAACGATTACAAGTTTACATTTTTTGTAAAGAAAAGTTTAAGAAAGGGATATACTAAAAATAGTTTTTATCAAACTTGATCATGAATAATGAGTGAATCAGTGCCCCTTTTAAACTTTTTGGTGGTTTATCACTAATTACAGGAAAAAATCTCTTTATGTAAATTGGAAATTATTTTTTAAGTTTTATGTATTGGAGAGTGTAGGTTCATAAAACTTTGCATTATAGTCAAGTATTATCAGGGCCTGTATATTGACATCTTATTATGTTGTTTTTATTATTATAATATTTATTTGAGGTAAAATGAAAAATAATTTTAATTTAACCTTACTGTATTTTGTCAACTTGATTAATTGCTTCTTTTCAGTTACTTGGTCTAGAATTCCTTTAATACTCATGTTTGGGAGTGGAATAGGTTTTAAGTGTTCCGTGATTAATCACTACCATATTGTATGGAGGGTTACCTATTACTTCTAAAATTTAGGACCAATTTATCAAATCATGTGTAATTGTGTATTGCATTATATTTATTGATGTTTGATAAATTTGGTTATTCTTTCTATACTTTTGTGAGATAGGGTTCTATATTTTAGTTAAATTTAAGGGTGAAAAATCTCCATGAGAAAACCAGCATAATTAAGACCTGAGCAATGGATTTGAGATGCATTCTTAAGACTCAGATTCTTTGCTATTCCTCAGTCCACCAGATCCCACCAGATTCCACCAGCTCAAGGCTTTAACCTAGAATTTACCACCTCCTTTTAGAATAGAAGGACTGATAAAATGTTATTGGATTTAAGAAATATCACTATACTAAAGATAATTACATGTTTAATCTGAGAGATGCTTTTAGAATTGTCTCTTAAAGTGTTGTAGTGTTGTAAAGAAATCATTCCGATTATTAGGTTTTTGAAGTGATGTGCATTCTATGTTTTGACATAGTTAGTTGAAAATAAGATGGTTGGAGAATATGTAAACTGTAAAGAAAGCACCTTTTCTTCCCAGTATTGTGTGTCAAATGCCTCTTTTTCTCAGAGGCAGAAATAGATTTTTTTTTTTTTTTTGAAATCACTGGTTGTTTCTAGCGATGTCACAATTCTGTGAGCTAGTAACAAGGGTAATGTAGGGAGAGGCAGAGGCAGAGATCAGGGTAAAGCGGTATTTTTTTTTAGAAAAGGTATAATCAGGTTTATTTAATACAGGTTAATGAACTGTTGATAGCATATATGGGTCAAAGTTACAAAAAAGATTTTGGAGAAGAGAATAGATATTAAAAGGTGTTTTTCTAGATAGAAGGGGCCTAAAAAGGGAAGATTTGCCATAGAGGTTTTGGGTTGAACCCTGGAAAGAATCAAACCTGATCAGACTTGAGGTTGTTCTTAAAAAAGAGTATTTTTTTCCCCCTACTTTGCACCTTTTTATGTGATTGAATAATATGTGGGGCCTGGTAACAAAGAAAAAATAACCTCATTGGATGACAGTGAATAATGAACTGACCCAGAGAAAGATGAAATACAGAAGCAACTGCAAAAGCCTTAAGCTGTTTTCTGCTGAAGACTTGTTAGGGAGGAGGACTAATAGAAACAGCTACCTTTATTGAGTACCTGCACTCCATATTCATACAGCATTATTCCCATTACAGATAAGAGAAGGGAGCCACTGAGGTAGGGTAGAGGGATTCAGATTCTAAACCAAAGGTTTCATCAGTGGTTTTCAAACTTTAATAAAGCAGCAGATCCATTTTTTTCCCCCATGGGGAAATCTTAAATGGAACCCCATATACTCTATGGAAAAAGCCTAAACTGGTTGAATCAGGGTAAGAGCACCTGATTCAGCTTCTTTCTTTGGCCTTCTTTCTTCTTACTCTCATTTTCAGAAGCTCTGAGGCATCTCTGTAGAACTCTGGTTGGAAAATCATTAAATTTCACCATACTACTTTCCTTCATCACTTGGTGATAGTGGTTGAAAATTGCCAGAAAAATACCCTCTGATACCTGCTGTTTGGTGATAGTCTGGTACCCATTTCATGAAAAGGGTGTTAATAGTATTTACATGTAAACTTGTACTTATGTTTGTGTCTTAATCTGTTGGGGCTGCCATAACAAAATACCATAGACTGGGTGGCTTAAACAACAAACATTTTTCTCACAGTTATGGAGTCTGGGAACACCAAGATAAAGATGCCATGGATCTGGTGTGTGGTGAGGGCACACTTCTGGTTCATAGTCTTCTCATTATAACCTCACATGATAGAAGTGTCAAGGGAGCTTGGAGCCTCTTTTCTAAGGTCACTAATCCCATTTCTGAGGGCTCCACTCTTATGACCTCATCACCTCCAAAGGGCCCTACTTCCAGATACCATCGCATTGGGGATTAGGTTTAACATAAGAATTTTGGGGTTGCAGGGGGACACAGAAAAATTCAGTGTATAGCAATTTGTAATCAACACTTTTTATCAAAAGTGTATTTTTAAGAGGTTAATTTTCTTTGTCTTGAAGGTTGTGGCAGCATTGCCTGAAGATATGAGACCAGGTTCTAACTTCTATGGTTTTCCATGGGAATTAGTGATATGTGCAACTATTGTTGGATTTTTTGCTATTCTCTTGTTTTTGTGGAGAAGTTTTCGATCGGTAAGTAACCAGTGCTCTATATACTAAGAGAATGTTCGTTCTGTCTTCATGTTGAACAAGTAATATGAGAAACATATCTTTTGTTTTAAGGAAACAGGTTATTGTTATGTGGGCTACTCATGTTAATGTGTGGCTACTAGAAACTGAATATAGATTTAGAGGAATTTTTTAAAGTGTAAAAATTAAAATAAATTCTCTGTAGGGGTATTCCACACTAATACTAAAACCCTACCTCTATTTCTTTTTTTAAAAATTTTTATTGGAGTATAGTTGATTTACAATGTTGTGTAAGTTTCAGGTGTACAGCAAAGCCTACCTTTATTTCTTACTTGCTTATTATTTGGGGTCTGTGTTTATTTTTAACAGTATACTAAACATCTGTGAATATACCACCCAACCTGGAATCAAAGACATTGACTGTCACCTATATTTAGGTGATCCTCCCTCATTTCATCCCTCTGCCTCCCTGTACTAGAGATAATCCTGTTCTGGATCCTGTGTTAATTATTCCCATGCCTTAAAAAAAATTTTTTTTTGGTCATATGTACACAAATCCTTCAGAAGTGTAGTAATTTTGCTTAGTCTCATGCCATATGTCATGTTTTGGAACTTTTTTACTCCATCCTGTATTGCTAAGATTCATCCATATTTTTGACCCATTTTGATTGTTTTAAGAATATTTTATTGTAAGAATATACTACAATTAATTGATATATTTTATGGTCTTGGGCCTTTGAGTTGTTTCCAGGTTTTTTCTATTACAAATAATGCTGCTGGGTAGTTTCTTATACTTGTCTCCTGTTGTATATTTGTAAGTTTCTCTTGGGAATATACTAGGTGTGAGATTACTGGGTTATATAGTATATTGGAAGTTCTGCCTTTAAAATGTAATACCAGGGCTTCCCTGGTGGCGCAGTGGTTGAGAGTCTGCCTGCCGATGCGGGGGACACGGGTTCGTGCCCCGGTCCGAAAAGATCCCACGTGCCGTACAGCGGCTAGGCCCGTGAGCCATGGCCGCTGAGCCTGCGCATCCGGAGCCTGTGCTCCGCAGCGGGAGAGGCTGCGGCAGTGAGGGCCCCGCGTACCGCAAAAAAAAAAAAAAAAAAAAAAATGTAATACCAAATTCTTTTCCAAATTATCTGTACCAATTTATACTCCCAACAGTAGTATATAAGAGGTCCTAGAGATCCATTTGATCTGTGTCATCTCCAACACTTGTTATTGTTGAAATTCTTTATTTTTGCCACTTGAATGGTATCTTAACCATGGTTCTGATTTGTATTCCTTGATCACTAGTGAGATTGAAAACTCAGTAAATTTATTGGCCATATGTATTTTTTCTTCAGGGAAATATTTATGTCTTATACCCATTTTTCTTTTGAGTAGTTTGTTGTTTTCTTTTTTATTTGTAGGAGTTCTTTATATATTCTTGATGATATCCTTGTTGATTATCTATATTACATATGTCGCAGTATGAAACATCTCTTCATTTTTCTTAAGATGTTTTCTGATGAGTAGAAATTCTTAATTAAAAGTTTTCTTTTAGCACAGAATTGCTTGATCCATCTTGAGTTGATTTTTTGTTTAGTGTGGGGTAAGGAGTTGGTGTAATTCCCCACCCCCCTTCCCCCACAATATAACCTTTTTCCCAGCTTTGTTTATTGAATAGTCTCCCTTCTTCCCATTCATCTGCCATGCTACATATGCGAGTTCCACATACATGTAGACTTTTTCTGTGCTCTTTATGCTCCTGATTATTATTGAAAGCAGATACATGTATATCATTCTATATCCATCCATTATTAGGTCAAGCTTGCTAATTGACTAATTTTTGTGGTGCTCATGTATTACATATTCTTGCTCTCTTTTTGTTGTTGTTTCCTTCATCTGTCAAGAGTGAAGAGAAGTTGGCTGAATTCCACTGTCATGATGGATTTATCAGTTACTTTCTGTAGTTTTGCCAATTCTTGCTTTACATATTTTGAGGATATTTTGTTAGGTGGATACATGTTTAGAATTGCTACATCTCTTCTTGGTGGATTGAATCTTTTATCAATATCTAGTGACCCTCTATAACTCTTCCGATGCTTTTGTCTTAAAGTCTCTTATCTGATGTTAGTATAGCCAGACCAATTTTCTTTTTGGTAATATTTCATGTGTCTTTTTCCATCCTTATATTTTCCAGTCTTTCTGTGGTCTTTTACTTAATGTATGTCCTGTATGAATTTCTTTTTTTATTTTTATTTTGTTGGAGTATAGTTGATTTACAATGTATTAGTTTCAGGTGTACAGCAAAGTAATTCAGTTCTGTATGAATTTCTTTTATATAATCTGAAAATCTCTTTTTTCACTGAGTTTAGTGTATCTACATATATTATGATTATTGATTACTGATGTATTTGGACCAGTTTCTTCTAGCATACTTTATTAATTTGTTCCACTTTTAATGTTTCTTTTCTACATTTGTAAGTAAATCTTCCTTCTGAGAAAACAAAAACCTTATTTAGCATACTCTCACATCCCTTGGTCTCTTTCACTTTCTAACCCCCTTTCATATTGGTATAATCTAGAATTTTAGTTCTAAAAATATTTCCTTTTCCATTTCTTTGTTTTTTACTTTCTCCTCCACCCCTTCTCCAGTCCTCAAGATATATCTCTTGCAGCGGCTCCTGAATTTAATTCTTCCCATATTTGAATGCTTCTTTCTAGATTGTTTTCAGTGTTGGTCTTTATGTGGCAAACCTTTTGTATGCTTGAGGATGTTTGAATTAAGTCTTCACGCTGAAATGGTAATTTGTTTGATATAAACATTCTGCGTCCAAAGTTCTATCCTTTTACTTCCTTGTCTTTTTACATCAAATGTTACTTGTTGAAAGGTCTAGTGTCAATGTGATTCTTATTCATTTGTAAGTGATCTGTTCTCTGTGGAGGCTTTTAATTTGATATCCTTATTTCAATATAATATGTTCAGGTTTGATTTTTTTTTCTTATTTCTTTAAATTCTCTTGAATATTTAAATATGAAATCTTTTATCTTTTTTTAATTCTGGGAAGTTTCTTCTGCAGTTTACATTTTTTTTCCTCTTTGGAACTATTATTTTTTTGAGATGTTGGCTCTTCTACTTCTCACTTCCCTCTTAACTTTTTTTTTCTTTTTTTTTTAATGGTTTACTGTTACCTTTTGAGATAGTTTCTGAATCTGATGTTTCAGTTCACTAATTGTTCCTCATCTATACCTACTATATTGTACCTTGACTTTCTTTTTAAATTTATTTATTTTATTTTTATTTTATTTTTGGCTGCGTTGGGTCTTCATTGCTGCGTGCAGGCTTTCTCTAGTTGTGGCAAGCGGGGGAGACTCTTCGCTTTGGTATGTGGGCTTCTCATTGTGGTGGCCTCTCCTGCCGCGGAGCACAGGCTCAAGGCATGCAGGCCTCAGCAGTTGTGGCTCGCGGGCTCAGTAGTTGTGGTACACGGGCTCCAGAGCGCAGGCTCAGCAGCCATGGCACATGGACCTAGCTGCTCCGCGGCATGTGGGATCCTCCTAGACCAGGGCTTGAACCCGTGTCCTCTGCATTGGCAGACAGATTCCTAACCACTGCACCACCAGGGAAACCCTGTACCTTGACTTTTAAATCTTGTTTTATTTAATTTTATTCCTATATATCTTCTGTAGATCATTTAAGTCCCCACTGTTTTCTCTTAGATTACCTTAGTCCTAAACCTGATCCCCTTTTAAATGGAATTTTTCCTTCATTGTTTGAGAGAGAGGTTAAAGAAGAAAAAAGGTTTTTTACTTTATAGTCAGCAGATCCATGGCCGCATGGTAACATTTTTCAAACTGTGTTATTTTGGATATTAGTACTGGGGAGATGATATAGGGGTTTCCTTAAGTAGTTCGTTTTAGGGTCAAATATGTTTGAGGAGCAGTGGGCTAAATGAAATGAAACAGATATCTTTAAGGTAGACTTATTTCAGAGTCTTTAATATGCTAATACACAATGTGACTCTTCAGTAGGAGGACTTTCATATGTATTTTTCTCATTGGAAATAGAACACTTTTTGGCGAACTACATTTATACTAAGGCAATAACAAACCTTTTGTTTTTAAGTTGGCAGTAGAAGTTAAATAAATTATATGTGCTTGAATGTGTGTGTGTTTTAATGTAATTTTTGTTAAAAATTTGTTTCAGGTTAGAAGCCGGCTTTATGTGGGTAAGCTCTTTTTTCTATTTTAGATCTCATCATTGTTGTTTACAATTAAATCAACTTAAAAACATGATAACATTAACTCTGTTTTTAGGAAGAGAGAAAAAGCTTGCTGCAGAACTTTCTACACTGATCGAAGAAAAATGTAAACTACTTGAAAAATTTAGTGTTGTTCAAAAGGAGGTAAGACGTTTTTGAAAATGTTGACATTCGTGTTAGAATCAGAAAACTTGATACTTTTCAATGCAGCTACTTCTGTGTAAGTTGAAGATCACTCATGCTTTGTTTGCAAAGTGTGAGACTTCAGTGGCTTTCATATTACCAGTCTAAATTTTAACCATTGTGGTAGGTGCATAGTGATGTCTCATTGTGGTTTCAGTTTTCATTTCCCTGACTAATGAGGTTAATCACCTTTTCATGATTATTGGCCATTTGGATATCCTTTTTGTCATGTTGCCTAGTTTTTTTTTTTCACATTTTAAAAAGTATGCTTATCTCTCTTTTTCCTTTTGATATGTGGGATTTTTTCCTATATTTTGGATACAAGTCCTTTGTCAGATATACATATTGCAAATATCTTCTTCCACTCTGTGGTTTGCTTTTTTATTTCAAATGGTGTCTTGGTAAGCATAAGTTCTTAATTGTAACATAGTCTAATTTTTCAGTCTTTTCTTTATGATGACTGTTATTTGTTTCCTACTTAAATTTTTTTTGTGTACTCAAGAGTATGAAGATATTCTTCTGTGTTATCTTTTAGAAACTTAATTTTTTTACTCATTTAGTCTTTGTATTAGTTTGCTAGGACTGCCATAACACAATACCACAGACTGGATGACTTACATAGAAATTAAGTGTTTTCACAGTTTTGGAGGCTAGAGGTCCAGGATCAAGGTGTTGGCAGGTTTGGTTTCTTCTGAGGCTTACCATTTTGACATAACTGGTCATCTTCTTGCCCTGTCCTCACATTGTCTTTTCTCTGTGCAGGTGCATGTTTCTGATGTCTCTCAGTGTGTCCAAATTTCCTCTTCTTGTAAGGGCACCAGTAAGATGGATTA
The DNA here is from genome assembly GCF_964165515.1 of Mesoplodon bidens. Classification (NCBI taxonomy): domain Eukaryota; kingdom Metazoa; phylum Chordata; class Mammalia; order Artiodactyla; family Ziphiidae; genus Mesoplodon; species Mesoplodon bidens. The sequence continues at coordinate 118,838,479 of NC_138178.1, forward strand.
GGGCCTATCTTTTTTTTTTTTGGGGGGGGGTACGCGGGCCTCTCACTGTTGTGGCCTCTCCCGTTGCGGAGCACAGGCTCCGGACGCGCAGGCTCAGCGGCCATGGCTCACGGGCCCAGCTGCTCCACAGCATGTGGGATCTTCCCAGACTGGGGCACGAACCCGTGTCCCCTGCATCAGCAGGCGGACTTTCAACCACTGCGCCACCAGGGAAGCCCAGGGCCTATCTTAATCCAAGGGGCTCATTTTAACTTAACAACCTTTATTTTTAAAAACATTTTATTTATTTTTGGCTGTGTTGGGTCTTTGTTGCTACCCGTGGGCTTTCTCTAGTTGTGGCAAGCAGGGACTGCTCTTTGTTGCGGTGCGCCAGCTTCTCATTGCAGTGGCTTCTCTTGTTGCGGAGCATGGCCTCTAGGTGCATGGGCTTCAGTAGTTGCAGCATGTGGGCTCAGTAGTTGTGGCTCGTGGGCTCTAGAGCACAGACTCAGTAGTTGTGGCGCACAGGCTTAGTTGCTCTGCGGCATGTGGGATCTTCCCAGACCAGGGCTTGAACCCGTGTTCCCTGAATTGGCAGGCGGATTCTTAACCACTGTGCCTCTGGGGAAGTCCTAACTTAATGACCTTTAAAGGGCCTGTCTCCAAATACAGTCACATTTTGAGGTATTGGGGCTTCAACATACACATTCTGAGGGGAAACAGTTCAGCCCTAAATTAATGTCTTTAATCCATTTAGAATTGAATCTGTGATGGTGTGATTGGTGGTTAGTATTCAATTTTTTTTGGGGGGGGTACGCGGGCCTCTCACTGTTGTGGCCTCTTCCGTTGTGGAGCACAGGCTCCAGACGCGCAAGCTCAGTGGCCATGGCTCATGGGCCTAGCCGCTCTGTGGCACGTGGGATCTTCCTGGACCGGGGCACCAACCCGTGTCCCCTGCATTGGCAGGCGGACTCTCAACCACTGTGCCACCAGGGAAGCCCAGTATTCAATATTTTTCATGTGGCTATTGAATTTACCAGTACCACTTATTAAAGGACCATCTTTTCCTTTTGTTCTGTACTGTCGTAGTCTTAAGTTATGTGACTGTATATATCTGAGTCTGTTTCTATAATATTTTCTATTCTGTTGGTCTGTTTTTTTAAAAAAATATATCCTTGCACCAATACCATGCTTTTTATTAAAAAAAAGTTTTTTAACATCTTTATTGGAATATCATGCTTTTTAAACTCTACCTAGCACGTCTTGATGTCTGACAGTATAAACCTCCAGGTTTGTTTCTCAAGATTGTCTTGGCTGTCTTGGCACTTCGTCTTTTCATGTAAATTTTAAATCACTTCATCAGTTTACACATGCACACATACACATAGCCTCTTAGGAGTTTGGGATTGCATTGAATATATAGATTAATTTGGAGAGAATTTACCTTTTTACAGTGTTGAGTGTTTATCCGTGGCCTGTGGTATATCCCTCTATTTATGTCTTTTTAAAATTCTCTCAGTATTGTTCATACATTTTTGTGTTGAGGTCTTGTACATCTTTTCTTAGATTTATTCCCCGGTATCTGATGATTTTTGAAACTATTCTAAATAGTATAGTTTTTTTAACAGCTTTTCAGGGGTATGCTTCACATACTATACTATTTATTTAAAGTGTACAAATGAATGGCTTTTAGTATATTCACAGAGTTGTATGTCCACCACAAAATATTTTCAGACATATTTTTTACACCCCAAAGAAACCCTGTACCTCTTAGCTGCCACCCTTCACCCAATCTCCCCTACTCGTGTAAGCCCTAGACAGCTTATCTACTTTCTGTCTCTATAAACTTGCCTACTCTAGATTCCATTTTACATAAATGGAATGATAGAACATGTGCTTCCTTGTGACTAGCTTTTTAAGCCTAGCATAATGTTTTCAAGATTCATCCATGTTGTACTATGTATCAATACTTAATATCTTTTTTTGCCAAATAATATTCCCTACCACAACTGATATATCCATTTTTCAGGTGGTGGACATTTGGGTTATTGTCTGGCTGTTATAAATGATGCTGTTGTGGACATTCTTGTACAAGTTTTTGTGTGGATATATGTTTTAAATTCTTTGAGGTATATACCTAGGAGTAGAATTGCCGGATCTATATTTAACTTTTTGAGGAACTGCGAGATTGTGTTTCACAGTGGCTGTGCTAGTTTATATTTCCACCAGCAGTTTGTGAATGTTGCATTTACTCCACATGTTTCCCAACACTTGGTTTTTTTTTGGCCACGCCATGCAGCATGCGGGACCTCAGTTCCCCAACCAGGGATTGAACCCGTGCCCCCTGCAGTGGAAGCGTGGAGTCCTAACCACTGGACCCCCTGGGAATTCCCTTCCAACACTTGTTATTATGTCTTTTTGATTATAGTCATCCTAGTTGATGTGAAGTGTTGTCTCAATGAGGTGTTGTTGTTGTTGTTGTTGTTTTTTGATTTTATTGAAGTATAGTTGGTTTACAGTGTTGTGTCAGTGAGGTTTTAATTTGCGTTTCCCTGATGGCTAGTGATGTTGAACATCTTTTCATTTGCTTATTGGCATTTATATATTTTCTTTGGAGTAATGTCTACTCAGTTCCTTTGCCTATTTTTATTTTTAATTTTTAAAAATTAATTAATTAATTAATTAATTTTTGGCTGCATTGGGTCTTTGTTGTTGTGCACAGGCTTTCTGTAGTTGTGGTGCATGGGGGCTACTCTTCGTTGCGGTGCGCAGGCTTCTCATTGCGGTGGCTTCTCTTTGTTGCAGAGCGCAGGCTCTAGGCGCGTGGGCTTCAGTAGTTGTGGTGTGCGGCCTCCGTAGTTGTGGCTTGTGGGCTCTAGAGTGCAGGCTCAGTATTTGTGGCACATGGGCTTAGTTGCTCCGTGGTATATGGGATCTTCCCAGCCCAGAGCTCGAACCCGTGTCCACTGCATTGGCAGGTGGATTCTTAACCACTGTGCCACCAGGGAAGCCCCCTTTGCCTATTTTTTTTTTTTTTTGCCGTACACGGGCCTCTCACTGTTGTGGCCTCTCCCGTTGCGGAGCACAGGCTCTGGACGTGCAGGCTCAGCAGCCATGGCTCACGGGCCTAGCCGCTTCACGGCATGCGGGACCCTCCCGGACCGGGGCACGAACCCATGTCCCCTGGATCGGCAGGCAGACTCTCAACCACTGCGCCACCAGGGAAGCCCCCACTTTGCCTATTTTTAAATAGGGTTATTTGTCTTTGTTATTGAGTTCTAACTTTATATATTATAGATATGAGCCCCTTATCAGATATGTAATTTGCAAATATTTTCTCTTATTCTGTGGCATGTTCTCCTCACTTTCTTGGTGGTATCTTTGAAGCATAGAACTTTTTAATTTTGGTGATGCTCAGTTTATCTATTTTTTCTTTTGTTGGTTATGCTTTTGGTGTCATTTCTAAGAAACTATTGCTTAAAACAAGGTCACAAAGATTTACACCTGTGTTTCCTTCTAAAAGTTTTATTCGATTAGCTCTTATGTTTAGATCTTTGATCTATTTTGAATAAATTTTTGTATATTGTGTTAGGTAGGGGTCCAGCTTTATTTCTGGCATGTGGATATCCAGTTGTCTTAGCACTGTTTGTTGAAATGACTAATCTTTCCCCATTGAATTTTTGTGGCATCCTTGTTGAAAATCAGTTGACCATAATTGTGAGGGTGCATTTCTGGGCTCTCAGTTGTATTTCATTGATTTATATGTGTATCCTTAATGCCAGTTTCACACTGTCTTGATATGTGTAGCTTTGCAGTAAGGTTTGAAATTGGGAAGTATAAGTCCTGCAACTTTTCAAGATCATTCTGAGCCTTTTGCATTTTCTATGAATTTTAGGATCAGCTTGCAATTTCTGCAAATAAATTAGCTGGGATTTTGATAGGGCCTATGTTGAATCAGTAGATCAATTTGGGGTTATTGCCATCTTAGCAATATTATGTCTTCTGATCCATGAATATGGGATGCCTTTCCATTTATTTAGGTCTTCTTTATTTCTGTAATATTTTGTAGTTCGCAGAGTATTAGGTTTACACTTCTTTTGCTAAATTTATTTCTAAGTATTTTTTTCTTTTTGATGTTACTGCAAATGGAATTTAAAAATTATCTTTTATTTGCTCATTGCTGGTATATTATTTATTCTCTTGTTATTTTCTAAACATTTATGGGACCTTCAGAGAGGTCTGCTCTTTTATTTGTGACATTAGGTTTATTGTCCATCTTTCTCTCTTTGTCACCTTATCCTTGACAGGGGTTTATCAACTTTTTTAGTGTTTCCAAAGAACAATCTTTCGGCTCAGTTGATTCTTTTTACTTTATTTGCTTTCTAACTCATTACTATCTTTATTACTTCATTTTTAACTTTTCTTTGGTTTACTTGCTTTTCTTTTTTATCACTTCTTGGGATGGATACTAAAATCATTGAGTTTTTAGCCTTCTTTTATAATTTCTGCATTAAAGTTATAATTTACTTGGCAAGTTTGGCTTTTATTAAAGAATCTTCTTAGTTTTGATATGTCATGGTTTCCTGATCATTCAGTGTAAAATATTTTAAAAATTTTATTGTGATATTTTCTTTGAAACATTGGTTATTTGTTAGGATATTTATTACTTTCCTAACATATGGGGATTTCCCAATAGTTTATTTGTTATTAAGTTTTAGCCAAATTCTACCTAATTGTATTTAATTCAGAGAATATCCTTTGTGTGATTTCGCTCCTTTATTTGTTGATACTTAATTTCTGGCTTTTCATAAGATTGATTTTGGTAAATGTTTCATATACAATATACATACATACATATTATTATCCTTGTGTTAACACCATACCATTTTATTTACTAGTTTATTGATATATAAATATAAAAATTGTCACTTGTTAATTTTTTATTCATATCGTCTATTGGTTATTGAGAGAAATATGTTAAAATTTCCCATTAAGATTGTAGATTCGTTTTTCTCTTTTAGTTTTATTATTTTTATGTATATTGAGGCTATGTTAGATGCATATAGATTTAAAATTGTTTATATTCTTAGTTAGATTGACCATTTTATCATCATGAATACCTCTGTTTTATTTGTACTAATTCTTTTTTTAAAAATTTTTATTGGAGTATATTTGATTTATTACAATATAGTGTTAGTTTCAGATGTACACCAAAGTGAAGCAGTTATACATATACATATATCCAACCTTGTTTAGATTCTTTTCCCATATAGGCCATTACAGAGTATTGAGTAGAGTTCCCTGTCCTATACAGCAGGTTCTTACTAGTTACCTATTTTATATATAGTAGTATGTATATGTCAACCCCAGTCTCCAATTTATCCCTCCTTCTCCTTATCCCCTGGTAACCATAAGTTTGTTTTCTACATCTGTGACTCTACTTCTGTTTTGTAAATAAGTTCATTTGTACCCCTTTTTTTAGATTCCACGTATAAGCAATATCATATGATATTTGTCTTTCTGTGTCTGACTTACTTCACTCAGTATGACAATCTCTAGGTCCATCCATGTTGCTGCAAATGGCATTATTTCATTCTTTTTAATGGCTGAGTAATATTCCATTGTATATATGTACCACATCTTCTTTTTTTTTTTTTTCCACAGCATTGTTTTTTTGTTGTTGTTTTTTTATTTGTGAGGTGGGGAGGTGGTACGTGGGCCTCTCACTGCCGTGGCCTCTCCCGTTGCGGAGCACAGGCTCCGGACATGCAGGCTCAGCGGCCATGGCTCACGGGCCCAGCTGCTCTGCGGCATGTGGGATCTTCCTGGACCAGGGCACGAACCCGTGTCCCCTGCATCAGCAGGCGGACTCTCAACCACTGCACCACCAGGGAAGCCCAACCACATCTTCTTTATGCATTCCTCTGTTGATGGACATTTAGGTTACTTCCATGTCCTGGCTATTATATTGTAGATAGTGCTGCAGTGAACATTGGGGTGCATGTATCTTTTTGAATTATGGTTTTCTCAGGGTATATGCCCAGTAGTGGAATTGCTGAGTCATATGGTAGTTCTATTTTTAGTTTTTTAAGGAACCTCCATACTGTTCTCCATACTGGCTGTATCAATTTACATTCCCACCAACAGTGCAAGAGGATTCCCTTTTCTCCACACCCTCTCCAGCATTTATTGTTTGTAGATTTTTTGATGGTGGCCATTCAGACTGGTGTGAGGTGATACCTCACTGCAGTTTTGATTTGCATTCCTCTGATAATTAGTGATGTTGAGAATCTTTTCATGTGCTTTTTGGCCATCTGTATGTCTTTTTTTGGAGAAATGTCTATTTAGATCTTCTGCCCATTTTTTGATTGGATTATTTGTTTTTTTTGGATAATTGAACTACATGAGCTGTTTGTATATTTTGGAGATTAATCCCTTGTTGGTTGCTTCGTTTGCAGATATTTTCTCGCCTTCTGAAGGTTGTCTTTTTGTTTTGTATTTGTAGTAATTGACTTTGTCTGATGTACAGTGTAACAACCCCAGTTTTCACTTGGTGAACATTTACGTGGTACATCTTTTCCCATTATTTTACTTTCAACCTTATTATATGCTTGTTTAAGCTGTCTCTTTTGGAAACAGCATACAGATGGGTTTTGCTTTTTTTAATCAGTCTAAAAAAATCTTTTAATTAGATTATTTAGTTCATTTGCATTTAATGTAATTTCTAATTTATTAGGGGTCAAATCTACCATCTTAACTGTTTATTTTCTATTTGACCCACCTGTCCCATGTGGCTTTTTCTCTTCTCTTGTTTTCTTCTGGATTGAAATAGTCATTTATTAATTCAGTATTTTCTACATGAATGCGTTTGTTATAGATTTTATTTTTTTAATGGTTACCTTAGAGATTGCGACATGTATCCTTAATTTATTAAATTCTAATATAAATTTGTGCTGTTGCTACTTACTGGATAATGCAAAGATCTTAGAATGCTTTAATTCCACTTGCCCCCTTTTATCTAAGTGCTGTTGCACTATATATATATATGTATTTTTCTTCTCATTATTAATTTATTTAATTTATTTTTATTTTTGGCTGCATTGAGTCTTTGTTGCAGCATGCGGGCTTTCTCTGGTTTTGGCAAGTGGGGGCTACTCTTCGTTGCGGTGCACGGGCTTCTCATTGTGGTGGCTTCTCTTGTTGCGGAGCATGGGCTCTAGGCACATGGGCTTCAGTAGTTGTGGCTCGTGGGCTGTAGAGCGCAGGCTCAGTAGTTGTGGTACACGGGCTTAGTTGCTCCGTGGCATGTGGGATCTTCCAAGATCAGGGCTCGAACCCATGTCCCCTGCATTGGCAGGCAGATTCTTAACCACTGCTCCACCAGGGAAGCCCTGTTGCACTATATTTTGACTTTATATTTATATAAACCTCCAAATCGTTTTATTATCCTTTGAAACAGTCAAGATTCATTTGGATTTATCAACACATTTATTCTTTCCATTGTTCTTTATTCTTTCTTTCCTTTCCACCTTCTGTCTGGGATGATTTTCCTTCCTCCTGAAGGACAGAGAAACTTCCTGGTCTTTTCTTTTCTGGAATATACTGTTGATAAATTCTCTTAGTTTTTGTTTGTCTGATAATGTCTTTATTTCTCCATTTTGTATAATGCTCTTTATAGAAGTCTGAGATGGCAGTTGCAGTTATTTTCTTTAAGCACTTTGGACATCTCATTTTACTGATTTTTTTCCTTGACGTGTTGTTTGTGGGTCAAAGTCAGCTATAAGTTTTATTGCAATTTGGTGATCTTGTTTTGTATTTTTTCTCTTTCAATTTAAAAAATTGAGGTATAATTTTCATATAATAAAATGGACATTCTTAAATATGCAGTTCTGTGAATTTTGACAGGTATATTCACCCATGAAACTACCACTCCCATCAATACATAAAACATTTCTATCACCCTTATATTTCCCTTGTGCTCATTTTCACTCAGTCCCCTACCCCTGCCAGCAACCACTGTTTTCATTTCTATCACCATAAATTAGTTTTTGTCTGTTTCAGAGTTTGTATAAATGAAATCATACTCTTTTGTTTCTGCCTTTTTTCAGTTAGCATTGTGTTTTTGAGATTCACTATGTTGTTGCATATATTAGTAGTTTTTAAATTTTAACTTGCAACTAAATTTGCATTACATCAACATATCAATTTTTTTATCCATTTACCACTTAATATGGTTATTTCTAGCTTTTGGCTATTATGAATAAAGTTGCTATGATCATTCTATCTTTTTGTGTGTGGGGGGTATATATTTTCATTTCTCTTTTGTAAATATCTAGTATTAGAATTGGTAGGTCATAGGGCAGGTATTGTATAACTTCTTAAGAAACTATCTGGCTACTTTTATGATTTTCTCTTTATCTTTGATTTTCAGCAGCATTACTAGTTGTCTAGATGTGGTTTCTTCTATTTATCATCCCTAGGCTTCATGATGTTCTAGAATCTGTGGCTTAATGTCTTTCTTTAGTTTTGTAACACTCTTGATCATAACCTTTTCAAATATTGTTATTGCTTTTTTTTCTTCTCTTCCTGTAATTTTAAACACTTGTATTTTAGTTTTTTACTATATCCCATGTATCTCTTATGTTCTTTTCTGGGTTTCTTATCTCTTTGTTCACACTTCAGTCTAGATGTTTTCTTCTAATCTAGCTTCCATTTTACTAATTGTCTTCATCTGTGTCTAATCGTCTTTCAAACCATCTTAATTTCATTTATTTCCTTTTTCAGTTCTAAAGTTTGTTTCGCTCTTTTTTTTTTTTTTTTTTTTTTTTTTTTTTTTTTTTTGTGCGGTACGCGGGCCTCTCACCGCTGTGGCCTCTCCCGTTGCGGAGCACAGGCTCCGGACGCGCAGGCTCAGCAGCCATGGCCCACGGGCCCAGCCGCTCCGCGGCATATGGGATCCTCCCGGACCGGGGCACGAACCCGCATCCCCTGCATCGGCAGGCGGACTCTCAACCACTGCACCACCAGGGAGGCCCTGTTTCGCTCTTTTTGTAGTTCTTTTTTTCTGGTTTAATTATTTTGGTTCCTCTTACATATCAAGCTTACTTATTTTAATGTCTGAAGGAGAACTGTATTACCTGAATCCTCCAAGAGTCTGCTCTCTTGCTCATTTTTTTCTCTTGGTTCTCAGTCAGATCTTGTTTTCTTGAATGCCAGATTATTTTACGTTGAGTATCAGTAATAGTATAACAAAAATTATAGTGGTAAATTTGAAACTGTAGGCAATATTATCTTTCTGCAGTGAGGATTTACTCTTCCTTCTCATGGAATTGGTGGGTCATAGGGCAGGTGTAGTTTGGAATAAAATTTATGGCCCTTTTACTACAGTGTTGCTTTCTTTCAGTTTGAAGGCTTAGAGTCATCTTTAAAGGATGCCAGCTTTGAGAAGGAGTCAACAGAAGCACAAAGTTTGGAGGTAAAAACAAATAGTATAATTATAAAAGTTAGGGGAAAGATTCTTACTAAATAACATAAATTTTGAAAGTCATGTATCTTTTCAAAACTCACATTTCAAAGGAAATGTGAAAGAGTATCTCTAGATGTTAAAACTGAACAAGTTAAATATAGGAAACAGAATATTAGTAAGTAGCATAAGGTATTTTAAAAATTTGACCTCTTGTTGATAACTTGTTTTCAGTGAAGCATATTCAGTTCAATGTAATCTAGAGCTATATAGAAGCTCTTTATTCTTAATTCCTGGGAAATGTATTAAGGTAACCATTTCTTTTTTGACTCAGTTTGCTCTAGGAAGGAGAAATAGGATTTATTTTCATAAATTTAGGAATAGTTGGCAATGAAAAATTATCTAAGTTGAGGCAGTACTTGCTTTTACCTCATACCAATGTATTAGGAGCTGACTAGAATTAGACCAAAGATTTATGTTATACACAGTGGTGTGCTTGTAAATGTTTAACAGCTGGCTCTTTAAAAAGCAGGAGCCTTTATTTGTAGCATTTGCTGGGTTCTGTTGTGTAAATACTCCCATGTTGACCAGTTTCAAGGTACCAACATGATGCCACTGAATGTGGAGTTTGGAAGAGATAAAGAGTCAGCTCTCCTGAGTGAGGCATGATTTAGGTAATAGTAAGGAAGGAAACTGTGATAATTTGTCATTTAGCTAAGCTACAACAGATTAGGGTAAGTAATAGCAATTTCTTTAGAGATGGAAATGTTGTAAAAAGCATACTAATATTAAAGTAGAAAACAATGGACTCTGTACCTTTGTTGTACAAGTTCAGTCAGTTCAGCTTGGTGGTTCTCAATCACTGATGTCTGTAATCATCAGAAAGCATATGTATCATGAATCAGAATTTCTTAGTAGAGTCCAAAGGAAATTATAAATTGAATTCCAAATGAAATTAATTTCTTAACCTTTTCTTTCTTCATTTGTTATCTATTAATATTCTTAAGAACTTGTTGAAATTGTTGTATTTTATTTGTTGACCCTCTGTTTTAACTGCTGTTATGGTAGTAATTTATTAGATTGATTAAAAGAGAATTTTATAAGGAATTTAGCATGCTGACAAAACAGCAAAAACTGGAGAGCAAAAATATTTACTCAAGCTTTGTGATGTTGTGGATAAAATAAAACACACCAATTTATTCTCAGGCATTGAATTTATGTAATCTGGCCATAAAATTAGCTAAATTTTTACTTTATAATGAATATTTTGGAAGTTTTCCTCTAATTTTAGTAATTTTTTTAAACATATAGTATTTATTTTCAAGATTGGTAAACATAGTTGAATATAAACTATAATGTGATATAATTTAAAAAATTGATGTTTGAATCTATAGATAAAATCAAAACAATAGATTAATTTTGATTCAATTCAGAGAATTCATATAATCAGATAGTCAAATTTGGGGAAATATATATATATATATATATATATATATATATATATATGTATATATGTAAATGAGTTTTTTAAGCAGTATAATATAGTATGTAGTTGTGCTACTCTTATTTTGGCCTGCATTAAATTCTTTGATTCTTTTGGTTTTTTTTTAACAAGTTTGTTGAAGGATCACAAATATCAGAGGTATGTTTATTACAGTATTTAAAATCCAATTGGAATAATCCAACAACTAATCATTTTAAATTAAAAAGGTCACAGAAAATATGTCTTAATTCAGTGTGGAATATTATCTTGATTGTTTTTTGAATTTATTTTTTATTTTATGTATTTATATTAAATTTTTTTTTTTCTTATGGTTTCTTTTACAATGCTTTAGAGCAGAAGTTGGCAAACTACACTCTGAGCTCTCCACCTGTTACTGTAAATAAAATTTTATTGAAACAGCCATGCTCATTCATTTACGTATAGCCTTTGCTTTCTCACTACATATGCATATCAGTTGAATAGCTGGGACAGAAACTGTGTGGCCTTCAAGCCTAAAATATTTACTTTCTGTCTCTTTATAGAAAAAATTTGCAATACCTGCTAGTATTGCTGTCATTTCAGTGTTATAAAAATGAACAAATATATAAACTAGACTTATTTAACTTATAGTGTATGTATTTGATTACACTCATCTGATTTATCTTGACCAAAAATTTCCATGTCAGTCTTATAAAGTTGGCTTCCTCTTTTAGGCAGTCTGTGAAAAGCTGACTAGGTCCACATCTGAACTTGAGGATGAAATACTCATTCTAGAAAAAGAGTTAAAAGAAGAGAAATCTAAACATTTGGAACAAGATGAATTGGTAAGACTTTTGTGTTTGAGGAGACTGTAGGAAAAAGATATTTATTGAGTTAAAAAAATGATATGATATTGGTTAAAGTATTACATGCACTGGAAAAAAAAAGAAATCCAATGAATACAGAAGGCTGTAAAGTGGAGAATAAAAATTTCCAGATCCACTAGCTCTTTTCATTTGTTAGGGGATACCATTATTATGTTACATTTCTTTCATATTCTTATAGAAATTTTCTATTTGCACTATGGAAGTAGCTCACATAAATAATTTAAGTTGAACAGTCACATACATAGTGGATTTTAAAAAACTACTCAAAACATGTATTAAGAACTTTAACTTTCCTTTATTTGTCTTTCTATTTTAAAATCTGTCTTAAGGATGATCTTGATGTGTGTGAGACTATTTAGTAAGATATAATGCTAGTGGACTTCTTTTGAGCCTATATAACTTAAGTGTTACAAAATATTAAAGATGAGTTGAAATATTGTTGTTATGTAACTTTTGTATGAAATCCCTTTAAGCATATGGCTGAGAATGTTTCTTAATTTGAACCCTCACTTTTGGAGCAAAAATGTTAGGTTAATAATATAGTTAATATATATGGCATCTTGGAAACTGGAGGAGTTTAGTATATACTTGTTTATTGATTTATACTGCCTTTTTAGATGGTGGATATTTCAAAAAGGATACAGTCCCTAGAAGATGAATCAAAGTCCCTCAAATCACAAGTATCTGAAGTAAGTTGAATTACTTTAATAGCTCTGTTGCTTTTGAAAATCAGTTACATTTTACTATTACTTTTATAATTAAAGAATAAGATATAATAATAGAATTCAGATGTATTTTAAAAGTACAGGGTATCTGAGGAAAGTTCATTTTTTTCATTGGACAGTATTTATTGAGCCATTGCTATGTACTAGTCACTGTTCAAGGTGATTGGCACCTTTATATAGGATACAGAGGTCTGTATTCCTGGAACCCTCTTCCGCCAGGAGTGAAAGTAAGCCCGGGCACTCAGCACTTTAATAATAATAATAACAAAATAGACAAAATAGAAAGACTCTTGTGGATTTTAAATTCTGGTAAGAGAGACAGACAGTAGAAAGTTAACAGAATTTGCCGCGTAGTACATAGAAGGTTACAGGAGGTTAAATCATTTGTCCAAGGTCATGTGGCAAGTTAGTGGCAGAGCAACTAGACCTTGAGTGACTAGACCTTGAGTCTAGGCCAGCCATTTTTTCTGCTACAGCATGCTGCCTCTCCTATTAATATTGGCACATTTTTTATTTTAATTCCGTGTTTCAGGGAGTGTGTGTAAAAAAGAGCTATTGTGTTAAACTAATTCTTGTAATCTCAATATGTTGTATTTTACTTAGGCCAAAACAACCTTCAAAATATTTCAGATGAATGAAGAAAGACTTAAGGTAGCTATAAAGGAAGCTTTGAGTGAAAATTCTCAACTTCAGGAAAGCCAGAAACAGGTTTGTACTGTAAAGGGACTCCAGCTTGTGAGTATGTAATTATAAGCGTTCTAGAAGGGCATAATCATGACTGACCCATGCTAGGGGCAAAAGTAGGCTCTTTCTGGAGACCACAAGAGCAGGACAATCTCCTATGTATATCCTATGGTGTCTCTTTTATATAGGATACAGAGGTCTGTATTCCTGGAACCCTCTTCCGCCAGGAGTGAAAGTAAGCCCGGGCACTCAGCACTTTAATAATAATAATAACAAATAGCATTTATCACAAATCTTCAAAGCCACTAAAGGAGGGCAGAGAATACCATGAGAGTTATTGCAGCTGTGTGTCTGGGCCCTGAAGACAGAAGCAGTTGTTGTGGCAGATCTAATGAGGATTTAACTTTTACCCTCTTCCTCCCCACATATGTAGACATATGTAGACACTGCCACATACCCAAATATATTTCCTCTCCAGCTGTTGTCCCGATACAATTATAATTTTTCAGTGGGAACATTTTTTAATGATTATATTATTTATGATTTTCTAAATAATACAGCTGAGACACATGGTGTGCTCTGTTACATATTCCGTTTCACTCAACATTTTATTTGCCCTAGAGTTAATAATTGTCTTGTTTCTTTTATACCTATCTGTAATTCATCTGTAGTTCAATCATATATATCTCTTTTAGAGATTATGTAAATATTTATGTGTTCAAATGCTTTGGTTAATCTATTAATTTCATTTTTTCCTTGAAGCAGTCCTTCCTGGGGTCTTCCATCCTCCTGGTCCAGTAGGAACTTGTTCTCTAGGTCTGTTATACTTCTGCTGTTCTGAGATTTCACTTCACCCCCATCCTTTCCCTTGTCTTTCTTTTGTGTTAGATCTTTTATTTCCTGTGTCCTACCTGTGCTTCTATGTGGTGAATTCCCTTGATTAGCTTCCTGAGAAAAGGTATAGGAGGTAACTTTTAAAAAACTTTCATGACTTAGACTGTCTTCTTCTTTCATACTGTTAACATTTTGGTTGGGTATCTTCTGGGTTGAAATTTTTTTTCTTGATATTTTGACATAATCGCTCTATTGTCTTCATTTTCCAGTATTACTTTTGAGAAGTCAAATGCTATTTGGATTACTGAACCTTTTTTGTGACCTACTCTTTTCCCCGGTAGAAAATTTTAATATCTTTCATTGTTTCCAGTTCTCCAAAATTTCATGATGGCGTGCCTTAGTGTGGGTCTTTTTCTATACATTTGTTGGATACTCTCAGTCTGGAAACTTGCTCTTGATTCAGTTCTGGGAAATTTACTTAAATTATTTCATACTTTTTGGGGTGTATTTTGTATGATATATGAAATTATTGAAAATGTCTTTTTTGGTTTCTTTGTGTCTGTGGAACTTTCATTCACTTATTCTCTGATATTTTTCACTTGTAAGAGTTCTTTGTTTTGCTTATGCCTTTTTCTGGTTTCATGGATGCAGTGTCTTACTTTGCTGAGGATATTATGGGTTTTTTTTTTTCTCTTTTTTGACACATTTTTCCCTGAGTTGCCTTGTTTCCTTTGAGCTCCTTTATTTTCTGTTTTAGTCTATGTGTTTTATCTAAGAGTTTCTTTTTTCAGGTATTTGATGGTTCTTGGGTGTCTGCTCATTTAATAGTGAAGCCCTCCAAATCTAATTGGAAGCTCTGTGTGTGTTTTTTGTGGACCCCTCCGTAGGGTAATCTGGCTAGGGTATTTCATTGGAGGATCCCCAATTGTTGGTATTCAAAGACCATTTTCCACAGGGACGACTCCTCCATAGTTCCCATTTGGGAGGTATAAGCCTGTTTGCCAACAGTGAGGTAAGCAGCTTAGTGAGGTAAGGAGGGCTGGTATCTCACTCTTCATTTCAGTAAGTCAACTTTCGCTTAATGCTTTTATGTTTTCATCTTGTTACTCACACCTTTACCTGGGTCAGGTGTCCCAGAGTTTCAGATTCTAGCTCTCCAGAGCATAACCTTCCAGGTTCTTGCCAGATGTGTGTGTATGTGTGTGAGTGTGCCTGTGCACATGCATGTGTGCATGCATGTGAAAGACAGTGGTGTGTGTGTGGGGGAGAGGGATGGATTGAGAATTAGAGTGTGTGTATATGTGTGCGGGGAGAACTTAGGGGATTTTCTAACTGCTTTTCATACAGACTTTGGGGCAGTCCTCCTCTTTTCATTCCACATATACCGTAGTACTTGTGCCTCCAAATCATGAGCCATTCTGAGTTGTATCAAGTCAACCTGCTTTTAGAGTCTCCCATCTTCTGCCTTAGATTTCACTTCTGTCTGGTCTTTTACCGTGCTTCCATCTCTTTCCACTTTCCACTTCTAGAATTATCTTTTTCCTCATCACGTTTTCACTTTTTCTTTGTGGGTTTATGCTTTTTTTCCCTTAAACCTCTTTACTGTCATCTTAGTAGATTTCAGGAGAAAGTGGCGGTACACCCTGTGTTAATTTTGCTATGTTATCAATATAATCAAAAGTGACCTTTTGTACCTTGAAAAAAAATTTCACCTAGATTGTCTTACTCTTTATAGCTGCTTTCATCTAATTCCTTTTTAATCACCAGAGTTCTTGAAATAAACTATTCTGTATTCACTGATTCCATGTTCTAACACATTCCTTCTTTAACCTTATAAGACTGCATGCTGTGTATACAGTCTCTTTAGTAAATCACTAGAGACCAGCCAATCACCAAATCTAAGTTTCATTCTTCAATTCTTATTTATTTTTAATCTGTCAGTGTTGTCTTATTCTATTATACATGCATGGAGAAGGATTGGTTTTTCTCGTGCTAGGGAATATGCTAATGAAACCTTAGTTTTTCAGAGAAACCCAGTAATTACTATTTGATAGAATAGAGTTTTAAAGACTAAATAAAATTGGCCTTTTTTTTTCATATATATATATGTAGGCCGATTCTTTTGTAAATTGCTTGCTGATTCTATTTTTTTGGGGGGGGCTATTTTTCTTAATGACTTCTAAGAGCTCTTTGCATGTCAAGGTTATTAACCCTTTGGTATATATAAGAATTTCTTTCTCATTACTTGCTTGTTTTTAAATTTTCTGTTATTTTTTGATTTGCAAAGCTTTTAAGCAGTATGTAGTTAAGTTTATCTTTTATAACAATCTTTATCTTTAATTCATGTTGAGAAAGTCTTTCCTCTCCTGTAAAAGTATATACGGTAAAAGATTATTTATGCAGAATTTGATCTGTTCTAGATTAATGGTATTTCTGAAGGTTAGTTAACCACAAAATGGCACATGATTAAAAAAAATAAATTTTAATACAAGTAAGGTATGGCATGTTATATGGGATATAAGGAATGGTAAGGAATGGCCAAAGCTAACAAATATGCTTGTCTTAGAACGCTTTTTATTTGATATAAGTTTATTATGTAAATCAGTTGAAGATTGTTTTAAGTGTATTATTTTGCCTTACCCCTGTTTTGAAAGTTCTTTGAAAACAGTAGCCCTTCTTTCCTTCCTGCTTCCCTTCCTTCCCTTCTTTCCTCATTCCATTCCTCCTTTCCTTCCTCTCTCCTTCCCCCCCTCCCTTTCTCTCTCCCTTCTCAGTAACACATTGTGTTGTATATTTATTAGTGGTACACCTAGGTATATAAATAAGTGCATCTACACCCACGTATGATAAGATAATATGAGGTACTTTTCCTTTTTGTGAGGTTCTATTAATGATACACCTTAGATATATAAATAAGTGTACCTACACATAAGTATGATGGATAATATGTTGCTTTTCTTTTTATTTGGGGTTTGAATTTTAGCTTTCACAAGAAGCTGAAGAATGGAGGGAACAAGTGAATGAACTTAATAAACAGAAAATAACATTCGAAGACTCCAAAGTACATGTGGAACAAGTTCTATGTGATAAAGAAAATCAGATTAAGGTAAATGACCCTACTGGTTTAGTGAATGAGTTAAGCTAAAATTTTATACTAATTTGTGAAATTTGAGAATTTTTGTTTTTAGCAGCTTTTATTTTGATAATTTATTTGGCCAAATTTGAAGAAGTGTACTTTTGGGCATATACATTCCAATTTGTACCAGTGTTGTTATCCTTGCTGACTAATGTTCCTTGAAGACTTTGTAGATTTGTAGTATATATACATCTATATTCCCTGTGTCCTTTTTTCTTCTCTCCTCTGTATTTTAGCCTAGGTATTTAGTGAAGAGAGACAAAGGATATTGGATTTTACCTTTTATCTTAAGACTGCCATCTTTTTTTGTTGATAAGAAGAGGTTGGAAAGAATTTTATAAAATGGACAAATGAGATTATGTGTATTGGCTGAATGTCTTTAATACTAGATTAACTGTTATATGTACTTTTACAGAGAGGAATACTTTAAGTAAATCTAATTGAAATTTGACTCCAATAGGAATAAAATAGTTGATATTACTATTCGGATTTGTTGATTTTTTTTTTTCCTACACCCCGTCTTTCCCTCCTACCACTTTTTCCTGCCTACCCTTTTATTTTATTTATTTATTTTTTTAACATCTTTATTGGAGTATAGTTGCTTTACGATGGTGTGTTAGTTTCTGCTTTATAGATGAATCAGCTATACATATACATATATCCCCATATCTCCTCCCTCTTGCATCTCCCTCCCATCCTCCCTATCCCACCCCTCTAGGTGGTCACAAAGCACTGAGCTGATCTCCCTGTGCTATGCAGCTGCTTCCCACTAGCTATCTATTTTACATTTGGTAGTGTATATATGTCCACCTGCCCACCCTTTTAAATCTTACACTTTCAAGCTGCAAACAGATACTCAAGTGTAAATACTAAGTAATAAGCTGTACAATTTACATTCTGTAATCTGCACAGTGAAGTGGATGTTTTTATCTTGAAAGCTATACATTTATGCTATTTACGTTGCTACTAAGGATGTTTTTAAGATTCCATCTTTAGGATTTGTATTCATAATTTGTTTTATTTTTTTTGTTGTTTTATTTGTTTTGTTGTTTTATTTTTTTCCCCTAACCTTACTCTACTAAAGAACTTGGGACTCTTCCTAACAGCACAAGAATGAGATGCTAATCTCAAGCTCTACTCAAAGTTGTAGGCCATGGTATTTGTGCCTGGAACTCAAGAGGGAGGAGATCGAAGGGTGGAAATTGTAGAGCAGAATGGGTTTTTTTAGGTGGGTCCTTCCACAGAAATACGTGGGACAGTCTATTTTATTCTCTATGGTTTAAGAAAATCTTCCTTTATTTAAGAAAATTCAAAAAAGTACTGTTGGAAAACCTCTAACGTTCCAATTCAGGTTCTCTTTTATAATTTCCTTTTCTTTATGTCAGTTGAGCTCTTCAGCTAGTTGTTTACTTGAATAAATTGTATCTGTGAAATCTGTGATTTTTTCATATATCACATACCTCACTTGAGGATTTGTTTGACTTCACACAAAATTGACTCTCATGTTAATGACCACTCTTACTATGGCAAGTGAGAAACATCATGTAAGAAATGTTTTGTTCCTTTATAGTCATGTGATACTTTTAGCAAAAATGGGCCATTATCAAGTATTGTTTTTGATTTAGGAATAACCAGTTTTGATTTTTAACTTGCAGAGTTTAATAGTAAATATATGTTAGTTTTTGAGAGTGTTTACATATTTTATGCCAGGTGGAGAATAAGAGCTCCTGTACCGTCATCTATGTGGATTGATTTTTAGACTACAACTATGCATTCAGAAGTTGTAAAGCTGTTAGCATAAGGTATTACCCTCTCTCTTTTTTTCCCCCTTTGCTAAATGTCAAGTCTCTGACTGAGCGCTTACAAAAGATGAAAGACTGGGCTGCTGTGCTTGGAGAAGACATAACAGATGATGATAACTTGGAAATGAAGAGTGATTCAGGGAATGGTGCGGACTTAGGTATTAAGTCATGACTTATCCTCTTTTACCGAAAACGATGACTGGCTCTTGTATTTCCTTTTAGTTCCCCATGTGCACCATGTTCTTTATATACTTGTGTAATATCCTGTCCCTCTCTCACTATCCCTTATGGTTGTTTCGGCTGGGATAACACCTTTTCAGTAAATCTTTTCTCAGCCCCTCAGATAGACCTTCAGTCTTCTCCCTCTCTGTTCTTTTTATATGTTGTACATTACAGCACTCTTCACATTGCATCATAATCATTTCCATGCCTGTTTTTCCCTGTACTGTAAGCTGATCAAATGGCTGGGTGAGTGGTTTGAAAAACGAGTGTTATATAAATGAACGCCTCAGGATACCTTTTTTTTTTAGATGGTTCAGATGTTTACAGTACTTTAATCTTGGCCATCCCAAATTCTTATTGCCATTGCTGGTTGCAGTCTGGAAACTCAGCAAAAGTTAGGTTCACTATAGCCACCTAGTGTATTTTCAAACCAATTCCTTTGACTTAAAAAAAGAACATTTTGTTTTGACATGATTATAGACTCACAGAAAGTTGTAAAAGCAGTACAGAGAAGTCCCATGTATCTTCATCCAGTTTCTCCCAATGATAGTTCTTCTGACTTTTGTGCCCTTTCTCTTTTCTCTCCCTCCATCCCCTGTATAATTAACAAATATTAAGGAGAAGGTGTGATTT
Source organism: Mesoplodon bidens (assembly GCF_964165515.1). Taxonomy (NCBI): domain Eukaryota; kingdom Metazoa; phylum Chordata; class Mammalia; order Artiodactyla; family Ziphiidae; genus Mesoplodon; species Mesoplodon bidens. The sequence continues at coordinate 118,858,306 of NC_138178.1, forward strand.
TTAAAAAGATTTTCTTTGATGATAGCATTAATGTGTTGGAAGAAAAGTACATTTTAAAGTAAATACATATAGTTCTGTTTATACTTTTTCACTTCTGCTTTATTTTGTAAGAAATAATTCTTTTTCTAATGAGAAAACTCATGCTTTTTTAATGTTTTAATTTGGAGTATAATTCCACTCATATTTTGTGTGCTGAAGGATTCTAAGAATAATTGAGATGGTGGGCTGGATTTAGGTGAATACCAAATCCCTGTTATAACTCTGTTCTTGGAGTTAGTGGTGAAGAACCTTGTTAGATGATACTGTGGTACTTCCAGTGCTTTTTTAGTTTAGCTTCCTGGGAGCAGGTTCGAGGCTCTTCTGCCGTATATTAAGTTCTTTATTGTAGCAAGAAGAGGGATTATAAGGCTCTACTTGAGTGAACTAATAAAATCATTTGAATGTCTGTTGTGGCATTGCACTGTTTTCTCAATTTATTATTATGTTTTTGTTTTTCACTATAGATAATCAACCAAAAGGAGCTTTGAAGAAACTGATTCATGCTGCTAAGGTTTGCATTACTACAGAAATGTAAAGAATATAGAGAAAGAAATAAACATCCATATTTCCTAGTAACTTTTAAAAGTCCATTTTATAGTTACCATGAAGTGATAGAATTTTTAGAAGTGATCAGAATTTTCTTCAATTGCTTTTTTCTTTTTTTATAGTAACTATTGTTATTATAAAATTATATTGTTAATTTTTAGAATTTATCATAAAATTTTTCAAGGTATACACTCATTTCTTTGGATAAGGAATATATTAAGAATGTTTACTATATATTCTCCCATACTTCCCTCTTTATGCATTCTTCATCCTCTGGTCTCAGTATTTTCTGATCCCCTATTGCCTAATATCTTATTTTGAGAAGTAGGTATTAGATTCATTTTCTTGTGGTTTATCCCTAACCTTTTTCATCCTAGTAGTGGTATCCTGATCTTTATTGATCTATGTGAAGTCTTGGTAATGTAGTTTGAAGGTTGCTTTAATCAAAACTTATGTGCTGGGACTTCCCTGGCGGTCCAGTCATTAAGACTCCAAAGCTTCCACTGCAGGGGAAAAAAAAAACCCAGAACTACAAAAAATGAAAAAAAAATCTTACGTGCTGAAAGCAAATAGCTACTATTCAAGCATCTGTCACTGATCTTCTCTGTTCCTGTTTGGAGATTTACAACTATTGATGACTTTGCTAACTTTCCAGGATGGAAGCTACATTGTTGGTTTGTGTAGTCTAGGCAATAATTTCATCAGAGTGTAAAAGAGCTTCAAGGGATTGGGATGGTGTGTTGAGATGTTTTTGGGTTTTTTTGGTATAATTGATTAATGTTGCTTTTCTTCCTTCTCCTTCTCCCATTCTTTGAAGTTAAGAGCTTCTTTAAAAACCCTAGAAGGAGAAAGAAACCAAATTTACACTCAATTATCCGAAGTTGATAAAACAAAAGAAGAGCTTACAGGTAGGTAATCTACATACTTATAAAGTTTTTCTAAATAAATACATTTTATAGAGAATGGTACATTAATTGAATCAATTATGGGGAGATACAATTTGATTTTTTTTTTACTTTTGTTGGTTATCTGAAAAGTTAGTCATGAGGTTTTATTGTTGTTGGTAAAGCCATATCCTTTTCTCCATATTTATATAAAATTAATGGCATTATTTTAAAAAACATGTAAAACTACTTACCTTTGAATTTCAGTATCATACGCGTGGTATGGTTTTAGTTGTTAAAAAGTAGCAAATTAAAAATGTTAACAGAGGGGTGGGATAGGGAGGGTGGGAGGGAGGTGCAAGAGAGAGGGGATATGGGGATATATATATACGTATAGCTGATTCACTTTGTTATATAGCAGAAACTAACAACATTGCAAAGCAGTTATACTCCAATAAAGATGTTAAAAAAAAATCTTTGTTAACTGCAAAATTGATTTTTAGTAGTGGTACTACTGTATTTTACAGAACTTTTTACAGGATAGTTTTTTCCTTTAATGTACATGCATATTATATTAGCACATACAGGAATGATGTTAGACCTGTAGAACTGAAGTTTTTTTTTTAATTGAAAAGATTTTTATTTATTTTGCTGATAGTGTTTTTTTCCTAAAGTAAACAAATGCAGTTAGTTAGGTTTGACATTTTTTAAAGTTGATATAAGTAACATTCCATTTTGTAAAAAAAAAAAAAAATTCACCGTAACTGTTAGCATAAAAAAATAATGGAAGAACATTCTCAAATGTCAACCATGATTCTTTTTGAATACGGGACAGATTTCTATTTTCTTTGTACTTAATTGTATTTTCAAAAATTTCTAAAATAAGTGAACTGTATTTATAATAAGACACTTTTTGAAAAGGTTGAACCACCAGAGATACAGATTATTTAAAAAATTATCATTGCCCTATTCACACGATACTGGTAGTTGGATTTTTTTTGGATTTTGAAAAACATTAATTTTAACTTAAAAATAACATTTTGCTATATGTAAAGCATAGTGCTAAAAGCCATGGGAGATTTACAGGAGGAAAAGATATGGAGCCTGCTTTCAAGGAAGCCATATTTTAGTACATTAACAGGCTCTCAGTGAGGAACTGTAGTAAGTGCTAGAATAGCAAGGAATTTGCTCACCAGTTACCCCATCACTTAATAAAATTTCTTGGCAAATTATTATTTTCTAAAAGTAGTATTTGGAGACTTTGTGTTTGTATGCTTCTTCCAAATCTTTCTTTTTTTTAATGGGTCATGAAAGATAAATTTGTGTAATTGATCTTCTATTCATAACAGGAAAGTTTTCTTCTAAACTGTTTCTCCTCTGATCTTGCCTTTTTTGGTAATCATTTACAGTCCTCTTTTAAGATACAGAGGATTTGAAACAAAATAGTTAAGGTAGAAGTACAAAAATATAATGAAGATTTAACTGTTTAAATTTTTTTTTTAAGTAGGGATGATCCAATTTTTTTTTTTTTTTTTTTTTTTTGCGTTACGCGGGCCTCTCACTGTTGTGGCCTCCCCCGTTGCGGAGCACAGGCTCCGGACGCGCAGGCTCAGCGGCCATGGCTCACGGGCCCAGCCACTCCACGGCATGTGGGATCCTCCCGGACCAGGGCATGAACCCGTGTCCCCTGCATCGGCAGGCGGACTCCCAACCACTGCGCCACCAGGGAAGCCCGGGATGATCCAATTTTTTTTTTTTTTTTTAATTTTTTAAATTAGTTTCTGCTTTATAACAAAGTGAATCAGTCATACAAATACATCTGTTCCCACATCCCTTCCCTCATGCATCTCCCTCCCTCCCACCCTCCCCATCCCACCCCTCCAGGCGGTCACAGAGCACCGAGCTGATCTCCCAGTGCTCTGTGGCTGCTTCCCACTATCTATCTACCATACGTTTGGTAGTGTATATATGTCCATGCCTCTCTTTCGCTTTGTCACAGCTTACCCTTCCCCCTCCCCATATCCTCAAGTCCATTCTCAAGTAGGTCTGTGTCTTTATTCCCTTTTTGCCCCTAGGTCCTTCATGACTTTTTTTTTTTTTTTTTTAAATTCCGTATATATGTGTTAGCATACGGTATTTGTCTTTCTCTTTCTGACTTACTTCACTCTGTATGACAGACTCTAGGTCTATCCACCTCATTACAAATAGCTCAGTTTCGTTTCTTTTTATGGCTGAGTAATATTCCATTGTATATATGTGCCACATCTTCTTTATCCATTCATCCGATGATGGACACTTAGGTTGTTTCCAGCTCTGGGCTATTGTGAATAGAGCTGCAATGAACATTTTGGTACATGTCTCTTTTTGAATTATGGTTTTCTCAGGGTATATGCCTAGTAGTGGGATTGCTGGGTCATATGGTAGTTCTATTTTTAGTTTTTTAAGGAACCTCCATACTGTTCTCCATAGTGGCTGTACCAATTCACATTCCCACCAGCAGTGCAAGAGTGTTCCCTTTTTTCCACACCCTCTCCAGCATTTATTGTTTCTAGATTTCTTGATGATGGCCATTCTGACTGGTGTGAGATGATATCTCATTGTAGTTTTGATTTGCATTTCTCTAATGATTAATGATGTTGAGCATTCTTTCATGTGTTTGTTGGCAGTCTGTATATCTTCTTTGGAGAAATGCCTATTTAAGTCTTCTGCCCATTTTTGGATTGGGTTGTTTGTTTTTTTGCTATTGAGCTGCATGAGCTGCTTATAAATTTTGGAGATTAATCCTTTGTCAGTTGCTTCATTTGCAAATATTTTCTCCCATTCTGAGGGTTGTCTTTTGGTCTTGTTTATGGTTTCCTTTGCTGTGCAAAAGCTTTGAAGTTTCATTAGGTCCCATTTGTTTATCTTTGTTTTTATTTCCATTTCTCTAGGAGGTGGGTCCAAAAGGATCTTGCTGTGATTTATGTCATAGAGTGTTCTACCTATGTTTTCCTCTAAGAGTTTGATAGTTTCTGGCCTTACATTTAAGGCTTTAATCCATTTTGAGCTTATTTTTGTGTATGGTGTTAGGGAATGATCTAATCTCAAACTTTTACATGTCCCTGTCCAGTTTTCCCAGCACCACTTATTGAAGAGGCTGTCCTTTCTCCACTGTACATTCCTGCCTCCTTTATCAAAGATAAGTTGGCCATACGTGCGTGGGTTTATCTCTGGGCTTTCTATCCTGATCCACTGATCTATCTTTCTGTTTTTGTGCCAGTACCACACTGTCTTGATTACTGTAGCTTTGTAGTATAGTCTGAAGTCAGGGAGCCTGATTCCTCCAGCTCCGTTTTTCGTTCTCAAGATTGCTTTGGCTATTCGGGGTCTTTTGTTTTTCCAAACAAATTTTGAAATTTTTTGTTCTAGTTCTGTGAAAAATGCCAGTGGTAGTTTGATAGGGATTGCATTGAATCTGTAGATTGCTTTGGGTAGTAGAGTCATTTTCACAATATTGATTCTTCCAATCCAGGAGCATGGTATATCTCTCCATCTATTTGTATCATCTTTAATTTCTTTCATCAGTGTCTTATAATTTTCTGCATACAGGTCTTTTGTCTCCTTAGGTAGGTTTATTCCTAGATATTTTATTCTTTTTGTTGCAGTGGTAAATGGGAGTGTTTTCTTGATTTCATTTTCAGATTTTTCATCATTAGTGTACAGGAATGCCAGAGATTTCTGTACATTAATTTTGTATCCTGCTACATGATCCAATTTTAACAGAGATAATATCCAACATTAATGTCAGTTAAATGACGTAACAATGGCTTGTTAAGAATTGTTAAGACTTAACAGTGGCAATGGCTTAAAGCGTAGGTCAACACTTTTTAACTGATATAGATTGAAAAATTTCTGTGGAAAGACAGATGTGGACAGTTTCCTTCACATTTAATCATTTAATGTTAAGGTATTTTCTTTAACTGTCATTTTGGTGTGTACCTTTACTTAATAGATGTTGTAGAATAATTATATACTATTACATGTAATTAATAAAATTTTAATGCTTGTTAGTATGATTTTGAAACTGCCCTCTTTAGGCAGAGTGTTTTGCCTTGTTTTAAGATATATGGTATAGTGGTGATTCATACACATTTTGGGGGAGATATCACCTCAGTCTTAGAGGGGTTGAATTAACTTATGTTGGAAGAGTAATAAGGTTTTAAAAACAGTGGTTGCACTAATTATAAAATATTCATAATTAATTAGAATTGTTAATTTTAGTTCAATAGATAATTCTTTTAGGTTGAAACAAAGCTAAAGTTGGTATTTTTCTTTCCAGTTTTGATATGGTTTAAGCTAGCAAGACTTTGGAGCATTTGTTATCAGAAGATCCAAATTTCTGGCTTGATTTATAACACATATCAAAATTTTGGCTTAAAAAGAGGCTGGGTTGAAGTTAACTATTAATGGATAAAGTTTTTACTAGATAAAAACATGCATTATTCATCATGTGGAAGTAGTTTCATGGAAAATATTGAACTAAAGTATTTGCCTTCAAAACCCTCATCACCAAAACTTTGAGAATTTTAGTGACTTTTGTCTCCTAGACTGAAAATTAGATGCTAGAATTAGAATATTGAAGGTTTTAGGAAATTTTTTTAAAGGAAATCTTTAAATAATAAAATAATGTATAATAATTTATATAGCTCTTTAAAATGTTAAAAGGTATTTAGGTGAACAAAATACCTTATAGATTTTCTGTTGCAAAGAATTTAGTTTATTAATTATTTTTGGTAATTTTTATTTTTATGAAATGTTACTGTGCAACTCAGAATATTTGCTCCTTTAATTGTGATTTAAAAACTTTTTCTGTAGACTGTATTAAAAATCTCCAGACTGAACAAGCATCTTTACAGTCAGAAAATACACAGTTTGAAAGTGAGACTCAAAAACTTCAGCAGAAACTTAAAGTAATGACTGAACTGTATCAAGAAAATGAAATGACACTTCACAGGTAATAAAAATTATGTTGGTGACTCCACTGAGTGGGAAGTAAAGTAGCTTAAAAATGTTGCATATGCAGCTTATGTGATTATTCACAGTTCTCAATTTATGACTGGGTTGCTTTTCATTAATTTATTTTTAAGAAAGTTATTTGATTTTGACACATTTTTCTTCAAGGAAGAAAATATAAATGATAGTAGACTTTCCAGGCTGGTTCACAAAATCCTCTTTAACTTCTAATAAATAGTCAGCAAATTATTGCTAATTAAACTTCCCAATATTGCAGGTCTGGGAATCTGGGTGGACATCTTACTAATTGAACTATCCATTAATTCCATCTTGTATATATATAAAACTGATTCCTCTCCCCTGTGTAAATTGCTGCAGCCCAAGTGTTGCTTGTCTCAGTAAAAGGCAGTGTCATTTGCTGAACTGTTCAGGGCAGGTGCTTAAGCTGTCCTTGCCTTCTCTCTTTCATTCAGTCAGTTGTCAGATTCTGTCAGCTTTCCTATGTCTTGAATCTGACCACTTTCCACCACCTCCCACACTGCTATTCTGATCCCAGGCATCATCTCTTAGTACCTGGTTTATTGCAGTAGCCTCATGAGTGGTCTCCATCTTTCCACTCTTAACTTCCTCATGTGTTTTCTGTAGCATAGCCCTCTAAAACATAAATTATGGGTATTGTCACTCTCTTGCTTGGAAATTCCAAGTGCCTGCACATCACACTCAGAATTTAATCCACAGCTTTTATCATGGCCTCCAAGGCCCTATAAGATCTGGCCTGTTGCTACCTCTTTAATTTTAACTTATTCATTTTCTTTTTCCCTCACTGTCTTCCAGCCATGCTGGCCTTTTTGATGATCTTTAGCATGCCAAGCACATCTGTAGCTCAGGGCCTTTTGCACTTGTTCCTTCTGCCTGGAGTGGTTACTCCCCTGTGTAAGGTTCAATCCTTCATTTCACTTGAGTCTAGGTTCAAATGTTACCTCAAAGAATCTTTCCCTGGCTACTGTAACTAAAATAATACCTGCCCCTTCCTATCCCCTTATCTTGTATCTTGCTTTATCTTTCTTCATTGTCCTCTGATGATTGATTATCTTTTTTTTTAATCTTCCCCACATTAAATGTAAACTCCATGAGATAATTACTTCATTTTCTTCTCTTCTGTATTCCCAGTGCCTGAAACTATGCACATGGTAGTTATTCAATAAGTATTTGTTGAATATATGAATAAATATGTTTAGTGCTTTTATATATTGTAGTGAAAGATTGTGTGTGTGTGTGTGTGTGTGTGTATGTGTATGTATGCTGATGCTTGAATGCATAGATACACAGAAGACCCTTGAGATACCTATCTGGAGACACCAGATTTCCAAATAACACTATATCACATGTTTTTCTGTCATTAAAGGAACTAAAATGTAACAGACTTTCAAGCCTCTTTGTAACTTAATGGAAGTTTTTACAGTTGATCCTCATTATTCGTAGATTCTGTATTTGTAAATTCACCTACTTGTGAAAATTTATATGTAACCCCAAATCGATACTTGTGGGACTTCCCTGGTGGCACAGCAGTTAGAATCCTCCTGCCAGTGCAGGGGACACGGGTTCAAGCCCTGGGCCGGGAAGATCCCACATGCCGCGGAGCAACTATGCCAGTGCGTCACAACTAATGAGGCTGTGCTCTAGAGCCCACGAGCCACAACTGCTGAGCCTGTGTGCTGCATCTACTGAAGCCTACACGCCTAGAGCCCATGCTCCGCAACAAGAGAAGCCACTGCAGTGAGAAGCCCGCACACCACAACAAAAGAGTAGCCCCCGCTTGCCGCAACTAGAGAAAGCCCACGCGCAGCAATGAAGACCCAGCACGGCCCAAAATAAATAAATATAAATAAACGTATATAAAAAAATCTTTAAAAAGAAAATCAATACTTGCAAAGCTTTAGTGGTCATTTGCAGACTTGCACAGAATGGCAGAAAATTTGAATTGCCCAGTGTGGATGTTCCCAATTGAGGTCGAACAAGAACTCTGCCTTCTTGTTTCAGCTCTCATTCTGTAAACAAGTGTTCTTTATTTAGGGCCACATCTTAATTTTTTATTTTTTAGGTGATTTAGCTGTTTAAAATGGCCCCCAAGTGTAGTACTGAAGTGCTGTCTAGCGTTGCTAAGTGCAGGAAGGCAGGGCTGTGCCTTCTAGAGAAAATACATGTGCAGATAAACTTTGTTCAGGCATGAGTTATAATGCTGTGGGCCATGAGTTCCTTGTTATGAATCAGCAGTATATATTAAATAAGGTGTCTTTAACCAGAAACACATACAACAGGGTTATGTATTAATGATCAAAGTGCTGTGATCAGAGCTCATAGGAATCTAACCCTGTATTTCCCCTAGGAGCAGTATTTGCTAACTTAGGATTTGTGGTGACTTTATAGACCATAACTAGCGGGAATAATGAGATTCTATTGTATGTGTTCGGAAACTCGTAGAGAATATTAAAACTTCACTGACATCAGGATGCTAGGTGATTTGTTAGGCTCTTTGACTACCAAGGTGTGTACTTCAATCATGCTTTGGATTCAGTTCAGAATTTACAACCTTTCTATTCATCATGGACTTCTGGGCCACTTAGGACTGCTCCAGGCGTAAAAGAGAAATAAACTTCACTAAATGGAAGAGCTACCATGAGGGTAGCCTCATGGTTTCTGTCAGTAAACCTAGGAATGAGTCCTTCTTTTTAGGTTAGGATGAAAGATACTGTGAGTAAATTTTGGACATAACAGGGATTATTTGAGGTGAAAGGAGTACTTTTGAGTGTATCTTTTGAACAAAAGAATATATGTTTGATTATAGAAATTTAATGAGTGATGTGTAAACTTTCAAAGAAAAAAATATTCTCTGTAGATACTCAAAGCAAGGATGGGAAGCTGAGCAGAAATCCTAGCTGTGTGTGTGTTGTTCACATTGCAATTTCATTCATTAGTTTGAAATATTTTCAGTTCTCAATTTCCATCATTTATGAGCCCACCCAAATTCAAGAGGAGGGTTCATAGACTTTACCTCTCAACTGGAGGGGTGTCATAAATTTCTGGCCATTTTTAATCATACAGTCTTTACAGGAAGAACACACCTCTCTTCCATCTCCAAGCCCACTACACTTTCATGCTTTTCCTAAGGAGATGACTTATTTTCTTATAACACCTGTGAAACAATTGAGTTGGGGAGTGCTTCCTAAGCAATAGGTAATGTAGTGTGTGGAATATAAAACATTTATTGTTGACATGTAGAATTTCTTCAGTGGTTTGTCATGTTCTTCCTCAAAGCTCATGAAAAAGGTGAGGCATCCACAGTTAGGACTCCAAATATGTTTTCCTGTGGCCTTCAACAAGTATATCTTGAGGGACCAGTGTTATTAATGATACCATGTGAAACAACATGGGTAATGTAGTATAATGGAGTCACTAACTGCTGACTGTATGTCTTGGTCTAGTTATTTAGTTTCTCTGGGCTTCATTTTCTTTTTGTAAACAGTACCCTTTTTTTTTTTCTTTTTTTTTTTTTGTGGTATGTGGACCTCTCACTATTGTGGCCTCTCCTGTTGCAGAGCACAGGCTCCGGACGCGCAGGCTCAGCGGCCGTGGCTCACGGGCCCAGCCACTCCTGGACCGGGGCACGAACCCGTGTCCCCTGCATCGGCAGGCGGACTCTCAACCACTGCGCCACCAGGAAAGCCCAATAGTACCTTTCTTGTAGAGCTGTTGTGATAAATAAGATAATATATAGAGAGGTGAAAGAAGAGTTTCTGGCACATGCTCAAGGGCTCATTAAATTAGCTATTATTGTTAAGTAGAAGTAGTAAGTTGGACACTAAATTTTATTTACTTTGGGTTCATTTGTGTGTGTGTGTGTGTGTGCATGTGTGTGTGTCCTGGCCTGGAAGCCCAATCACTATTTTAACAACTAACAACCAATTTAAAAATTATTGAAACATAGTTCATTAGTTGGTGACTTCTTGTCTAATAAATGTAATACTTCTTTATACTAGAAAGCTTGGTAAATAATATAGTCATAATATTTTTTATTAATATTTACCTTTGGTAATCTCATTTCTGTGATAAATTCTTATAGAAAACTCTTGAAACTTCTATATTACTAGTACTGTATTAGACAAGGTGCTTTACAATTTGAGTTTATAATATTAAATTCCACACTCAGGTACGTTTTTTTTTTCTTGCATGTGATGTTTTTACTGGTATTTGCAGATTACTTTATGGGAAGCAGTAATTGATTATTGATTATTTTATGACATATAGTAAAAGAAATAAAACACTTTTTGTTTTAAGGAAGTTAACAGCAGAGGAAAACTACCGGTTAGAGAAAGAGGAGAAACTTTCCAAAGCAGATGAAAAGATCAGCCATGCAGCTGAAGAGCTGGAGACCTATAGGTATTGAATATATTTTACCCCTTTCTTTTGAGGTGGGAAGAGTATCCAAAAGCCCAATACCAGAAAAAATAATAAAGCAACCAAAAAAAAACCCCATATTTTTGTTTCATTATTTTTCAGTTAGATGTCTTGCTATTATGCAATTATACAGAAAATATAAAAAGGAAAAGCTTTTCTTTCAGTGTGTGCAATTTTAAATCTCTCACATTAGTTGGATTTGAATATGAGCAATCCTATTTTATGTTAATGTTAAGAACTTTATGAATGTGATTAATTTTAAGGTCTTTCCTCTTTGGTTCACATGGGGAAGAATGTATATAATGTTAATCAATTTGAGAAGTATGCCACCAAAAGGAGAGTAAGCCTTAATTAAAGTTATGAAGAAGTGTTTATAAGACCATAAGTCTGGTTTTTACCTTAGCTCAATCCTCACTGAGCTAAGGTAAAATAATAGATATAATAAAAACCCAGAGAAAATAAGTGGCAAGATTCAACAGTATTCCAGATAGTTGTGATACTTCATTTTACATTGGGAAGAGTAAGCTTGAATTTTATCCAAAAGAAGGAATTGTCTTTTTAGTCTTATAAAGGTAATAAATAACAATTTATTTCTTACAGATTATTAATTTCCTAGAGTTCTATTAAGATTATATGAAGTCTGAATAAATCTCCCAATACTATGCTTCTTAAAAATAAAAATGAGCCAGTATACCATCTAATCTTTTCATGATCTTGATTTAGGTAAACCCAAGTAGTAGTACTCCTAAAGCTTAATTAATGTTGAAATTATATCAGGAAAAAATATACTTTAGAACCTCGTAAAGGTGATTAACATGTGGAGTTCTAGAGTTACATGAAACAAAGCACTCTAGGTGTTTTAATTAATATTTTCAGTAGAGATAGTGTGTTCTATCATTTCTTAGTATATGTTAATAGTAGAATGATTATTTGTTCTTTATAGAAAGCGAGCCAAAGATCTAGAAGAAGAATTGGAGAGAACCATTCATTCTTATCAAGGACAGGTATGTGCGTGCATGTGTGTGTGTGTGTGTGTGTGTGTGACTTAAAACAGTTGTGATTTGTTTGAATTGGTATCTATTTTGATGCAGGAGTATAGTTACTCTCTTGAGGTTTTGCAAATGGCTGTGGAACATTTCTAGGGAGGCAGAGATTCTGGAACAAGAGATATTGTTTCAAGTTGCCATGTGAACTGCTGCTGATTTGGGAATTGGGGTTGCATAAATAAATAAACATATATCAGCATTGGGGGCTTATATTTAGTCTGGCTAGTTGTCTCTTAATTGGCACCTCCTATTGTAGTTGATAACAGTGTAAAATAGAAATGTTACTAGACAAAAATTTTAGTTGTCTTTACATTCAGTTTTTATTTAAAAGTATAATAGTAGATCATATGTATATGAAAATTTGCTTTAAAATGTTACTTGCTGACTTTTTAGAGATGCTTGAGTTATTTTTGAGTTTGAGTTGCGTACTAAATCATAGTGGTAGGTGTGAATGTTTTTTACTGAAAAAAATTGTTATCAGTACTATTTTAATGACTTTCTTTTTCAGATTATTTCTCATGAGAAAAAAGCACATGATAATTGGGTAAGTATTAAATTTTCTTAGGCTTTTTCATCAAATTGTTCTTTTTCCTAATTTAAATGAGCAGTGTAAAAAGTACACTTTTAAAACTGAGAAAAAAGGTGGTGTTTAAAGAAATCAGTTTCTTTTAATTTCACCAGTAATGAAATTATGTTCCTTATGAACATACTTTGTTATGATACAGTTATTCACAAAATCTGACCTTTCCTTCTCCGCTTTCAGCACATTGCTTCTTTGCAAGGAGCTTATACTCTTTGGGGGAGGTGAGGTAGTGTTCATGGATTTGTTTCAGGCACTGGATTGTCAACTAATTACTTGTGGACAAATTACTTAAAATTCTCTGAGCCTGTTTACTCATCTGTAAAACAATGGGACTGTACTAAGTAATAATCTAGAGCCCCTCCTAATTCTAAAAGTTATACAATTCAGGTATCTGATTCTCATTGTTGAATTACTTGTTACACATTAAGAAAAAGACCATCATGAGAAATGACATGTCAGTGCTCCAGAGGAACTGTATGAGGAAGTGATAAGCATGTAGATTTTGACTAATGATCAGGATGATCCCTCTAAAATGAAGAACTATTGTTAATAGCTGGCCTTTGGAAGACTTGTCCCTTGCAGTCTTCAAGGGGAAGCAGTTTGCACAGTGCGTGAATATGGGGTCTGGAGTCAACCTGTCTTGGTTGATATTCTGACTCTATCACCTACCACCAGTTTCCTTACCTAAAGACAGAGATATCATTAGTACCTATTTCACAGAGGTATTATGATGGTTAAATATGATAATTCTGTTAGCCAGGTACCTGACATATAGTAAGCACTTAATAGATATTAACTGTTAAATTATCACTGTTGTTATACTGAAGCTTGGAAGGTATTTTTTTTTTAGGCATGGATGTTTCTTGGAATGGAGATTTAAACTTACAGTGAGAGATTATGTGTGTTGAATATCAAGGTCCTTCCCAATTTTGAGATTTTTGTATGCTTCTGTATTTAGTGGTCAAGTGAAGATTTGTTTTTGAATTAATAAGCTGGGCTTGGGAATGAATTTAGTCTTCTCACCACTCCTCACTACTTTCTTTTTTTTTTTTTTAAATTCTATTTATTTATTTATTTATTTTTGGCTGTGTTGGGTCTTCATTGCGGCACACAGGCTTTCTCTAGTTGCGGTGAGTGAGGGCTGCTCTTCCTTGCGGTGCACGGGCTTCTCATTGCAGTGGCTTCTCTCATTGTGGAGCACGGGCTCTAGGCGCGTGGGCTTCAATAGTTGCGGCATGTGGGCTCAGTAGTTGTGGCTCACGGGCTCTAGAGCACAGGCTCAGTAGTTGTGGCACACGAGCTTAGTTGCTCTGCGGCATGTGGGATCTTCCCAGGCCAGGGATTGAACCTGTGTCCCCTGCATTGGCAGGTGGATTCTCAACCACTGCGCCACCGGGGAAGCCCTCTCACCACTTTCTAAATACTCAGATGCATATTATTTTTTCAAGATGGAGAGGAACTGATGTTTATTAATATTTCTTATGTTCTAGGCGCTGCACTTAAAGGCATTTTACATATATTACTCATTCAATCCACACTGTAACTCTGTAAAATAGGTATTATTATTCAGGTCTTACTAGTGAGGAAATAGCCCAAGGTCACATGATTAGAGAGGGAAGATTGGAAATTGAAACATTGACCTTTCAGATTTATAAGTCTTGTACTTTTTCTTTTCAATACATTGAAAATCTTGTTTAGTAAATAATGACATTGACTTTAAAACATGCAGAAAATATGCCCTTCATGTCTCAAATTCAAAAGATATTTTTCAGATTTTATAAAAATAATATATACTTATTGAACAAAAGTTCATACCATGTAGAAAAGTACAAAGAAGTAATCAGCAGTATTACTTTAATTTATTCCATACTTTTTTGATACATTTAGACATAAAGCACATATATATGTTTAAGAAAACAAAATCATATATTAACATTTTATAACCTGCTTTCTTAATGTATCATAGATATTTTTTATGAATGTTTTATAATTTATATAAACCTTTCTCATTTTATAAACTTTTAGTTTGTTTCCACTATTTTACTGTTATAAATAATTTCATAATTTCAGATGTTACTTTCTCAACTGAGCATTTCTTTCCTCCATCCTGTTAGATTTAATCTTTTCTTCCTTCAAACTGTCATAGTACTTTGCTTTTTTGTATCCTGTGGCAGATACTATGGTCATTTATATTTGTCCTTACCACAGATTTAAGCTTATAGGGACTGTTTCATTTTCCATAACACCTGTTCCTAATAGAATCTTTTTTGCATATTGTAAATATTTAATATCTGAATACGAATGTTTTGGAATACACTGCAGTTATTCACTGTAATTACAGTTTTTGCTAACACTTGGGTATAAACTTTTGAAGTATGAATCATTGCCGTCAGTTTATTTTTATATTTCTCTGTTGTAAGTATATCTTTAATATATACGATACTATAATCAGAGTAGAACTTACTTTTGACTTAACTATGCATTTTTTTGTGCCATATGCTTAATAGTAAATAAGTTACACTATAGACAACATTTAGAGATGATTTTAGTTCTGCATTATTAAAAGTTAAATGAATTGGTATTTTGTTAACTAAAATTGTTATGGTGTAGTATTCTTTTTTGTTAGTACAAAATTGATTATATAATTATATATCAGAAAAAGATTTACACATGGAATCTTTTTGATATTGAGTGCTAAAATGTGGTTAAGCTATATTTTTGGTGAATATTTGCCTACTTAAAGTCAATTCTCAGGTGCAGTTCACCATTTTAAGTGAACACATTTGATAATATAGTTCTTTTTACTTGTAAAAAGTTATAGTTATAGACTGAGTTAATTTACCTACCTTTTTGTGATTGTTACATTTGCTCTAGTGGATTGCATTAATCTGGCAGGTCTGATGTTCCACACCCTGCTGCTTGTAATCTGGAGAGTCCACAGAATAACTGGGAAACATGCAGTATTCTATACAAGTTTAATTTTGCCCACAACTATTTGGGTATATTGCATGTTCTTGGTATAATTGTAAGCTTTTTTTTCTATAACATATATACTCTGATTTTTATTAAATGAAAGTGTCTCTAAGCAAATGTAAAAGACTAAAGGAATGTATCTGTACAGTGCTGTGTACTTAATAAACACACAGCATGCTTTGATTATATTCAGCCATTTAAAAAAATGGCCTTGGGCCTCCCTGGTGGCGCAGTGGTTGAGAGTCCGCCTGCCGATGCAGGGGATACGGGTTCGTGCCCCGGTCTGGGAGGATCCCATATGCCGCGGAGCGGCTGGGCCCGTGAGCCATGGCCTCTGGGCCTGCGCGTCCGGAGCCTGTGCTCCGCAACGGGAGAGGCCACAACAGTGAGAGGCCCGCATACCGCAAAAAAAAAAGAAAAAAAAAAAAAAAATGGCCTTTACCAGCTCTGAAACTGTTTTAGACCTTTATAGGTTCACAGAGTTATAGTGATTTCTTTCCAGAGATGGTTACTTTGTTCCATAGCCAATGCGGCCATGCGTAATGATCCTGAGTCTTAATTCCTAAGCTTGGGTCCTGTTACATTGCTTTTGTCATTTTATTTGGATATTTACAGTACCAAATAATGCTAATCCTTGACTTCACATCTAGCTAAAAGCATTTCTTGCAAGTACATGATTAAACTCCAGCCTTAGGCTCATGTCTTCTGGTTATATGAAACTCATTCCCTTTTAAAATAATTTTCTGAATTAGAATTTTTTTACATTGAGTTTACTGAAATGGATACTTAGTTACTTAAGTGACTGTGATATTTGTATGCCATTATTGAGATATTTATATATGCTTATCTTTCATTTTAAGTTTTCATAAATGTTTTTAAAGATATATTATTTTCCTTAAGTTGGCAGCTCGAACTACTGAAAGAAACCTCAATGATTTAAGGAAAGAAAATGCTCACAACAGACAAAAGTAAGTATCTTAGTGGGAATACTTTAAAAACTTTAGTTATAACTTTTATTCTTAGTTGTCATTTTAGTAATTAGTTAATGCTTTTATAAGGATAAACAAGAAAGCTTTCAGTGAACCCAACATATTTAGTGGTAAAGTATCTATTAGTTTTACTAGGGGTTACTAGATTTTTGTTTGAAACACTTGTCTTGGAGAGGTTACTCTAACAGAAGGAAACTTTTCACAGATTCTTTTGTAAAAAGTGACTTAAAAAAAACTTTTTTTTTTTTTAAAACCAGTGTAGGTAGCGGGAGATTACCAGAGATGGAGATAGAAAGGATGAATCTCTCTGATATAGTACTTCTCAGAGTATTAGCATCTTATAATGAATAAGTGGATAGAATGTTTATTATTCCTCTTTTTCCCTGGTTTTATTGCATTTGGTGGCATTGCTTTACAATAACAAAATGAATAGGAGGATAAAAGGGTACAGTGTACAATCGAAGGGAAGAGTAAACATTTTTCTATGAAGATTGTGAAAGTCTTCCCATAGAGTTATAATTTCTTGACAGAATGTACTATTAACATTATCCAGTATTAGTTTTAGTCTTCTTGCTTGTCTTTTCTACTCACAAATGAAAACTGAATGACTAAATGTTTCATTTCAGATCTGATGGTCAAGAACTAGAAATAAGATACTTTTAAAATGTCAAATTTTTCAGATAAAAAATTTAGGAGTAAAATAGTAGGATGAGTTAATCAGATTCCAATTTTATGTTATGATTGGAATCTTATGGATAACATTATAATGGAAAGCATATGGGACTCAGAGCTGGGAGCCCTGTTTTAATCCTGGTACTTTCATTTTGCATAAATCATTTAAACTGCAACTTCACTTTCCTTAGTTGTAAAATAATAGACTTGAACTGGTTGACCTTGGAGGACCCTTCAAGGTCTTTCTAAAATTTGGATTCTGTGATATAGTACTCTTTGTACTCTGGTTTTGAAGAAACAAAACAATTCCAAGCCTCAACAAAACATCACTATTACTAGACAAAAAGGAATCTGTTACCCCAAAATAAATAGTGGGGGATATGGAGAGGTATTTTGGTCAGAATAATTTTAAAGGATCTGTTTCTCTTATGTAGATATTGAGATAGTGAAGAGTAGCTTGTACTTAACAGTGGCAGTTTCTTGAAATGTGGGTGCTTCTCTTGGATGAGTAACTTAGAGATGCTTGTTCTTTATTTGCAGATTAACTGAAACAGAGTTTAAATTTGAACTTTTAGAAAAAGATCCTTACGCACTTGATGTTCCAAATACAGCATTTGGCAGAGGTAGTTTTTTTTTTTTAACCCTACATTTAAAATACATATATTTTTATATATATTGCATACATAGTTTATATTAGTGTGAATTAACACTGCTAATAAATATTTTAGATTTTGGAGCTAGGGTTCTAATCTGAGTTCTCTCACGGTCTCTCAATTTTCTGAGTTTTGTTCTCTAGCAATAATGTAAATAATGGCTGCCTCCTTTTCTCAGTGGCATTTGGTAAGATAATGTATGTTTAGTACCTTGAGCTTCTTGAGAAGCAAAGTGCTTTGTACATAGTAAGGTACTCATTAATTATTTTTTTGGAGAATGAATAAAGATTGCTTAAATGGAATAGCATTGTGACTGTTTATATATTAACTATTCTTTGGAATTTGCTTGAATTATAAAAATAAGAATTAAAACAGCTGGTTTTAAAGTATTTAAAAGTATTCATTAAAAAGTTGGGAAAACCTTAATAATATGAGTTTTGATTGCTTTAATTATCCCTAAAAGAAACAGTTCTTTGGAAGATGTATTTAATATTTCTGTCCATTCATTAATGAGTTAGCATCTTTATGATCTCATACTATTCCAAATAGTTTAAATTTTGCCAAATAATTTTGGTTGAATTGGAATTAAGCTTCTAGGGCAGTGAAAACAAACTTATTTTTATATAGGTAGATTCCCCTTCTAATAACTGTTGAAAAGTTATAAAAATCACTTTTGAGAGTCCAGTTTCATTAAAATGAAAGTATTTCTACATTAAAAAATAGAAGATTGTTATGGATTTCAAATAGGAACAAAATCTGGAGTGGGGGGAATTATACAGAAGGAATTTTTATCTGAATCTAATGCAAAAAAGTCTCAGGGTAAATAATGCTTTGATCTTACTGTTGTAACTATATTTGAATATTATATAAGCTACATAATAAAATTTAACATGTTTTGAAAAGTGTTATTTTGGTGGCATTTAAGTTTGTTTTTTGATGTTGTTGATTTTTGATCTTTGGAAGTATAACCATTATTTGAGAATGGTGAAGTTTGTAAAATGATAAGGCTCTTCTTGGTTATATGGTTTATAGATAAAGTGATTTATTTAATGAATTATTTTATGTAAACTGAATTTTCACTGGTGATGAATCAAAAGTAATTTCTGATGTTTCAGAGTATTTTGTGGGTTTTTTTCCCTACTTTTCAAAATGTGAGCTTTTCTGAAGTAATTCATGGCCCAACACAGCCTATCTGGCCCTGATTTAAACAGAGCCCTTCCATGTTACAACCTTCACCAGCTTAAATATCTGGAAACATACTGCCATTAAAAACAAAACAAAAACAAACAAACTTCATGCCCCTCAAGTCCTCTTACTACTCTAAAATATGATGTCCTTTGCTTAATATTATATGGTTATTCAAGTGTATTAGTTACCAAGAAGATGATGTTTTTATTGACTGAAGTGTCCATTTGGTAGATAGACTTTAAAAACAGGGTTCAATATTTAATTCTATCCCATATCAGCAAAACCCAAGGCATGGTTAGTATTTAAGACAGGGATTAAACTTAAATTGGCAAGAGAATGACCCGAAGGTAATTGTTGAAATGGGATTCTAATCTGTAGTGTAGGTAATTGAAACTATGAATTTAAATATGCTGTTTTAATTATTCCAGAGCATTCCCCATATGGTCCCTCACCATTGGGTCGATCTTCACCTGAAGTGAGAGCTTTTCTCTCCCCTCCAACTTTGTTGGAGGGTCCACTCAGACTCTCACCTTTGCTTCCAGGGGGAGGAGGAAGAGGTATATTGTTTAAACATCTTTATTACTCTAGATTTCTTCCTTACTTTATATTTTCATCTCAACTTATCTTTAAAATAAACCTTTGCAAAATACAGGCATTCCTTGCACTTATTCTGAGTTACTTTTGTTTGGAAAAGGAGCTCTATGACATCTAATTTGAATATATTTTTCCCTTAGAAACACTGTTATAATGGATTACATTTTGTTCAAGGACTTGATATATATCTTTTAAAATCATATTTTAACTTCTTAAAAACTGTATTGTACTATATATCACTTTATAAAGAATACATAAAATACAATCACAATATAACCTAGCATAAAATTGTATTTTAATGAAACATTATTGGAATATAGAATTTTAAAAATCTTTTTTACCTTATTATCATGATCTTTTTCATGGTAGAAAATCAACAAGTGAAAGAACTTTTTTTTTTTTTTTTTTTTAAAAACAAGGAATTCAGAAGTGCTCTCTTGAAGGCAGAGTTTTGATGGGAACCTAAAAGAGACCTAAATCATTTGTTAATACTTTGAGAAACTGACCCCAAATTGTCTGCTTTGTTACCTTCTTATGTGTTTTTGAGAATTTCCAGAGCCACTTCAAGCCCAAGCATTAGCTGTTGATCTTTCTGCATTTACATCATCAGCACTTACCCTGATGTTACCTGTATATCTGGAGTTTTACTGTTTTGATCTCTCAACTATATTTTGTTTACTTTGCCAAGTTACTTTAAAATTTTCCCTTGAGTTGTAGCAAAATTCAAACCTATGTATTCCAAAATCAAGAGTCTTAGGTTTTTAGCCCCAAATCTGTGTTTATATCATGTCATATTACACACCAACATAAATGTAATTGAAACCAGTCACATGAAATAGCACTACCCTTACTATTTTTGATGCTTTCTGATATCTTCTATTCAGTTCTATTCCATTTCATTAAAAAAGAATGCTAGTTAAGATTAAGTTAATTTCATGTACCACAATGGGTTGTAGCCAGCAGTCTGAAAAACAGTGCCCTAGTAATAAGGGTATATAATTGGCAAAACTGCAAATGTGAATCACTGGAAGTTGAATGACATAAGTCAAGGATTGCTTGTAGTCAATTGAATATTTGGAATAACAGTAAAAATTACCTTTGATTTCTCCTCTCCTATTTAAATTACTTTCCTTTCTTTTTAAATTACTTTCAAGATACAGTGTGGTTAGCATTTGCAAGTGTGTTTTACTATTCATTAGAAAAGCTACAGAAGTTTTAGGTAAGTTATCAGCAGGTCTTAAAAAGAGTTGTTTTGAATTAAAAGTTTCTGTGACCCACCAAAGAAGAATGACCTTTCTTTTCCTTCCTCTTGTTATCATTTTTTTTTGAAAGTTTGGATGAGATATATGTTTGAATAAGGTTGAGTATAGGAAAATAATTTCTTTCTAGAGTAAATTGTATATAACTTTTGGACTGAATGAAAAACCTTAACCTTTAGTGTTTTCATGTTTGCAGTTTTTCAGCTGGTAGTCACTTGGCCTGTATTTTGTCCTCTGGAAGTAAACAATCAGGAGAAAGCCTTTGAATGTCTCCTTTAAAGATCTGTCCTTCACTCTAGACAAACTCAGCCTAATGGACTCTCGCATGTCATTTCTCATTGATTTAATTTTCTGCTTTCCCAGCCTTTTTCTTCTAATGAACTGATTAGAAGGATGAACATGCTAGAAGGAATAAGGAAAAGTTGACATTCTGATATAAAAGTCAGTTGGCCTCCTGACTCTACAAAAGAGAGTAGATAGGACAATTTTAAAGATTACTACATATTAAAAAAAAATGGTTATAGTTACTTGTACAAGTTACCATGAAAAGGTCATATTAGTTTTAGTCTCTTCTTTTAAAGGAGGTACTGAAATGTGGGAAGCATTGTAGAAAGATTTCTATTAAAACAATTTTTTAAAAAAAGCTGTTTTTTGAACTCATTCCCCCCTCAATGACAGATGAAGTATTAATTTATTTTGTTATTTAATGTTAAAAAATTTTTTATATTTGTCTTTTTCATTTTAATTGAATATGGGTTATTAATTGAGGTACCATTCTTTCTGTGGTCATAGGAAAGGAACTTTAAAATGATTCCCCTTCTTTATAAATGTTAGCATGTCAGTTTTTGTTATCCAAATGAGTGTTACCTTGTTCAAAGTGTTTATTTCGACAGTGCTGTTGTTTTTGAAACTCTTGTTTTAGACTCGCCTTCAGAATTGTGAGCTGTCTTTGAAGGTGAATTTGATATTTAGAAACTGCTAGAAGCCATTTAAAGCCAAATTTATTTGGCAGATATAAAGTTTGTAATCAGACTGGTTAAAATCATTTTGGGGCAGAAGTAGAGAGTCATGTTACAACATTAAGATCCAATTTTTTGAGTGGTTCTTAAGTTAATCTGAGTACATTTCTAAAAGAGTTGTTCTAAAAAATACTTTGAGTCGTTTCAGAAATATTGAAATAGGTATATTAGCCTCTAAGATGACTGTTTTAAAGGCATCATGCTCTTTTTGACTATTGGCATATTAGTTTAAGCAACAAAAACCTGATTTTATAATTATTACATCTGGAATAGAAATCTCTTACTTTGCAATTTACTTTCTACTCTTATTTTTCAGACTTAGTGGTTATAATTTTCAATTTAACCACTGATTTTTTGTGTAAATAATGATGGTGATAACATTTAAAAATGAATTTTATAGGCAAGTGTTTGCTTATGTACATGACAAAATTATTTTTTCTTTTCGTCTTAGAAATGGCTTTGGTAGGATAGAGTTACAGTCTAATGTGTCTTAGGGAAACTTTGTTGGAATCTGATTGTTTTTCCTTTTTAAAAAGGTCTAGATTTTATTTGATGATGGATCTTGTAATACTTTTTTAGATAAAACATAGTTGTATTTTTCTTCTTTAATTAGGCTCAAGAGGCCCAGGGAATCCTCTGGACCATCAGATTACCAATGAAAGAGGAGAATCAAGCTCTGATAGGTTAATTGATCCTCATAGAGCACCTTCTGACACTGGGTCCCTTTCACCTCCCTGGGAACAAGATCGTAGGATGATGATTCCTCCATCAGGTATGGAAAGAGTATAGTTAGTATGTTTATTTGAAAGGCAAGCAGTATGTGCAACATACAGGACTGGAAGAAAAGAGGAGAACGTGTGTGCCCTGTCTTAAGAAAAGCCATGATATAGATTAGAAAACAACAATACACACATTTCCAAACAGAATAGAGATAATTGTTCACATTACAGAAGGCTGTCCTCTCTGCACCCCCCCTGCCCCCCCGCCACCCCATGGAATGTCTTTATTGTTTTTGTTGCTCATAGAAGTGATACATGTTTATATTTATGTTAGAAAATCCAAACAATGGAGAAATGTATAATTAGGAAAGTGAAAAAAATCCCCCTCATCATCTTAAGCATGCCCTTCCCAGAATTTAGTTTTATATCTTTTAGGGAGTTCCTTTTTGGTATGCATTCATAAACCTAGGTATACCCATTCCTTCATCACTTCTGTGCAGTTATACTATTCACCTTCTTGTAATTATCTTTTTAAAAAAATTTTATTTATTTACTATTTATTTATTTGTTTGTTTGTTTGTTTATTTATGGCTGTGTTGGGTCTTCATTTCTGTGCGTGGGCTTTCTCTAGTTGCGGAGAGCGGGGGCCACTCTTCATTGCGGTGTGCGCGCCTCTCACTGTCACGGCCTCTCTTGTTGTGGAGCACAAGCTCCAGACGCACAGGCTCAGTAGTTGTGGCTCACAGGCCTAGTTGCTCCACGGCATGTGGGACTTCCCAGACCAGGGCTCGAACCCGTGTCCCCTGCATTAGCAGGCAGATTCTCAACCACTGCGCCACCAGGGAAGCCTGTAATTGTCTTTTTACCTTGAAGAGTATATCTTAGATTAATTGCCAAAATAAATATATTTACCAGAAGACTCACAGTAAAACATCCTGAAGTTAGGCAATAACTGCTGTTCTCCTGATAGAACTAAAATCTCCCCTACTTTCTCAAGGAATGTATTTAAAATTATTCAGCTTGCTAAACTTTTATTTATGCATAGTGTTTCAGGGACAGGCACTGTTATGTAAAATGAGCTATGCCTGCTTTGTATAAATTAGTTACAATTAAAAAATATACTAGTTCGGATTGCTTCCTGAGGAGTTGGAGATAAGAATACTGTGATAAAAAAACCTTTAATTCCAAGAATTAGCCTTTGCTTTGATAGTGTGTATGTTCTATGAAGTGGTGCCTCCTTTGGTTTGATATCACTTTCCTCGGCTTGATATCACTCGAATATCAGCTTCATAAAGACAGAGATTTGTGTCACTTTAGTTCACTGCTATATCTCCAGCACCTAGAACAATGCTGGACCTGTAGTACTTGCCCAGTAAATATTTGTTGAATGAATGAATACCCCAGTAATTCTCAGAAAGCTGAATATTTTTTGTTATTGTTTTTATATTTAGAAATATATATGCTGTGACTTAAAAACTTAAGAATCTGTTAGCAGGTGGCATAGAACATCCTTTTTTCAAGGACTTTTTCTTGAGTAACTTTCATTTTAAAGTTTAGCTGTGATAAAAATAAAGATTAATAAACTCCAGCCCCTTTCTTAAGGAACTTGATTTCAAGGTTTTGGTGGATATCATATTTCTGTATATCTTTGGAGAGGACATTCCTTTTGAGAATTTACAAGCTGTCAGTACCAAGAGTCCCTGTCACATGCTCTGCCTACCTCCCCAAGTATTATCCAGTGTAGTGATTCTCAAACCTGGCTTATCATCAGAAGTAATCTAGGGAACTTCAAAAAAAAAAGCAAATACCTGGGTTTCACCTCATTACACCTTTTTTTTGGGTAAATTTTATTGAAGTATAGTTGATTTACAATGTTGATTTATATTACACCTTCTGAACATGAACTCTGGAGGTAAGCTCTGTATTTCTAAAAAACTCCCTAGGAGGTTCTGAGGATTAGCTAAATTTAAGAACCACTAATCTATTCAGTGCTCTTAGTAAATGGAGAAGGGCATTGAGTCCCTGAAGAGATTAGCTGACAATCTTAGGTTAAAACAGCCAGGTGAGGAGCTGAGACTAGAACTCAAATAGTAGTGACTGTTATTCATAAAATTGGAACAAATTTTACATGTCCTTTAAAAACTGCCTGAAACCTGTAATTTTTCAGACATTTCGATGTTGTCCCAGGTCTCTGAGTCTCTTTTCATTTTGTTTCCAATTTTTTTTCCCTTCTTTTTTTGGTTGAATAATTTCTTTTGATCTGTCTTCAAGTTTAGTGACTATTCCCTCTGTCACTTCCATTCTGCTATTAAGTCCATCCAGTACAATTTTATTTTAGATATTGTATTTTTCAGTTCTAGAATTTCCTTTTTTTTAAAGTTTTGATTTCTTTGCTGAAATTTATTACTTTTTAAAAATCATTATAAGTATTTTTTAAACCCCAATATCTGCTTTAAAGTCCTTGTATGGTCATTCTAACATCAAGGTCATCTTGAGGATGACCTCTATTGATTGTATTTTCCCTTTAAGAATGGGTCACATTTTTCTGTTTCTTTGTATATTAATTTTGGATTGTATTATAGACATTGTGGAGGTTCTGGATTCTACCGTATTTTTCTGAAGACTGTTGTTTGTTTTGTGTTACAAGACAATTAAATTGGTGAAACTGTAGACTTATTCTCTCCTGTGGTGGGTAGCAGCTCAAATATCAGTTAAGTTTTTAGCCTTTGCTGACAACTGCTTAAGTTTGCCTCACATGTGTGTGGTTCAGGGGTCAGCAATAGACTTGGGCAGAAAACTCAGAATTTTAGGTTCCACTTCTCTGGCTCTCATGAGCTCTGTCCTTTGGTTTTTCAAGCCAGAAAGTTCTGTGAATTTTGACTGCTCTGTGCTATAGTTTGACTGTGGTCTGCTTTCAGGCTAAACTATAAAGGAAAACACTCCCCATATGGGTCCCTTCTTTCGAGTTCCCACTCCTTTCCCAAATCTGTCTACTTTTATTCATGGCCCTGAGTCTTCAGGTATTTATTTCATTATTTTAAAATTTTTTGATTTTTTCCAGTTTTATTGAGATATATAATTGACACACAGCACTGTGTAAGTTTAAGGTGTACCGCACAATGAGTTGCCTTACACACATCGTGAAATGATTACCTACCATAATAAGTTTAGTAACATCCATCATCTCATATAGATACAAAATAAAAGAAAAAAAATTTGGGACTTCCCTGGTGGTCCAGTGGTTAGGACCCAGTGGTTTCATTCCCGGGCCCTGAGTTTGATCCCTGGTCAGGGAACTAAGATACCACAAGCCCGTGACTCAGCCAAAAAAAAGGAAAAAAAAATTTTTTCCCCTTGTGATGGGAACTCTTAGTATTTATTGTCTTAACAATTTTCCTATGTATCATACAGCAGTGTTAACTATAGTCATCATGTTGTACATTACATCCCTAGTACTTATTTATTTTATAACTGGTGGTTTGTACCTTTTGATCCCCTTCATCCAGTTTCCCTTCTCTCTCCCCCCACCTCCAGTAACCACAAATCTAATCTCTTTTTCTATGAGTTTGGTTTTTGTTTTTTCAGATTGCACATGTAAATGTGATCGTGCAGGATTTGTATTTCACATAGCATAATGCCCTCGAGGTCCATTCATGTTTTCACATATGGCAAGATTTCCTTCCTTTTTATGGCTGAATGATATTCCATTGTTTGTATGTGTATATATATTTTCTTTATCCATTGATGAATTCTTAGATTATTTCCATGTCTTGGCTATTGTAAATAATGCTGCAGTGAATATGGGGATGCAGATATCTTTTCAAGTTAGTGTTTTTGGGTTTTTGGGGGATAAATACCCAGAAGTGGAATTCCTGGATCATATGGTAGTTCTATTTTTAATTTTTTGAGGAACTTTGATACTGTTTTCTATAGTAACTACACTTCAGGTAGTTATTTTTTGTAAATTGTCTGGACTTATTATATGTAGGAAGGTCAGTCTGTTATGAGCTTACTCTGCCATGCTAGAAATGGAACCTGGTATCCATTATTTTCAAAGTCTAACTGAAAATTCAAAATTGTGAGCTTCTGAATCTGCCAAGCTAGAAGTGGAACCTGGTATCCATTATTTTCAAAGTCTAACTGAAAATTCAAAATCGTGAGCTTCTGAATTAACGTCTTCATAGAAGAGATATATATGCATTCGATAGAGAGTGTTTCCAAATAATGTAACTGATCCATTTAGTTTAACACAGGGGCACCTGTGCCAGTGCTAATCTTAATGAAATAGGATAACTCTACAGAAAGAGCAAAGGAATTTTAGAGACTGTCCTATACTTTACGAATGAGTGGGGTTAAATGACTCCTAAGATTCTACTTGAATTGGAGCAATGCTGAAAAATGTATTTAGCTATTAGCCCTGTTTTCACCTAGAGTAAAATTATAAAAATATTCTTTGTTTGCCCTCATTATATCCCTATTTCATCTAAATAGTCACTGAACAGGTTTCTGGGTTGATTCTTTTATTTTGTATTACACTTAGCTAATTGGTAAATTAGAACACTGAATCAGGAAGGAAGAGACCTAGGTTTTTATCGTAACACTAATGTTAATTTTTTGTATAATCTTGAGTTTTTCATCTTACCTGTCACTGTTTTCTCAGCTCTAAAATGTGGACTTGCATAAAACAAGAGATGGCAATAATCTAATCTCCCCCTACCTACACTTTTTTTTTTTTTTTTTTTTTTTTTTTTTGTGGTACGTGGGCCTCTCACTGTTGTGGCCTCCCCTGTTGCGGAGCACAGGCTCCGGACGGGCAGCCTCAGCGGCCATGGCTCACGGGCCCAGCCACTCTGCGGCATGTGGGATCCTCCCAGATCGGGGCACGAACCCGTGTCCCCTGCATCGGCAGGCGGACTCTCAACAACTGCGCCACCAGGGAAGCCCCCCCCACCTACATTTTATATTATGTTGAATTATCAGGACTCATGAAGAGTCCTGCTTTCCAGTAATAATTGTGTCTTTAAGATTTTTCTTAAATTTTAAAATATTTTAGTTTAAAACACTTGTGTTAAAAGATAATGACAACGAGAATAACTGAATTTCTGAATGATGTGGATTCCGTAGTTGTTTCAGATTTTCTGTAATTTAGTCCTATTAATGCATACTTTGTAAAATTCATATATTCCCTTAACATGTTAGTACCTGGCCGAAATTAAAAAATTTTTTCTTTACTTAAGATGAGTAAGCAGAAATAATTTTAAATGACTCTATAATTCCAAGGAATCATTTGTTTTTGCACTGTTAAATACTTTGGGGTGGGGGGAAGGTTCTGTTCTTATATAGTTAAAAAAGATATACTCTAACTTGTCTTTTTCCTGTATATTATATTTCAGATATTTTTATTACTTAGAGGTTTTGTTAACAGTATAGATCTAGTTTCTTCAAGTAATCAACATTTTATTTTCACTATTTTTAGCTGCAAATCAATCTTTTAATAGACCAATATAGGTTTTAATCATCTTTTCTTCCAAAATTCTGCAGTGTAATGTATATGTTCATCTAACATTCTTTTACGTGTTTATAACTTAGAGTGCATGGTGTAGAGCAAGAATGGTTCAGTTGAAAAAGTATTTGGACTGGAAATTAAGGAATTTGGTTTCTAATCTTCACTCTTTTTAATCTTTTTATGTGTTTTGAAACTTGTTTTATCTCTTTGGACCTCAGTCCTTATATACACTGAGAGAGATGAACTGAGTGATCTGTGTAATCTGTTTATCTGAGTAATAGAAAATTTAGTTAGGTATTAATGGTTAATGCTGAGATTTGTTAATGTTCAATCTAGTTGGTAGACCAAATAACGTATTGTAATATACAATGTTAGTAAAACCAAAGACTATTTACAGCATTCTTTTCTAAACCTAATTGATGAACACACCTTTTTCAGTTCTTAAAAACTTCTTGGGGTTCCCTGGTGGCGCAGTGGTTGAGAGTCCGCCTGCCGATGCAGGGGTCACGGGTTCGTGCCCCGGTCTGGGAAGATCCCACATGGAGCGGAGCAGCTGGGTCCTTGAGCCATGGCCGCTGAGCCTGCGCGTCCGGAGCCTGTGCTCCGCAACGGGAGAGGCCACAACAGTGAGAGGCCTGCGTACAGCAAAAAAACCCAAAACAAACAAACAAACAAACAAACAAACAAAAACTTCTTATTGGGAGACTTCCTGTTCTAGGTCAAGCTACAATTTAATCAAATTGGTAAATGTTGACACCAGTAAGCAGTGATAAGTTATGTTAATACCTAGAGCAACCACCAAAAAAATCCTCAAAAATACTATGGATCAGATAAATCATCATCAGAATAGACATGCTTTTCAAGCCCCAAGGGAACATTTCCCAAGATTGATCATATCCTGTGCCATGAAACAAACCTTAACAAATTTAAAAGAATTGAACTCATATAGTGTGTTCTCTGACCATGGTGGAATCAAGCTAGAAATGAACTATTGGTACATGCAATAATTTGAATAGATCTCAAGGGCATTATGTTGACTAAAAAAAAAAATCTCAGAAGGTCACATATTATATGATTTAATGTATATAACATCCTTGAAATGACAAAATCATAGAACTAGAAAACAGATTAGCAGATGCCATGAGTTAGGGATGGAAGGGGGAGGAGAGTGGATGTGACTAAAGGGTGGCATGGAGAGATCTTTTTGGTAAAGTTCTGTATCTTGAGTGTGGTGGTGGTTTCACAAATCTACATGTGATAAAATGGCAAGAACTATACATGTTAGTCATAGGACCAATGTTAGTTTCCTGGTTATTATATTGCACTATAGTTGTGAAAGATGTAAACATTTGGGGAAACTGGGTAAAGGGTATGCAGGAACTTTCTGTATTATATTTGCAGCTCTCTGGGAACCTTTATTTTAAAATCAAAAGTTAAAAAAACCCCTTCTTATCTGGATACAATACACATATAGTAAAGTGCAGGTGTTTTAAAGCATATAACCTGATGATTATTTCACAATTTGAGCACACCTATAAACCAGCATTCAGATTAAGGGACAGTTTTCTGATTATTTTTATTCATCTTATGAATTTAGATAGAAATCTTTACAATTAAAGCAGAAAAAAAGTTCTTGATAAATAATATAAATAAGTTAATATTCACATATCATAAGTAATCAGAATTAGAATTTTAACAGGAAAATGTTCTGGAAATAACAAGCCCATTATAATTCTTAATAAATATTGAACTGCCACAAAAATTTAATCAGTGTGACTTACCTTGCTCAGTGTTTCATTCCGTAAGAAGTGGAACTTTATTCTGTGAGGTTCTCATCCTGTTGAAGTTCAGGAGTAGAAAAGCAAACACATGAAAGTGCTTTTTAAAGCCTCTCTTTGAATCACAGTAGCTAACATTTGATTGGCAAAGCAAGTCACATGACAGAATTTGGAACCATTGGGCAGGATATATATTCTACCTCTTAAGAACAAGGATACAAGGAAGGGTAAAGAATTGAGGTCATGAATGCAGTCTACCCAGAGGGATTATACTTCTGTAATGTGTTTTCACTTATTATATAACTATCGTTTAAAAAATATATTGGGTAACATAATTTCTTAGATTTTAAAATTACCTTTTGGAAGAAAGGAATATATGATTTTTCTGTTTAGTTCTACTTAAGTAATTGCCTTGTTTTCTTTGTACTTGCTCTTATTTACAAAGCTGTGCATAGTAAGCAATCTTGAAGAGTAATAATTTAAGCAAGTTTTTAGAAAGTCTTAAAATACGATCTCTTAACTCCCATATTTAGTAGTTACTAATACATTTTAAGAGGCATGCATATTAAAATATTCTTATGCTTTTTATAAACTGTAATTAGTAACTATGTTTCAACAATGCTAGTAACAAATAATTCAAATAAGAAAAGTAATGCTAGAATTTAAATGATAGCTTTTTGACTGTCAGGGTATGAATCTGCAAGATTCTTGGCTTTTAGTCTTTTAACTGATTCTTGAGAATTATATCTACAAATAATCTGTAGTGCAGGTATTAATCAGAGTAATATATTCATGGATCTAACAAGAAAGATATAATTGTGTCTAAGTTCATGTAAATACTTTATTTTGTTAGAATTTTAAGTTAAAAAAAAAGTAAGAAAACCACAGATACTTTAATGAAAAAAGTTTCAGTTTTTATCATTTTTTCACTCTTTGGTATTCTTGACCTCTCAGTGCTCCTCTTGATCTTTCAGTGCTCTGACTTCAGTGTCCTTCTGTTCCTCTATCTAGCCTCACAGCCTCCTTTTCTAGGAATAGAGAAGTAATAGAGAAGAATGAGAATCTTAATTCTCAGCAGATCTTGTGCTACTTAATGTAGAGAGATATGCATTAAAGGTGAATTATGTCACTTCCCCTCCTTGTACTTTTTTTAAAAATAAATAAATAAATAAATAAATTTATTTATTTATTTTTGGCTGCATTGGGTCTTCATTGTTGCGTGTGGGCTTTCTCTAGTTGTGGCCAGTGGGGGCTACTGTTCGTTGCAGTGCACAGCCTTCTCATTATGGTGGCTTCTCTTGTTGAGGAACACAGGCTCTAGCCACATAGGCTTCAGCAGTTGTGGCACACGGGCTCCGTAGTTGTGGCATACGGGTTTAGTTGCTCTGTGGCATGTGGTATCTTCCTGGTCCAGAGATTGAACCCGTGTCCCCTGCATTGGCAGGCGGATTCTTAACCACTGCGCCACTAGGGAAGTCCCTGCATCAAGTTTCTTGATATGCAAGATCATTTACTTGGGATAGGAGAGGAGGGGATTGTCAGAGATTTGGAGGGAGAAAAAGGTACACAGTAGCCATTTAGGAGAGTGAAGCTGCTTAAATGTCAGTGAAATGTGCTATGATTACAGGGCAATGTTGTTTATCTACTTGAAACTTATGGTCCTAGATTTGAAAGAGACTAGTCAATACTATATTTTAATATAGTTTATAATCATAAAAAATTTAATTTATCATTATAGTTACTTTGGGGTGCTTACTTTGTGCCAGATGTTATGTTAAGTGCTTTATATTAATCATTCTAAGAATCTTAAGCGTGTTATTCCCATTTTACAGATTAAGAAACAAAAACATAGATAATATAGCAAAATACTGTATATCACCTTCCAGAATGTACTTATTAATATTTGTTTCATATATATATATGTGTGTAGCTGTGTGTGTGTGAGAGAGAGAGAGAGGGAGGGAGAGGGGTAGAGAGAGAATGGGTACATAAAACATAAAAATAAATAGCACACTATATCAGTTGAAGTCTATTCTGTTTCCTTTCCGAAGGTCATTACGTTCCTTCTTTCCCAGAGGCAACCACTCATGAGTTTAATGTGTGTAAAGTTACAGTCTATATATGATTTTTTTTAAAGTATTTTTCTATTTTATCAAGTTTTTATCAGCATATATTCTTGAATTCTTTCCATTTTAATATAAAGTTTATTATTTTAATTGCTGTATAAATAAATATATGAATATACCACAATATATTTATCCAGTCTTATCCAGTCTCCTCTGATGAACATTTCGGGTGTTTCCAGTGTTTCACCATTACTAACAATGCTGCAATTAACACTTTTTTTTTTTTTTACACATTTGTTCTTTAGAGATGAGTCCAGTTAATGAAATTGCTGGGAAGTAAGATATGCATAGTTTTGGTTTTAATAGATGTTGCCCTTTGGCCTCAAGAGTAGTTATATGTGAAGAATTTGAGAGTAGCTATTTCTTCAATACCTGATGTAAAACTTTTTTGAGTATTTCCAGCCACATGAGTTAAAAGTTTTCTCATTTTTCTTTCTTTGATTATTTTTTGTAGTTCTTTTATTATTAGTAAGCTTGAGCCTCTTTTCATGTTTATTGATCATTTGTATTTCCTCCTGTAAATTGCCTGATCCATTTCCCTCTTGCTTAATAGGAATTCTTAGTATCCTTTGGATACTAATCTTTTATATTTTGCAAATATTTTCTCAGTTTATTATTATGTATGTTACTGTTATACATCAAAAAACAAAAGTTTTAAAAATTTTGTTATAGGTAAGTTAATTTATTTTTAAGGAATTTTTGTTTTCTTTAAGACTTATCTTTAGATAAAAAAATACTGTTTTCTTCTAAATATTTAAAATTTTGTTTTGATTTTTAAGCCTTTAGTCTGGAATTTATTTTTGTTTTAATGTTTAGTTGGAGAGTTATTTTTTTCCCCATTGGATAGACAGTTGTTTTAATACTGTATATTGGTTTATCAATTTGAAATACCACTTTTATCTTAAATGTCCATATTTGCCTAAGTCTGTTTCTTAGACATTTTCTCTGTACCAGCAGTTTCTTTATTCCAGAGCCATAACCTATCCATATCAATGCTTTTATCAACTACTTCCTGGAAATTTTGCTTTCCATTCCTTTTAAATTCCTTAATCATTAGATTAAACTATTTCTTCACATTCTGTGTGAAGATGCTTATTGTACTTGATTAGCAAACAGTATTGAATTAAAAAAAAATTCAAACCCTTTATCCATCTTTATAATTCTCTTTCAACCATGCTGATGTTCTTGTTATGTGATAGACGCCCAAATTATTAAATAGTTACCCAAGGAACTATTGCAATCCAAGATTTGTTTTGGAATGAAAAGAGATGAATAACACTTTTGTTTAAACTAGACATCTTGAATTTTTTTCTGATTTTTAGTTTACAAAATTGCTTCACAATGCACTGTACATTCCTTCCCACTCTTTTATTCATTTTTTCCCTGATTCTTTTCCTTCTCCCATTATTTCTTTTTAATCAGCTCTTTTCTTAGAAGAGTGGTAGGAAACAAAGGTAAAAAGACAAGAAAGAAGGGAACCATTCATGTCCTTATTTGTATTTTAGTCTTTGATTGGTCATATGCTTTCTACATAGTTTTATCTTATTACATTAAGTGTGTGTGTGTGTGTGTGTGTGTGTGTGTGTATGTACATGTACATATACATGTATATGTGTATTTGAATTTGACCAGAATACCATTGTTTACTTGTTCATCCTTCCTTATTTTTCTTTCAGGGCAAGCTTTACCTCCTCTGTGATATCATTTCTGACTCCTCCAGTCAGAATTAGATAGGCCATCTCTCACATTATTTGTATGCCCTTTTATTTAAGGCATTAATTTATTTGTTTTTATTTGTTTCTGTCACCATAAGGGCACAGACTGTATCAAAACCAACTTTGTATCACTAATGCCTGGCACATAATAGGAGCTGGTAGATTTAATTATCCCAGAAGAGGGCAATGTGGACATACGATTGATAAAATAGAATACTTGTAGCAAAATTTTGTATTTCTGAGGTTATTGATATTGTGGGGATGTATTTTAGAAGCAAAATAATGATA
Organism: Mesoplodon bidens; assembly: GCF_964165515.1. NCBI lineage: Eukaryota > Metazoa > Chordata > Mammalia > Artiodactyla > Ziphiidae > Mesoplodon > Mesoplodon bidens. The sequence continues at coordinate 118,892,330 of NC_138178.1, forward strand.
TGGTATCTTGAGAGCTGATTGAGAAAGAGTTGGGAAGTTTTCAGGTTTCCCCATCTTATCCTTATCCCCTTGCCCAGCTCTGCCATTTAATTAATCCCATGTTTAAAGTAGAAAGGGAAAACTCAGTTTAGATCTCAGTGGTTGTTATTGGCCTTTTCTTCCACTGGGCTAATTCATTCAGACCTTTGAGACAGCTCTGAAAGGGGGAGGAAATGAGCCTTCAGGACTATCCGGATCTTCCTCTTCTAAGTCACATCCCTTGACCCTTGATAGCTCATTAAATATAATTCTCTTCATTGACTCTGGTTGTTGCCAGGTGGTATCCTTGGCTTTGTGTGGGAAAGATGTGTCAATAAGGTCCCATGTGGCTGAGTCAGATGACAAGTGACATATCCAACATTGTATGGAGTTCACATTATGAACCACAGCCTGAGACAGTCATGGAAGGTAGTTTGAGGCCATTTGTCTGTATCTATTAGGGTGGGGAAGAGTCACACAGTTTATCCACTTTGTCCTTTGCCATATTTTTGGAGATTGGCAAATGCCTACTTAATCTATCAAAATCTACCATCACCTATTGGAGATGAGATAGACTACCTATATTTTTTCAAGAATGATGAGTTTCACAAAGACCCATGAATTTTTACCATTTTGTCATTGTAAATGACAAAGGAGGCTGGCTATAGAAGCACCTCAGTCAGAGTCTGTGTCTAAATTTGTGTCTCTCCAGATATCCTTAATCTGAGTATTGTGAACCTTCCATTCCTCTTTTGAGTCAGAGATCTTTCCCTTTAGTTTTGGAGGGATGCTAAATTCCAAAATGTTGAAGTTACTGAAAATTTGATTACTTGATGACCTCAATGATACTCTTTCTGCTTTGCTGACCATTTCTTTTATCATTGTCAGTTCTGCTAAATTTCTTGCTATGCTTACAGCATATTCTGTTTTTTCTTTCTTTGCTAGTAGCTGGCTCCTCAAAGCCTTTTTTGATATATTGATGTATCTGCATCCTTCCACTGTTATTAAAATTGAAAGTTAATATATGTAACTAAATTCTATTCATATATTTTAATTTACACATGGTAATGGAAACTATCAAACTCCAAGGTAGCACCTATACTTGTGTTTACTACAAAAGCAAAGTTATTGCCTTTAGTAAAGTGTGTAATTTTCCTAAAATTGTCTACTGTTATCTACCCAGAATATATGTCAGTCTTTTATTTATTTATTTATTTTAAAATTTATTTATTTATTTTTGGCTGTGTTGGGTCCTTGTTTCTGCGCGCTGGCTTTCTCTAGTTGCGGCGAGTGGGGGCTACTCTTGGTTGCAGTGCGCAGGCTTCTCGTTGCTGTGGCTTCTCTTGTGGTGGAGCACAGGCTCTAGGTGTGCAGGCTTCAGTAGTTGTGGCACGTGGGCTCAGTAGTTGTGGCTCACGGGCTTAGTTGCTCCGCGGCATGTGGGATCTTCCCAGACCAGGGCTCAAACCCTTGTCCTGGGCATTAGCAGGCAGATTCTTAACCATTACACCACCAGAGAAGTCCCTGTGTCAGTCTTTTAGAAAGCAAGAAAAATATCTACATTCATTATATGAAACTTAAGGAAACTCGATTTATTTTTATCTTTATGAAGATATTTTAAAAACGTGTTTTCTAGGCCAACCGTATCCTGATCCAGTTCTTCCTCCACAAAGGCAAGACAGATTTTATTCTAATTCTGGTAGACTTTCTGGACCAGCAGAACTCAGAAGTTTTAATATGCCATCTTTGGATAAAACGGGTAAGAAATACTTGTGTGTATGTGTTTTTTAATAATGGTGGCATACTAAAGAACTGGAAGCTGCATAAAGGACTAGTATAATTGTGATCTCTGCTTAGCTCTTAAGGCCACAGTCTCTTTCCTGAGAACTTCCTGGTTTTATGTTTCTTGTTATTTTGTACACATCCATGGCATCTGCACATATGTTGGTGGTTGGTTTGGGCACCATTGTAATGAGTTTACTATATGAACCCAAGATGGTAAATTTTACTGTGTTCTGTGATTAATTTTCTAGTTTTTCCAGTCCACTGACATGTATCCTGTTTAGTAATTAGGGAAATTAGGCTGGTGTGAATCGATATGTTACAGTCTACCAGAAAAATAATTTGAGTGCATACTCTGTTGATGGGTTAATCAATTACCTTTTTTAAACCTTCCATGCTTAGGTAGATTTAAATTTTACTGAGCAGTCAACTATTTGTCAGGGGCTCTTTTTCTTAAACCACTTCACAGCAACCCATTGAAGTTGGGAAATATATATATCCAGTGTATCTATTAGAAGTATATAACATTAAGGAAATAAAAAGATTAAAAGTAAGTGGAAAATTAAAATTTATGAGTTGAAGGTTTCTTCAGGAAAGGGTATATATTTTAGGGGAGGGGTTTATCCAGTTGAAACATGTATTATTTTAGAAACTCATTCTTCTCTGAATAATAAGGCAAAAAAGCAGACCTGTGGCCTGTTTTTCTGTTATTATAATTAAGTTAATTATTTCTAATTGTTTGGCTTTTGAAATTGTTTTCCCTTGTTAATTCAAGCATAATGGAATGAAAGTACATGTATGACTGAACATCTGTTTCTAAACTAATGCTATTAAAAAATTTTCACATGTCCATTTTTTTTTGTAATAGAACAGTATCCAATTTAGCAAATTTTAAAGTGCTTTCTGTTTGGAAGGTAGCCTGCATGACATGGTAGATAATATAATTACAGTAAAGTATAGTTTTTAGCTGTAAGAAGCTAATAATTAAATAGGAAAGAAGGACAAATATATATGCTTAACTAATACTGGTCATAATAGTAAGTCCCATGAGAGAATATGTTATGTTCACAGAAAGGGAGAGCTCCCATATAGTTGAAGGATAAAGGAAAACTCCATGAAGGAGGTGGCATTTGAGCTGCTTTTGAGGGAATTTGAAAAATTAGTTAAGAGGTAAGGGTCTGTGCTAGTAATAATGAGCAGTATAAGCAAAAACAGAAGAGCATGAGTTGTTGATGGAGAATGGCTGTAAAACTGAGCTATTAATCCCGATACAAGATCTTAAGAGGGTTAAATGAGTTAATGTGTGTGGAAGTATTTTGTAAATAGAAAAATTTCTATATATGTAATATATTATTATTGGTTTATCAGTTTATGGTATTTACATGAAGGAGAGTGGTGAGAGATAGGTTGATACATTAACTTAGCACTAGTGCTCAGTAAATGTTTATTGAATGAAATGAATTATCTCATTTAATCTGCACAATGAACCTATAAAGTAGATGCTATTATCCTGATTTTACAGATGAAGAAACCAAAGCTCAAAAAGGTGCTCACGGTCTCAGGTAGGAGGTATTAGAGCCAGGATTTGATCCGATGTCTGTCTGACTCCAGAGCCATTGTCTTGATCCCTATACTGAAATGAGAGGGTAGTAGATCAATTTAGTGCATCAACCCTGCCATTGATGCACTAAATACCTATAGAATGCTTACTGTATGATAGGCACTATGGTAGCTGCTGTATTTCAGTGGTGAATAGGTCAGCATTCCTTATACCTTGAGGTCTAGTAAAGGTCTGTAGGCAGTTGCACTACATAGTGACAAAAGTAACGAGTGCAAAATGTTATGGGAGCATATGGGTCATTAGCCACTAACCCAGATGAGAGGTGGTGGTATTTTTTTTTTATATAAATTTATTTATTTTATTTATTTTTTGGCTGTGTTGGGTCTTCGCTGCTGCGCACGGGCCTTTCTCTAGTTGCAGCGAGTGGGGGCTTCTTTTCGTTGCAGTGCGCAGGCTTCTCATTGTGGTGGCTTCTTGTTGCAGAGCACGGGCTCTAGGCGTGTGGGCTTCAGTAGTTGTGGCATGCAGGCTCAGTAGTTGTGGCTCACGGGCTCTAGAGCACAGGCTCAGTAGTTGTGGCACATGGGCTTAGTTGCTCCGCGGCATGTGGGATCTTCCCAGACCAGGGATCGAACCCGTGTCCCCTGCATTGGCAGGCGGATTCTCAACCACTGCGCCACCAGAGAAGCCCTAGGTGGTGGTATTTTGAATGTGGGATTGTCAAGAAAATCTTTTTGGAGGAAGTGACGTATAAGCTGAGAATTAAAGGAGAAATTAGCTGGGCCAAAATGATGTTGATAATGTTTTGAGAGGAGAGAATAGCATCTTTAAAGACTTAGAATTAAGAGTGCCTCTTAAATTATGGCTGCAAACTGGAGTTGAAGGTGCACTTCAGGGAATATTGAAACAAGTAGTGAAGAGGTAAGCAGTGCATAAAGTTTTCAAGGACCTGCAAGCCTGTTCAGAAATATTGGACTTATTTGCAGGATAATAGGAACACATTAAAGGACTTTAAACAGAGAAATAATCAGATCAGATCTGCATTTTAGAGAAATTGCTCTGGTTACTTTATGGGGAATAGATTGGAGGGTGCGGTTAAAGGTTGGAAGGAGGGTAACTTTTTAGGGGACTGTGACAAGTCTACAGGGTTGATGGTGGTGACTTAGCAGAGCAGATAGATGTGAACAGACACAGAAAAGATAGAATTGGGAGGACTTAAGATTGAAGGCATGTGGCAGTGAGGGAGGAGGAGGAGTCTTGGCTGATGCTCAGGTTCTTGGCTGGGGCACTTGGACCATTCATTGTTCGGAGACAAGGAACAAGGAGCAGCAGAACATTTGACAGGAAAGATTATAAGTTACGTTTTGAACTTACAGACTTAGCTGCACCTGTGATACACCTGCATGACTATTCAAGTAGGCATTTCAAGCTCTGAAGTCCTGGGGGAAATATCTAGATCTCAATTATACGTCTGGAAGTCTGTAGTGATATACATCAAATTAAAGCTGTAGGAGTGGATGAGATTTCTCAAGGCAAGAATGAGAAGAGAGTAGGGCTGAGGGTGGAACTCTGAGGAGTAGTGGAGCCCACCGAGGGGACTGAGAAGGAGCAGCTAGAAAAGAGAGGTAGAGAGGGTGCCATCCCAGTAGTTGAAGGCTGAGAGGACTTAAAGAGGGAGGGAGTAGTCAACGATGGTGAGAAATAAAATTAAATGAGGACTAAAAGTTCTATTTTAATTTAGCAAAAAAAGAGACTTTTCTATCTTGGGGGAAGTAACTTCAGTGGAGCAGTGGATGTTGCACATAGATTGCGCTACAGTGAGGACAAAATGGGAGGCATTCTGAATAATATATATAGAACAGTTTTTCACTGTGAAGGGGAGAGCTAGCTGTAAGGGGGTGATTCTCTTTTTCTGTCTTATTTTAAAATAGTAGTTGGGAGAGACCTGCTGATAGGATGGGTCTAGCAGAAAGGGTGGAGGGAGGCAACAGAGAGAGGAAGATCCCTGTGGAAGCTGGAGGAGGGGGACTCTGAGTACAGAATCAGGGTCTTAGATTGTCTAGAAGAATCCTTTCCCATGATAATAGGAAGTAAGATCATAGGAATATAGTGGCTGATACATTTATATGTTTGACTACAAAAAGTTAAGGGAGTTTCTAAGTGACTGGTGTAGTAGGTTTGAGGAGAATGGAGGTTTCAAATTGAAGGGAAAACTGACTTAGAAGATGCAGAAGGAAGGCTAGGCAATAGGCAGCTGGAAGTGTGGCTGGAGGTCTGTCAGCCTGGAGTGGAGACAGTCTACATGGCTCTGTGGTGTAGTTTACCCCCACAAGTGCTAAGTGGCTCAGGTATAGGCCGAGTGGAAGCAGAGAGTTGAATTAATCCAGGGCTGAATGTTGTCAAGCACATGTGAAAAATGACCAATAGCATAAGGACACTAGTGACGGGCTGTTAGTGATGGAGTTTGAAGTCTGTTAATTAGGGAAGGAAATGAAGAAAGGAGGAAACTGAGAGTTAGATGAGAGGACTGGAAGCTTCAGTGAAATCCAAGGACAGGTATAGCGGGAGTAACTACATGAGAAGTCTAGGAGAGGATAGGTAGTCGTGGTCGGAGAGAGGGTTGTTTGAATTTATGTTCTTAGAGCCTGAGCAGTTCTTGATGATAAAGTCCAGAAACATTTATTTTGAAACAGTGGCTAATCCAATTGCTAGTCTGTGTTACATGATGGAGGAATAAGGAAGGAAAGATGAGAGGGAAGAAGGGAGGAAGAAAGGAAAGGGAAGAAGTAAGGTGGGAGAAAAATGAAGGAAGAAAGGAAAGAAGGAAGGCAGGAGAAATATGAAGGAAGGAGGGAGGGAGAGGGATGCTACCTCCTGGAAGCTTCCTTAATGATGCTCCTTTCAGGATTGCCTAGGCACAAGATAGGGAAACCACAGTCACATGCCTTTGCAGAACTCTTGAGTTTGCCAAAATTTCTGGGGACCTCAAGCTGTTCTTGTGGCCCTAATACAGGATGCTGGTGTCAAGCTGGTTGTCAGTGTCCTTTGTGATCTCTTGATCTAAGAATGGAGCGATAAATCATGTGTTTTTCACGGTTTAACTTTTATGTCTAGATGGGCCAGTGTCTTCAGAAATGGAATCCAGTAGAAATGATAGCAAAGACGATCTTGGAGTAAGTACTGAAAGTGGAATTTTATCCATGTATTCAGGATCTTTCTAATCGCTTGGTTTACTAGAATAGAAATTTAGCTAGCCATCTAGTTTTTGATTAAAAGCTGCTTTTTTCTTTTCCACAAATATACTTCGTACTTAACATTATAGCTGTTTCCTTTCTGGATTGTACCCTATGGTGATAAGTACAAGGTACAGACTTGAGGTTTGATTTAGTTTATATAGTTAAACAAGAACTTGAATTTTCCCCCTTGGATTTTTATGTTTTAAAGTATGTTTTCTGTTTACCGCGCTTACAGTCTTGGTTTTTGGTCACTTTGGAAATATTAACATAAGCATCTTTTCTTTTTCTCAGTATATGCTTGATAAAAGAAATGTATATTTTGGTACTCTTGGACGATTATTATGTTTTATCTTTAGCCAGATTATTACTTTGTTGGTTAAAGCTGTTTTCTGTTGAGTTAATAAAATATTCATGATAGCTAAAATTCATCTGATGTAGAAAACAGAATATTTCTCTGGAGCCTTTTAGGATATCATAGACTGCTTTCTGCCTAGGTGCCTAGATGCTTTCTTCTAAGCCTAAGCTTTTCAGGACAACTATTGCAAATTATGCTGTTGTTTAATGACTACCATTTGTTAATTTGCTGTAGAATTTAAACGTGCCTGATTCATCTCATCCCATTGAAAATGAAGCACCTGGCCCTGGCTTGGTTCCCCCACCTCACCCTCCAATCAGAGGCCCATTGTTTCCAATGGGTACAAGGGGCCCTTTCATTAGAAGGGGTCCTCCTTTTCCTCCACCTCCTCCAGGAAGCATGTACGGAGCTTCCCGCGATTATTTTCCACCAAGGGATTTCCCTGGCCCAGCACCTCCTCCATTTGCAAGTATGCTTTTTTTTTAAGCTTAATATATGTCTTATAGAGTAGATCAGAAATATTTATTTTACTTTCTATTCATGTAGTAATACAGTGGAGGAAAATTTTTCTCAGCTTCTGTGAGTGTGACATTACTTTTCCAGATTGGGAAGATAGCCAGCCATCAGTAATGAGGCCTCATCAGTAATGAGGCTTCAACTTGATTCATCTTAATAATGTGGAATTATTTCTATGATTCAGTAATCAAGAAAATCATTGGCTCTTTGCAGCAGTCTTATGTTAAGACTAAAATTGTTTGTATCTTATTTGATAGAAATTGGGTACTCTGTCAATTAGTAAAAGTAATTTCAATTTATATTTTTGCATTAAAATGACTGGCTAAAGTATTTTTTAAAATCTTTTTTTCATAAGTAGCTCCCATGCAGTCTTATTTGTTTAAAACCTAAAATGTGTTTATCATGTTTGGACTAATTGTTGAATTTATTGAAATTCCTCATAGCCTCACATACGAAAAATGGAATAATTATTGCTTTTATGTCTATGCATTGCCATTTAGAACTATAGGTTTCAGCAGAATAAATACAGGGTTACCAAACACTAGGAAAAAGCCTATCATTTGCCTAATATAGTCATTCCTTCCCTCATTCCGCCTCTATTTTTAAAGTTTAAGGTGAATTAAAATGAATTTTAATTGGGAAATTTAAAGACAGTTTTTGATATAACTAGAAATATTTTAGGATAGTATCAAATTAGACTTGGGAATTACTGATCTGAGTTTTAAGTCTGGTGAAAATTATATTACATGAAAGCTTTTTTTAGAGTAAGTTTTACTAGATTTTGAAATAATTGCTCTCCTTTTCAAAAACTGTTGATGTTAGATTTTCATAGGACAAAAAAGTTGCACCTAAATTAATGATATTCCCTTTAATCGTAGTTGGAGAGAATATGTGTTGCTCAATGTTGTAAAAATTCATTTGTTAGATCAGGTAATTATTCTGGTGTCAACTTTTGAAAGTAAAGATAGGTACTGGCAGTTATAAGCTAGTGATTTACTGGGGTTGCAGTACAGGTGCTGAAAGTTAAAAAATGTCTTTTACCAATCTCTTTGAACAGTGAGAAATGTCTATCCACCAAGAGGTTTTCCTCATTATCTTCCCCCAAGAGCTGGATTTTTCCCTCCACCCCCGCATCCTGAAAGTAGAAGTGAGTTCCCATCAGGGCTGATTCCGCCCTCAAATGAGCCTACTACTGAACATCCAGAACCACAGCAAGAAACTTGACAATATTGTTGGGTCTTTCCTCAAAAGTAATTTTGACTTCTTCTCATTTTCAGTTTAAGTAACTGCTGTTACTTAAGTGATTATATTTTTGCTCAAATTGGAGCTTAATGGAATTATAATTCTCAGGATAGTATTTTGTAAATAAAGATGATTTAAATATGAATCTTATGAGTAAATTATTTCCATCTTATTTTATTCTAGATAGTATAATTATTTTAATTTAACACATCCACTATCACATAAACAATAATGAGAGTTTTATATATGTAATCTTGCAGTTGGGGATAATTTGAACTCCAAAGGCTGTGTCTTTATTCCAAGAACTGTATTTACTATGGTTGTAGACAAATGTGAAAGTAACTTTATGCTTAATTAAATAAATATTAATTGATTTAAAGACTTGTTTGGCATTGATAATAATAAAATCAGCTAGTTTTTTTTTTATAAATATGGCTCCATTAGTTAGTTTCTTTACTTCTGCCCATAGCTTTGAGGCTCAAAACTAATGCTTTATATGGGTCTTTCCCATTCAGTTATCTTAACCAAAAATGTGTTCTCTTTCTTGCAAATAGACATGAACGACCCAAAGCAACAAATTAATACACTTAAAAGTCAAAGTTCACTGTATTTTAAAGAAAACCAGGATATTGTCTAATGGCAAATTTCAGAATATGGATCTTCTTAGTTCATTCACTGATTTCCTATGCACTTTTTTTTTCTTGTTTTTCTCTTCATTTGTAAGATATTTACTATTTTTAGTGGGGAATGTTGAGATTTACTATAAGGTAACTGTATTGAGGCAGTGTGTCATTTTGACCTTGGGACTCAGTATCTTTAGAATGTCTCTCTAACTCAGGTTTGTGTTCTATTATTAGTCATCTTGCACATTAGTATGATTATGAAAGGAAAGGCAATTAAGTATAGGTAATAAATATTATACTATTTACGTACAGAAAATAGGCTTAGAAAAAAGGCTAAAAAGAAAGGATCTGTGTGAAATGCCTGGATAAAATAATAAGTAGAATGAGGATTATAAAAGCATCATTACATTTGGTGTTAAAAGCCAGATATCAGAAGGAAATAGACTATTTTTTCAAGTTGGAAAGTGAAAGAAAGAAGAGCAATGGAAGAGGAGTGATGTAGAATGCTCCAATCAAGTAAAATTTTTTTGCTTGCCCTGGGATAGGGGAGACTTGTCTTGGCTTAAGACAGAAGAGAAGGAGAGAGGAGAAGGCAAACAAACAGTAGTAGAGAGAGTGGTAATAAACCAAGAGGCAGAATCGTAGAGGAGGCAAGGAGAGCATTGGATGAGAGCATGGTGGAAGGGAAGAAGACTTGATATGGGCTGACTGGTCTAAAATACTTTGGGATTCCAGAATAAAGGAACATAATTAGTTTTAAAATATATTTTATTAAAGTAATATAAACAAATGGGAATAAATCAAATAATAGTATTTTAGGATGAATAGCAAGTTTTCTCTTTATCCCCATTTATACATCCTAGTCAGTTTCTCTTTTAATTCTTATTTCCCTTTTTAATTCTGATGATTTTAGAATTTTAGAAGATAATCTTATACCTCTAATCTCTGATTTATCAACTTAATTTATTAAATTTATCAGTTTGTATACTGATTCCTTGAGATGAAAAATTGGGACTTAATGCACTTGTATTATTCCCATCCCCATTTTCCTTTCCTCTTCATGTTTGATGTTTATCCAAATTAAAGTTTTCTATTGTTGCCTTTGTAATTTTTAATATATTTAAACCTCTATTAGTATCCCTTCTCTTTATTCCACTTCCCTTCTTCCCCTACCCTGGCCAAAATCCTATTTTCTCTTAGCTATACATTTATATTTTCAAGGTTGCTAATAATTACATTATGCCTACAAGCATAACCTATCTTCTTTTTTTAATTTTTTTTTTAAAACTGAAGTATAGTTGATTTACAAGCATAACCTACGTTCTGTACTTGGCCCACAGTTGATCTAAAATTTGAAAATCAGGGACTTCCCTGGTGGTCCAGTGGTAAAGAATCTGCCTTGCAATGCAGGGGACTCCAGTTCGATCCCTGGTCAGGAAACTAGGATCCCACATGCTGTGGGGCAAATAAGCCCATGCGCCACAACTACTGAGCTCGTGTGCCTCAACTAGAGAGCCCGAGTGCCTCAAACTACAGAGCCCACGTGCCCTGGAGCCTGCGCGCAACAACTAGAGAAAAGAAAACCTGTACGCCACAACTAGAGAGAAGACTGTGCGCTGCAACGAAAGATCCTGCGTGCCTCAGTGAAGGTCCCGCGTGCTGCAACTAAGATCTGACGCAGCCAAAAATAAATTAATTAAATAAATAAACAATAAATAAATCTTTCAAAAAATAAAATTTGAAAAGCATAAGTAGCATTTATAACATTATCATCATTAAATGTTGTTCACCAGCAGGCCAAATCATATACAGTTGACCCTTGAACAACATAGGTTTGAACTGTGCAGGTCCACTTATACCCAGATGTTTTTCAATAGTAAATACTACGGTATTACACAATCCATGGCTGGTTGCAATTTGCAGGTGCAGAACCTCGGATATGGAGGAACCTTGAATATGGAGGAACTGCAGATAAGGAGTGCTGACTATAGGTTATACATAGATTTTCAACTGCATGGAATGTCGGCACCCTTAACTGCCCCCCACCCCTGCCACCCACATTGTTTAAGGGTCAACTGTACGAAGTTTGCATTTCCTTCTCTATGAATGCCAGTATCATAATTTCTGGGCCACTCTGAAGAGACTGTTTTTTAAACATCAGGGTCAAATGAATAATTTTTTCTTACCTGTTCTCTCTTCCCCCGTTTACCAATAATATCCTAAAATAATGACATATTTTGGTTAGCTTTATACTTGGGCCAAGAATACAATCCCCCCGCCTACTTTCCTAATGTAGTTTTTTCCCTCCTCATATTACTTGCCATTATCATACCCTAATTTTAAAAATTCCCTTTCATATCTTTTCTGTTGGATATATTATTCTTTATGCATTTGTTAAAGACTTTTATTTTGCAGGCCTTTGTCCTCCTGCTGCAAACCACACTGGCTGCTCTCTAGGCCTGGGAACAGAGCCTGCGTTTTAACTGATTTTTTGTGGTTGCTCCTGTTTTATAAACCCTCTATCTTGCCGTTTTTTAAATTTAAGTCTTTTGTTTTGCTGGAGTTCACAAGTAATTTCCTAGGAAAGGATGTAGGGAATGTAAAATTTGTGAATCCTTGCACGTCTGAAAATTCAGCCCTCCAACCCCTTTTTTGGGGTTAGTTTATATGGGTATAGAGTTCTGTGTCAGAATTTTGAATGTATTGTTCTTTTAATATCAGTTAATTAACATCAGTATATTGTAATATCTGTTGTTGCTGATGAGAAGTTTGAAGGGAATTTGATTCTTTTCTCTTTGTTGGTGACCTTTTTCCTGTGGAAACTTTTAGGATTTTTTTCTTTATCCTTGGTATTCTAAAAAATCACAGTTTGATGCATCTACAAGTGAGACTTTTTCCACTCATTTTTGTGTTCAGGTCCTCTGAGAAGCAGATTCTAATTAGACATAAAGAGATTTATTGAGGGAGAACACCTGTGAAGGATTAAGGCGTGAGAATGCAGAATGAGGTGGAGAAAACCTTCAGACCATTGTTCAGATTGACATCTGTGAAAAGAGAGAAGGGCAGGAAGGAAGGTTGGGTAGGAAGAGCCTCAGATTACAGTGCAGTTCCGAGAAAGCCCGAGCTGGGGCAGTGGCAGTCCCCAGGACAGAGACGGCCTATTAGAAGGGTTCCTCATTGGGTAGGAATGGTCTGCTCTAGTACCCCTTCGTGTTCTTCCTTGCCAGAAGCAGACACCAGGGAGGACCTGGGCTTGGCATGAATGCTGAAGCTGCATTGGCCAGAGGCTGTCAGCTAACTAGGCTCCTCGCAGCAGTCTCTCTCCTGGGGGCATATATGACTTGTGCACTCCTGGCTCCCACATTGTTAGGCACATAAACTCTGAAGACTCATGTCTCACATCCTAAAACTCTGGGAAATTCTTTATCTTTGGTAAATTCCTTTTCTCTCATAATTTTCCTCTCTCTCTCTTTTTTGTTCTGGAAAATTTTCTTAACTGTGTATTCCACTCATTTAAAATTTTTGTTTCCACCAATTATGTTTAATCTTTAAGAGCATTTTTTATTATACCTCTTTCCTTTTTCTTAGATTCTGTCCTTTTTGTAAGGATCTAATATCTTGAATTTCTCCATAGTAAATTAGAGGTTTCTAAAAGCACTCTTCTGAATTATCTGTTTTCTCTGGCGTTAATAATTTTGTTTGCTTATCTTGGCCTTTCCTTATATGCCTCATAAAGTTGTCCATGTTTAATAAAGATGAACTGATCAGCTGATTGTAGTTTAAACCTTTTTGTATGTAAGAAAGACAGTTTTCTTGTTAGATCTCTTTCTTGAGTGAGGATTCAGACTAGGAGACCTTTGTGTGGAGGCAGGCAGGAGTGGAGACAGGGCATCTGTGACCGACGAGCTTTGTCTTAGGATGAGCAGATAGGGATCTGGCTGACTGTGTGTAGGCCCTCCAGATACCAGAATTAGAAGGGCTTCATCTAGGACACCGCCATTCACACTAGACGCTTTTGCTTGTTCCAGACAGTTTAGTATCTTTAGGGAATATCTATACATTATTTTAGCTGGAGCCAAATCTTGGCTCACTACCTTGTGCTTGGGGTTGTGTCAGGGGAATGGTGGTAGCAACTATTATCTGTATACAGATTTTCAGCTAATCTCCGTTTTCACACTCATACCTCGGATCTATACATAGTATATGGACTGACTGTGAGCCCAGCTTCAGGTTCTATCAGGCAGACTGACTCCCAGCACCTGATAACATCAGGACAGCATCTGAAGGGATAGTTAAAGGGATAAGGCAACATTCAAGATATTGAACGGAGCATTATTTTGGATTGACATGCAATAGGCTTGGACATTTCAAGAAAGAATGCTTCTTGGTCCTGTCTGGATAACTTTCCCCTCTGTATAATATTTTAAATAGAAAAGTAAAATGTGGTCCTATAAGAAAAGTTAGAAAATGTTCAAAAGCCTAAGAAAAAACAATCATCCAGGGTCATCACCAAAACAAAATCATTTTTTGCATTTATGTTGTAGTTTGTCAGGCCTTTTATCCTTCAAGTATCTTTTGTATTGTTGTAATTATGTCTATAATTTTATATCCTTAAATGTAATCTCCTAATATAAATAATTTTTATGTAGTCATGGTAAAGCTCATTTTTAATGGTTGTATAAGTTTCCCTTTTGTGAATATAGTTTACCTGACTATTCTTGCTGAGCACTAAAGCTGTTTTCTTTCTTGTTCTCTTTAGAATTTTCAAAGAATTATATATGATAGTATAACATCTAAGAAGTATATACACTCTACCCACGCCCCCCACCCTGGATTTAGGATAATTCTTTAGGGATTTTTTTTTTTTTTTTTTTGCAGTACGCGGGCCTCTCACTGTTGTGGCCTCTCCCGTTGCGGAGCACAGGCTCCGGACGCGCAGGCTCAGCAGCCATGGCTCACGGGCCCGGCCGCTCTGCCATGTGGGATCTTCCCGGACCGGGGCACGAACCCGTGTCCCCTGCATCGGCAGGCGGACTCACAGCCAGTGCGCCACCAGGGAAGCCCCTAGGGATATATTTTTAAAATATATTCTGGGACCAGTATTTGGGGCAGGAGAGAGAGGATAGTTAAGAGGAAGGATCACATTCTTTGGAACCAGGTTGGTTGAAAAAAAAATTGACTTTTTTTTTTTAAAGCCAGACAATTTGTAGATGTGGTTAGATGCTATAAAATTATTTTATGAGTATAGTTGGTGATTTTTAGTCTGTTTCTGCAGGTGTGGTTCAGGGTTCATCATGAGTTTACTTAAATAAGCATCTAGCTTGATAACCTTTTCAAATTAAATCTCCTGTTTCTTTCAAAGTAGCAGCTACTTTGACAGAATTTGATACAAGTGCTACAAAAGAGATGGTGAGTTTTTTCATGGAACATGAGAGCTCTCTGATAACTGTCTATATATATATTATATATATTATATATTCATTCATCTGTCTATAGACACTTAGGTTGTTCCATATATAGGCTATTGTAAATAATACTGCATGAACATGGTGGTACTAAAATCTCTTCAAGATACTGATTTCATTTTCTTTGGGTATATACCATGATGTGGGGATTGCTGGATCATATAGCAATTCTACTTTTAATTTTTTGAGGGACTTCCTCATAATTCTTCCATAGTAGCTGCACCAGTTTATAGTCCCACCAGCAGTGTACACGGTTTCCTTTTCTCCACATCCTCACCAGCATATGTTATCTTTTGACTTCTTGATAATAGATAGCCTAACAGGTGTGAGGTGGTATCTCATTGTGGTTTTGATGTGCATTTCCTTGATGATTAGTGATACTGAGCATCTTTTTATGTATCAGTTGGCCATTTGTATGTCTTCTTTGGAAAAATGCTTGTTCAGGTCCTCTGCCCACTTTTCAAATTGGGTTATTTGGTTTTTTGCTATTAAGTTGTATGAGTTCCTTGTGTATTTTTTATATTAACTCCATATTAGATATATGGTTTGCAAATATTTTCTCCCATGTCATAGGTTGCCTTTTTATTTTGTTGATGGTTTCCTTTGCTGTGCAGAAGCTTTTCAGTTTGATGTAATCCCACTTGTTTATTTTTTATTTTGCTTGGCTTTGCTTTTGGTGTCAAATCCAAAAAACCATTCCGAGGACCAATGTCAAGAAGCTTACCACCTGTGTTTTCTTCTAGTTTTATGGCTCTAGGTTTATGTTCATCTTTAATCCATTTTGAGTTGATTTTTATATGTGGTGTAAAACAGGGGTCCAGTTTTTAAAGTAATTGCCCTTAGGGAATTTGAGTCCTTCTCATGTAATTCTTATATATATATATATTTTTTTAAAAATAATTTTTATTTATTTATGTGTTTATTTTTGATTGCTTTGGGTCTTCGTTGCTGCGCATGGGATTTCTCTAGTTGCGGCGAGCCGGTGCTACTCTTCCTTGTGGTGCGTGGTCCTCTTATTGCGGTGACTTCTCTTGTTGCAGAGCACGGGCTCTAGGTGCGCAGGCTCAGTAGTTGTGGCGCACGGGCTTAGTTGCTCCGCGGCATGTGGGATCTTCCCGGACCAGGGCTCAAACCCGTGTCCCCTGCATTAGCAGGCAGATTCTTAACCACTGGGCAACCAGGGAGGTCCTAATGTTGGTATTTTGACCTCTTCCCATGAATCATGAGAATGTTCTTAAGGACATCTAGAATGAAGAATCCTTTCCAGAAGGTTTTCACTTTACTTTGCCCAGATTCATCAAAGGAATTGCTTTCTATGGCAGCTCTACCTTACAAAATGTTCTTCTTAAATAGTAGGACTTAAACGTTGAAATTACTCCTTGATCCATGGGCTGCAGAATGGATGTTGTGTTAGCAGGCATGAAAACACATTAATCTCATTGTTCATCTCCATCAGAGTTCTTAGGTGACTAGTTGCATTGTCAATGAGCAGGAATACTTTGAAAGGAATCTTTTTTTTCTGAGTAGTAGGTCTCAACAGTGGGCTTAAAATAGTCAGTAAACCATGTTGTAAACAGAAGTGCTGTCATGCAGGCTTTTTTGTTCCATTTATAGAGCGTGAGCAGAGTAGATTTAGCATAATCTACCTCAGGGCCCTAGGGTTTTCAGAATGGTAAATGAGCGTTGGCTTCAACTTAAAGTCCCCGCTGCATCAGCCCCTAGCAAGAGAGTCAGTCTGTCCTTTGAAGCTTTGAAGCTGGGCATTGATTTCTCTCTAGGTATGGAAGTCTTCGATACCAGCATCTTCCAATAGAAGGCTGTTTCATCTACATTAAAAATCCTTTGTTTAGTGCAGTCACCTTCATTAATTTGTCTTAGCTAGATCTTCTGGATAACTTGCTGCAGCTTCTATATATCAGCACTTGCTGCTTCACCTTGTACTTTTATGTTATGGAGATGGCTTCTTTCCTTAAACATTATGAACCAACCTCTGCTAGTTTCAAACTTTCTTCTGCAGCTTCCTTGCCTCTCTCAGACTTCCTAGAAGTGAAATTATTTAGGGTCTTGCTGTGGATTAGGCTTTGGCTTAAAGGAATGATGTGGCTGGTTTGATCTTCTTTCCAGAGCACTAAAACACTCTCTATTACAGCAATCAGGCTGTTAGCTTTCTTATCATTCATGTATTCACAGGAGCAGCAATTTCAATTTCCTTCAAGAACTTTTCCTTTGCCTTCACAACTTGGCTGTTTGGTCCCAGGAGGCCTAGCTTTTGGCCTATCTCATCTTTCGACATGTTTGATTTAAAGTGAGAGATAAATGACTCTCCCTTTCACTGGAACACTTAGAGGACTTTGAGGCCTATTAATTGTCCTAATTTCAGTATTGTTGTGTCTCAGGTTATAGAAAGGTCTGAGGAGAGGGAGAGAGATAGGGGAATAGCTGGTCTGTGGAACAGTCAGAACACACATTTATCAAATAAGTTTGCCATCTTTTATGGGCACAGTTCATGGCACCCGAAAACAATTTGAATAGTAACACCAAAGATCACTGATTGCAAATCACCATACAAATATAATAATGAAAATGTTTGAAATATTGTGAGAATTACCAAAATGTGACACAGAGATACAAAGTGAGCAAACATTGTTGGAAAAATGGCACAGGGTTGCCACAAACCTTCAATTTGTAAAAACTGCAGTATCTATAAAGCTCAACAAAGTGAAGTGAATAAAACAAGGGTGCCTGTATATAATGTCATGTCAATGCAGAGTATTCTTCCTTTCTGGTTTGGATACCCTTTATTTCTTTTTCTTGCCTAATTGCTCTGGCTAGGACTTCCAGTACTATGTTGAATGGAAGTGGTAAGAGTGGGCACCATTGTCACATTCCTGATCTTAGAGGAAAGGATTTCCACTTTTCACTGTCGAGTGTGATGTTAGCTGTGGGCTTGTCATGTATGGCCATTTTAAAGTTGAGGTACATTCCCTCTATTTTTGCTTGGTTGTTCCAGTTTTTGGCATATGTTCTTTTATTAACCTATAATTATATTGATTCTCCTTTATTTAGAAATGATACAAATGATGTTCTAAAAATTTTATTACCACTTCTTTGTTGGAACTTGTCATTTTGAATTATGGTTATTTCAACCAAAGTTAACTGATTTTCTCTCAACTTAAGTTCAAGTCCTTTTTGATAGTTTTTCAAATTGCTAGATATTTATGTTAACTTTATATTTTGAAATAGTTTGCCCTCAGAGTCTGTTTTATTTTAGTCTTTAAACTTATATAAAGAAATCTTAAAGTCTCACTTAACTGATACTTTCATAAAGTTATACTTATTAGTATAATAGGAAGTATTATCAAAGAATGCACTATGATAAAAAGAGAACTTAATTTTCTTTTTTTGGTGGAAGGAGTCAGGTAATTACCTAGGTCTGAAAAATTTGGATCTGTGAATTTGTTGACCCCTTGGATTACAAAATGTCCAAATACTCTTGTTGATTTTATTAATTTAGTGGAAAACATGATCAAATCAGTGAACTGATAATGTATTAATTACCTGGTTAAAATCATGCTTGGTACACAGTAAATATTCTCTGTCAGTCATGATATTTCTTAGCTAATTTGTCTGTGTTTTCTCAGAAAATTTCACTTAAGTGAATGTTTCTTGATTAACTAAAATCCATTCTTTTAAACACAAATATTTATTTTAACCATCTTGTGTGAAAAGATTTCTAAGATGTATTAAATGCTCTATTAACTCACTACAGAGATATTTTGAATATACTTTCCTATTGATTCAGGGTCATTACAAACATTTATCATTGCTGTGTATTTCAAGCTTGTTATAGGGGTGTTTAATTCTGTTTCAAGTTCCTTTACAAATGGCTTAAGATTAGTTATGTTCCCTTTTTTAGGATTGTAAACTTCTATGCCTTTCATAGTCACTTCTCTCCATTTCTAATCTGCTGGAGACTGAGAAACAAGACGAACAGGCTTATTAGAATTATGCTGAACGTAAGAATAAATGAGCTAAAAGGAAACAAGTGGCTCTTCTGAATTTGACGCCTTTTAATCAAATTCAGAAGAGCCACTTGTTTCCTTTTAGCTCATTTATTAATTATTATTAATTATTAATTAATTCCCCCATTAATGCAGGGAATAATCTGGTTCCACAAGCCTTTTTTACTTACTTGTGTATTCTTGGCCACACCCCAAATAGCTGAGGTTTTTTTCTGTAATGTTTTCTATAACAAAATAATATAAAGAATACTCTTTTACTTATTACCTAGAGAGTAAATTTAACATTTGCCTTAATTTTTTTCAAGAAAAAATATTACAGATAAGTTGTCCTCGTGCTGCAGAGGTAAGTACTCTTGTGAAAACGATGTGAATATTTTTTGTTTTTCCAGTTAAATGAGTTTATGTACAGTATGTAGGTTTATTTTTCTTGCCTTTAAAAAATGTACATCAGTAGCCTCATTATATATATACATACACACACACACACACACACACACACACACACACATATATATATATATATATATATATATCCTTTAGAAGTCAGCTTTTTTTACTCAACATTTTTTTGAGATCCATCAAAGTTAAGAAATGTAGGTCAAGTTAGTTCATTCTGACCACTGTGTGGTATTCCACTGTGTGGCTTTACCACAATAACTTTATTCTGTTATTAATGGTCATTAGGTTGCTGCTGACTTTTCGTTATAAATAATGTGGAAATAAGCCTTTTACTATTTCTTTGTCACAGAAGCAGTAGTTTTCTAGAGCTGTAGTTTTCAAACTGGGGTACACCCCCTCAGAGTATGCAAAGAATTTCCAAGCAGTATACAGGTATGCTTCTAGGAAAATTCACAGAATTTCACCTTCCATGTATATTCTTCTTCTTCTTCAGAGTTGTTCTGCCTAAGGAAGAACTTGTGAACAAGGTGCAGATTCTCCTTTCCTACTCTTCATTTTGCAGTTACCCTTCTCCCATGTATAAAATGAGCACACACCTTTAAGCTGGTCCTAGTCTTATGATGATGAATCATACTAAGGTGTGTAAACCTCTGGAGCTCAAGAGACAATATGAAATATTGGTGTCAGTGCTGAGAAAGTGAATAACTCTAGTGATTGCTTTCAACCAGCTGACTTATCTAAAATAATTTTTGTTAATAGACCAGTGCTGTTTTTGGTCCTGAAAGCTCAGAAGTTCGAAGAATGGGTGACATTGCTATAACAAAACTTTCTCTTCTCATCTACTTTATGTGAAAAAGATTTTTAGCACTTGTTTTTATAAAAATGAAAATAGGAATAGAATGAATGATGGACCTGACTCATGTCAGGAACAAGTAATATTCATCCATGGAATATGAACTATTTGGGTAAAAAAAAAAAGACCCAGCCTTATCCACTTCATTAAGAAATGCAGTTCTAATAAGTTTATTCTTTATACTAATTTAAATTTATAATATTTATATTTTTGATCAATTATATTTAATATGTATAAAATCTAGGAGAAAAAATTTAACATGGCTTTTAAGAAAATAATCACACATTTTAAATTCTGTGAGGTTTTTTTGCAGAAAATATATAAGTAATCAATGAAAGACTAACAAAAAGCATTACATTTGCATAAAAAGTTGTGGGATAGTTGGAAAGGATATATGTAGCAGTCTGGGTCAAATCAGGAGACAAAGCACACAGTAGTTCAAACTTGGAAACTTTAATATAAAGAATTATTAACTGTGATAAGAATAATTACAAAATGTGAGGAAACTGTATATAGCCCCCTAGAGCTGAGGGAGGTCACTCATGGTAGGACAAACTTGGAAGGGGTTCGGCTCTCTTTGGTGAAGGTGTGTTTCAGCTCCCAGGATAGCAGAGAAGATCACTGGTTCCACAAGGCCTGAGCTGGTCTGGAGTTGCTGAGCAAGCAATAGGCACTGTCCAGGGTACAGGTGGGGAACAGGTGAACAGCAACCATTGGCACTGGGTGTGCAGTGGGAGTGTGGATGCCAGGGATGGGGAGGTCTTCAGAGCCAGTGGGTGGGCCACACATGACATGCAGGCTGTTCACGGAAGGGAATGGGAGTCCAGTGCAGGCAGGAGGCCTTCAAAGCATATCAGCTGTATAGCAGCTCTAGTTTCTGTGTGAAAAAGGTCAGGCTGAGCCTCCCCCATGGCTGGGGGAGGCTCCACCGCAAGTCTTATATCCAGGCTGCCTACCCTGGCCTAACTTGGCCTGCCCTGGGAACTACAGGAGAACCTCTGCCTTCTACCATATCCCCCGTGGCCCTTACTGAAAAAACTTAACATTGTGCTGACTTTAAAGGTATGTTACTTAAAGGAGTTCCATTATTGGAGGGAATATATTGAAGGGTGACTTCAGAGCTGAGGCAGTAAATTAATAATTGATACAATATATGGGTTTAAGGAGGAAAATGAAATAAAATTTCCAAATGATCAGGAACTTATTGCATCTTTAAAATAGATGATCAGGAGCTTAGGGCATCTTTAAAATAGATGAATGGTAGTAAGTATGGAATTACTATGGCAATGTAATCGTAAGTGTACCAGAGTGATGTGTACTTGTACCCAGGCACTCACTTCTCCCTTGCCAGATGCAGAGTGTTCCACTGTCCATCGTGGACAACGGGGGTCTATGAAGCTGTGAGAGAAGTATGCTGCAAATGTTTGAAAAGCAGGTAGGAAGCCCAGGTGTGAAGCTCCAGATGGAGCTGGTGGGTGTGAGGGGGTCGCGAGCTGAAGAGGGGAGCAGGGCTCCCTGCAGGCCTTGAATTGCTTGCATATAAATCAGATACTTCTGCATGTTGGTGGCTGATGTGTGTTCTCAACGGTGGCTAAACTAGCAGCAGGGTTATGTATGTACAAATTAGAGCTTCATCATTATTTTGAAATACTTGTAGTGAAAATAATCACTTGAATTTGAAATTAATTTACATTACATAAGAAATCTCAACATTACACTTACCATTACATTTAAAGCTGTTAGATTTCATAAGTACAATTTCAGCTGCATAAATTTTTGAATGTTGTGGACAGAAAGGTTTAAAAATTATCACCCATTTGTGGGGTGTTTCTCTTGGTAGGAATGTTAAAATTTTTAATAGGTTATAAGTTAAAACATTTGACAAGATTTTATTTGAAAGTTTTATACAGATTCAGCAATTATTTCCTCCAAGCCTCTGCATTTTATTTTTCTCATCAATTCTATAATAAAGAAAACAATGGGTTTTTGTTTTTTGCTTCAATTCCTTCTAGTTTAAACGAGTATGCTGCATAATATTTTCTGTGTCAGGACATGAAAAAGCTTAGGAATCATTAATATAGACAATGTGGTGTGACTCTTGGGTATTATTCACACCTGCTGTATATTACTCCATTAGCACCATTTAATACTACTGGCTTCATAACAATCCAGTTTGATTCATGCTATTGTATAAGCCTCAGGCAAGTTAGTTGCTGAATCTGTGTGTTCAATCATAAGCACACTGTCTTTCCCAAGCCCCACCCTACCAACTCCCTAACTTCTTTATTCCCAGAGTGGTGGAGGAAATGGGAAGGTAATTTTAGATATATAAATTTCATATAGTAAGCTGTATTTTGAAAATATTTAATACATTTGTTCAAAGATGACCTTGTACATGTCTATAAGCTGTCAGACTAACAGCTGAAACTTTCAATAAAGAATCAGTTTTAGGTAACCAAGGTGAATCCTTCATTTCACAGATGAGGAAAGTGAGGCTCAAGGAAGAGTCTGTGCTCATGTAACATTAGAGTCAGAGCTTAGTGGAGAAAACACAGGTTGACACTTCCAGTTTAGTGCTTTACTATATGCAACTTCACTTGTATACTACATATATATATATATTAATAGACTTTCTTTTTTCATATATTTTGGGTACTGTTTTGGTATTTTAAATACACAGACATGTTCTTTTTTAATTAATTTATTTTTGGCTGCGTTGGGTCTTTGTTGCTGCGTGTGGGTTTTCTCTAGTTGCGGCGAGCGGGGGCTACTCTTTGTGGCTGTGCGTGGGCTTCTCATTGCGGTGGCTTCTCTTGTTGCAGAGCACAGGCTCTAAGCGCGTGGGCTTCAGTAGTTATGGCACGTGGACTCAGTAGTTGTGGCTCGCGGACTGTAGAGCGCAGGCTCAGTAGTTGTGGTGCAAGGGCTTAGCTGCTCCGCGGCATGTGGGATCTTCCCAGACCAGGGCTCGAACCCGTGTCCCTGCATTGGCAAGCGGATTCTTAACCACTGAGCCACCAGGGAAGTCCTTAAATACAAAGACATGTTGATTCATCCAAAGGGGTTAGATATGTCCATGAAATAAGGGAGCAATAGGTATAATGACAGTTCTTTGTGAACACCAGATTATTCCATAATGAGGCAGTGCTTAGAAGAGGCAGTGTCTGGAACGATTAGGGAAGAAGAGAAGGAAGAAAGAAAAGCAGCCATTTTCTTTCTCATCAACCACAGTAGTTTGCCTCAGCCACCAAGAATGGAAATGACAAAGCCAAACTAAAGCAGTATAAGGGTTTAAGAACTATTTAGTACTGGCATACTGAAGTACTTTTTTCATCCAGTAGAGGAATTTTTAAAAATAAGAAGTTCCTATAAGTCTATAAATTAAGTTTTACAATATCAATAATGTACTCTAAATGTATAATACACTTGGATTTTGTGCTAAACAGTCTGTTGTTTGCTTTTAAGCTTTTTTTTTTTTTTTTTTTTTGCGGTATGCGGGCCTCTCACTGCTGTGGCCTCTTCCCCTTGTGGAGCACAGGCTCCAGACGCGCAGGCTCAGAGGCCATGGCTCACTGGCCCAGGTGCTCCGAGGCATGGGGGTTACTCCTGGACCGGGGCACGAACCCGCGTCCCCTGCATCCGCAGGTGAACACTCAACCACTGCGCCACCAGGGAAGCCCTAAGCTTATGTTTTGCCATAGTGAGTTAAAAAAATTTAAAACCCTCCAAATTATTCTGCCTACAGGTTTTATGATATATTCTCAAATTTAAGCTTTGCTGCATCAGAATACAATAGGAGCTAATATGATTATACACATTATACGGATTACTGCAGTTTATTTAACACTAAAGGTTTTCATGCTTCATGAACAATAAAATGTTACAGTGATCACTTTTTAATGCTTTATTCATTGATTAAAAGAATATACATTTAACATAAACCATACAACAACATCAGTCATCAGGTCAAACATTCAGCTGGTTTCCTTACAGTTTCTGTCAGGAGTTATTTTATCTGATCACATTTATAAGATAAAATCTCACCACATCTGGCATTTACACACACTGTGCCAGTGGATTCACACTACTGATGTACATATAAAATCCGCATGGTATGTGCTCACTGGAGACAAAACAGTGCACACCTGTCAAAAGGTCATTTTAATATAAGATGGTAAAACCATTTGTAAAATACATATAAACTTTTTCCATAAATAGAATCATATCTGGACATTTGTTGCATAAATTGTGTTTCCAAAGCTTACACTAGAGCAGCCAGGTCTCAGCACTGCTGGGCACCCACGTTGGCTACTTACTTTATTATTGCAGACTGTCCTTTAACATTAAATGCACAACATTCGTACCACTTAAAACTGGGGTCAGGTGGAAGTCTCACAGAGACCACGTCTGTACCGCGGTTGCCCTGAAACAGTTAAGTCGGCTTTTAAAGCCTCTCAGATATAACAAGGTTTTAAAACATACTTCATGGAATGTTCTTCATGTATCATAGCAGCTCATACCTGTGATAGAACAAGCTTTCAGTTTTTCCTTTCTTTCCTTTACATTCACTATTCACAGTGAAACAGGTGCATGTTTTTTTTTCTTTTTTTTTTTGTTTTGTTTTTTTTTTGTTTTTCAGAGTTCTGAGGTTGCTGACTGAGCCACAGCACAGCTGTGTACCACAGGTCGAAATTCGACCTTAAATATTACAATCTAGCAGTATCTGGCTGGCCACAGTGGGCCAGCCCCTGCCAGCATGTGGGCACTTCTTCAGTTAAATCTATTCTTTGGCAGCTGACACGCGCGCTGACAGAGAAAAATCCAGTGACTTGTTGCTAGGGATTTCACGACTAATGTTTGTTTGCAAGCATGTGTGTTTACAAAACTCTGTGTTTTGATATTCATTTTGGAGGTTTTACCCTGGAATATTGTTTCTTTCTTCCTCCACTATTTGAAATCTTGGCTAAAAAGCTAACTTGAATGTATGATATAATTGATGAATTAAATTATGTCAGACATAGTTTAAAAACCAATAATTTGAGTATTTGTGTTGATGTAAATTCATTTAAAAAAGGATTAAGCAATGTTCTAACCTAGTACTATACAAAATTGAGAATGGTAATTGGTGATATCAACTATTATATATGTAATGAAAGTTAAAGTCTTGGCTTTTCTGTTAAAGATAACTCATTTGGGATTGTATTATCCTCCCTCCTTCCATTTCAAAGAAATATTAATGAAATGCTATCACACAATGAATGAATGCAGTGCATTGCATACAAATCCACCAGGCTATGGATATATATCTATATATGTATAAAAATATTTTGGCTCCTGAGCTCTGACACACAAAGAATAAAAACATCAAAAGGCAGAGTAACTCAGTGAAAAAATAAAGTTAGCCAGCAACCTCAGACAACCTTCGGTTGTATATTCTTAAGGTTTGGTAACAAGTCCATTAACCGTGAAAGCCCTATACATTGTCACTTTGAACTTCTAAACCAATACCTGACTACGTTCTTTGATCAAGAAGTAGAATATACATATATATTTCTATAAAGCTAATACTGATTAAACACAGCACAAAGGGATTAATTCACACTACTGGAAAAAAAAACATAATAGGACCCTACTTGCATATGTAACCACAGGAATTGTACATTTAAAAAAAGCTAAATGTCTTCGCTGAAGCTTTGCATCTCTCTGTAAAAATGACGATTTGGTTCAGTGAAGACACTGAGTGATTCGATGTCCATGATCGCGTGCCAAGGTTGACCTAGGCCCAGGGATACCTGCTCAATAAGGTTATGTACTGGATCCACATCCTGGTCGGCCAGTTCACCTTGGTCAAAATCAATGCTTTCTTCAGTGACTTCAAGTACTTTTAGATCAGAGCCACGAAGACGAGCAATGGCAATGAGGTTGTGTGCCCACACTGTGTAACCTTAAAAATAAGCAAAAGAGAAGCACTGTCATTTCCATGCATTTTATTTTGTCTGTTTTATAAGTTAGTCTTTTCCACAAATTTGTATCTCACTTAGCACTTTGGGGGTCCTTTGCCTTTAAAAATATGCTGAAATTTGAAAGGAAGTATGATTGCTTAGCTCAGGGAAAAGAAGACTAGAAGCTTGAAACTGTCTCCAAGAATATTACTGTGACTGGTGAACAAACAGATGCTGTAATCATATTCTGATATCATTTCAGTTAGTAAAACTGAAGACATTTAAAGTTTAAAGTATCATTTTATTGCTTTTGACATCAGGATCGTAGCAAAAAACAAAGTTTTATTTCATATGTGTGTATCTATTAACAATACATAGGGGACTTCCCTGGTGGCGTAGTGGTTGAGAATCCGCCTGCCAAGGCAGGGGACATGGGTTGAAGCCCTGGTCCAGGAGGATCCCAAATGCCACAGAGCAACTAAGCCCGTGCACCACAACTACTGAGCCTGTGCTCTAGAGCCTGCAAGCCACAACTACTGAGCCCACGAGGCACAGCTACTGAGCCCGCGTGCCTAGAGCCCGTGCTCAGCAACAAGAGAAGCCACTGCAATGAGAAGACCATGCACCGCAACAAAGAGTAGCCCCTGCTCGCTACAACTAGAGAAAGCCCACGCACAGCAACGAAGACCCAATGCAGCCAAAAATAAATAAATAAAATAAATAAAAATTTAAAAAACAAAAGAATACATAGTAAACTGGTATTTTTCATTAGTAAAAGTCATCTTCTATGGTGCTTCACAGCCCAAAGTTATAAAGTGATACTTTAAAGATAAATTGTTAATTGTCAGTAGCAAATATGTAAAGTATAAAACAGTTATGGGAATGATAGGTACTAACTTTAGAATAGTGGTTACCTCTGGAAAGGAATAAAGTTGAATAGATGGAGGAGCTTTAGCTGTAGCTAACATTTTACTTCTTAATAAAAGAAAAAAGCTTTAGGAATTTGGACCTGTTACTGAGGCTGCTGTCGCCATGTTCCTATCTGTGGTCACCTTTGCCAAGACCAAGTCAAAAACAATTCTGGTGAAAATGTTGAGCCAAGCTGGAACAGGTTTTTCCTTCAACACTAAGAGAAGCCAACTGTGGGAGAAACTGACTCTCTTGAATTATGATCCAGTAGTGAAAAAAAAAGTCCTCTTTGTGGAACAGAAAAAAAATACGCTCCCTCTAAACAATGGATTGAAAATGAATTTGATTTATAAATGAGAAGACTGAGGGCGGGATACTGATTCAGAAATTCTGCAGCGTATAAACAGGAAATGGCATGGAATCACTGCCTCCTGTGATTTGAAGGCCATTGTGAAGGAAAACAATGCAGTGAAAGAAAAAGAAAGTTCTTCATATTAGGACATATATCATTGCATCACATTTATTTATCTTTCTGGATATTTTTATAGCCCTTAATAAAACTATTAAAATAGCCTGTAAAAAAAAAAAAGAAAAAAAGAAAAAAGCTTTAGGGAATTCTCTGGTGGTGCAGTGGTTAGGACTTGGCACTTTCACTGCCAGAGTCTGGGTTCAATCCCTGGTTGGGGAACTAAGATCCCACAAGCCTCGTGGCGCAGCCAAAAAAAAAAAAAAAAAGTTTAAAAAGACTGGCTTAAATTAATTTTAAATAACCTGCCATTTCTTCATCCTATAAAAAAATCCTAATTTATTTATTACCTTCAATACTGATCTATTCTTTGCTATTACCTCTGATGACTGGCCAAATTATAAAGCAAAACTTGAAAAGCAAGATTTTTCCCGCTCAAATGCAGCTAAAAGATTAACTCAAAAATAATGAGGGCCTCCCTGGTGGCGCAGTGGTTGAGAGTCCGCCTGCCGATGCAGGGGATACGGGTTCGTGCCCCGGTCTGGGAGGATCCCATATGCCGCGGAGCGGCTGGGCCCGTGAGCCATGGCCGCTGGGCCTGCGCATCCGGAGCCTGTGCTCCGCAACGGGAGAGGCCACAACAGTGAGAGGCCCGCATACCGCAAAAAGAAAAAAAAAAAAAAAAAAAAAAAAAAAATAATGAAACAGAGATAATAAAGTATGTTTAAGATGTTCACAGAGACTTCCTATTTTGTATTCTGTAAATGTCGTAAGTTACAGAAAGGAAGTAATATGTTCTTCTAACTTGTAAGAAGAGGAATGCTCTCCAAATGAAAACAGTTCACAGTAAGATGACAGGCCTGCCAGTAAGAAAAGAACATATCCCAGCCAAGAGAACCATCATTTAAAAAATACTGTACAAATTAACATGTTGATACCTAGAATCTAGAAGATAAGGCAGTGAGCATGAAAGAAATCATACTTTCTTCTTCCTTCTGTGTTATATTTTTAAGAACTCTTATGATTAGAGAAAGAAATATATCTACTGCAGGTGGATATGTATGTATATTTTCTTAGATAATTTCAAATTCCATTTTTGTAAATACCATCAATCACATGGTAAAAGAAAAAAGTAACATGAGAGCTGGAACAAAACACTACACTTCGGGTAAAATATGACTTTCCACTTGTAAAAGTGGTATATCTTATACACGTTAAAAAGTATAAAAATCTGTATATCAACTTGTTAATAAGAGTTCTTGACAGTATAATGCCAGTGCTATCTTTTTACTGGTATAAAATGTTTTAGGTGTAATATCAATATCAAATTATAATGAACAAAAATCACCTACCATGAATTGCCAGAAGAGAGAGCTTTGTGCACCTCCATGCTAATAAAACCAACGGATCTTCATTTCGGTTGTCACTAAGATCTGGAAAACCAGACGTGTCAATCACATCATTCATTAATATAAAATGAGTGAGGAACTTGTCATACTGCCTAGATATAAGATCAACAATAGCTCCTGAAACACAAGTGATGTAGCTGTCAAAATGAATCCTCTCTAGTGGTATACTGGGTTTCAGAATCTTTAACATATCTTCACTCTTGATATCAAAAGCCATTATATAGACCCGGAGGTTGGTGCTCTTTCTTGACAAGGCTTTCCAATGCTCATCATTTGGCATGTTGTCCAGAGACTTGTGCATCACGGAAACATTGTGGACCAGGAGAGAAAGTCGCTGCAAAGGCACATGGTTGTTATCGGTTAAGACTCTTGCCATCTCAGCTGTAAAGTCACAGAAATCCAGGGCAAGTGAGCGTAGATTCACGAATTGCTCCAGTTCTACTGCGGTGATAAGGGTGCTGTTACCAGGAATATTGTTGTCCAGTAAACTCAGGTGCTCCATGGTGTTGGCAATAGAGTTTGAGAGAGATGACAGTGATGTTGGGGTTACTATTTCCAGCATAAACCCACAAGACAGCCACTTCAGTTGCCTACTATTACTAAGTATTTCTTCAAACAGCTGCTGAATTCTGTAAGGAAAACACATGCCACACGATCCTGTTAAGACTTAGCTCTAATCTTTAACACTGATTTTTTTTTTAACACTGGTTTTTGAAAATAGGGAATTAAATGGCATACAATGTTGAGATCCATTTCCTCTCATTAGTTAATTTCTGTTCAACCCACAAGTAATATTATCATTAAAATTCACATAAAAATATAATGAATAACAAGTATTAAACAGATATATTAAACATATAGAAATATGTTCTTCAAGTAAAGGAGCATTTTACAGCAGTATGGCAGAAAAGACTGATGATTTACAATTTATGTTATAGCAAAGACAAGTAGAGTAATAACAGTCTTAAATAGCAATAATTCCCAGTAAATTCTTTGATGTGTCTGAAAGATTTATGACATGGAATGGCATGTATTGATCACTGGATTTCATAGTTAAGACACTTCCAGGGTAGATGTTCTTTTCAGAAACAAGTATCATTACTCTTCTCATTGTATCTTCTAATTTTTCAGAAAAAAACCTGAAATTGTTATTAATATGAGTCCCTTTCCACTAACTATATAACTTACTGTTTAATTTTTTTGCCATCAGGGTCCACCTTGCTGAGGTATGTATTTGACAAACTTCCTTGCTGCTGTAGAACGCTTATGTCTCCAAAAAGGCTAAACTTCTGGAGGTTCCTACAAGAAAAGTAATTTAAAGTAATTTTCTAAATAATTAACATAAAAATATAAATGTTAAAAATAAAAATATGCAGAAGGGATATTCTAGAGATGTTTCTATCTTATAACTTAGAATCCAATATTCTAGAGATGTTTCTATCTTATAATTTAGAATCCAATTAAGTACTTTCAGATTGCTTTTAACATACAATGAAAAGCAATGTGATACAAGAGAAACAGCATAAGCTTTAAAGAATGAGGCATAACAATTAGTTCAGAAACTCAGTGTTTTAGTGACCAGGGAAAAGTCTTCTTAGAGTCTCTGGGATTCAATTCTTCATCAGTAATAATACTAGCTACCTTAAAGGTTTAGGGACGAATAAATAACAAAATGATACATGAAAGAACTATTTAAGCTCTAAGTTTTATATATATGTTAACTGTAATATAAAATTTCCCCAAATCAGTTAACTTAGTGTGTTGAATGCTCAAGGGTGGGGCACTACCCCGGAGATATCGTCTCAGTAAGAAATATTCTTTAACTAAAATCGAGAGAAACTTCCCCAGTTTTATGACCAAATGTATAGCTTATCAAAAAAACAAAAATAAAAATCTTTCAATTTTAGTAACTTTTAGCTACACAACGTATTTTTCTAACAGTACAATTCTAAATAAAGTAGGAGAAAGTTGATTACAGGATAAAGATTAAAAATTCCTAAATGCTACTAATTAATGGTTAAACAACAAAAATTCAACTGAGTAAATTTAAAGATCAAATTGGTTATTAAAAGATTCATGAATCGGGCAGCATCCTGTGTAGCAAATAGAAAGGAGCTCTGCAGAGCTGTAGAAAAGGAAAGGCTTTTAAAGGTGGAAAAGGGGCAGAAAAAGTAAATTATTAGCAAATAATGCACGGTTGCAGGCAATGGTCACCCTCCTAAAGGGAACTGAAGAGCCTATAGGGCAGATTACTAATGCTGACCAGGTTGACTGATTACATTCCTGGGGTAGACTGAAACTGCAATTGCGCTAGGTATTAAGTCTTAGTTTGGTGACACAGGGTTTAGTATAAGTGACTCCATTTTGGGTCTGCTGTTTCCTTTTTAACATAACCACTAGAGATTACATCTGTAACACAGAAGTTTGGGATAATTTTAATAAGAAATGTGTAATCACAGGAGTGACAAAAGAAAATTTAAGTAAACGAAAGATAACACCTCTTGATAGTATGTCACATTTTCCCAAATTAATAGCCTTAGTTTCACTAAAAAACCTGATGATTCTAAAACTTAGCTTGAAGAATAATCATTAATTCATTTATTCATTCAACCAAGTTTTCTCTGAGGGCCTACTAAATACCAGGCACTGTGTGCTCCATCAGAGACATGACACGGATCAAGCGCTGTGAAGGACAAGTACATGGTGTCATATCTTAATGGGGGTATCTGACACTGTGTAAGTCAGAAAAGGCTTCCCTAAATAAACTGATGAAAAACGGGACCTGAAGGAAATGTGGGAGCTAACCAGGAGAAGGAGCATGAGGAGACGCTGTTGTAGGGAAAAGGAAAAGCATATGCAGAGTCCCTGAAGTTGAAAGGAACAAAGTGAGCTTGAGGCACTCAAGAAAAGGAATCTAGAATACAGAGAGCATGAACATAAAGTGAAATGAGGTTGTAGAGGTAGACTGAGTTATATGCTAAACAAAAATTTCTGGTTTTTGCCTTCAAAATAATGAGATGCCCCCAAATAATTTTAAGCAGGAAATAATAATGATTAAATTTGTGTCTGGGAAATATTGCTGTAGCATTGGTATTGCCTGGCAGGAGGCAGAGTCTAAGTGGGGAGACTGGTTAAGAGAGTATTTTAGTAATAGAGATAAAAAAATGGTATCTTGAACTGGATTTTTAGTGGTAGAGGTGAAGGAAAAAGGACAGTCTCAAAACTATATTTAGTTACTAAAATGGACAGGAAAAGGTCCTGGATTAGCTATAAAGGGGTGAGAGAGAGAGAAGTCAAGAATAACTCCTAAATTTTTGAGGTTGTGGAACTGTATAGCTGGTAGAGCTTTTCATTCAGACAAGGATTCATAGAAATGAATCAGAAATTAATTAGGGTTTTGGAGGGATTACGGGGTGGAGGTGAGGTGGTAGAATAGTTAGATTATGAGCTCTATTTTGCACATGTTGAGCTTGAGTGCCTTTAAGATAGTCAAGTTAAGATGTCAAGTAGGCTATTCCAGTTCTAGAGCTGAGCAGTTATCTGGATGATAATTGAAGTCATGGATGGGGGGAATGGGGCTTAGGAAAAGAGCATAAATGAGAAGAAAAGCAGGCAAAAATTTAAGTTATGAGGAATTCCAATAATTAGAGAAGGATGAGGCTCAAAAGAAGAGGTCAGAAGTTGGAGAAAAGCCAGAAATATGGAAGTCACAGAAACCAAGGGGTAAGTGTTTTACAGAGAATAAAGTAAAGTGATCAACAGCAGAATCATGAGGTCTCATAAGATGAGGACTAGACATGTCCCTTTGGCTTAGCAACATGGTGATCAGAATGGAAGTTGTTTTGTACAGTGTGATGAGAAGAGATCAGATTGGATGTTTAGAAATAGAGATAGTGGATACAAATATTTAAAAAAATATGCTGTGAAAAGGAGTAACAGAAAGGACTAGAGAATACATAAAAGCCTCCAGATAAGAGGCAAAGGTAGAGGAGAATGGATGTGGCTTTTGATTAGCAAGATAAGGAAGGATGAAGGACTTTCATACCAGATAGTGAAGCGTACTATGTGGCCAACAATAGCAAAATCACTATTGGTATTTGCTATATATATAATTATGACTGCTTTTAAAGTATTTTCCCTTTTACCCTTTCTTTATTCTGAAGTTGCCACCACATCCATGAATTATAAAGAGGTTGATTTGCTTCTCAGAGCAGATGTTGATAACCCCTTCTAGAAAGGAAAATTTAAGACCTTGTATCTAAAAGAATATTTATTTTTGGAGAACAAGTTTTTATATAATGTAGAAAATAAAGATATTGCATTTGATTTCTAATAATATTCAGAGAGTCCTAAACAAGTCACACAATCTTAGTATTTTTCTCCTTCCAACCCAGTTCCCATTAATTATCACTGTATAACCATAACACTGTCCTTTGTGGTATTAAAACACATGTGTGAGAAGCTTTTCTTCCACAAAGGATTAAACAGCTACAAGAACTGCCTTCCCACTGTAAACAACAAGAAAAGTGGACAAAATATGTGAGACAACTGTTTTCACACACTGGACAATAAACAATATGGGACTGTGATCACTGAAGGATTGAATAAAATGAGATGAGCACTATGACTGCCTCAGATAATGGCCTGGAAAGGGTTTCCAAGCTGCTAGCTGTGCCTCTGTCATATACGGCCTTTATTGTGTTGAGGTATGTTCCCTCTATGCCCACTTTCTGGAGAGTTTTTTTTTTTTCCATAAATGAATGTTGAATTTTATCAAAACCTTTTCCTGCATCTATTGAGACGATCATATGGTTTTTATTCTTCAATTTGTTAATGTGGTGTATGACACCGACTGATTTGTGGATATTGAAAAATCCTTGCATCCCTGGGACAAATCCCACTTGATCATGGTGTATGATACTTTTAATGTATTGCTGGAGTTATTTTGCTAGTGTTTTGTTGAGGATTTTTGCATCTATGTTCATCAGTGATATTGGCCTGTAGTTCTCTTTTCTTGTGTGATACCTTTGTCTGATTTTGGTATTATGGTGATGATGGCCTCATAGAATGAGTTTGGAAGAGTTCCTTCCTCTGCAATTTTTTGTAATAGTTTCAGAGGATAGGTGTTAACTCTTCTCTAAATGTTTGGTAGAATTCACTTGTGAGGCCATCTGGTCCTGGACTTTTGCTTGTTGAGGGTCTTTAAATTACTGAGTCAGTTTCAATACCGGTAATTGGTCTGTTCATATTTTCTATTTCTTCCTGGTTCAGCTGGGAGATTGTACCTTTCTAAGAATTAATGAATTCAGTAAAGTTGTACAATACAAAATTAATATACAGAAATCTGATACATTTCTATATACTAACAATGAAATAGCAGAAAGAGAAATTAAGGAAACAATCCCATTTACCATCACATGAAAAAAAATAAAATACTTAGGAATAAACCTACCTAAGGAGTCAAAAGGCCTGTACTCCGAAAACTATAAGGAGCTGTTGAAAGAAACTGAAGATGACACAAACAGATGGAAAGATATACTGTGTCCTTGGATTGGAAGAATTAACATCGTTAAAATGATCATATTACCCAAGGCAATCTATAGATTCAATGCAATCCGTGTAAAACTACTCATGACATTTTTCACAGAACTAGAACAAAAAATTTTAAAATTTGTATGGAAACACAAAAGACCCTGAATAGCCAAAGCAACCTTGAGGAAGAACACGGCTGGAGGAATCAGGCTCCCTGACTTCAGACTATACTACAAAGCTACAGTAAACAAAACAGTATGGTGCTGGCACAAAAACAGAAATATAGATCAATGGAACATGACAGACAGTCCAGAGATAAACCCACACCCCTTGGTCACCTAATTGATGACAAAGGAGGCAAGAATATACTGGAGAAAAGACAGTCTTTTCAGTAAGTGGTGCTTGGAAAAATGGACAGCTACATGTAAAAGAATGAAATTAGATCATTCTCTAATACCGTATACAAAAATAAACTCAAAATGGATTAAAGACCTACATGTAAGACCGGATACTATAAAACTCTTAGAGGAGAACATAGGCAGAATATGACATAAATTGCAGCAATATTTTTGACATAAATTGCAGCAATATTTTTTGGATCTATCTCCTAGAATAATGGAAATAAAAACAAAAATAAACAAATGGGACCTAATTAAACTCAAAAGCTTTTGCAAAGCAAAAGGAAAGTATAAATAAAATGAAAAGACAACCCACAGAATGGGAGAAAATTTTTGCAAATAATGTGACCCACGAGGGTTTAATTTCCAAAATATGCAAACAGCTCATACAGCTCAATATCAAAAAGGCAACAATCCAATCAAAAAATGGGCAGAAGACCTAAATAGACATTTCTCCAAAGAAGACATACAAATGGCTAAGGGGCACATGAGAAGATGCTCAACACTGCTAATTATTAGAGAAATGCAAATCAAAACTACAATGAGGTACCACCTCACACCGACCAGAATGGCCATCATTAAAAAATCTACAAATAATAAATTCTGGAGAGGGTGTCAAGAAAAAGGAACCCTCCTACACTGTTGGTGGGAATGTAAATAGGTACAACCACTATGGAGAACAGTATGGAGATTACTTTAAAAAACTAAAAATAGAGCTACCATATGATCCAGCAAAAACCTGGGCATATATCCAGAGAAAAACCTTACTTCGAAAAGATACATGCACCCCAGTGTTCACTGCAGCACTATTTACAATAGCCAAGACATGGGAGGAATCTAAATGTCCACTGACAGATGAATAGATAAAGATGATGCAGTACATATATACAATGGAGTATTACTCAGGCATAAAAAAGGATGAAATAATGCCATTTGCAGCAACATGGATGGACCTAAAGATTATTATACGAAATGAAGTATGATGATATCACTCATATGTGGAATCCAATTAAAAAATGATACAAAAGAACTTATTTACAGAACAGAAACAGACTCAGATTTGAAACCAAACTTATGGTTACCAAAGGGGAAACATCGAGCGGACGGATAAATTAGGGGCTTGGGATTAACATACACAATTATATATAAAATAGATAATCAATAAAGACCTACTGTATAGTATAGGGGACTCTACTCAATATCCTGTAATAACCTATATAAGTAAAGAATCTGAAATGAATATATGTATATATATAACAATCACTGTGCTGTACAACTGAAATTAACACAGCATTGTGAATCAACTACACTCTGATAAAATTTTTTAAGAAATATAAAAAAAGACCCCCCAATATTACATAAATACATCCAAATGATACAAAAACAAGGACTTATAGGCTCTTAAGCTGAAGTCCATCCTAGAAACTGTTGGCAAAACATTGTGTTTATGTGCACTTTCTTGAGAAGGATCACTAGCTTTCATCAGCTCCTCAAAGATTAACCAAAAAAGATCAGGAACCATTGACCTAGGCCTAGAGTCCTACGGAGATGTTAAAAAACACAACAGTAAAACAACAAAAACAACAAAAACTCAAGACTTACATACATGACCTGTCCACACTTAAAATGTAATACTAACCACATTTACGAATGTATACCCCTTTTCACACCTGCCAAGTTCTAAGAGCTACTTCTCTCTGTAAGTTAAGAAAGAACAAGCAGCCATTGGCTAATGACAGAGATTACTATAAAGATTAACACAAAAGTAGTAAAAGGAGAAGCAAAATTTAAGTACATTTATGTTAAGACCAATACCTAATTTATTTTGGGCCTAGAGTGTTGAGTGTTTGTCAGTTTTGTTGGCAAGCCTTCAAATTCTAAGAAAAAGACTTTTCTATCAGAAATGCTACTTTTTAATCAACCTAAGTCAAAGCTGTCAAAAACCAAAACCGAAACCAAAACAAACCCCCATAAATTACATGGAGTTTCCCCGTTTCTGGTGAAAGTTAAAATGCTTTACTTTGGAAATTCGTAAAGAACTTTGTCATATATATAGTGTTTAATCATCCTCAAAAAATTCTAGCCCAACCTTTTCTTCACAAAAGTGCTAGACTGTCTGTCTGCTCAGTTAACCTCTCAAAGAAAATAAGGTCTCTTAGTTACTTCCCTGCTGGCGCAGTGGTTAAGAGTCCGCCTGCCAATGCAGGGGAAAACGGGTTCAAGCCCTGGTCCAGAAAGATCCCACACACTGCGGAGCAACTAAGCCTGTGCGCCACAACCACTGAGCCTGCACTCTAGAGGCTGCGAGCCACAACTAGTGAGCCCGCATGCTACAACTACTGAAGCCCGCACGCCTAGAGCCTGTGCTCTGCAAGAAGAGAAGCCACTGCAATGAGAAGCCCACATACCGCAACAAAGAGTAGCCCCTGCTCACCGTAACTAGAGAAAGCCGGTGAGCAGCAACAAAGACCAATA
Organism: Mesoplodon bidens; assembly: GCF_964165515.1. NCBI lineage: Eukaryota > Metazoa > Chordata > Mammalia > Artiodactyla > Ziphiidae > Mesoplodon > Mesoplodon bidens. The sequence continues at coordinate 118,929,533 of NC_138178.1, forward strand.
AATAAATAAATAAATAGATAGATAGATAGGCCTCTTAAATTTGGTACTTTTTTTTTTGGTACTGTTCATACTAGTTCCCAGGGTGATTTCAATTTAGGATTATCTAAGGATAATTTATATTTCTAGGCTGTATTTTCCTGTAAAACCTACATAAATACCAAGTAAAACTCTAAGCAAATGGGCAAATTTCATTTACTTTGTTGGATTCTTTCACAGATAACCTGGTATAAGATTAATATAATAATGGAAGTCTTAATTGTTTCCTATTTTCTTTTCTTTAAAGATTTTTTTTGAAGTGGACCATTTTTAAAGTCTTTATTGAATTTGTTACAATACTGCTTCTGTTTTATGTTTTGGTTTTTTGGCCATGAGGCATGTGGGATCTTAGCTCTCCGACCAGGGATTGAACCCTCACCCCCTGAATTGGAAGGTGAAGTCCTAACCACTGGACCGTCAGGGAAGTCCCCCTATTTTCTATTTTTTCTTTTTTTTTTCTTTTCCCCTATTTTCTTTTTAATGAAGAATCTTCTTGCTTCTGAGTCAGAAGCCCTTCGCATATGAAAATAATTATAAATGCAAAGGAGTACTGCCGAAATACAGGGTAATTTGTTTCAGATTCAAGTGGGGAAGTGGGTGGAAAGCATATGGAATTTATAAATTTCTTTTGTCTATTAAGAATGCAGGCTAGTTAAATCCTGGTATTTTACAATCCCGTATTTTCTTCAAATAAAACCAAGATAATTCTCATGTCATGGACTAATACACAAAGTTGACTGCGATATAAACAATATCAAGGCTAACCATGCTTTGGTACACTAAGTTTAATTCTCTGAAAACAAACTATCAGAAGATGCTTTATTGGTCTAATAATCTTTTAGAGAAGAATTTTAAACATACATACACATCTTTTTTTATTTTTAAAGTAATTTTAGATTCATGGCAAAATTGATCAGAAAGTACAGATTTCCTACGTTTATACCCCCTACTTCCATACACACATAACCTCCCATTATCAACATCCCCCACCAAAGTGGTATATTTGTTACAATTGATGAATTTACATTTAAACATCAATATTATCCAAAGCCCATAGTTCACATTACAGTTCACTCTCCATGCTGTACCTTCTATGAGTTTGGACAAATGCAAAGTGACATGTATACATCACTACAGTATCATTCAGAAAAGCTTCACCACCCTAAAAAATCCTCTGTGCTCCACCTAGTCCTCCCTCTATTCCCTCTAGCCCTTGGCAACTACTGATATTTTTACTGTCTCCATAGTTTTGTCTTTTCCAGAATGTCATATAGTTGGAACCATTCAGTATATATCCTTTTTACGCTGGCTTCTTTCACTTGCTAATATGCATTTAAGTTTCCTCCATGTCTTTTCATGGCTTGATAGGTCATTTTTTTTTTCTAGTGCTGAATATTATTTCACTGTCTGGACATACCAGATTATTTATCCATTCACCTACTTAAGGGCATCTTGGATGTTTCCAAGTTTTGGCAATTAGAAACAAAGCTGCTATAAACACCTGTGTGCTGGGTTTTGTGTGGACAAAAAAAGTTTTTATTTATTTTTTATTTTTTTAAATATTTATTTATTTATTTTTGGCTGTGTTGGGTCTTCGTTTCTGTGCGAGGGCTTTCTCTAGTTGTGGCAAGCGGGGGCCACTCTTCATCGCGGTGCGCGGGCCTCTCACTATCGCGGCCTCTCTTGTTGCGGAGCACAGGCTCCAGACACGCAGGCTCAGTAGTTGTGGCTCATGGGCCCAGTTGTTCCACGGCATGTGGGATCTTCCCAGACCAGGGCTCGAACCCGTGTCCCCTGCATAGGCAGGCAGACTCTCAACCACTGCGCCACCAGGGAAGCCCCCCAAAAAGTTTTTAATTCCTTTGGGTAGGATCATGATTTTTGGATCATATGGTAGGAGGAGAATTAGTGGTGTAAGAAACTGCCAAACTGTCTTTCAAATTGAAGTGGCTGTACCATTTTGCATTCCCACAAACAGTGAATGAGAGTTCCTGTTGCTCCACATCCTCATCAGCATTTGGTGTTGTCAGTGTTCTGGATTTTGGTCATTCTAATAGGTGTGTAGTGGCGTCTCGTTGTTTTAATTTGACATATGATGTGGAGCACCTTTTCACATGCTTATTTGCCAATTATATATCTTCTTTGATGAGGTGTCTATTAAGGTCTTTGGCCCACTTTTTAGTAGGGTTGTTTGCTTTATTATTATTGAACTTTAGGAGCTGTTTGTATATTTTGGACAATAGACCTTTAACAGATGTCTTTTATGAATATTTTCTCCCAGTCTGTGGGTTTTCATTCCATTGACAGTGTCTTTCACAGACTGAAATTTTTAATTTTAATGAAGTCCAGCTTATCAATTCTTCTTTTCATGGATCATCCCTTTGATATTGTATCAAAAGAGTTATCACCAAACCCTAGATCATCTAAGTTTTCTCCTGTTATCTTCTAGGAGTTGTTTTGTGTTTTACACTTAGGTCTGTGATCCTAAGTTGAGCTAATTATTGTGAAACATGTAAAGTCTGTGTCTTGATTCTTTTTTTCCCCCCAATGTGAAGGTCCAGTTGTTCCAACACTATTTGTTGAAAAGACTATATTTCTCTATTATATTGCCTTTGCTCCTTTGTCAAAGATGAGTTGACTTTATGTGTGTCTATTTCTGGGCTTTCTATTCTGTTCCACCTATTTATCTAGATTTTCATCAATTCCACAGTCTTTTTTTTTTTTTTTTTTTTTTTTTGCGGTATGCGGGCCTCTCACTGTTGTGGCCTCTCCCGTTGCGGAGCACAGGCTCCGGACGCGCAGGCTCAGCGGCCATGGCTCACGGGCCCAGCCGCTCCGCGGCATATGGGATCCTCCCGGACCGGGGCACGAACCCGTATCCCCTGCATCGGCAGGCGGACTCTCAACCACTGCGCCACCAGGGAGGCCCAATTCCACAGTCTTGATTAGTATAGTTTACAGTAAGTCTTCAAGTCAGGTAGTCTTAGTCCTCTGACTTTGTTCTTCTCCTTCAATGTTGTCTTGGCTATTCTAGATCTTTTGCTTCTTCTTATAAACTTTAAAATAAGTTGTCATATATACACACATATGTATGTATACAACATATATACAATACCCTTAAAATTTTTTTCTTTACCATGTTACCCAGGAATGAAATTGCTGGATCATATCATAGTTCTATTTTTAATTTTTTGAGGAACCTCCATACTGTTTTCCATAGTGGGCCCATCCCAACAGTGCATGGAGGGTCCCCTTTTCTCCATATCCTTGCCAATACTTGTTATTGTTGCCTTTTTGATAAGAGCCATTTTGACAAGTGTGAGGTGATATCTCATTGTGGTTTTGATTTGCATTTACCTGATGATTAGTGATGCTGAACATTTTTCATGTAGCTGTTGGTCATCTGTACGTCTTCTTTGGAAAAATGTCTGTTCTGCTCCTCTGCCCATTTTATAATTGGGTTGTTTGTTTTTCTGATGTTGAGTTTTATGAATTCTTTGTATATTTTGGATATTAACCACATATGGGATATCTCATTTGTGAATATCTTCTCCTATTTAGTTGGCAGCCTTTTTGTTTTGTTGATAGTTTCCTTCGCTGTGCAAAAGCTTTTTAGTTTGATGTAGTCCCATTTGTTTATTTCTGCTTTTGTTTCCCTTGCCTGAGGAAACATATGCAAAAAAATATTGCTAAGATTGATATCAAAGAGCATACTGCCTATGTTTTCTTCTAGACTTTTTATGGTTTCAGGTCTTACATTTAAATCTTTAATCCATTTTCAGTTTACTTTTGTATATGGTTTGAAAAAATAGTTCAGTTTGATTCTTTTGCATGTAGCTGTCCAGTTTTCCCAACACTGAAAAGGCTGTCTTTATACATCTTCCCATTGTATATTCTTAGCTTCTTTGTTGTAGGCTAGTTGATCATATAAGTGTGGGCTCATTTCTGAGCTTTCTGTTTTGTTCCATTGATCTATGTGTCTGCTTCTGTGCCAGCACCATACTGTTTTGAGTACTGTAGCTTTGTAGTATAGTTTGAAATCAAAGAGTGTGATACTTCCAGCTTTGTTCTTCTTTCTCAAGAATGCCTTGGCTATTCGGTGTCTTTGTGTTTCCATACAAATTTTAGAACTGTTTATTCTAGTTCTGTGAAAAATGTAATTGGTATTTTGATAACTATTGCACTGAATCTGTAAATTGCTTTGGGTAGCATGGTAACAATACTGATTCTTCCAATCTATGAGCATTCTCTTTGTGTCATTTTTCACTGTTTTTCATCAATGTCTTACAGTTTTTGGAATACAGGTCTTTCACCTCCTTAGTTAGATTTATTCCCAGTTATTTCATTTTTTCTGATGTGATGGTAAATGGGACTGTTCTCTTAATTTCACTTTCTGATAGTTCATTGTTGGTATATAAAAAGTAACATTTCTACACATTAATTTTGTATCCTGCAACTTTACTGAATTCATTGATGAGTTCTAATAGGTTTTGGTGGTGTCTTTAGGATTTTCTATATATAGTATCATGTCATCTGCAAACAGCGACAGTTTTACTTCTTCTTTTCCAGCTTGGATTCCTTTCATTTCTTTTTCTTGTTTGACTGCTGTGGCTAGGACTTGGACTATTATGCTGAATAAAAGTGGTGAGAGTGGGCATCCTTGTCTTATTCTTGATCTTAGAGGAAATGCTTTCAGCTTTTCACTGTCTGATGATAAGCTGTGGGCTTGTCATATATAGCCTTTATTTTGTTCCTTCTATACCCACTTTGTGGAGAGTTTTTTACCATAAACGGATGTTAAATTTTGTCAAAAGCATTTTCTGCATCTATTGAGATGGTCACACGATTTTTATTCTTCAATTTGTTAACGTATTGTAATCACATTGATTGATATATGGATAATGAACCATTCTTGCATCCCTAGGATAAATCCCACTTGATCATGGTGTATGATCCTTTTAATGTATTGTTGAATTCAGTTTGCTAATATTCTGTTGAGGACTTTTGCATCTGTGTTGATGAGTGATCAACACAGAAATTAGAAAATTACTGTGGCCTGTAATTTTCTTTTCTTGTGGTGTCATTTTCTGGTTTTGGTATCAGGGTGGTGTCTTTTTCTGACTTTGGTATCAGGATGCTGCTGCCCTCATAGAATGGGTTTGGAAGTGTTCCTTCCTCTGCAATTTTTTGGAACACTTTGAGAGCATAGGTGTTAACTCTTTTCTAAACATTTGGTAGAATTCACCTGTGAAGCCATCTGGTCCTGGACTTTTGTTTATTGGCTGTTTTTTAAAAAAATGAAATTCAGTTTCATTACTAGTCACTGGTCTGTTCATATTTTCTACTTCTTCTTGGTTCAGTCTTGGGAGAGTGCACATATATAGGAATTTGTCCTTTTCTTCTAGCTTGTCCACTTTGTTGGTGTATAGTTGTTTGTAGTAATCTCTTAGGATCCTTGTATTTCTGTAGTGTTTGGTTGTAACTTCGCCTTTTTCATTTCTGATTTTATTGATTTGGGCCCTCTCTCTTTTTTCTTGCTGAGTCTGGCTAAAGGTTTATCAATTTTATTTATCTTTTCAAAGAACCAGCTCTTAGTTTCATTGATCTTTTATATTGTTTTTTCAGTCTCTATTTCATTTATTTCTGCTCTGACCTTTATTATTTATTTCCTTTTACTGACTTTAGGTTTTGTTTTTTCTTCTTTTTCTAGTTTCTTTGGGTGTAAGTTTAGGTTGTTTGAGATTTTTCTTGATGAGTCTGGCTATAGGTTTATTCAAAACCACACATATATTATTATTCCAATTTTGTAAAAGGATGTTTCACATTTTACTAGAATTACCTCTGGTGAATTTTTACTTTAGATTAGCTTTACATAGCTTTCACCTTCATAAGAGCTTAATTCACATCAAAATCTTTAAAAAAAATCAATGCCCTGCATGGTAGTAAAATTTAACAAGTTAATATAAGGAGACTGTCTGGAAGATCTCTGTTTTAGTTCCAGGTATACAATACTGAGTTCTTTCCTGCACAATGTCCACAACATGCCTTTGCTCAAAAGGCAGGTAAAAAAAACATACTGGGAAAACAGTTCAGTTGGTTAGAAATATTTTCTTTCATCTTAATTCTTCAAATCAACTTAGCTCTGTTCCTATGGTAATATTAATAGGATACAACCTACTTAATAGTCCCTTTGCAAATCCTAAGATGTGCTGTGAAAGAGCACAAAATCATAAAGTGTTTGATAATCAATCTTTCTAATACTATTGCAAAAAGAGAATGAATTTCTTCAACCTAATTGCATTCTTCTTTAATCCTATTTTTAAAAGTTATCAGTTCCGGATTCAGAGTGAAGTCAGATTGTTAAGTACTTATAATTTAGAAACTTAGTCTACAGACTTCTCTCCTACTCTTTGCTCATTCACTTGTCAAAATATGTATTGTGTGCCAATTACATGAAAAGTTATTGTGATTAAGTTACAAATGTCTATGAGTTTAGACTCTTAGAGTGGAAATAAAGGTTTTAAAAAGACTAATTTAAAAAAAATCAGGTGAGACTAAAGAATTATCAACAACTTTGTTAAGTGTATTAATGCCACTGTGGTTATATATAAAAATGTCCATAATTTTCAGAATTTTATATTGAAGTGTGCAGTGTAAAATGACATCTATATCTTGGATTTCCTTTCAAATACTTCAGTACAGATAAAAGAAAGCAAACGTGGCAAAAATCTTTAAATACTGAATCTGAGTGATAGGTTCACTGTCTAGTTTTTGTGTGTGTTCAAAAATTTCATTAAAAAATTAGAAAAAAAGGCAGTTATTTCTCTAATTGTGTAAATGGCAAGCTCACTTAACTACTCTGTGTCTCAGTTTCACCATCCTTAAAATAGAGATAATACTGCTGCCTACCTCATATGGTTGTTCAATACTGCTGTTTCTCTGGGAGAACTAGTTTAGGATTTTAAGGACCATCAAGAACACATCCACTCAGCTCTCTGCAGTACTGGCAATATGACTGGACCTTACCCAGCCCCATGAACATGGTGGTGACTCTACTACGACTTTGGTATGGAGAAGGTGTGTGGCTTGAGAAGGTGGATCTAAGATACAGAAGATCAAAGTTTGTTGCCTCAGGTGAAGCCTTTCTTCTTTGCCTTGAACCAAAGTTGCTTTTGTGAGGTTTCTAAGAATGAGATTCTTTTTGGAAGTTACCAGCAACATCTGAGTAACAAACCAGGTTAAAAGGTAGCTCAAGTGTGGCCCCTGTTTCCTGCTTTTTCCTTGTCCACTTAAGAGATGTAATAGAAGAGTACACATGATGAGTTTCCGGATAGAAAAACAGATTTACCTGACCTAGCATTAACAGTGATAAGACCAGTGATTTGGGACAAAGGAAGGGAAGAAGCCTTGTGCAGAGTACCACTTACTTATTCTTTTCCACTTAGTCCTACCATCTTGAACCCACAGCCCATATGTGGGCCAGACTTAGGCAAATTCCAAGGAGTAATGGGTTCACATGAAGCAGGAAAGTGAGGGAGGAGAAGAGGAGAAAAAAAAAATCCAAATGACTGCAGTAAGGAAGGCCAAGAAGTTTCTGGGGAAATTCAACAAACTGATTCTAATTTACGTAAGGCCTATATGAACCGGGACCTGCTTGAAAGTATTTGGTGGTAAAGGAGCTAAATATCAAAGATAAGCCATGCTTTCAGAAAATAAACTGTGTCCAAAGCCTAGGTATTTCCTTTTTTTTCTTTTTTTCTTCTTTTTTTTTTAAACACAAAAGGACAAAATGAATAAAAACAGCCAAAGGAAATATCCTTATAGATATATTTAGGGAGTAGCAATTAAAAGAGCACTGTAATGTTAGCTGAACAATTGTATCTAATTTTTCATACTTACATTCTACTTCTAGAAGGCCTCCAGATAAAAATAAATACAGAATCAGACTACTTACCACTTCCACTGCTCCCACCCTGGTCCATGCCACCATCATGTCTTGTCTGGGTTACTGCAATAGCCTCATAACCAGCTCATTGCTTCTACACTTGTCCTGCTACAAACTATTCCCAAAAAAGCAGCTAGAATATTCCTTTTGAACTATTAGATCATGTCACTCCTTGTCGCAAAGCCCTTTCATGGCTCCTCATGTCAGTTAGAGTCAAAGTCTTTATAAAGCCCAATAAAGGCCTACTGATGTCCATATCACCTCTCCCTCTTACTTGGCTGACTTTTCTACATCTCACTGGTTCTATGCTGTTTTACTTAACCATGCCAGTCATAGTCCCACTGCAGAGCCACTCCTCCACTTACTGCTACTTCTCCCAGGAATCACTTTCCAGAGAGAGACACACACATGGCTTAGTCCCTCCCTTCCTTCAAATACTACTTCAGCAGTTACGAACTTCCTTAAATTCCCCATTTTACACAGCAACACTCCTTCCCACCTCCACCATTCCCATCTCCCTTCACTGGTTCAGTTTGTGTCATAGCATGTATTACCAACTGTAATACTATATATTTTATTTATTTGTCTTGTTTTTCCACTAGAATAAACTCAATGATGGCACAGCTTTTTAATTAATGCTGTATCCCCAGTCATTAGAACAAGGCCTGGCATTCAATAAATATATTGAATAGTTTACTTACCTTAATTCATGACAAAAACTAGGGGCTTTTTATCTATACCTCACACATCACGGATTTATAGTGTAGATCAGTTTTCAGGTACATTATACACTAGGAATACCTCTAAAATAACATATTTGCTCAGAGAAGTGAAAATTCTCTTCCCAAGACCTGTGATTTGCACTTATCTTTTCAACCATAGTTTTTATACACATAGTATATTAATATACATACTTAAGTTGTATAAAAAACATACAACTTAAAAAACTGGACAACCTAGAAGAAATGGGTAAGTTTCTAGAAACACAGAGCCCACCAAAATTGAGCCAAGAAGAAACATAATTTGAACAGACTGATCACTAATGATGAACACAGAACCTGTAATAAAAAAAAAAAAACTCCCTGCAAACAAAAGTCCAGGACCAGACAGCTTCACTGGAGAATTCTACCAAACATACAAATAAGAACTTATACCTGTCCTTCTCATACTATGTCACAAGATTGAAGAGGAGGGAACACTCCCAAGTTCATTCTGTGAAGCCACCATCACCCTGATACCAAAAGCAAACAAAGACACTACTAAAAAAGATTACAGGCCAGTATCTTTGATGAAAATAGATGCAAAAATTCTCAAAAAAAATCAGCAAACCAAATCCAACAACACATATAAAGGATCATACACCATGATCAAGTTGGATTCATTCCAGGGTCACAAGGATGGTTCAACGTATGTACATCTATCAACGTGATACACCGCATTAGCAAAAGGAAAGACAAAAACTACATGATCATCTCAATAGATGCAGAAAAAGCATTTGACAAAATTCAACACACATTCATGATAAAAACTCTCACCAAAATGGGTATACAAGGAACTTATCTCAACATAATAAACGCCATTTACAACAAACTCACAGCCAACATAATACTCGACAGTGAAAAACTGAAAGCCTTTCCACTAAATTCAAGAATAAGACAAGGATGCCCACTCTCACCATTTCTATTTAATACTGTACTAGAAGTCTTAGTGACAGAACTCAGACAGGAAAAAGAAACAAAAGGTATCCAAATTGGAAGAGAAGAGGTAAAACTGTCACTACTTGCAGGTGATAAGATACTCTACATAGAGAACCCTAAAGTCTCCATACAAGAAATATTAGAATAAGTGAATTCATCAAGGTAGCAGGATACAAGATTAATTTACAGATATCTGTTGCATTCCTTTACACAAACAATGAAATATCAGAAAAAGTAAAAAAAATCCCATTTAAAATTGTGACAAAAAAAAATCTAGGAATGAGCCTAATCAAGGAGGTGAAAGACTTATACACTGAAAACTACAAAACACTGATAAAGGAAACTGAAGTTGCTTAAAAGAAATGGAAAGGTATCTCATGCTCTTGGGTTGGAAGACTTAATATTGTTAAAATGGCCACACTATCCAAAGCAATCTACAGATTTAATGTGATTCCTATCAAAATACCCATTACATTTTTCACAGAACTAGAACAAATAATCCTAAAATTTTTATGGAACTACAGAAGACGCAGAATTGCCAAAGCAGTCCTGAGGAAACAGAACAAAGCTGGAGGGATAACCGTTCCAGACTTCAGACAATACCACAAAGCTACAGTAATCAAAACACAATGGTAGTGACACAAAAACAGACATATAGATCAATGGAACAGAAAAGAGAGCCCAGAAATAAACCCACACACCTATGGTCAATTAATCTACAACAAAGAAGGCAAGAATATACAGTGGAGAAAAGAGAGACTCTTCAACAAGTGGTGTTGGGAAAGCTGGACAGCTACATGTAAATCAATGAAGTTAGAAAACTCCCTCACACCATACACAAAAATAAACTCAAAATGGTTTAAAGACATTAGTATAAGACATGACACCATATAACGCTTAGAAGAGAACATAGGCAAAATATTCTTGGACATAAACTGTGGCAAAATATTCTTGGACATTAACTGTAGCAATATTTTCTCAGATCAGTCTCCCAAGGCAAAGAAATAAAAGTGAAAAAAAACAAATGGGACCTAATCAAACTTAAAAGCATTTGCACAGCAAAGGAAACCATCAACAAAACCAAAAGACAACCTGTAGAATGGGAGAAAATATTTGTAAATGATGTGACTGACAAGGGGTTAATCTCCAAAGTATACAAACAGCTCATACAACTCAATATCAAAAAAACCCAAACAACCCAATAAAAAAATGGGCAGAAGACCTAAACAGACAGTTCGGTAGAGGTCTTCTTAGACCTAAGAAGACATTCAGATGGCCAAGAGGCACATGAAAAGATGTTCAACATCACAAATTCTTAGGGAAATGCAAATCAAAACTACAATGAGATACCACCTCACACCAGTCAGAATGGCCATCATCAAAAAGTCTACAAACAATAAATGCTGGAGAGGGTATGGAGAAAAGGGAACCCTCCTGCACTGTTGGTGGGAATGTAAATTGGTACAGCCACTATGGAGAACAGTATGGGAGGTTCCTTAAAAAACTAAAAATAGATCTACCATATGATCCAGCAATCTCACTCTTAGGCATATGTCTGGAAAAGTGAAAACTCCAATTTGAAAAGATACAAGTACCCCAATGTTCATAGCAGCACTATTTATAAAAGCCAAGACATTGGAAACAACCCCAGGGCCCATCAACAGATGACTGGTTTAAGAAGATGTGGCATACATACACAATGGAATATTACTCATCCATAGAAAAGAATGAAATATTGCCATTTGCAGCAACATGGATGGACCTAGAGAATATCATGCTAAGTAATTCAGATAGAGAAAGACAAATATTATATGTTATCACTTACATGTAGAATCTAAAAAATAATACAAATGTATCTATATATAAAACAGAAACAGACTCACAGACATAGAAAACAAACTTATGGTTACCAAAGGGGAAAAGGAGGCGGGGAGGGATAAATTAGGGGTATGGGATTAACAGATACAAACTACTATACATAAAATAAGTAGGCAACAAGGATATACTGTACAGCACAGGGAACTATATTCAATATCTTGTAAAAACCTATAATGGAAAATAATCTGAAAAAATATACAAGTGAATCACTTTGCTGCACACCTGAAACTAACAATATTATAAACCAACTATACTTCAATAAAAAAATTTAAAAAATAAAAAAACACACACCACTTCAATATATATATATATAAATTTCATATGATATTGCTTATATGTGGAATCTAAAAAAAAGGGTACAAATGAACTTATCTACAAAACAGATATAGAGTTACAGATGTAGAAAACAAACCTATGGTTACCAGGGGATTGGGGGGGGTGGGGATAAATTGGAAGACTGGGATTGACATATACACACTACTATATATATTCAGTAAAATAGATAACTAATAAGGACCTACTGTATAGCACAGGGAACTCTACTCAATACTCTGTAATGGCCTATATGGGAAAAGAATCTAAAAAAGAGTGGATATATGTATATGTATAACTGATTCACTTTGCTGTATACCTGACTACTAACACAACATTGTAAATCAACTAAACTCCAAAAAAAATTTTTTAAAAAATCACTGAAAAGAGATCTTATTCTCTTTCTAGCGTAAGAATTTTCCTATGACTCAAACAACCAACACAATTTCTGACAGCCTTTTACAAAAACCTACAACATATAGATTCAATGTGTTAGATTGGACAATTCTTTGAAAACAATATTAACATCCTATGAGCTTAAGAAAGATTCTTCAAGGTCTAACTGCAGAGTGCTGAACACTCTTCATCTTTCTCTGGGATTTCTATTGGACTGTTTAGTACAACTGAGACCCAAAGGCTTCTGATGTCTTGGTCATGAAGACCTTTTTTCTCTTCTGTGGTTCAGAATTGGCAAACTTTATCCGTGGCAGAAACTCTAGTATGTTTCCTTTCATTTCAGAGGATCCAAAATTATTTATTTGATGTAATAAGTAGTATCAGTGTAAAAATGTGAAACACAGCCACCTTAAATTAGAGTTAATACAGCTAAGTTTAATTAACTACGGAAAAGGAGAATATATAAGAAATTGGTACTTTAAAAAGATGCACTTAAAACGGTTGAAGTCTTTCTCAATGATGTAAAGGAGCTCACAGAATGCAATTTTTTTTCCTTTTCTAAACTGATAAAAGCTAAAGTAATCTACATCATTGCATGAAATTCTTTCAGATCACTTCTAATTTTCTTAGTCTATGTTCAATATCAAATGTGTTTACAGTCACATAACACTTTTTGATAACATATTTCCTCCTCTCAGAAACGTTAATGAATGTCCACAGCCAAATCAAACAAAGAAAAAAAAAACACTTTAGAGAAGTGCTGTCCAACAGAACTTTCTGCCATGCTGAAAATGCTCTATTCTATGCTGTCCAAAATGGTAGCCACTAGCCACATATGGCTATGGAGCACTTGAAATGTGGCAAGTAAAACTAACTGAATCTTTAATTTTATTCAAGTAATTAAAATTTAAATAGCTATATGTGGCTAGTGGCACAGCTTTAGAGATTCCAGAAATAAGTCACGGGCCTATAATAGTATTCCTTATTAGCTTTCTTAGGATCCATTAATTAAAAGTAATTTCCCAGAATTTGCTTTACAAATTCACTTACTTAATTACCATCTAAGAATTATCATCATCCTCAAATCCCAGATGTTATTAAAAAAAGGTTTATTTAAATAAGACTGACATTTAAAATTGTTATTTAACATATTATTAAAAGATAATTTTTTTTTTTTGCGGTACGCGGGCCTCTCACTGTTACGGCCTCTCCCGTTGCGGAGCACAGGCTCCGGACGCGCAGGCTCAGCGGCCATGGCTCACGGGCCCAGCCGCTCCGCGGCATGCGGGATCTTCCCGGACCGGGGCACGAACCCGTGTCCCCTGCATCGGCAGGTGGACTCTCAAGCACTGCGCCACCAGGGAAGCCCTAAAAGATAATTTTAACAGTACTAAGGACAACAAAACTGAGTGAGTTTTACAGAGAAATGATGAAAAATATTTGATTCTTCCCTTCCTCTATCTACATCCCAGCAGCAAGTCTTCTTGGCTCTACTTCCAAAATATATTCCAAATCCATTCACTTTTTAAAATCTTCTTTTGCTCCACCATACTCCAGGCTACCATCATCTCTTGCCTAGATTATTGCAACGGCTTCCCTTTAGTCTCCCTGCTTCCTCTCTAGTCATTCTTAAAATTTATTCATTACACAGCAACCAGAGTGATTGTCTTAAAATGCAAATTAGATCACTTTACGCTTGTCCTTAAAATTTTTTCAATGACTTCTTCTATTCTTAGGATATAGTCCAAACTTTATTCCACAAGCCCACCTAACCAGCACCATTCCTTCCTCCTGCTACATCTCAGAGCTCATTGTGACACCACTTTTCACCCTTCACATGGTCCTGCCATATTTTCTTTCGTAGTGCTTCAACAGGCCCAAAATTTGTCTGGCCTAAGGCGTTGGTGCTGTTTTTTTCTGCTTGGAATGCTATTTTCTCAGATCTTCATATTGGTGACTCTTGTCGTTCAGGCTGCAGCTCAAATGTCCTTTTCAGAAGAGGTTTTTCCCTCACCACTCTATCTCATTTTGCCACCTAGTCACTATTACATAGTCCTCTTTTATTTTCAGATTTTCTTTTACTTTCACAACCGAAATAATCTTTGTTTACTTGTTTCTGCCTATCTTTTCCCTCTGGAATGTTGAATCCATGGAAACAGGGAGCTTGTCTTCACTGCTTTGGCACATAGTAAGCTCTCAATATTTGGAGGGAAAAAAACTAAACTTTTTTATAACTATCACCTTAGGTCATACATAAATTGATCAAATCGGGTGAACTCTTTCAAGGCTGCCTCGGAACTAACACATTCAAATGGAAATAATTTAATCCCTTCATTCAAAAGCTGCTCAACAGCTTCTTTTAACACAGAAAAAATATTTTACTTTGACAATCTTTTGTTGAGTTTCATCTTCCTATCCTCTATCAGTTCTCTGTCATGTTAAGAATGGACCTATGGACTAAAGAGTGCCCTAATTCCTCTCAGCAGCCCTCAGAGGAGATTAGTTTCTTCAGCAGGTTAGTCTCCTTCCTTCTCAATGACCTTGAAGCTGTCCCCATGGAGCCACTTTAAATTGTCAGTTTTTTTTTTTTTTTCTTTTTGCGGTATGCGGGCCTCTCACTCTTGTGGCCTCTCCCGTTGCGGAGCACAGGCTCCGGATGCGCAGGCCCAGCGGCCATGGCTCACGGGCCCAGCCGCTCTGCGGCATATGGGATCCTCCCAGACCGGGGCACGAACCCGTATCCCCTGCATCAGCAGGCGGACTCTCAACCACTGCGCCACCAGGGAGGCCCAAATTGTCAGTTTTAAGGTAAGGAGTCTGTTGGGTATCTCTTCATCCAAAAAAGGTTTATGCAAAATATTTATATAATCCAGGAAAGCATAAACCAGATGATGACAAAGTACCTATGCCTACTGTTTAAGAATAAGTATTTTTAGTGACTGAGTCTATTAGCTATTATTATCATAAATCTTATTGTCCATGAAGTTTCATTTTTCCTAAGGAGTCTGGAATACAGCATTTTAATAGGCAGTACTCAACTTGACAGGTTAAATCCTAAAAATGCATATTTAAATTTGTTGTTTTGAACTGCTAAGTACAATTTCCTGTAGAACAATTATAGAAGAAACTCAGCCGATTTAACCTCTAACACAGTTGAATGAGTACTTATTTTATTTCTGCTCTTACTGTTGATCAAGAAGGTAGGTATCCTAGCCCCCTGTAGAGAAGTGAGCTCTGAAGGCAGAGGACTGTATTTTACCCTCTGCGAGGCATTTTTGTACCTCTTTGATACTCATCACTTGTTTCTAACACCTAAGATATTGGTAAGGTGGCTATAGTCACTCTTGAGAGTACGTGTGTATATGAAACCCAGGAATCAAGCAAAACAAAATGCCAATTATCCTCTCAGAACAATACCCTTGAAAAGTTCCCACAGTTCAAGGTTATGGCTTTAGTTCTTTTCTTTAAAGACATGAAAATAACTGAATACAACAAAGTAACAGTCTGAATTGTATGAATTGTTTAAAGAAATTCAACAGAAAGCCTGGAAACATAAAGCTTGTGACTTGGTAGGTTTCATATCCCCCTTTTCTACCTACAAAATGGTAGAAATCATAAAGAAAAACCGCTGTAAATTTAACTTGAAAATGTAAAGAACAATGTCAAATGTTGATGTGTTGTACCACTGTTTTGCCTATATAACCTATCCATCCAGTTTTTAAAACACTTAAAAGGAACCAGGCACTTTGCAAGACTTCTTCTTACTTGGACAAAAGACACACATTTTTAGATGGCTGCTCAGAACTCTTATCTGATCTCAAGAAAAATCTAATTGATACTTGCTGAATTCAAACCATCCCCCCCACCCCCACATTGGTCTCATCAGTAGTAAGTGCTCCCTGACTGAATCTTTCTAACTTCTAGGTCAGTTGGGCCTCGAGCCGTACATTCAACTCTGACAAAGCGTCTCCAACCTGATCAAGACCAACTTACAGCCTTGAACAGCCTCTTTTGCCACATAAAATCAAAGTAATGAAATGAAATGGCTTGGTGTGAAAAGCTGGGGAAATACACAGCCCACTGGAATGATGGAGCCATGCTCCAGATACAACTTGGAGCTATATGCTTATCTCCCACCCTTGTGATTCAAACACAGAATTAAGAATATATATCTATCTATCTCACCTAGCATTAAACCAGGACCTTCACTCCACCCTGTTCAACATAATGTATTTATTGCAAAAGGAAAAACACTGCTCTTAGAGAAAAACAATGCTGTATGACAATGTGCACATCACTTGCTTCAGTTTCGTTTCTATAAAATAGGGATAATAATAGTTGTCCCGACTAACTCACAGGGTCATTGAAAGGATCAAATAAGATAGTGAATGTGAAAGTACTTGCAAACTGCTAAACTATTATTGCTAAGTCGCTCCTTTTTTGAACTTCTGAGCTTTCCTCTACCTCATAGTTTAATTGCAAGGTTAATTAGAATATCCAGATACAGAAAATCTACATTAATAGGATTTTGGAGAGGGCGGTAGATAAATAATGGAAAATACTGATTAGGACAATGGGCCAGAACATAGGAAGTTAGCCTCAAAATTACAGTAAAGTCTTGATGCAAAACCACTACCGTTAGGGCTTACTCTTTGCAGACACCGGCCAGTTCCCCCAACACACGCAAATACCAAGCTGTACTGTGCTACTTTTAGGTGAATCACTGGGGATAAGCTGAGTCTGGAGGTGCAAAGGGGAGGGACTTCCAGTCCTGATGATCAGGCTGTTCCCCAATCCCTTTAACAAACACTCCTCCTACTCTTTGTGCCTGGCCTAGTTAATCAAAACTATTCCCGGTAAGAAAATGGCTGTCAAAGATTTTTTGCAAGGAGAGTCTTGTAACTATGAGAAACCAGTAGCATACCTACTCCTTCCCCCACCACGAACTATTTTGAATGGATAGATTCAGAAACAAACAAAAAAAACCGGATTATGGTTTGTTTCTCCCAAGACTCACTCTGGGCCTCACCCTCCAAGCTTCAGCTCTCCCATCTGTAAAATGAAGAATGACGGCGCCTGTCAACTCCATCCCACTGCTACCGAAAGGATGGATGAGACAGTGCCTGGAAGGCGCCAGGAGTGCTGTCTGATAAACACTAAGTCCTTCACTGTTTGTAAAGTATTAAGAGTCCTGTTACGCCCTCCCACCTCAAAGGAATCGCCGGATTAGAACTGACACCCCCAGTCACTGAAAAAAGCAACGCTTAAGCGGGCGGGGCGTATCCGCACTGAATCTGTTTCGAGGTGTGAGAAAGGAGGCGACCCTGCGCCCCGGAGAGGAGGAGCGGGGAGAGAAGGTTGAACGCAGGGGCCGTGAAGAGCCTACCTGTTGTTCCGGATGCTGACCAGCACACACAGCACCAGCTCTAAGTAGGTGCGGAGCACTTCCAGCCAACGGGTTGAGAGCTGCAGGGCTTCGACTTCTTCCCCGCCAGTCCTGGTGTCGACGCGGCCTCCATCGCCCGGGCCGCCTCCGCCGCTCAGGTAATTCTCCGCGGCGAATTCAACGCGCAGCTCTCGCACGAACCAGCCGCACTTGCGCATAAGGAATTCGAGCCGTGGCTGCTCCGAGGGCGAGACGCGGAGGCAGATGCGGAGCTGGGGCCAGAGAGCCGGGTAGAAGAGGCACTCGCGCCAGTGCGAACAGGAGGCCGAGGCCCGTAGCCGGTCGGACGCGGACAGGAAGGAGAAGATGTGCACGATTAGCTCGCTGGGCAGCGACGCGGCGCCTGCCGCTTGCCCGCACAGAGCCATTCGGCCCCGCCGCCGGCTGCCGGTCCTCGGCCGCCCCCGCAGTCCCCGGAGCAGCCCCCGCAGCCGTCGCAGCTGCTGCAGCCGCAGCCGCTGCCGCCGCCACCGCGCCACCCGGGCGGCCCCGGCTCGGGTTCGGGCTCCCGGTGGTCGGGGCTGCGGCACTGACAAGAACAACAACATCAATGACAAGGAAGAAGGGGGCGGAACCGTCGTGGGTCTCGGCGGAACCAAGTGCAGCACAAGTTGCGGAGAGGGGGAATGGCCTCTGCGGGGGTGGCCTCCAGATAGCCAGGCTCCGGCCTCTCAAACTCTACTCATGCGCATCCGAGGCCTGCACACTCAGAAACTTCAAAACCCTCGCTTGGACTGGTTAGGGGCCCGGAAGCGGCAGGATTTATTGTAAGGAAACGGCAGCCCTCCCCGCGCCTGGAGGCGGAGGCAGAGCAGTGGTAGGAGCTGAGTTTGACGTCACCGGTGGTGGGAGGAGCCCTGCGTGACTGGGCGCGACTTCCGGAAGAAGGGAGCGCCAGATGGACGGTAGGGAAGGGAGACGCAGCACGTGATCCTTGACGCAGGCAGGCCGACCGGCGGGGCGGGGCGGGAAGGGCTGGTGGTGCCGGCGATGGGCGCCCCCTCCCGTCTCACAGAGGACGCCGAGTTCCGTCAAGTCTGTAAGTCGGTTAACTTGGGTATTCAGGCGGTGGAAGTGGCAGAACTCGCGTTGGTGCAAGGGCTCGTGACGTTTCTCATTATACGTTTCTCTGTTGCTGGGCTGAGGACTCAAGAGCCAGAGTGGTGGCTTGGGTCTTTCTCAGCCGTCCCACCTGCCCGGAGTATTGTTGAGAGTTTCTGAGAGAGAGCCGCTAAGGATGGGGAGCGGGCGCAGTCGCGGGCTTCCCCGGAGGGGCTGGGTCGCGTAGAGGAGAAGCGTGGGGCGGGGCGGCTGGAGGCCGGACAGAGGTCGCGAGTGGACACCCCCTATTCCTTGTTCTCACCTCGAAGTGGACCTGCGCGTACACCTGGTGTGTGGGGAAGGAGTGAGGACAGCGCCACCCTTTGGATTTAGAGGGAGAGGAGGAAAAAAAGGCGAATGAGTTAGGTTTGTTGGTTGATAATCGGCCTCTTCTCCGCGGTTTGAGGGAGGCTCCGAGTTCCCGGTTTTGAGGCCCTAGGTGTAAAGAAGCTGATTGTTAGGGTAAAGGTTTTCTTTAGCTTGGCGCCCCTAATTTGAGAGAGGGATTTTCGAAAGAGTGTATCTTAACTTCATCGCAACTTGGGAAGTAGTTAACTGATTGTAAGGGGCAGTGAAGTCAGAAAAGGAGTAAGTGATTTTATGTAATAATTGAGGATTGCTTTAGAGAGGCTGCCGCTTCAAAGCCTTAACTATGATCTTGGAACAGCCTAGTTTTCTAGTGATTAACTCCAATAAGCTGTCCAACTAGATATTTTTAGCTCTTTGAAGGCAAAACTCTCCATTCATGGTGCTTTGATGACTTTTGGTGTCTTGCACATACCACGTTGCCAGTGATATGTTATCTTCATTTTGGTACCTGTAGAAAAAAAAGAAAAAAGCTAGCCTTCGTGGTGGCTCACTTCTCTGAACTTCTTGTCTGCAAGATTCTTCTATGTAATTATTATTATATTTTTATGAATGATCACTAATAGAAACAGCAGTGAATTAGGAAGTTGAGTCTTGGATTTAAATTTTTTATATTTTAAACTCACTGAAATATTTTGAAGTGAACCATGGACATCTGGATCTCCCACTTATAAGTACTTCAGTATGCATCTCTAAAAGCATATTACTATATAACAAAAATAATATTATCACTTAAATAACTTCTGTTATCTAATAACCCAGCTTCAAATTTATCTAGTTATCTCCCAAATGTTCTTTATAGCTGTTTTGTCCAAACCAGGATCCGATTAAGGACCACACTTGTTTTTGTTTGTATTTCAAGTCTCTTTTAATCTAGAATAGTCACCGCCCAACACACACTTTTTTCTTTTTTTTTTGTCTCTGATTAGCTAAAGAGAGGAGGCTTGTTGTCCTGTAGAATATCTCCCTTTCTGTAATTGTTTGACTACTTTCTCTTGGTGTTTAGCTTACTGTTCTAGTACCTGAATTTCTAATAAACCGGGACATTAATGCTAAAGGCTTGATTAGGTTAATTTTGATCTTCCTCCATATAAAGTTCTGTGTTTTGTTAAACCTTAAAACAAAATCTGTGAGATGTTATTTTTTACAAATGTCCAACTTCTCTATCAACCATTCACTTAATGGCCTTAACAATAATTGATAATTCTTGCCTGAATCTTAATTGTATTATGGGTTCCAAAATGATAATTTCTAATTCTTTCATTCTATCTACATTTATTAATTTGCATTCTTCTGTATAAGAGAAGCTTTCTTTCACAAACTGGCAACATTTAGTTACCCTGAAATACAGCTCCTATTGAAAAGGCAGAAAAAATGCTTAGTTCTTTTTCTTTTATTACCAGTTTTGAAAGTAAGTTATATGGCTTCAAAGAGTGACAAACGAGTTTTTCTAGCTTTTATTTTTTCTGAACACATTCTCATAACATTTTTGTTATGTTTTAATCAATCATTCTTTTCAGTTCTCAGATTTTGATACTTCTAGAACTCTTCACAAAGAAATCTATGTAATTATTATTATAATTTTTAAAAATTCCTTGAGCATTTTTAGTAGAGGTAACACTGGACTGGGTGGGAACGTGAGGCTGGAGTTTGGTCTTTTTTCTTTTTTACTTTTGTCGTGACTAGCTGGGTGACATTTAAACAAGTTGCTTAACCCTTTGGGGCTGCACTTTCTTCATCTGTATAAGTAGAGAGTTTTGGCAAGGTTCCCTGCAACTCTGATGTTCTCTGACTTTTTTAAAAAAACCCTATTTTACTGAGATATATTTTTCATGTATAATTCATTCATTTCAAGTATACATCTTAACAATTTAGTAATTTTATCAAATGGTACAACCAACACTGTAAATCGGTTTTAGAACATTTTCATCCCTTTAATAAGATTCCACATACCCATTTACAGCTAATCCTCACTTCTTCCTCCAGGCAGCCACTAATGCACTTTCCATCTCTATAAATTTGCCTTTTCTGAACATTTGATATAAATGGAATCATACAATATACGATCTCTTGTGTCTGGCTTCTTTCACTTAGCATAATATTTTTGAGGTTCATCCATGATGTAGCATGTGTCATTAATTCATTCCTTTTTATTGCTGAATAGAATTTCATTTTATTTGTTTATTTATTTTTGGTCTACCTATTTACTAGTTGATTAACATTTATTTATTTATTTTGTCCGTGCTTAGTTCCCTGATCAGGGATTGAACTGAGGCCCTGGCAATGAAAGCGCAAGTCCTAACCACTGGACCGCCAGGGAATTCCCTGATTAACATTTAGGTTTCTAGTTTTTGGCTATTATGAACACCGTTTCTGTAAGTATTCATGTCCAAGTTTTTTGTGAACATATGTTTTCATTTTTCTTGGGTAGATACCTAGAAGTGAAAATGATAGGTTGTTTGATAGTTCTATGTGTAACTTTTGGAGAAACTTCCAAACTGTTTTCTAAAGTGATTGTATCATTTTCCAGTCCTAACAGCAATGTATGAGGGTTCCTAGTCTCTGACTCTTTGATGATTTGGAGATATTCTCTGATTGATTTGAGACCGATATTTTTCCTTATTCTTAGTGTTTTACTAGCAACAAACTACCTTCTCCTTGGATACCATTAATAATTAATCTTTAATTATTAGGAGTAGGTCCTAAAGGAAATAAAAATACAGGTAGTCTCTAAAGTAGGTGGTTCTACTTATGATTTTTCAACTTTACAGTTGTGCAAAAGCAATATGCATTCAGTAGAAACCATACTTAGAATTTTGATCTTTTCCCGGGCTAGTGATACGTGGTAAGATACTCTCTCATGATGCTGGGGAGTGGCAGTGAGCCACAGCTCCCAGTTGGCCCCATGATATTGAGGGTAAACAACCAGTAGACTAAAAAGCCATTCTGTTTTTCACTTCAGAACAGTATACAATAAATTAAATGAGCTATTCAACACTTTATTATAAAATAGGCTTTGTGTTAGATGATTAGCCAACCGGAAGCTAATGTGTTCTGAGCATGTTTAAGGTAGGCTAGGCTAAGCTATGATGTTTGGTAGGTTAGGTGTATTAAATGCATTTTTGACATTTTCAATTTATGATGGATTTACTGGAACATAACCTCATTATAAGTCAGGAAGGACCTCTATATCAATCTGCTATAAAATAAAATTAAGCTTCTTAGTGTTGTTTTTGAATTTTTAAAACTTCATTTAATTTTCATATTAAATGAAGGATGATAGGAATACTGCTATTAATAACAATGAGCTAAGACATGAATTAATAAGTTATGATCTTGCTCAGTTACAGTTAAAACACAGTACATTTCAATGATGGCATACAATTTATTTTATTAAGCCAACATCTTTAATATTATTCCATTAAGTACTTATTGAGTATGTATATTCTTAGCATGTTAAGTGAGTTAGGTTATTTCTCTTGACATTTATTATACTATGTAAATTATAAATTATTTTTGGTAAACTTTTTGATAAAGTAACACAATTGACTTCTTTAAAGGACAGAATGAAATCACATTTTGTGAAGTTATAATGTCTGAGCTATGATTCAAAGCGTGGGAGGAAGTACTGACGTTATGAAGCCCATAAGTACTCAGTAGTACTAAGCTTCTGGTTCCAAAAGTGGCATATTGTCACTATAGCAACTACCCATGCTTATTTGGATTTGAAACCCAGGCAACGAATGGTGGATAAGAGTATAACATCAAAACGGATATGTACCCTGGTGGGTTGATAGGCGTGCCTGTTGATGGTCAAGTGTTTGTTCCGTTTTTCTTGTTATGTTTATTATGATTGATTCTTTTATAGAGATACCTTAATTCCTGTTAATGTATTTTTCTGGAGAGAAATGAAACATTCAATATTCTTATGTTCTTCCTTTTCTAACATACTAAGCTTAATGCTTTTTCCAGTTTGGTTATTAGGATATTAAATATATTTTTACTCTAGCTTTCTCTCCATTGCCAAACAATAGTTATAAAAATATAACTTTTATTATGCTGAATCACTTGACATTTCATAACAGAAAAAATCCTGTGATACAGATTTTATTTTAGCTACATCATGAAAAGATGTTCAAGGCTACCAAGAGACATGCAAACTGCCTAAATTCAAACATCTTTTGAAAATTTTTTTTTTTTTTTTCTGAGCAGGGTGTGGGTTTCAGACACTTTTGGTAGGTAGAGATGATGTAACTTCCTTCCAATTATCTATTATCTGCACCCATAAAGTTACTTAGAGGCACAGGAGCCTCCTGGGAGAATAGAACTGGGAACTTGATTCTTTCTCTCCACCCTTGTCTGACAGTTTGGAATGGTTCCTAGTGAGGTCATATTACAGGAAAAAGAAATGAAGGATTGAAAGGCATTTGTCTTTAGGGTAGGGAAAGTCTGCACTGGTGAGCTGGATGCAGGACAAAGGACTAAGTCTGTTTTTTTTTTTCCTAGTTGCACCATGTTGTTGATGTCAGAACTGATCTTAAGCAAGCCACTCACAAGTTGGTTGTGCAGATTTGTGAACGGGAGGATCTATATCAATAAAGCAGGGATTGATAGCTCATATCCTAAACGAGACAGGAGCAATAAGAGAAGAATTGGGTCCTAAGCAATGTGATAGGTAGTGGGGAGGACTGCGGCTTACCAGAGGATGCTTTTCCCAGTAGGAAACTGGGCTCTGTGTTTCCAGATTTCCTAGTTTTTCAAGAGAAACTAAAATACTAATTTTTTTTTTTTTTTTTTTTTTTTTGCGGTACACGGGCCTCTCACTGTTGTGGCCTCTCCCGTTGCAGAGCACAGGCTCCGGACGCGCAGGCTCAGCGGCCATGGCTCACGGGCCCAGCCACTCCGCGGCATGTGGGATCCTCCCGGACCGGGGCACGAACCCGTGTCCCCTGCATCGGCAGGCGGACTCTCAACCACTGCACCACCAGGGAAGCCCAATACTAATTTTTTAAAAGATGAAATGTCCTGATTGCTAGCTTTTGCATTAGAAATATTCCGTGGGCAAACAACACCAGATTCAAACAAAACCAGATTAGTCTGCAGGATGCCTGATTACAACTTTTTAACCAAATAGCTCTCATACATGTGGGCTGGGGCCACTTTGTGTTCCAAGAGCTAGGCCTGCTAGCTAATTCCTGTGTTTTAAGTCCACTCCCAGAGCTATTTTTTTCATTCATTCCTTTCAGAGTTTAAAGAAAAAGAAAGAAAAAGAGGTTTAACTTGAATGTCTGTTTTATAGCATTACTGTTTTCTTGCCTTTTATTCAAGAGGATGGGTATTCTTAGGGGTACCTTTTGTTATTAAAAATATCACTGTCTTTAATGCAGCTGATACAGCCAATAGTGTTCCTTGACTTCTGGTCAAAATCAGTAATTGGCTGATTTTAATGATCTTGGTTTGAGTTGTACAGCTTATATTACATATAGGGAATATCCCACAGTGGGCCTCATAGGACTGTCACTCCAAGGGTACTGTCTCTAAGCAGTCACTTTAACTGGGTTCCTTTAGTTTCTTAACTAGCTTAAGTAATGAGGGGATTTTTTTTTCTTTTTCTTTTTTCCTGGTTACTTTAGAGAGTTTTGAGGACATCCATACACAAGCATTAGAGCACACCTGATCCTCACAGGGACTACATGGGGAACTAAAAACAGGAACTAATTGTTCCATAGTCTCTCTCTCCTTTTCAGTAGGCTTCCTTTGCTTTTTCATTTTGCATAGGGCCCAACTGCTGGCCCTTACTAGTCTACATGGTCTTCTAGTTCCAGTATCCAGTATCATTTGCAAATTTGTTCTTTGTCTCCTGTTGAAATTCTTGTGAGGATCTGACTGGGTTATTTTTGGGAGATAGGCAGCAAAAAAAGTTGATGGTATTCCTGTTAATTGGCTGCTTTAAGGTAAAGAGTCCTGCCCTAGTCCAATTAGCTGAATTTGGGAGGATGGAGTAATGTGCTGAATGCTTTGGACAGATGGATGTAGGGATTTGGATGAAGAGAGGAAGGAGCTTTGTTCCAAACAGGGTGTGAGCCAGCAACCACTCTAAAATCTATCTACTAGATACCATGGCTCAGTAACTTTTTATCCAGAGATGCCTAGAACTCTGTATAGAACAAAAATGGCCTAAGCTGTCAACTGATCTTTTAAATAGTTGTTGAACAGTGTTCAGATAGTCTATTTGGCTTCCCTTACTCCTGGAATACTCATCAGACTTCCAGGTTATCCTAGTTGAATAGCCATGAGACTCTGTCATGAAGAGATATATTCTTCATGGTCAATTACCACAATGTTCTCATTGCAGAATTTAATATTTAATCCTCTGGAAAAATCTCTTAAGCCTTTTAAGTGCCGAAAAGGTGAAATGAAGTGAATATTTTCATACAGCAAACATTAATTGGAGTGTTGCTTTGCTCTAGGGCAAGAAAATTTCACTTGATATGCCAACTCTAAACAGTTTTGGAGGCTGAGTAGTACTGTGTTGAGAAGGATTTTGGAATTTGAGATTGTTCCCTTGTTCTGCTGGGAAGAGTGCCATGTTTGATTTGTGATGTCTGCTGTGGTTGGAAAGAATTGTTGACCTGAATGACCTGTATTTTCTATCTGTAGTCTGTAATTATTGTTTAAATAATATATTAGTGTTTGCTTTCTACCTTCATTTTGTTGTACCTATATACTTTTCAATGGGTAGTATTCATATCAATTCCTTATACTGTGAGTAACAATAGATCACTCAAGTTATATAAGTAAGTTTTTCCATATTAAGAATTTTTTAAAGCCAAAGTGATGTTAAGTAAATTTCTAAATATTAAAATTTATCAGCTCCTGACTGCATTCTCTAAGAATGTGAACTACTTCTTCACTTATATTGAATATTAAGGGGGAACTCATATGCTTTTGCCCCACAAGGAAAATATAACAAAATTTCCCTTCACTTGAAGGATACAGGGTTTTTTTCCCCATGGTATTCAGTTTATATACAGGAATATTCTCTCTAAAATCTAGCCTTTAAGCAAGAAGCATCTAGTAGAAATTCATTACTTTTTTTTCTTAGAGTATTACATGAACATGGCACCAAAAAAATGTAGTACAAAAGTACTTTTGATGAAAAGCAACAGTTTTTCATTCCTTGCCTCCCATTGTTAGGCCTGCCCCCAGAAACAAACATCTGAACTGTTTTGTTGTTTGTTCTTTAGGTAACTTTAAATTATATGCTTTTACCTACACTCCTTGATTGATTAAACACTATTTCCTTCCTTTTATAGAAGATGAAGATTTAATTCAGTTACTTCCCCTTCCCTCCCCCAAATTCCTACCAATATTTGATAGTTAATTGTAATTTTACGTTTTTCTCTTGGTGTGTGTGTGTGTGTATTTATTGATGTAACATTGGTTTATAACATTACATAAATCTCATGTGTGCAACATTATAATTTGTCGACTTCATGCACAACAAAGTGCTTACCACCGAAAGTCTAGTTTCCATCCATCACCATACACTTGATCCTCTTTATCCATTGTGTCTCCCCACCACCCCTTACCTCTGGTAACCACCAGTCTGTTCTCTGTATCTATGTGTGTGTGCTTTTTGTTTTGTTTTGTTTGTTATTTTTAAAATATTCCACATGTGAGTGGAATCATACAGTATTTGTCTTTCTCTGACTGACCTGTTCACTTGGCACAATACCCTCAGGTTCCATGTTGTACCAGATGGCAAAATTTAATCTTTTTTTATGTCTTGGTTCTTATATTAATCTTCTGTGTACAAGCGAATGGATTATGACAGATTAGGTAACTTTTAGCAGATATTTACTCCTTGGTCTTGCAACTTGCTTTGGCCAGAAGAACTTGGGCAAAAGTGACAGTATACCAGTTCTGAGCCTAGGCCTTAAGAGGTATTAAATGTTTCTACTTGCCACTCTGGGAGTTTCCAATCTTTGTGTAATAAAACAGGTCCCAGGCATCTGCTGGCCACTGTAGAGCCCCAGATGGAGAAACATGGAAAAGATGTCAACTTGACCTACAGCCTGAAACAGAGATGCCCCAATTGACCTAAAGAATTTATTTCCAAGTGAGAAATATGTGCTTATTTTTTGTATGTTACTGAGATTTTTGTGTTTGCTTGTTTTGCAGGAAAAGGTTGATCAATTTAAAAATGGGTACCTAGGAGTGGGGTGCTGCTATAATGAAAACTTAAAATGCATGCCCATTGGCTTTGGAACTGGGTGGTGGTTAGCAAGGAAACTATTATAGGAGGCTGGAAAAATGGCTGTGTTATGTAGTAGCAAAATGTTTGATAAAACTTGTCTGTGGTAACATGGAAGACAGTTTAATTAAGTTGCAGTATTGGGCAAGGAACTTTCAAGATGTTGAAAGCATGAGCTAGTTGCTGTTAGCTGCATAGGATAAGGTACTACAAGCATAATTCAATCTACCACATCTGATCTCTTGGTGATAATCATTCATGTCCCTTTTGTTCCAATGACGTAGTTCTTCATCTTCATATGTATGTGTGATGGAACATGCCAGCTGTCAGGCTTTCCTTTAGCGTGGGTGGATAGCCGACTATCAGGCTGCTGGTCTTCCAAATGTCGCAAAGAGGAACACCTGGCTCTGGGTCACTAAAACCATAGCTTAAAGTTAATTTTTCTGGTGATGTTTTCCCCTCCCTCCCTTTCTTATTTCCTTTTTAAAAAGGGGCTATAATTAATAAGGATGCTATTTGCTGAAACCAGTAAACCTGAAAATTTCAATGGCTAAAAAAAATAGCATTTTTTTTTACTTCTTTATTAGTCCAATGAAGGTCTTCCTCTTAGCAGGCAACTTTCCTTCGTGTGATTTAGTGCACTGAATTTCTTCTGTCTTGTGATTCTGCCATCCTTAAAATTCCTTGTGATTCTCTGTCTCCTCCTAGTGGAAGGGGAAGAGAGAACAGAGAAGGCACTTCTTAATTGCCTTGGCAGGGAAATGACACATTACTTTTATTTACATTCCATTGGCTAAAACTAGTCATATGGTCGTGCCTAGATACAAGAGGGGTCTGAGAAATGATGTTTTTGGCTAAGTAGTTATTTCTTAGGGACAAGTCTATGTTATAGGAGGAAGTGTATGAATTTTGGTCGACATTTGGCCATTTTTGCCACAAAGGAGAGTTACTCTCTTGTTGTTTTTGGCTGGGGGTAAATATTAAGGCTCCTTGTGTGCTTTGTGAGCAGAGGTGGAAGAGGAAGGTAGACATGGAATATTTGACTTGGTACAGTTTTTCTATATTCAGATCTTTAGTTCATCTCTGTCCTTAGCTACTTCCTTTCTTAATGCTCCTTTAAGACAGTTCCTCAGGTATCCCTGAGCCTAGAATCCCTCTAGGGTTCCAGTGGGCAGATCAGCTTTCATCTCAATTGCAGCTTCCTGCTAGTGTAGTCTGTTCTGTTTAAGTTGTCAATACACTTCTATTTTTGTCTTTCAGAAACTTGTTGAAATCTCTTGCTGGCCAATGATCAGCTCTTTCCAAGCTTAGTTTTCTTCACAGTTATACAGGCCTAAGTATCTGTACATTGTTTTTTATTTAAGTTTTAGGAGTCAGTTGAAATAAATGTAGAATATCTTCAATTAGTACTTCTAACAGAATTTCAATTATTGTTTAATACCTGCTGCTTAATGAAGATGCTTTACTGTCTACCATGTGCCGAGCACTTCTCCAGGCTCTGGAGGACAGAGGTATAAAGGTATAATAAAGGTAAAAAGGTATAATATATTATAATCCCTGTAAGTGTAGAGTCCACACTCACTCTGTCCCAACTTTGATTCTACTACCGACTTACTTT
Organism: Mesoplodon bidens; assembly: GCF_964165515.1. NCBI lineage: Eukaryota > Metazoa > Chordata > Mammalia > Artiodactyla > Ziphiidae > Mesoplodon > Mesoplodon bidens. The sequence goes on from NC_138178.1 coordinate 118,958,585, forward strand.
TTCAGACAACTGATTCTCTCATGGTACTTCTTTAGAAATGTTTGGTGCTTTTTCCTTGCTCATCTTTCCCTCTGTAAACCCTCCCTGGTTTTCAATTCCCTCTCTAACAGTACATGCCCCTCAAATGAGAACTATTCAGTTCATTGTGTCATCAACATGCCATGTCATTTCTCACCTCTGTGCCTTTGTACATGTAGTCTCTACTTTCTGGAGTTACTGCCCCTTTCGTATCTGAGTCCTGCTTAGATACAAATGCTGAATTCAAATTTCATTTTTTTTCTAAATAAATATTCATTGATTGAAGCTTTAAGTCATTTAGACCAGTGCTATTCAAAGTGCAGTCTGTTCTTTTCCCATTTAGGTTATTACCTAAATTGAGCAGAATATTGAGCAGAATAATGGAATCACTTTGCCATACACCTGAAACTAACACAACACTGTTAATCAACTATGCTCCAATATAAAATAAAAATTTAAAAACAAACAAAAAACCCAAAGTGCAGGCTGCAGACTGATGCTGGAGCATGAACTGTTACCACTATGCTGGAATATAAGTACGGGAATTGAGAATAAGCTTTAGAAACTTTTATAGAAATTTGACAGAGAAGTTACATGTCTGTCAAATTTAAAATAAAATTTGGTTTCTATTTTACATGTTTAAAAAAATTCTGGTAATTCATTTAAATTTCATTTTATAAAGGGCTCTGTCCACAAAGGATTAGAAAATTAAAAAAAAAAGACATCTCACCACAGTTCAAGAAGCACTTGTTTGTTTGTTTGTTTGTTTGTTTGTTTAAGCTGTACCTCATGGCTTGCGAGATCTTAGTTCCCCAACCAGGGATTGAACCCAGGCCACAGCAGTGAGAGTGCTGAATCCTAACCACTGGACAACCAGGGTTTCCAAGAAGCACTAATTTAGACTACAAAGCATATGAGTATTTAGCAGTGAAGAGATCAGTATATTTTGGACCAGTAGAAGAGGATTTCACAAAGGAGATGAGAGCTCTTCTTGAAGGGTGCGTAGGATTTGGATGGTTGGAAAGCACTGTGGCATTTCCAGTAGGAATAACAGGGTTTTTGGATTAAAAATGGAGGAGAGTTGTGCTAATATGATCTGGAGAGAAAAGAATCCTAGCAGAGTTAAAAATTAAGTCCATAGGGCTTCCCTGGTGGCACAGTGGTTAAGAATCCGCCTGCCAATGCAGGGGACATGGGTTCGAGTCCTGGTTCAGGAAGATCCCACATGCCGCGGAGCAACTAAGCCCGTGCGCCACAACTACTGAGCCTGTGCTCTAGAGCCCGTGAGCCACAACTACTGAGCCTGCGTGCCACAACTACTGAAGCCCATGCGCTTAGGGCCTGTGCTCCGCAACAAGAGAAGCCACCGCAATGAGAAGTCCATGCACTGCAATGAAGAGTAGCCCCCGCTCGCCGCAACTAGAGAAAAGCCCTCACGCAGCAATGAAGACCCAACGCAGCCAAAAATAAATAAATAAATAAAATTAAAAAAAAAAATTAAGTCCACAGAGAGCTGACCAGTTACCGGAGCATTTATTTGGTTACTGCTTGAGCTACTGCATGATGAAGACCTTTCATTCCCATATGTCTGTTGCTGATTTTCCATGGGACTAGTAGTAGTGAGTACATTTTACATTTTGCCTGTTTGAAACATTTCTTTTTAATTTAGCCTTTATGGTTGGCTTACCGATACTTTAGTTGTTGCTGAATTTATTGTAGATTTAATATGAATAAGTAAATAAGTAAAATATTATCTAAAGAAGAATAATTGATAATTGATAAAAATTATTTAAATTTTAAATTGTTTTTAAAGCCTAAACAATATAAATTTATTTTCTCACAGTTCTGGAAGCTAGAAGTCTGAGATAAAGGTGTCTGCAGACTTGATTCCTTCTGAAGCATCTCTCCTTGGATTGTAGATGTCCTTCTTCTCACTCCTTCTTCACATGGTCTTTCCTCTCTGTGTCTGTGTCCTGATCGCCTCTTCTTATAGGGACATCAGTCATACTGGATTGGGGCCACGTTAATGACCTCATTTAACCATAATCACCTATATAATGTCTCCTGTCTTCAAATATATATAGTCACATTCTGAGGTACTGGGGGTTAGAATTTCAGTATCTGAAATTTGGGGGAAACAGTTCTGCCCGTGAAAAAGGGGTATATGAGGCTAGTTTTTCTTACAGTTTTAATCACTCAGAATTCTAAGGTGGTGGGTTTAGAGCTCACAGCTTCAGTAGGGGAATTTGTACTTATTCTTTTGGTAGAAATTGCTGCATCTGAAAAGAAGCTTTAGCATCTTACTTGACTCTGGTCTGATTATATTTCAGGACTACCATGAAGATGCATTGAAAATTCTGCTACACTGGAGAAGTGAAGTATTCCATTCAGTTGGTGATCTTCCTGTCATGGAAGTTGCTTGTCAGCTCTAATTTTGAATGAACAGTAAACACAATGGTGAAAATATCAATTAAAAAATATCAATTAAAAAATCTACTCCCCATACTATGTATGTCTGTTTCCCTATGTCTTCTGAACTCACTCATAGCTACCTACACATAGTTGTCTGTAGCTTCAGTTTTGCCAAACTGTTAAAATCATCTATTTTGTCTACTGTTCTACTTTGACTTTGCCTTCAGCTCTTGCTCCTCAAGATTGAGATATGAAAGGATCCTTCTGTCTTTTACCACACAATTCCTTTGTCAGGAATTTCATGATTTCCTCCAAGTTTGCAGGTAGGTATTTGACTTTATTCCCTAATTTTAACACTGACTGTTTTTCATTTTATATTTTCCTACTTTTGTAATTTGGGTTGCTTCTTTTAAAATCTTTATTTACTTATTATTTTTTTTTGTTGAAGTATAGTTGAATACAATATTATCTTAGTTTTTAGTGTAAACATAGTGATTTGACATTTATATACATTATGAATTGATCACTACTATAAGTTTATTAACCAAATGTCACCATACAAATGTATTACAATATTATTGACTGTATTCCCTGTGCTGAACATTACGTCTTGGTTACTCATTTATTTTATAGCTGGAGGTCTGTACCTCTTAATCCCCTTCACCTATTTTACCTAACCCCCACCTACTTCCCCTCTGGTGTCCTCCAGTTTGTTTTCTGTATCTATGCCTCTGTTTCTGTTTTGTTTTGTTCATTTGGTTTGTTTTTAGATTCCATATATAAGTGAAGTCATGTGGTATTTGTGTTTCTCTGACTTATTTCACTTAGCATAATACTCTGTAGGTCCATCCATGTTATGGGAGCTTGTCTTCCCAGTTCTGGTCCCCCAGGCTGGGGAGCCTGGCATGGGGCTCAGACCCCTTACTCCTCAGGGGGAATGTCTGCAGTTGTGATATCCCTCCTAGTTGTGGGTCGCTGCACTGGGGTGTGGGTTCTCTGCCCCTGCTACCCATCTTGATGTGGCCTTTTCTTTATATCCTTAGTTGTAGAAAATCTGTTGTGCTAGTCTTTAGACATTTTCAGAGAGAGCTGCTTTATGTGTAGTTCTATGTGTGTCCATGGGAGGAGGTGAGCTCAGGATCTTCCTATTCTGTCTGCCATCTTGATCTAGATCCAATCTGATAAAAATTATTTTAAATTAAAAAAACTTGTTTTTATCTTGTTCTCTATTTTCCTTTGTCAGTTTTACCTTAGATTAAAGCTTTTCTTCCTTGCTTCTGAATTACAGTCATTAATTTAGAGATCTGAGATTAAAAAGAATATTGAGATAAACATTGCTCCTGAAGAATTAACATTTAGCTTATAGCACAAAATATGAGCTGAACTAGTTTTTTAAATTATAGTAAAATATACATAACATAAATTTACCATTTTAAGCATACAGTTCAGTGGCGTTAAATATATCCACATTATTGTGCGACTGTTAACCACCATCCATCTCCAGAACTTTTTCATTTTTTCAAACTAAAACTCTATACCCATTAAAAAATAACTCCTCATTTCCCATCTCTGCCCTGAACTAATTATTTTAAATTTACCTATCTTTGTGTCTTCTTACTTGTTCTGTTTGCTATCATTATAAATGAATACATATTGAATACTCCTTATATATGTAGAACTGGGCCAGATGCTGACCAGGGTTGAGTTACATTTAAAAAGAAGGCTGAGCAATTTGCCATTAGGTGGTCTCCTGGGTGACAGAGTCTTGTTGTATCATTTTCTTTATCTTACATCCACACTCCAATCCATTAAATGTGCAAAAGTACACAAGCTGTTTTTCTGTTTCAGAGATTACCAGGGAAATGCCTAATTTCACCAGTCTGACAATTCTAAGTCCAGATTGAGCTGAATTATTGCTTTGATTTCATCTGATATTTTGAGTACCTAAATGAACATATTTGCAAAATTACTAAATATAAAAGTGGATGGTAGCTCGGTTATTTTTTTAAAGCCTGGAGAAATTTTTAATAGCTATATGTATATCTTTTGAGGTGTCATTGTTTTATTTCTTCCTCTCTAACTTCTTTTTCTTTGTTATGTTCAGTTGCACTTCTTCCTTCCCCTGCCATGTAGGTTATCTATTTCTCATGGTTTTTGCCTTTAGTTTTTTGCTTAGAAATCTCACCTTTGTAAGTTAGGTTATCTCTCTGTGAGAAAATAACGCCTAAGTCTATATAGTTGACACTTGAACAATATGTGTTCAAACTGTGTGGGTCCACTTATATGTGGATTTTTAAATAGTACTACAGAGTTTGTGGCTGGTTGAATCCACAGGTGCAAAACCGTGGATACAAAGGGCTGACTATAAAGTTATACATGAGTTTTTGACTGGGTGGAGGATTGGCACCTCAAACCCCGTGTTGTCCAGGGGTCAACTATATTCTTAATCTTGAGTCATAGTTCTCAATCTAGAACTGTCCTGAAATTTTCTCTTATGTGATCTGGTGTTACCTCAAACACATGTCTAATGTTGGACTTAACATTTTTTCATCCACTTTAAACCTCCTCCTCTTTTCTCTCTCTTTTTTTTAATAGCACTACTATTTTTGTCATTATCTAAGCTTGACGTTTAGCAGTGGTTTGCTCTTTCTCTCCCAATTCAGCTAGTCACTAGATCCTACCAACTATTTTTGTTTGTTACATATGATCATTGTTACATATGATCCTTTGCATTCTTATTGCACTCTATCCAGTATAGGGCCTGATCAGCTGATGCCTAGGTTACTGCAGTAGTCCCATGCCAATAGAGTTTTTCTCTTGAGTCCCTTATACCACTTTTTTTTTTTGTAACTCTCATGTGAAAGTTGTGAGTATCTATTTTGGATTATAGTTAATTATGTCTCACCATTGTCTTTTTCATCTTTGTACTCCCCAGAAGCCTTACATCATAGTTGGTACTCAATAAATGTTTTTGAGAATATGGTATTCTAATTATAATTTCTTCTTTTTCTAATGTATTTTGTACAGCATTGCCATGTTCTTTCATTCATTTAACAAATATTTATTGAGTGCTTATTTTGTGCCAAGGACTTTTAGCTGCTAAGGGTATAGTAATCATATAGTAATCAACAATCAAACAAAAACTTATGACTCTGGTAGCTTATATTCTAGTGAGGTAGAACAATGACAAAGTAGCAAAATACATAATGTCTTAGATGGTGATAACTGAAAAGGAGAAAAAAATTAATGAAGGGGGGAGATAGGGAGTATCGAGGGTGAAAGACTGATATTTTGGATAAGGTGGCCAGGAAGGCCCTTTTGCAAAGGTGGCACTTGAGTAAAGACTAAAGGAAGTGAGTGGGGAAGGCAGCAAATATCTGGGGAAATAAGGTTCCAGGCAAAGGGAGCAGCAAGTGCAAAGGACCTCGAGCGCAAGTGTGCCTGGCGTGTTTGAATATTGGAGAGCAATAGAGTGAGCTGAAAGATGGGTAGTAGGAAGCAAGGGTGTGTATTAGGAGGAGAGGTATAGAGTGGGAAAATACAGATTGAGTAGGGCGTTGTAGGACACGATGAGAAGTGTGGTTTTTTTCTCTGAATGAAATGTTTAGCCTTGGAAGGATTTTTTTTTTTTTGCGGTACGCAGGCCTCTCACTGCCGTGGCCTCCCCCATTGCGGAGCACAGGCTCTGGACGCGCAGGCTCAGCTGCCATGTCTCACGGGCCCAGCTGCTCCGTGACATGTGGGATCCTCCCGGACCGGGGCACGAACCCGCGTCCCCTGCATCGGCAGGCGGACTCTCAACCACTGTGCCACCAGGGAAGCCCCTTGGGAGGATTTTGAACTTACAAGTGACATGATCCTTCTTGTTAATGGAATCATTCTGGTAACTAAAATTGAGAAGAGAGAGGAAGCAGGAAGATCAGTTACTTTGACACAAATCTTGGTCAGAGATAATGGTGGCTCAGACCTCAGTGATAGCAGTGGGAGTAGTGAGAGGTATTCTGGTTTGGGATGTAGTTGAAGTAGAGCCAACAGAATTTTCTGATGGGTTGGATGTGAAGCATGAGGGGAAATGAAGAGTCATGGATTATCTGAAGGTCTTTGGCCTGAACAGCTGAAGAATGGGGTTGCCAACTGAGATAGAGGTGCCTCTGAGAGGAGCAGGTTTGGTAGTGGGTTTGTTAGGAGTTAAGCTTTGGACATGCTAAGTTTGTGATCCCTGCTTGATATCCAAGCAGAGCAAGATTGTCTAGGTTCAAGTGGGTATATTAGACTGAAGTTCAGGAAGGAGATCTGGGAGTCATCAGTATTGAGATAGTGTCTAAAACTATGAGACTGAGTCATCGGGAGAATGAATGTAGAAAGAAAAGATTAAACTTTTTGAAACACCTTACCCCATATCTCTGCTTAGTACATACCTTGAAAGGCTCCTGGTTCTCCATGGCCTTTCACAGTGTAGTCTTGTACAAATCTCTTATGTCAGTCACATTGGATACTTACGTTGCCTAAGTTCTCCTTTTGCATTGCTGCCTTCCTATTTTTGCTCATCCTTTTCCTTTTACTTAGAATGCTTTCTTCTTTCTACCCAACTTAAATCTAGTTTTTTCCAAGTATCTTTATCTTATCACCTCCGAATGATCTATTTCTTTTTCAAACACCACTTATTTCATTTTGTGAAAAGTCTGTGTCTTTATTCCACTCCCCCCTTATCTTGTCTGTATTGTGAAGTTCAACATATTTTTATATGTGTCCTTTTTTTTCCCTAATGATGTAATGAAATCTGTGGCAGGGACCATGATTTTTAATGTCTTCTGCAGTGATCAGAACCCCAGTTCTACTCCTCAGGGTATATTTGTGGAGAAACAGTCTTTACAAACACTAGAAACCTGGAGGAAGCAAGGCTGTTCAGGAACATCTGGACATTGATTCTGCTTTCTCCCATTAGATAAAAAGTTGTGGCCTTATTAGCACTGAGTTTGGCTCAAGAACCAGCAGGATCCCAGATGTTTATAATTTTTTTCCATTAAAGGGCATAAATTCTTAGAGCTTGTTTTTACCAAAATGGTAATGTAAGCCCTAAGCATAAAAGAGAAGTGGAACCATAAGAATGGATCTTGCCAAATATTGCAAGACCCTACTTTGTTCTTTCACTGGTAGTGCATGACTTTAGAGGCCAGTGGAAGCTATGCTGAGATATGCTACATCTGTCCCTGCTCTTAGTGGCAATCTGACTGCTGATAAGATTTGGATCCTTGGCTAAGTCAGGAACTAAATGTAAACGTGTGTGTGTGTGTGTGTGTGTTCCCTCTAATTCATAGCTGATAGCTAACATTTATTTAGAGTTTACCTACTATGGGCCAGTTAGTTCTAATGCTGTACATGTATTAACTCTCTTGATCTTCATAACATCATGTAAATTAGCTATTTTCAGCATATAGCCATTTTTAGATAAGGAACTTGAGGAAAAGAAGACCAAGTAACTTTCTTTAATAGCACTATTAATACTAAGTGGAGGAATGGGGTTTGATCCCAGGAAGTTTTGATCCAGAGCTTTTATTTTTAACTGCTGTACTATACTAGCCTGTCTGAAATACTGCAAGCCAATTTTAATTATTTTTTTTGTCTTCTAATAGGTGCCTCTATAATTTAAAATAATATACCACTATTTCTTGATTTATCATCTAAGGCAATACCATTGATGACCTGCCATTAAAGATGAGGCTTTAGGGAATTCCCTGGTGGCCCAGTGGTTAGGATTCCCCTGCTTCCACTGCAGGGGGCCTGGGTTTGATCCCTGGTCTGGGAACTAGATTCCACAAGCTGTGCGGCATGGCCGAAAAAAAGAAAAAAAAAAAAGATGAGGCTTTAGTTCACTTATACTACTCTTGTGCTACTCTACTGTCCTTCAGATTTTATATGGTTATATATCGTTGGTGCTATTTCGTCTATTTTTGCAACGCCAGTATAACTAAGCCCCTATTTCATGTTCCATTAATTTTGAGCAGTATCTCTTATTTTCCTTTTTATAAAGTGAGGATATTATCACTCATATCCTTTACTTCAACTCTTTTACCTTTTTCTCTTTTTATTTTTATTTTATTTATTTTTTAAAATTTATTTATTTATTTATTTTTGGCTGCATTGGGTCTTTGTTGCTGCACACGGGCTCTCTCTAGTTGTGGCAAGTGGGGGATATTCTTCATTGTCGTGTGTGGGCTTCATTGCAGTGGCTTCTGTTGTGGAGCATGGGCTCTAGGTGCACGGGCTTCAGTAGTTGTGGCACGCGGGCTCAGTAGTTGTGGCTCCCGGGCTCTAGAGCGCAGGCTCAGTAGTTGTGGTGCAAGGGCTTAGTTGCTCCGCAGCATGTGGGATCTTCCTGGACCAGGGCTCGAACCCGTGTCCCCTGCACTGGCAGGTGGATTCTTAACCACCTGGGAAGTCCTATCTTTTAACTTCTGTCAAATATCTATTTATTTTAAAATTATCAAAGTTGATAATATTTATATTCTATTTAAAGAAGGCAATGTAACATTGTGGTTAAGAATGTAGACATTGGAGCCAGGTTGCCTGGATTCAAATCCAAGCTCTACCACATCCTAACTTTGTGAAGTTGGCAAGTTATTTAATCTCTCTGTGCCTCACTTTCCTCAACTGTAAAATGGGGATAATAATGGTACTTATTTCACAGGATTATTGTCATAATTAAGTGACTTATTGTATGTAAAGCATTTAAAACAAGGCCTGGTACGTACTAAGTACTATATGAATGATTGCTATTAGAGTTATCATAATTATTCTGTAATCATAATGAACTCTTCCATGCTTTCAATTTATTCTAAAAGTTAATAAACAACATTTAACTGTTTAACTTATTATGATCACAGTGCAGGAACAAATAGTACATTGTGTTTATATTTCTTTGTTTTGGGGTCCAAAATCATAACCTTAGCAATAGGTTTTTAGGATCAAAGTCAAATGGGTTATGTTTTCTTCTACTCCATATATTTCTTACTCCATATGTTTTAAAAATTATGTAATATTTTAATTTTATTTATAAGTGGATAATGACTTTCTTATAGAGCCCTCCCCCACCCCACCAGAGTTTGGAATTACTTTTTTCCTTCTTATTGACAAAAAAATAAGATACTTTGATCATATTCTCAGAATTACCTGGCTTCTGTGTTATACTTGGTTATAAGAACTCACTTCCTTCTTGGAGATGGTCCTTTCACAATTTATGAAAGATAAAATTGATAAATTGGACTTTACCAAAATTAAAAACTTTTGTTCTACAAGAGATACTGTTAAGACAGTGAAAAGCCAGGTTATACCTGGGAGAAAATGTTTGCAAATCACATATCTGATAAAGAACATATATCCTGACTATATAACAAATTTTTAAAGCTCAACAATAAGAAAACAACCAACTGATTAAAAAAATAGACAAAGATCTGAATAGACACTTCAAAGAAGATTTATGGATGCCAAATAACCATGTGAAAAGATACTCAACATTATTTGTCATTAGGGAAGTGGAAATTAGCTACTCAGTGAGGAGCTACTACACATTTATTAGAATGGTTAAGATCCAAAAAATTGGCAATACCAAATGCTGGTGATCTCATACTTGCTGGTGGGAATGCAAAATGGTGTAGCCACTTTAGGAGACAGTTTAGCAATTTCTTATAAAGTTACACACAGACTTACCGTCAGAAAGAGAAAAACAAAGACCGTATGCTAACACGTATGTATGGAATCTAAAAAAAAATGGTTCTGATGAATCTAAGGGCAGGACAAGAATAAAGATGCAGAGGTAGAGAATGGACTTGAGGACACGGGGAGGGGGAAGGGTAAGCTGGGAGGAAGTGAGAGAGTAGCATTGACATATGTACACTAACAAAAGTAAAATTAATAGCTAGTGGGAAGCAGCTGCGTCGCACAGGGAGATCAGCTTGGTGCTTTGTGACCACCTAGAGGGGTGGGATAGGGAGGGTGCGAGGGAGGCGCAAGAGGGAGGGGATATGGGGATATATGTATACATATAACTGATTCACTTTGTTATACAGCAGAAACTAACACACCGTTGTAAAGCAATTACACTCCAGTAAAGATGTTTAAAAAAACAAAAACAAAACACAGACTTACCATATGACCCAGCAGTTGCAGTCCTAGGTACCTACCAAATTGATTTGAAAATGTATGCTCACACAAAAACCTATGTGTGCTTTTATTCACAACTGCTAGCTTTATTCATAATCATCAAAAAACTGGATGCAACCAAGAAGTTCTTCAATAGATGATGGTACAGCCATAGAATGGGTTATTAATCAGCGAAAAGCAGGAATGAATTATTAATTAATGCTACAACATGGATGCATCTTAAATGCATTTTGCTAAGTTAAGGAAGCCAGATTGAAAAGACTACATACTAAATGATTACATTCATATGGTCTTCTAGAAAGGGCAAAACTATAGGGATGGAAAGCAGATCAGTGGTGGTTGGGGTTTGAGGAAGGGGGAGTGTTTGACTTGGGCAAGCATGTGGAAGTTTTTAGGGTGATGAACTAAACTGTTGTGGACATATGCTATGCGTTCTTTAAAATCCATAGAACTTTATAGCATAGAAAGGTTAATGTATGCATATTAAAAAAATCAACCAGGAGTTTGAGGGATTCCAAAATGGAATGCAGACTGATAAAAGAATCTAACCAATGTATTAGAAATGTATGTGGCATAGCCTCACTGAAGGAATGGGTAAAAAGATGCTTGACTTGAATAACTTTGGAAAAGAATGCTTTGACTTGGAAACTGTAAGACTAAAGATAAAGGTATACATAAACACTATACTCTGATAAAGTTGTGTCTCACGGGTACAGGTTAACAATTCTGAAACTACTATACATGTGTACTGAGAATGAACAAATATGTAAAAGTGTAGTGGCTGATAGGGGCCAGGTTTCTCACTATTGGAAAGGGAGATTGGAGATAAGCATGGGGGGAAGGCTAGAATGAACACAGTAACTGACCAGTACTCCTCGAAACTGTTAAGGTCATCAAAAATAAGGTCTTTAGAAACTGTCACCAGAAAAAGATAAGACAACGTGATCACTAAGTATGATACGGTATCCTGAATGGGATCTGGAACAGAAAGGACATCAGGGAGAAATTAGTGAAATCCAAGTTAAATGTGTAGTTTAGTTAATACTAAAGTACTGGTGTTCATTCCCTAGTTGTGACAACAATGTCATATAGCGTAAGATGTTAATAATAGGGGAAACTGGTATATGGGAACTCTCAGTACTATCTTGGTAACTTTTCTATGTATCAAGCTATTCTAAAAAAGTTTGTTTAAATTACAAAACCTCAAGAAATGACATTTAACTAATTTATGATTATATAATAGAGAACCAAATAGTTTATGCTGTGATTATGTTTCTTTGTCTCTGTGTCCAAAGTCATGACCCTAAGGAGAACGTTTCTAGGATCAAGCTCAAATAGATTTTTTTTTAAACATCTTTATTGGAGTATAGTTGCTTTACAAGGGTGTGTTTCTGCTGCATAACAAAGTGAATCAGCTATACATATACATATATCCCCATATCCCCTCCCTCTTGTGTCTCCCTTGCACCCTCCCTATCCCACCCCTCTAGGTGGTCACCAAGATGATCTCCCTGTGCTATGCAGCTGCTTCCCACTAGCTATCTATTTTATGTTTGGTACTGTATATATATCCATGCCAATCTCTCACTTCATCCCAGCTTACCCTTCCCCCTCCCCATGTCCTCAAGTCCATTCTTTACTTCTGCATCTTTATTACTGTCTTGCCCCTAGGTTCTTCAGAACCATTTTTTTTTTTTTTAGATTCCATATATATGTGTTAGCATACGGTATTTGTTTTTCTCTTTCTGACTTACTTCACTCTGTATGACAGACTCTAGGTCCATCCACCTCACTGCAAATAACTCAATTTCAGTTTTTTTATGGCTGAGTAATATTCCATTGTATATATGTGCCACATCTTCTTTATCCATTCATCTGTCGATGGACACTTAGATTGCTTCCATGTCCTGGCTATTGTAAATAGAGCTGCAGTGAACATTGTGGTACATGGCTCTTTTTGAATTACGGTTTTCTCATGTTATATGCCCAGTAGTGGGATTGTTGGGTCGTATGGTAGTTCTATTTTTAGTTTTTTAAGGACCCTCCATACTGTTCTCCATAGTGGCTGTATCAATTTACATTCCCACCAACAGTGCAGGAGGGTTCCCTTTTCTCCACACCCTCTCCAGCATTTATTGTTTGTAGATTTTTTGATGATGGCCATTCTGACTGGTGTGAGGTGATACCTCGTTGTAGTTTTGATTTGCATTTCTCTAATGATTAGTGATGTTGAGCATCCTTTCATGTGTTTGTTGGCAACCTGTATATCTTCTTTGGAGAAATGTCTATTTAGGTCTTCTGCCCAGTTTTGGATTGGGTTGTTTGTTTGATATTGAGCTTCATGAGCTGCTTGTAAATTTTGGAGATTAATCATTTGTCAGTTGCTTCATTTGCAAATATTTTCCCCCATTCTGAGCGTTGTCTTTTCTTCTACATAAATTTCTCAAAATTATATACTACTTTAATTTTCTTTATAACTGAATCTTGACTTTCATATATAGCTTTTTTTTTTCTCTAGAGTTTAGAATTACTGTTTTTTTCTTCTGATTGACAAAAGAATAAGACACCATTATATTCTCAAAATTATCTGACCTGTCTGTCACACTCAGTTTTAAGAACCCACTTTCTTCTTGGAGACAGTTTTTTTTTAATTTTTACTTTTTGCGGTACGTGGGCCTCTCACTGTTGTGGCCTCTCCCATTGCGGAGCACAGGCTCTGGACATGCAGGCCCAGCAGCCATGGCTCACGGGCCCAGCCGCTCCGCGGCATGTGAGATCTTCCCAGACTGGGGCACGAACCCGTGTCCCCTTCATCGGCAGGCGGGCTCTCAACCACTGCGCCACCAGGGAAGCCCTTGGAGACAGTTTTTTAGAGCCTTTTGTCAGTGTGGGATTTGTTACTGTCTAGGTTTGCTGCATGGTTGTCATTCTGGATCTTTCCTTTGCTGTGTTACTGGATTAGATATTATGTTTCTTAGATCCTCTGTTTTCTTTGTCTCTCACTTCATTTCACTGAACGACATCCTTGATGTCTTCGGAACATTGCTTAACAACAAATTTTAGAGCTGTTGTGTGTCTGAGAATGTTTTTGCTTGACCTTTATTGTTGATGGAGCTGTGGGTATAGAGTTTTAAGTTCAAAATTATAAACATTTTTTCCTCAGAACTTTGAAGGCAAGGCACATTGCCTTCTAGCATTTTGTGTTGTTACTGAGAAGCCTGATACCTGCTTATTTCTTGCCTTTCTGGAAACTTTTGAAATATTTTTCTTTCTCTTTTTAAAAATATTTATTTATTTATTTATTGGCTGTGTTGGGTCTTAGTTGTGGCACATGGGATCTTTCATTGCAGCACGTGGGATCTTTCATTCTGGTGAACGGGCTCTTCGTTGCAGTGCATGGGGTTCTCTCTAGTTGTGGCGTGTGGGCTCATTTGTTGCTGTGTGTGGGCCCTCTAGTTGCAGCATGCAGGCTCTCTAGTTGTGGCATGTGGGCTCCAGAGCATGTGGGCTCTATAGTTGTGGTGTGTGGGGTCTATAGTTGTGGCACACAGGCTCAGTAGTTGCAGCATGCGGGCTTAGTTGCCCCGCAGCATGTGGGATCTTAGTTCCCCGACCAGGGGTTGAACTGGCGTCCCCAGCATTGCAAGACGGATTCTTAACCACTGGACCATGAGTGAAGTTCCTAAAATATTTTTCATATACACCTCATGCTCAAAAGTCTCAAGAATGTACCTAGATAAGGATCTTATTTTTATTCATCTGATTAGTGCTTGGTATATAGTTTTCCAATATGAAGACTTGCATTTTACTTCAGTTCTCTGAAATTTTCTTCTGTTATTTATTTGATTATTTCCTCTCCTGTATTTTCTTGATTTTTTTTGTCTGAAATATCTGTTATTCAGATGTTGAATCTTTTAGGTTTATATTCCATTTCTTATATTGTTTGTTCCATATTTTCCTCTTTCTTTTTGCTGTATGTTCTAGGAAATACCCCTGCCTTAATTTTCTAGTCCTTCTTTCGAAAAATGTTTTCAGCATTCTTTATGAGGGTGATGAGCTGTTGGCTGAGGCAGTGGGGGCAATGAGCCTTGTGTCTCTCTCATCCCGCAGCAGGCTAACCTAGACTTCTTCACATGACAGTTGCTGGGACTTAAGTGAAGTAAGCAGAATTGCAAGGACTTTTGAAGTACAGACTTAGGATTGGCTTAGAACTTAACAGCGTCCCTTCTGTTGGTTGCTTTTGGGCAAAACAAGTCATAAAGCCAGCCCAGATTCAAGGAATAGGAGAATAGACTATACCTTTTGATGGGAAGGGCTACAAAGTCATATTGCTGCAATGGGTATTAATTCAAAAAGGCGTAGGAAATTATGTTTAGGTATCCTCTCTGGGGTTTGATATGATACACTTTTTTTTTTTTTTTGCGGTATGCAGTCCTCTCACTGTTGTGGCCTCTCCCGTTACGGAGCACAGGCTCCGGACACGCAGGCTCAGCGGCCATGGCTCACGGGCCCAGCCGCTCCGTGGCATGTGGGATCTTCCTGGACCGGGACACGAACCCATGTCCCTTGCATCGGCAGGCGGACTCTCAACCACTGTGCCACCATGGAAGCCCTGATACACCCTTTTGATGGGAAGGGCCACAAAGTCATATTGCAAAGGGCATTAATTTAAAAAGGGGTAGGAAATTATGTTTAGCCATCCTCTCTGGGTTTGATATGATACGCTATTTACTTAAATATTCTTTTACTTTTATAAATAAAGTTTTATGATTTCCTTTATATGTGTGTCTGTGTGTGTGTCTATATACACTGTATATAGAGCTTCATATTGTCAAAGAAACCAGAGCTGCACATGTGTGAACTTGGTAAAAATGGATTTTATTCAGGAACCATTGCTGTAGGGGAAAAAAGACCTAAGTATAGAACTGTGCTCAGTTCTGAATACAGCATGGACAAGTGGGCATTTATAGCCAAGGAGCAGGATGGGGATCAGTGGATGGAAAATTACTAAGAGGAAACATCAGGGATAGGGTGGATCCTGGTTAAACCAACTGACAGGATTCTTGCTGGAGGCAGGCCAGAGTGATTAGATACCCAAGGTGGGAGATTCATGCTAAACTGACTTAGCAGGATTCTTGCTAAAACTGGGTGATACAGAGATTAATGTGGAAGGCCAAAGGTTGAGGCCTAGTTGAGAAGAGGGTTCAGAGGAGCTTGATTAAAATTTGGTCAATGTGAGAGTCTTTGTCAATGTATATATTTGTGTATATATATGCCAAAAACTCTGTGAATTTCTCTATTTTAAAGATTTCTTAAGATTATATTGTGAAGATTTCAGCTTGATGAAGAAATGACAAATATGCCTGCAGCTCGTGTGTTGGAAAATTTCCTACAGACTATTATGATTTGCTTCCTTTGGAAAAAAATGAAGGAAAAAATACTATATTTAGAATTTAGATAGTGTATTTTTGTTTCAGATATATGATAAATGGTCAGTGAGGCCTAGTTAGAAGGACATTTTGATTTCTATACTTTTTTTTTTTTGCCAACGTTTTTTCCTCCCTTAGTAAGATAAAACATTTGAATAGTAACTAGATTCTTTACTTGTCTTGCTGGGTTTTGGGAGGGAGCTGGCAAAAAAGTGATAGTCCTCTACTTTTTATGCCAAACCTTGGGAAAGACAGTCTGATGAGATGCAGGCTTTACTCTAAAGTCTCAGAGCTGTGGGATGGGGAGCACTATTGTAAAAAGTCTAAGCCCTCATCTAGGGGTATTGGATTCTTTTACCTCCAACATGGGTAGATGGTGCTTGGAGATACAGCCGTATTCCTTCAGCTTACCCCAAGGCAAGAAATTCAGGGATCCTCATATCTGACGCATAATTTATGAGGAGACAATGCCATAACATCCCCATCAGCCATATCTATCTCAAGAGGAAGAGTATTTGGATACGACCCTACATGTGACAAAAAGTGGGAGATTAAGGATGATTATGATAATAATAATATCTGCTCCTTTAGTATGTGCCAAATACTCCTTTGAGCTCCCTCTCAAACTCAGTATGCCTCAAATCAGAGTCATCTGTTCTCCTAAAACCTGATTCTGTTCTGGCGTCCCTTTTCTTAATAAGTGGAATCACCATATATTTTTTTCTTCTAACCAGAGACTACCTGTCTTTAGGAGCTCCCATACCCTCACTCCCCATATGCTATGCAAAGTCACGTTCTGTCAATTTATCTCGGCAATTCATCCTTTTTTCTTTCTGCTGCTACCACGCTAGTCCATAATCTGGGCATAGATTACTGTCGAAGATTCTATTCATATGTACCACTGAAATAATATTTTACAATAGCATCACACATCCACCTTTTTCAACCTCCCCACCTCCAACACATCAGAAATTCATTCTCCATACTACAGCTGGAGGCTTCCTTTTGTCATGTAAATCTGGTCACATCCTCTTCTACTTAAAAAGTATCAGTAACTTTTTGTGGCTCTTAAGATGAAGATCACAGTTCTTAACATAGCTTACAATAAATAATGTTGAGAAATGTATCAATGTGTGGAATAGTCAGGCACTTTCTAATACGGCATATTTTTGAATTTATATATACATTTAAGGACCTATAGTCAAGATGATACTCTCATGAATTGATGTTTAGTTAATGAGGTAAACAGGTTTAACTTGGATTGATAAATTTGTAAAATTAGTAGACATTTTAAATTGCTCATTATTTGTGTATTATAAACACCTGTTTTTCTATGTTCATCCTTTTTTTTTTTTTCCAGCGTTATTGAGATACAGTTGATGTATAACACTGTGTAAGGTTAAGGTATACAGTGTGATGGTTTGATACACATATATATTGTGAAATGACTACCACAATAGGGTTACTAAACACCTTTATCACCTTATTATTTTTTTGTGTGTGTGGTGAGAACATTTAAGATCTACTCTTTTAATAACTTTCAAGTATATAATACAGTATTGTTAGTTAGAGTCACCATGCTGTATATTAGATCCCCTGAACTTACTCATCTTGAAACTGGAAGTTTATACTTTTTACCAACATCTTCACATTTCCCCCACCTCTAAGCTCCTGGCAACCACTGTTCTACTCTGTTTCTGTTAGTTCAGCTTTTTTCAGATTCCACATATAAGTGAGGTTATACAGTATTTGTCTCTCTGTGTCTGACTTATGTCACTTAACATAATGCCATCAAGATCCATCCATTTTGTAGCAAATGGCAGGATTTCCTTCTTTCTCATGGCTGAATAATATTTGTGTGTGTGTTTAACATATTTTCTTTATTCATCCATTGATGAACACTTAGGTTGTTTCTGTATCTTGGCTTTTGTGAATAAGGCTGCGATGAACGTGGGTTTACAGGTATCTCTTTGGGTTCCTGATTTCATTTCCTTTGGATATATACCCAGAAGTGTGATTGCTGGATTGTATGGTGGTTCTAGTTTCAATCTTTTGAGGAACCTACCTACTGTTTTCCAAAGTGAATGTACCAGTTTATGTTCCCACCAACAGTGCACGAGGATTCCCTTTCTCCACATCCTCGCCAACACTTGTTATTTGTTATCTCTTTGATAATAGTCATTCTAACAGATGTGAGGTGATATCTCATTGTCTTAATTTCCCTGATGATTAGTGATGTCGAGCATCTTTTCATGTACCTGTTAGCCATTTATATATCTTCTTTTGAAAAATGTCTATTCACTTTCTCTGCCGATTTTAAGATTGGATTGTTTGGGTTTTTTTTTTTGCTGCTGAGTTGTTTGAGTTACTTGTATATTTTGGATAGTAACCCTTTATTGGATATGTGGTTTGCAAATATTTTCTTGCATTCCATAGAATTGCAAAAGAAGATTGCCTTTTCATTCTGTTGACTTTTTCTTTCACTGCGCAGAAGCTGTTTAGTTTGGTATAGTCCCATTTATTTATTTTTGCTTTTGTTGCTTATGCTTTTGGCGTCATATCCATAAAATCATAAAATCATTGTCATATCCAATGTCAAGGAACTTTCCCCCTATGTTTTCTTCTAGGAGTTGTATAGTTTCAGGTCTTAAGTTTAACATCCTTTTTTGTCACTAGACCACTTGCCTCCAAAATGAATGTTGCAATTCTGTAAGCTGTAGTAGGGAGGTTTTGCAGAAAATAGTTTCGTTTTGAAGAATCTTTAAACGGTATGATGGAGAGTAGGCTTTGTAGCAGGTTGCTGGCATCATAGTTTGCAATGTTCTCTTCCTTTCCCCCAACCTCTCCTACCCAGATCACTACCCAAACACAATTGCATTTATTTATTTATTTATTTATTTATTTATTTATTTATTTATTTATTTATTTATTTATTTATTTTGCGGTACGCGGGCCTCTCACTGTTGTGGCCTCTCCTGTTGCGGAGCACAGGCTCTGAATGCGTAGGCTCAGCGGCCATGGCTCACGGGCCCAGCCACTCCGCGGCATGTGGGATCTTCCCAGACCGGGGCACGAACCCGTGTCCCCTGCATCAGCAGGCGGACTCTCAACCACTGCGCCACCAGGGAAGCCCAATTGCATTTATTTTTCTGCATGTCTGTTCTTTTGGCAATAGCCAAAATATATTTGCTCACTCCTGAGAATAGATTATACAAGATTCTAATCTACTTGTCCAAATGGTACCTGTTGTAACTAGAAGGCCTTCAAATATTTTCTGAACAAAGGAAAATTATCTTGACTTACTTTCTTTTGGATAGAATGGGGAAATTTTTGTTTGTTTTTTTGTGGAGTCTTTTGGGGGTATTGGGATTTCTCTGGGGACAATTTTGGGATAAAGAAACTACTGCATAAGAACGTAAGGATTTCTGCTACCCAACTGTCTATAAGATTTTACCTAAAGATTTCCATTTTAAGAAGGCTCTTAAATAGAGCTACTAAAATAAGTAATTAAAAGATAATATAAATTTCAAAGTAGACTGATGTAGTAAGTTGATAAATGGGACTTTTCCTCTTCCCTCTGATTTTGGGCTGAGGTCTCAGAGCTGAGAACAGAGCACATCAGTGCCTGGAGATTCTCAAGGAGGATACTACCCGATCTGTGTAGAACTTGTTATGGCCACAGTCCCTGCTAGGAAAGCAGTTTTAGGCAGTCCCTTGCAAATGATGGCTCTTTGCAGTGCCACATGACTCTGCCAGCTCATCTACAACTGATTGGTGATTGTTGGACTCAGTATTCCATCCCTCCGTCTGTAGCCAGTGAGGGCCTACAAGATGCTGCCATGAAGGCACTGCCTGCATAATGGAAATGGTCATTTGCTGGTCAATGAGATCCTTTCTTTCTTTGATTTTTTTTAAACAGAAGTTACAGTGATATAGGCAGTTGGTTATAGGAGCAAGAATCAGAAAACACAAGTAAATAACTGAGTCATGTCAGTGTTGAAACAATACAATAGAGATCCACCAACTCCTGCTAGAGCTGCCTGAATCTAAATATTAAAAAATGTTTTTTTCATCTGATCAGGTTCTATTTAAGTTTCATGTAAGCTTGTTTTCAAGCATAAGTGAGATTTAGGCTACAGGGAATTGTGCTCATGGTTTGTCAGTTTACAAGAGACATTTTTTTCTACTTCCATTCTTCATACATATCTACTTATCTGAGTGGCTACAGTTGTTGCACTAGTGATTCTCTTTGAAATTTCCACTATAATTCCTGTCCACTTGAGCTATAAGAACTGACAGTGTCTTCAGTTGTCATCATGACTCCTTAGGCACTGGGAGTGCAATTAGGCTGTCAGAAAAGGAAGGCTTGGTAAGATAGTGTTTATTTTACAGAGTAATAATCTTTTCTCTGAATGTTGTTCTCAGTTCTATTCCAGAAAATGTCACTGCTAAATAAAACTTCATTTCTAAGGAGAAAACATGTAATACACAGTCAGGATTCCATAGAGAGTTCATCCTGTTGGCTTCTAGTGGGCTTGAAATAAGAGATTAATGTGTAGTTATATAGAAATCCAGTAGGTTAAACTGGAGAGCAGAGGTGGTGGGAGAGAGAGAGAGAGAGAGAGAGAGAGAGAGAGAGAGAATATGACCATGAGAGAATACAGTTCTCTTTTCCAGGTTTATACCTTCTCCACCATGAACCTGAGAGAATAATCTGGCCTGTGTAAATAACTGCAGGCCTTACTGAGTTTCTGTAGATTTTCTGGAGATAAATTGTATTGAAATTCTCATGATCACTACCATCTCTGCCTGTTAAGTAGATACTGGGGAAAACTTCTCTCTCCAAGGTAAAGGTTGGGGTGTGTAAATTAGAAATACATAATGTGTAGGGAACCCCAGCCTGACCTACTGGCTGCTCCATTTGAGGGCTTTTCTTGCTTTTCTTTCTGGTAGCTTTTCTCTCAAGTACCACTGAAGTGGCACCTTCCGACAACCTCTCTCTGTGCCAGCACCTCTTGGTCTCGCTTGGTTCTGATTGACTCTTATCGTAGGGGCCTCTCTTCAGCAACTGCAGTTCTTCACGGTCCCCAGCAGTTCTCAGCTGCAGCCATTCCCCGTAGCAGTGTTAAGTGGATTTGACCCCAGGCCTCTTGCTTCCTCCTGTAGCAACATCATCTGATCTCAGCCTTGCTTTTCACCTCAGCTCTCACCAGTCACTTCCTGCCTGCTTTCCCACCTCAGTGGACTTATTCATACCAATATAGTTGTGGTTTTCCAAATATAACCCACTGTTCGATACCTGCTCCTCTTCATGTCAGCCCCCAACTTTGGTTCAAAGGTTACTTGTTCTATGATTTCCCAGGTGGAATTAACCACTGTCTCCTTTTTGCCCCTCATCTGTACTCTATACATCTATCATAACATCTATAATTCTTTGCTGCTTATGCCTCCCTTGAATGGAGCAGAAATGAGTTATCCTCACCAAGCCCTGCCCAAATTGCAAATTCTTGAGCAAAATAAATATTGTTGCTCTTTTAAGCCACTAAATTTTGGGGTAGTTTGTTATGCAGTCATAGAAACTGAGTTAGATTTTGGTGTTTGGAGGTGGGTTGCCATGTAACAGAAACCTCAAAATGCAGCAGTGACTGAAGCTAAACTAGACAGGACTAGACAGTGGGCAGAAGGTGGAGGACCTTGAAGAGATTGTTAGTGGAAACCTCATGGCTCTCAAGGAGGATGTCAGTGAATGTTTAAAGGAAAGTGAAAAAGTATCATTGGGAGCTGGAGAAAAGATCCTTGTTATGTAATAGCAGAAAGTTTAGCAACATTGTACTTATGGTAATGTGGAAAGTAGAAAACGGTTATAATGAATTGCATGAATTTGAAGGCGTTTTCTGGCTATTTCTTGCTGCCTATAGTAAAATTGATAGGACAAAGTGCTGTGGTATGAAGGCTTGTATCCCCCAAGATTCAAGTGTTAATGCCGAATGTAATGGTACTAGGAGATGGGGCCTTTGGGAGGCGCTTAGGTCATAATGGTGGAGCCCTCATGAATGGGATTACTGCTTTTATAAAAGAGACCCTGCAGAGCTCCCTAACCCTTTCCACCATGAGAGAACACAGTGAGAAGTCGGCAGTCTGTAACCTGGAAGAGGGCTTTCACCGGAACCTAACCATGCTGGCACACTGATCTTGGACTTCCAGCCTTCAGAACTGTGAGAAATACATTTTTGTGGTTTATAAGCCACCAACTTTAGCATTTTGTTAATAGCAGTCCAACTGGACTAAGAAAGAGAAGCTAAGGAAAGAATTGTTAAATATAGAGGAAGCAGAACTTACTGAGTTTGAAAATAAAACTCTCTTTTCCAGTTTCTCCAGATGGCAGACAATTTTCAAGTTAAGAAAAGTCTTATGGAAAGAGATCAAATCTAGAGTATTGTGAGAAAACATGGTTTAACTACAAAGCCAAGGGAGTGATTATAAAACTCTTAGTTAAGGCTGCAGGAGATTTAATGTCGTGCCTCACAAAGGCAAATAGTCCCTCTAAGGATCTTGAGAACATGCCATGCCTGTTCTCACAGATGACTCACAGATCTTCTCTATTAACCGAAAAGGTCCTCTAAGAATTTTAAGAGAATTGTCCCTCAGGACCCTTATAGGAGCTCAAGGACCTATACCGAAATTTATGGGTGTGATTTTTGTCTAATGGAGTGGATTATAAATTGATTCACAAGAAATCTACACAGCTAAAAAAAAGATTTTATTTTTTAGAGCAGTTTTGGGTTCACAACAAAATGCAACAGAAAGCACAGAGAGTTCCCACATAGCCCCTTGTCCCTCTCGGACACCAGAGTAGTACCTTTGGTAAAATTGATGAACCTACATTGACGCATCATTATCATGCCTGGTTCATAGTTTACATTAGGGTTCACTTTTGGTATATATTCTATAGGTTTGGACAAATGTATAATGACATATATCCACTATTATAGGCCTTAAAAATCCTTTGTGCTCTGCCTATTCATCCATCCCTCCCCCAACTCCTAACAACCATTAATCTTTTTACTGCCTCCATAGTTTTGCCTTTTCCAGAATGTCATATAGTTGGAGTCATACAGTGTGTAACCTTTTCAGATTGGCTTCTTTCACTTATGCATTTAAGTTTCCTCCATGTCTTTTTATGGCTTGATAGCTCATTTCTTTTTAGCGCCAAATAATATTCCATTGCGTGAATGGTTTATTTATCCATTCACCTACTGAAGGATATCTTGGTTATTTCCAAAGTTTGGCAGTTATGAATAAAGCTGCTATAAACATCTGTATGCAGGTTTTTGTGAGGACGTTAAGTCTTCAGCTTCTTTGGGTTAATACTAGGGAGGGTGATGGCTGGATCATATTGTAAGAATATGTATAATTTTGTGAGAAACTGCCAATTGTCTTCCAAAGTGGCTACACTGTTTTGCATTCCCACCATCTATGAATGAGAGCTTGTGTTACTCCATAGCCTCACCAGTATTTGGTGGTGTCAGTTTTCTGGATTTTGGCCATTCTCGTAGGTATGTAGTGGTGTCTCATTGTTTTAATTTGCATTTCCCTAATAAAGTATGATGTTGAACATCTTTTCATATGCTTATTTGCTGTCTGTGTATCTACTTTGGTAGGTGTCTGTTCAGATCTTTTGCCCATTTTTAAATAGGGTTGTTCATTTTCTTACTGTTAAGTTTTCAGAATTTTTTGTATATTTTGATTGAACCCCTCCCAACATGATGGGCAGCCCACCTGTTGCTCTCTTCTCAAAGGCTGTGCTCCGTGGTTTCTTCCCAAAGGTGAGGAAAAGGAAGAGTAAATAACTTAGTTACAATACCATTGGGAAGAAAAATAATAGTTATTTTCAAGGAGTCCTTTTCAGAAGGATAGCTTTTCCAATAACATTTTAAAAAGAAAAAAAGAATTCTTTGTATATTTTAGGTAATAATCTTTTATCAGATATGTTTTATACAAATATTTTCCCTGGTCTGTGGCTTGTCTTCTCAGTCTCTTGATCCACATAGTTTTTAAAATGATTATATCAGCTTGGATTGAAAGGCACAGAGACAGTACAAAATGAAAAGGGGGCTTTGGATCCCAACCTTCTATAGACAGGAAGCATGCTAAGAACATGACTACTTAACATGAACCAACAACCCAGAGCTGGGAAGCCATGAGCCACAGTGAATCATTCCTGAGCAGTACAACTAAGCTGTAATAAAGGAACTAGCAGCATGGGCCCAGCTGGGTTTAATGGACCAGGGACTGCTGTCTCCTTTCCCCCTTTTTGAATGGGAGTGTCTATAGGAGTTATCCTATGCCTGCTCTACCTTTGTGTATTCGTGTTTGTGGAGGCAGATAACTTACCTTTTTTTGTTTACAGCTCTTCAGATCAAGAGGAACTCTTCTCAAGGGGCTGTATTTAAGGTACTATACTCAAGAAGTTCATCAATACCTGGACCTCAAACCTCAGCCTGTTATGGGTATCAGTGGGAGGGAATGAGTATATTTTGCATGTAGGAGGGATGTGAACTGCTGTGGCCAGAAGGTGGACTGTGGTATGTTATTTTTTTTTTTTTTTTTTTTTCTTTTTGCGGTATGCGGGCCTCTCACTGTTGTGGCCTCTCCCGCTGCGGAGCACAGGCTCCAGACGCGCAGGCCCAGTGGCCATGGCTCACGGGCCCAGCCGCTCCGCGGCATATGGGATCCTCCCAGACCGGGGCACGAACCCGTATCCCCTGCATCGGCAGGCGGACTCTCAACCACTGCGCCACCAGGGAGGGTATGTTATATTTTTGACGGCTGGTCTCAGCAATATTTTTGGTCCCACATGCTGTTTTAGAAACTTGCCACTTCCCATCAAGAGACTGAGTTTACTTCCCCTGTTCTTGAACTGGGGCTGGACTTTGCACGGATTAGTAGAATTGGGGGAAGTGATACTGTATGACTTCCAAGGCTAGGTTATAAAAGATGGTACTGCTTCTGCCTGCCTCTCTCAGGATGCTTACCTTTAGAATCTAGCCACCCACTGTGGTGTGAGGAAGCCTAGGCCACATATTGAAGCCATGTGTAGGTATTCTGGCACCAGATTCTCATCTGACAGCATCAACCACCAGATACCTTAGTGAATGAGGCTTTATATAATTGCAGTCCCCAGCCGTTGCACCCTCCCAGCTGATGCTGAGTGGAGCAGAGATGAGCAGTCCTCTCCAAGGCCTGTCCAAATTGCAGGTTCATGAACAAAAAAAGTATTGTTGCTTTAGGTCAATAAGATTTAGGGTAACTTTAAAATATAGTCTTAGTAACTGAAATAATTAGAATGGTTTATAGTTTGGGGTTTATTTTTTAATTAAGTTTTGGTAATAAAGTTATGCTGCCTTCATGAAATGAGACACATTTTATCTTTTTGTTTGGTATGGAATAGTTTAAATAATAGTGTAATTATTTGTTCCTTAACAGTTAGGTGGACTCAAATTGAAGGGTTTTTTGTTTGTCTCATTATTATCTAAAATAATAGTCACCTTTCCAATCCCTTCTTTGGTAAGTAGTCAGTTTGGATTTTCTACTTGGTTTACTTTGGTTTTTTTTGTATTTTCTAGGAAATCATACATTTCTTCTATTCCTAGTCTTGCTAATATTTGTTTTGTCTTACATTTTTAAGCAGGATCATAAAGGGATGTGTGTATGTGTGTGTGTGTGTGTGTGTGTGTGTGTGTTTGTATCTTGTTAGTCTTTAAAACAACATCTTTTGGAATTATTTATCAATTCTTCTACTATTTTCCTATATCTGTTGTAGATTATAGGTAGATTATATCTGTTATTTTTATCCATTCACTCCTCAAATTTTCTTTCAGTTAATTTTGTGCTTTTTTTCCAAAAAACCCCAAAACTTAGGATAAACATAATGTTTCTGGACTTTTATTCATTTGTCTTCATAATGAAAGGATTTAGGGGCATAAATTTTTATCTAATTATGGCTTTTTCTGTGTTCCATAAATTTTTATGTATTTACCTTTTCATTAATTTCTAGAATATGATTTTTCTCATTGATCAGGAATTAATTTTCAAATCATTAAGATATTTCGAACCATTTAAAAATTATTTCTTATATTATTGAATTATCAGTGACTGTGACCTATAATATATTTACTTTCAAATACTTCTTATGGTTTGCTTTGTGGAAATTTTTATAAATCTGTGAGCAAATTAAAATGTAAATTGTCTCACTGAGTGAAGTAAGATTCCATACTGTCTTAGTTCAGGCTGCTTTAATAAAAATATCATAGGCTGGGTGGGTAGCTTAAACAACAAAAACTTATTTCTTGTAGTTTGGAGGCTGGAAAGTCCAAGAGCAAGGCACCTGTCTGATGAGAACTTGCTTCCTGGTTCACAGAAGGCTGTCTTCTTGCTGTGTCCTCACATGGCAGAAGGGGCAAGAGAGCTCTCTGGGATATCTTTTATAAGGGCACTAAACCCATTCATTAGGGCTCCATCCTCACTCCCAAAGGCTTCACCTCCCAATACCATCACATTGGGGTTTAGGATTTCAACATATGAATTTTGGAGGGACACAAACATACAGTTTATAACATCCTGCCCCTGACCTTCCAAAACTCATATTCTCACATGCAAAATACATCCATCCATTCCAACAGCCCCAAAAGTTTTAACTCATTTTCATCATCATCTCTAAAGTTTGAAGTTCGAAGTCTCTGTAAATATCATCTAAATCAGATTATGAGTGAGACTGAGGTATGATTTATTCAGGGGCAAAATTCTTCTCCAGCTATGAATCTGTGAAAGCAAACAAGTTATGTGCTTCCAAAATACAATGGTGGGACAGGTAAAGGATAGACATTCCCATTCCAAAAGGGGGAAGTAGGAAAAAAGAAAGGAGTGACAGTTTCCAAGTAAGTACAAAACCTAATGCAGCAAATTCTATTAAACCTTAAGGCTTGAGAATAATCTTCTTTGGCCTGATGCTTTGCCTTCCAGACCCACTGAGGTGGCGATGTCACCATCATGGCTTGGTGGTATGCTGCCCACACCATGGCTCTGTGTAGTGGCCCTGCCCATGCTGCAGCTCTCTGTCAGTGTCCTGCTACTAAGGCACTGGGCAGGGGCATGCTGGCCCATCTGAACCAGAGAGGTGGCCTCACCCTTTGAAACCATTCTCTCTACCCCTACCCTGGACCTGTGATGGCAGTGGCAGCCTTGATAATATCTGAAGTGCCTTGGAAGTAGGGGGAGAAGGGGAGTGGTGTTATTCTTTTCTTGTCTTGAAGAATAACATCTGGCTTCTGTTGAGATGGTTGTTGAGGGCTGTGGTTTATATCCATATTAATCTCCTTATCAAACAGTCACTTTACTGTACCTTTAGTATTCTTTTCCAGGAATGCTTTCTTATTTTGCAATATAGATAGGCTGAGAATTTTCCAAATCTTTAAGTTCTAGTTATTTTTTGCTTAACAGTTCCATCTTCAAATCATTTCTCACTTCTCACATTTTATCATAAGCAGTCCAGAGGAACCAGGCCACTCCTTCAATACTTTGCATAGAGGTCTCCTCAGCTAAATATCCAATTTCATTGCTTGCAAGTTCTACATTCCACAGAACACCAGAACATGACCTCAATTCAGTCAGGTTCTTTGCCACTTTATAGTAAGGATCACCTTTTCTCTAGTTTCTAATAACATGTTCCTCATTTCCATCTGAGACCTCATCATAACGGCCTTTATGGTCCCTATTTCTACCAACATTCTGCTCAGGATTACTTAAATATTCTCTAAGAAGATTGATGTGTTCTCTCCAGTTCTCCTCTTTTCTTTCTGAACCCTCACCATAATTACCCTTAATGCTCATATTTCTAGCATGTACCTCTAAACCCTTCCAGCTGCTATCAATAATCAGTTGCAAAGTCACTTCAACTTTTTAAGTTATTTGTTGTGGCAGCATCCCACTGTCAGTACCCACATCTGTAGCAGTCAAGGTTCTCCAGAGAAACATAACATCTGGAGGCTGATAAGTCCCACAATCTGCCATCTGCAAGCTGGAGACCTAAGAAGGCCAGTGGTGTAATCCAGTCTGAGTTTGAAGGCCTGAGAACCAGAGGTGCCAGTGATGTAAATTCCACTTCAAGGGCAGAAGATGAGATGAGATGTCTCAGCTCAAACAGTGAAGCTGGAAAAAAGGAGCAAATTCCTCCTTCCTCCACCTTTTGTTCTATTTAGGCCCTCAACAGATTGAATGATGCCCATCCACACTGGGGAAGGCAATCCAGTGAGTCCACCAATTCAAATGCTAATCTCATCCAGAAATACCCTCATAGACACCCCAGAAATAATGTTTAATGTGAGTACCCCATGGCCAATCAAGTTTACACATAAAATTAACCATCATACTTATAAACATAGAAAAAAAATCACTGAAATAAAACTTTAGAAGATGAATTTAAGGAGAGTCACTCTGGAGATCTGCCTGAATTAGTGCGCTGGAAAACTCAAGAGGAAGAAATATCTAAAAACTAAGAACAAATACAGAGAGAGAAATTATATCAAAGACATTTGGTTAAAGATTCATTTTCCACACACCATTTCTACCGACATTATTGGAGCCTGTGCATCATCAAAATAATGGTGTATAAATCAAGGAAGGTGTAAACAAAATTGAGGGAACAGGATCCAATACAAAAGAGAGCCAAAGGAACTTACTGAGTGTTGGTGAAGAGACACACCAAATGAAAGCTGTACAGCAGGCCCAAAATGAAGCAATCTAGATTCAAACAGGTCAGAAGGCTCAAGGAGAGACTTCTTCAAGAAGATGCAATTAATAAGATACCTAATGGGTCTGAGTCTATTGAGAAGAGATTTATATAAGCTCTGGAGAATATGGGGGGAAAATTAATGCTAAAAGCATAGAAAAGTAAAAAATGGAAAAAAAGATAATTTTTAATTAGGGAAAAATTATCATAGTAAACATGATTCAGCTCTCATAGTATTTACATGGTCAACATAAACATTGGATATTAATCTAAGCAATAGATATGGATCCTGTAGTATGATCCTGTGGTATTGATACCAGAGGCCTTTAGAAGGACTGGCTAGCGGGGTAGTATGGAGGAGAGAGACTAGGAAAAAAATGGATATTGATCTATCGTAACTATAAGATTTTGGAAGAACAAGGGAACCCAAGTGTTTGTGTGTGTGTGCGAGTGCATGCATGTGTGTGTGTTTGTGTGTGTTGAGAATGGTGGTTATATGTGAAAGAGAGCTAAATTCTCATCTTTTGTAATAGATATTATCAGTAGATAGTAATGCCTATAACTGAAAGTCAGGAAGAACATAAGACTGTAAGAATGTTATTTAGAGATTGGGAGTAAATACCAAAAACCAACAGGAAAAGTTGAAGCAGTTGCCTCCCAGGGTGAGATGATGTTTTTCATAACAAGTCTTATAAAGTTTTAAATGATGTACATGTGTGATTTTGCCAAAAATAACCCCCCCAAACCTAAATTAAAAATAAAGTGGAATAACGAAAGACAGCAGAGACTTAATAGATCCAGGAGATGTATAAGGAGGAATTATACAAGGTTAAAAAAAAAACGGAGAGAGAAAATAGCAAGAACTCATATTAGAAGAAAGACCTAAGTCTGCATCTTGAAGGATACCCCATTCCCTCACCTTGACCCAAGTTTCAGTTAGCATTGATAAGAACAACTGATAATAGGCATATCCCTATAAAATTTTCAAAATCCAGGGAAAACAATAAAATCTTGCTGGGTTCCAGATAGAAAAAACAAGTTACTTGTGAAGGAAAAAAAAATCAGACTGAGATTGAATTTCCTGCATCCAAGGTTGGAGACTAGAAGATGTTAGGATAATGTCAATGGACTAGTGAGAGAATTACACCCCATGAATCCTGTACTAGGCTAAGCTATCAGTCATCTGTCAAGGAGAGATTTGCAGATGTTTGAGGAGTCAGAGATTAGAGAAGTCTTGAGAAAGTATACTAACCAACAAAAGGGTTTGAACAGTGACTGTAGAATGTGGGAAGATAAAAAAGAGAGGAAATAGTGGTAAGCAGTGAAGCTGTCAGTATACACATGGTCCAATTTCAGTGGTTAATGAAGCTGTTTCCAATTGTTAGAAAATGCTTACTGTAAGTTCTAAAGAAGTATTCTTTTTTCTCTACCTTTCAGCTTGAAAATTTTCAAAATAAAAATTTGAAAGGCTTTTACCTAGATTTACGAATTTCTCTTGTAGTATATCCCTTCTAATTCTTTAGAAATGGCTGATTGTAGGGCAGGAAAAATAGAAGGTGAGCCTGCGTTGTTTTAACATGACAGAAAATAAGGAAATGTGCCAAGATGAATGGGGACCTGCCAAAAGGGCAGAGAGTGCGCACAGGTGAATTACTGGGGAGTACCTTTTGGAAAAACACCTGTAAGGGAGTGAACAAAGCAGGAATGGAAGAGGGGAAAGTTCACCTGTGATGCAGTTCATCTTCTGCATTGTGAGCTCTGGACCTGAGATGGTCCAGCTATGGCTGTTGTATTTGTCCATTTGTTGTCAAAATTGGGCAAAGGAGTATGAAGAGATAGATACCTTTCATATATACCCTTCATATGACTAACATGTTTGTCATCTGGGTGATAAAAAATACTCTTTCCTGCATTTGTGTGACAGAAGTCTTACCTCTTTCTGATGACCAAGGTCAATTACTTCTTCCAGATTGGTGACTCCTTTCCTTGCCCTCTGGTTTCTTGGCCCAAGGTACTTGAAGCGACCAGGTAGCATGGGCTATGTCCCTTGGTAAGAACAAGACCTCTAGGTTCATAGAACCTAGCATTGCAGTGAAGGGAAATATAAATTTCAAAGTGGGTCACGGGGAATGATGAGGCCATTCCTGCTTCCTCCCCTTTGTTTCTTGCTTGCATGTATGTTACTTATTACAGATGCCATACCATAATGGTTATTGATTTAGGGTATAACTGCATCCTGGAGGAGGGTGTCCTGTCTTCACATGGTATCATCTCAACCATGCCTTCAGAATGCTCTTCCATTGCTCTCTCAGACTGGCAGCTTCTGCATGTTGCAGTATGTGGTACGACCAGTGGACCCAATGGTCTGTGCTCATATCTCCTCTATAAAGAAGATCCCTTGGTCTGTAGCAAAGTTAAGCAGGATATAAAGTGAACCAGAAACATTGGTAGGTCTTAGGTGCTGATTACTACCTTATGGTCAGGAAAGGCAAATCCATGCCTGTAATATGTGCTGATTCTGGTCAAGGTGAATCACTGCCCCTTCCAGAGTGGAAAGGGTCCAATGTAATCAGTTTACACTGTCTGATGATCTCTTGGAGGTA
The DNA here is from genome assembly GCF_964165515.1 of Mesoplodon bidens. NCBI lineage: Eukaryota > Metazoa > Chordata > Mammalia > Artiodactyla > Ziphiidae > Mesoplodon > Mesoplodon bidens. Next base: position 118,989,994 of record NC_138178.1, read on the forward strand.
ATGTGCCATATTGGGGGTTCAGCTTTGGTCTCTGTTACTGGCAGATTGGATGATCTGTTGTAGCAGTTAGCTAGATCAACCTTGGTGAGAGGGAGCCCATACTATTGGGCCCATGCATAGTCTCTGTCCATGCCACCATGGCTACTATGCCACCATGGCTACTATGTCCATTATGCCAGCACTAAGGGGGTCAATGACAAGCTGGATGATGTCAGCTGGTTAGTATTCTGTATACTTAGTTATTTAGTGCCTCTTCCGTGGTGGAGTGTCTTCTGATGGGTATTAATATGTGATACAAAGATTCTCGTATTTTATGTCCACTCCCACAGGCCTATCCTCATGCACTGTTCCCAGGAAAACCAGTTAAGAGACTTTGTAATCTTTTCAGTGAAGTTAAAGAGGCCCAAATCACATCAAAATTGTGTTTTGATATGTAGGGAGGAACTAGTGGAGGGAAAGAGGAGGAAGACGGAAGAAAGATGGTTTATAAATTAAGGTTTCAGAACTTAACTGGGAAAGGATGAGATCAACCTTAGAATGGAAGGCAAGAAGGAAAGAGGAATGAATGGAGAATAGAAGATCTGAGGCAAATGGGAAGAACATGAAGGAATTTCCATCAGATTTTGCTTAGTGAAATAGGTGTCCAGATTATCTGCTAAGAGTGCATGTGTACAGAACCCTGTGAAAATTGGTCCTCTACCCACCACACTTCTTTTGCACATTCTTTGACCCTTCCTTGACTGAGAGTAAGCAGCCATGCTCCCTGGAAGTGACTTTCCAAAGAGTTCTGAAGGAGAGAGCTCTTTAGTTCTCGTTCAAACTCAGGAGACTTGGGTGCCCTGGAGTTCCACAGAATTCATATGAGGATCTCAACAGATCTCAAACTCATGTTTGTGATCCTGGGTTATGTAACTAATATGGATAATTCAAATAATGCAACTTTCAGATTCCTTTGTACCTCAACAATGCTGACTCATCAAATAAATAAAATTTATTTACTCTGAATGTTTCCTCTTAGTTGGTCCTCTTAATTGATAAGAGAGTCCATCAGTATCTTGTTTTAGATTACCCTATGAAAGTGAAGAATTTATGGATTATATGCTGATGGGAAAATTACCTGCTGAGGTAACTTCATATTTATTCTTTATTCTACTGATTTCATATATATAAATTTCGTAAAATGTGGGGTTTTTGCATGAGGTAAAAGATACCACACACATATAAGGAAGTATATAATGTGCATATCTGGAGCCAAAATATTTATTTAAAATTATTTTGAATTAATAAAAGTTTATATGTAGTGATATTTGCTTTGCCTATGCTTTTTTTTTTTTTTTTTTTTTTTTTTTTTTTGCGGTATGTGGGCCTCTCACTGTTGTGGCCTCTCCCGTTGCGGAGCACAGGCTCCGGACACGCAGGCTCAGCGGCCATGGCTCACGGGCCCAGCCGCTCCGCGGCACGTGGGATCTTCCCAGACCGGGGCACGAACCCGTGTCCCCTGCATCGGCAGGCGGACTCTCAACCACTGCGCCACCAGGGAAGCCCTTTGCCTATGCTTTTTTTTTTTTTTTTTTTTTTTTTCTTTTTGCGGTATGTGGGCCTCTCACTGCTGTGGCCTCTCCCGTTGCGGAGCACAGGCTCCGGACGCGCAGGCCCAGCGGCCATGGCTCACGGGCCCAGCCGCTCCGCGGCATGTGGAATCCTCCCAGACCGGGGCACGAACCCGCGTCCCCTGCATCGGCAGGCGGACTCTCAACCACTGCGCCACCAGGGAGGCCCTGCCTATGCTTTTTGACTGTCATTCATTTATTCATTTGCCATATACTTGCTACCATATGTAGGTTCTGTTCCAGGTGCTGGGAATATAAATGCACAAAAGATACAGTCCCTGAATTTTAAGGAGTTTATGGTCTGGTTATAGGAGACAGGTATTGTAATAAACCAAGTACTGTATTATATGTGCTAAGAAGGAAATACATACAGGATGGACTAGGGCCCAAGGGAGGGAGTGGTCAATTTCTGCCTCAGAAGTATGGGAACCTGCTGTCAAGAAAGGTTTTACTGATGAAATGGTGACTGAATCTTGAAAGGTAAGAAAGTGTTTTTGTTAAGTTTGACATTAGATAACATGAAGTCTTTGAGGCCAAAGAACTTCATCTATACAAGTTTGTATTCTGGCACAAAGGAAAAATTTGCCAATGAGTCTCTAAGGTTTCCAAACAATTTCAAGTTTAAAACTTAATATTATAAAGGTATTTTTTTTCAAATACCAGCAGGTGGCAATATTATCCCATGAAAAAAGAATGATCGCCAAAAGCTGAAAACGACTTTCCAGAATTTCCAAATCTGGTAATGAGGGTGTTCTGGGTTAAAAATGGATGAGAAAAAGTGAGTTTGCCAATTTTTTTCTTGGCAGGCCAGCTTTTTCTTGAATAAGCTGATGTCTGAACTCCCCAATCCCCCCTTCCCATTCATTCTGAGCCCCAGAGATCTCCATAAAATGGACTTGGACACCTCTCATTCAAAGGCCTGTGGGAGTCTGAAGCCCTTTTCAAGACTTCTGCACTACATTGACCCAGAAACAAAACTGAGCTCCCTGTCTGATGTCCACTAAAAGCCAATCTGCATAAAATATTCATGAATTTAAGAGACTTTAGTGAAGATTTGGGGAAAGGATAACAGCAGAGTTTACACAGCAGCAATGCAAACAAGCACAAATGAATCAGCCTCCCAGGTCTCAGAATGTCCTTTGGCCACCCACCATCATGGAATTTCACAGAATTCTTTTGTTTCAGCCCTTCTTTATCTGTTGGCTCCTCTTTTTCCTTTCTTGGCCCCGGAACTTCAAATTCTTCTTCTTCTCCCCCTCTCCTCCTCTCTCCATCTCCTTCCAATTTCCCTGTCCCCTCCCTGCCTCTTCCTCTCCTTCTCCCTTTTTCTCTCTCCTGGTCTCCCACCCCCAAACCCACTAAGGTGCTCTACAGTAGAGGGCCCTTCACTCTGTGTGATTCCCCCCTTCCTTGAAGGCAGTAGTAGCAGTTTATTACCTTGAAACAGAAAACAGAACAATTTTTCTCTTTTCAGTGTAATAAAAATACTTCTAAAAACATGCCCTGCAGATATTCAAAAAAAAAACCCCACCACCTGTGATCATGGTTTTCAGCTAGTGTTTGCAGGTTTTTCTTTAGCAGGGTGATGTTAAGTGAGCTTGTTAGGGTCCTCTGCACCTCTCTCCATCTTCCATGTGCCTAGAAAATAAACCCCAGTTTCTTCCATGATCTATCATATTTGCATTATTTGCTCTTGATTTTTTCTTTCCATAGGGCTCTTTATCTGTGCAAGTCAATGTGGTCCCAGAATTAGGTCCAATTAGGAAATTGGTGATTGCTCTGCTATAGGGGACCATTTTTTCCCCTAAACTTTTATTATGGAAATATTCAATATAAAGAATATTTGGAAAAATTATTGAATCTATCACCTAGAGTCTATGATTGTTAACATTTTGTTATATTTGCCTTCTGTGCATCTAATTTTTTGATGCATTTCAAACTAAGTTGCAGGCATCAGTACATTTCACTCCTAGACATTTTAGCATGCATGTAATTAACTGGAGTTTAATATTTATTTTGTTTGTTTTTCTTTGAGGTAAAATTTATGTAACAGTGATATTCAAATCTTAAGCGTACCATTAGATAAGTTTTGAGCAATGCAAAAGCCTGGGTTATCTAAACCCCTATCAAGATACAGAAAATGTACATAGAGGATTTATTTGTTTGTTAGTTTTTCCACACACAGGGAGTGTAAAATGGTTAAATTCTAGACACTTCCAGGTCTGAGTACACTATTGGTGAGAAATTACTTATTATAGTATAAGGGATTTTAAGTGAGTTTTATTTTATAAGTACAGAAACACAGATTAAGGTCTGCATTTGTGCTTTTTTGCTATTGTTTCAGTTTGAGCTCAGTGACTTTACAAGTAAACAGAAACACTCAGAAGCAAAATGGTCAGTGCCTGTGTGTTAAGAGCAGGAACTAGGTCTACTTTTTGATCTGTATCTCAACTACCTGGAATGCTTTATACCTTTGGCACTCAATAAATATTTCTTGTTGCCATACTATCTGCTACAAAACTTTACTAGATCTATTTTACGGCTATTGTTTGTGTACCTAAAAAGTAGTCATGGGACTATAGAAGTCAAAGCCATGGAGAGAGTGTCACACATCCTTCTCAGCTGTTCATCAGTCAGTACTTGAAGTAGGGTTAAAGGTATAGGGTAAAGTTATAGAGCTTCTCAAGAGCCCAGAGGTAAAGAAAGAATGATAGCTAAATTCAGACAGAACAGCACTGAGGTTCCAGGAGACCTAGATTCTGAGTTCTTTTATGCTTCCTGTTGGAGTTCACATCCAGTGCTTGACCTTCCCAGGGCCTGTAGGTTCATGCAGATGAGTAGTTACTGCTTCTTGAAGGTGTTTGTATGGAAGAGTCCTGATACATGCTTACAGAAAGAAATATATAGCAAAACAGTGGCATGTTATTTTATTAAACTAAGTTATAGTCAAGAAATTCTGATATCTTTTTAAATGCTGCATCCAAATTCCAACAACCCAAATGTCCACTGAGGCCCATTACAAACCATTGCTTGCCATTCTTTTTTTTTTTTTTTTTAATCAAAATATAGTTGATTAGCAGTGTTGTGTTAGTTTCTGGTATACAGCAAAGTGATTCAGTTTAATATATATTTATGTAAATATATGTACTATTTTTCAGATTATTTTCCATTATAGGTTATTACAAGATACTGAATATTACTTATTTGTGGAATCTAAAATAATGATACAAATGAACTTATTTACAAAACAGAAACACACCCACAGACATAGAAAACAAAGTTATGGTTACCAAAGGGCAAAGGGGCAGGGAGGGATAAATCAGGAGCTTGGGATTAAAAGATACACATTATTATATATAAAGTAGATAGACAACAAGGACTATAGCACAGGGAACTATATTCAATATCTTGTAATTGCCATACTTTGTTTTTGAGTTGGTTCCTGCTTCACTGACTTAAAGTCAAATTTGCAGAGTGAAATCTGTCTCTCAATTGCTATCTTGGTCATAGATCTTTTTGTTCACAGATGGAAATTTTCTCCAGAAGAAATAACAGTAGTATTTTGGTTCAGTTTTGGAGAATAAAACTCACTCTAACGGGTTTAAGCACAAAGAGATTAATCACGGAGTATTAAATGGCTCACAGATTCTAGGTTGAGCTTCCAGGAATGGTTCCCAACTCACACTGGCTGGCAAGAGATTGTTGCTTTTACCCCAAGCAGGATACTATAGTATCAGAAAGACACCACCAAAACTATCAGCTCCTGAGCCTCTGCTATGAGCAGAAAATGGTCTGCCAATTTAGGAAGCTGCTGTTACAGCTGCTGTCCCAGACTGTGCCACTGCTGTTCCAAGCCACAACAACAAAAGTGAATACCAAAGTCAAGATTAACATCTGATCATAGGAACTTGAATAAAACCTAGAACCCTAGGTACAAAGGGATTGAGAAATAGTTTTCAGCTGTTTAGCTTCAGCATAATAGAAGAAGGAGTTAAAACATGTACTGAGTGAGCCATTTCAGTGTCTTCTAGAAATAACTAACATTTGGAGAGTTTATCAAGATGGCAACATAGGAGGCTCCGAACATTCTTCCTCCCATGGATGCAACAAGTGTATAGCTGCATTCTAAGAAATTCCCTCTGAAAGAAATCGATCCACCAGAACACAGGCACTAGTCCCCTAAAAAAAAAAAAAAGAAATGGAGAAACTAGCTAAGCAACTCCTATGTATCAGGCATATGAGAAAATACAAAATGGGTAGGAAAGACTGAGACACACACTCACCATAAACTCCGCCCCCAGTAGTGTCATACTATTGAGAGGGAACTCCAACTCCCAGCTTCTCTCTGAGGAGCAGAGTTTGGACTGCACATCTAGCACCCCAACTTTTGACTCTCCCATGAGGGATGGGTTTCCAAGACACCTAGCCCACAGCTAACATCATACTTAATGGTGAAAGGCTAAAAACTACCTCTAACATTAGGAACAAGGCAAAGATGCCACTTTTGTCACTTTTATTCAGCATAGTACTGTAAGTTGTAGCCAGAACAATTAGAGAATAAAAATAAATAAAATAATCCAAATCAAAAAGGAACAAATAAAAGTCTCTTTTTGCAGATGACATGATATTATATATAGAAAACCATAAGGGACTCCACTATAAAACTGTTAGGACTAATAAAAATTCAGTAAATTTTCAGGATACAAAATCAATATACAAAAATTAGTTGCTTTTCTATACATAAACAGTGAACTATCAGAGAAGTTAACAATCTCATTTGTAATTGCATCAAAAACAATAAAATACTTAGGAACAAATATAACCAAGGAGGTGAGAGATCTGTACACTGAAAACTATAAGACATTGATAATAGAAATGAAGACACAAATAAATGGATAGATATTCCATGGTCATGGATTAAAAATTAATATTGTTGAAATGTCCATTCAATGTCATCTCTATCAAAATTCCAATGGCATTTTTCATAGAAAACAAACAATCCTAAAATATGTATTGAACCATAAAAGTCCCCCAAAAGTGAAATCAGTCTTGAGTAAGAACAAAGCTGGAGGCATCACACTTCCTAACTTCAAACTATATTACAAACCTCTAGTAATCAAAACAGTATGGTATTGGTATAAAAACAGACATGTAGATCAATGGAACAGAACAGCAAGTACAGAAATAAACTCATGTATATAAGGTCAGTTAATTTTTGACAAAGGAGGCAAGAATATGCAATGGGGCAAGGATAGTCTCTTCAGTAAATGTTGGGAGTACTGGATATCCACATGGAGAAGAATGAACTGGGTCCCTGTATTACACCATACACAGAATTAACTCAAAATAGATTAGGGAATAGGCCCTAATAAAAGGTGCGGGTGAGGTTGTGTTACTTTCTGAAGGCTCCAGGGAAGAATCCATTTCCCTGCCTTTTCCATTTTCTAGAGGCTTCTTATACTCCTTGGCTTGTGGTCTTCTTCCTCTATACTCAAAACCAGCAAAGGACAGCTGAGTGAAAAATCCTTATTTAAAATTGTGTTTCTTCAATTATAAGTATTTTGAACATATTTTTCATTTGTCTTGCTCATATCACATTTATTTAGTTCATTTTGTAATAGTTTTGCACAGGCCCTGTATTCAAGTCTTTCTGTTTATTATTCATCTATAGAGGACTGCTTGCCTAGAGAATTATGGGTGTACTTTCCTTGACTTGACTTCCTACTCTACTTTAACCTGGTACTTTCTCAATTGTACTCTTAGAATTAGAGCTGGTTTTGAGTTGGAGGCCTGGAAACATATGGCTTGTAATCTTTCTTAAGGCCTTTAGCTACCTGGTAATAAAAGGAAAGTGAACTGAGGTTGCTGTCAACTGATGTATATAGTTTGGGTATGTTGAATCACATCCCCTGAGCACACATCATTTCTGGGGGTGCTTTCTCTTAAACTTGGTCTTCCTTCACATCCAGAGAAGCAAGTAGCCCCAGGAAGAGGAGGGACTAATGTGCAGCTCGGTGGCTCACGGGCATTTTGTTTGGTGGCATCACAGTGATTATTTCTTTGTGCTCAGCAGTTATTTGTCATATACTTCATTCTTAAGATATTGCTTCCTACCCCTCAAGGATATCCTTTTGAGTAATTTGACGATGAAGAGAAGAGATGGAGGTAGCTTATAATTGGATTGTTTGGTTTTTTTTGTGGTTGAGTTGTATGAGCTGTTTGTATATTTTGGATATTAGGCCCTTGTTGGTTGCATCATTTGCAAATATTTTCTCCCAGTCCATAGGTTGTCTTTTCATTTTGTTTATGGTTTCCTTTGCTGTACAAAAGCTTGTAAGTTTAATTAGGTCCCATTTGTTTGTTTTTGCTTTTATTTCTATTGCCTTGGGAGACTGACCTAAGAAAACATTGGTACGATTTGTGTCAGGGAATGTTTTGCCTATGTTCTCTTCTAGGAGTTATGGTGTCATGTCTTAATTTAAGTCTTTAAGCCATTTTGAGTTTATTTTTGGTATGGTATGAGGGTTTGTTCTAACTTCATTGATTTACATGTGGCTGTCTGACTTTCCCAACACCACTTGCTGAAGAGATTGTCTTTTTTCCATGGTATATTCTGTTGGCTTTTAATCATTTTGAAGCCAGATTGTAACAATCAGGATCATTTAAGGTATAATAGTGGACAAACAAAATGTCTACTATATAGACATCAAAAAATTAAAATCTTTATAATTTTGTCTTCGAATTCATTGAGCTGTAGAACAATGTTTATATTTTGTTTTTGCATAGAAAAGGAAATTAATATGGTAAATTAAAGAGACTAGGAAATTTGTGAATATACATGCATGTTTATATAAGCCAAATAAATATAAACATTTGCTACTCACACATGCACTGTATTGTACAAATGTTCTTCATTAGCTATTTTGCCAGATCCAGCTCAAGGACTTATTTATCTATACTTAGGAATTTTAGCACACAGAAGATGTTTTAGACAACACAAGATGAACAGAAGCACAGTTTACCACTTTTATCAGTTAACTGCAATATTGATATGTGATTAACTCTAATGGATTCAGCAGTCATAAAGAAATCATTAAGTTGATTTTTTAAACTAAGAGCATTGTCACAGTTAACTAACTGCTGATGACCATTTGCATTTCACAAACATTACTCCTGTCTATGAGTGTATCCAGGCTATGCTGTTGTTGGCTCAGGCTCTGAACTTGAACTCTGTGTAAAGCTGGGAGTTATAGCCCTTATCTTAGTCATTGCACTTGGGCTGTTTCTTAAAACTCTAAGAACTGCCTTGGTTACTGTTAGTTCTCCCTTCTGAAAACTGCATTTTCTTGTGACCTAGTAGACAAATTCAACTTTTCCTACTGATAAATGAAAGATTTAGAGCAGCAGTTCTCAAAGTGGTTCTGTTCTTCAGGGAGTCTGCAAGGTCAAAACTGTTTCCATAATAATACTCAGACTTTTATTTCTCCCTTTTTCTTCCAGAGGCTACAGCACGTGATAGTATAGTTGCTTTGATATTAATATGTGGTGAGTTTATTGTAATTTAAAAAATTGTTTTACTAAATAAGTAAATACATATTTAAATATTTTCTCTGTTTTAATTTATTATACGGTAATAAACAATTTACTGAACCCACATAAACAAAAGCTCTTTGGGGCCCTCCATAATGTTTAAAGAGATCCTGAGACCAAAAAGTTTGAGTACTGCTGGTTTAGTGTAATGTAAACAGTTGTTTGAAGATATTAGTGTATAGAAATTCTAAATGTACTTCTTGGGTATTTAAACATTATTTTCTGGATCCCATATAGTTGCCACAAACTTGTGTTGTGTTAGCATGGTAATAAAATGCTGTTCAAGTTTTTTTTTCAGTATTTCTACTAAAATGATCTACTAAAATGATCCTTGTGATGCACATTTACAACTGATATCACTTGCCATTCATTATGGGATAACTGATTTGCCAACTTGAGGCTTTAAATAATTGTGGATTCTTCATGATGGATTCAAGTGCATCTTATAACAAATAACTATGAGTCGTTCTAAACAATTGATAATAAATAAGCTTTCAAGTCAAAATTATCACAAATCTTTTCTGAAGACATTTATCTTGGTTTATTTGGATTATGATACTTTGTATCTATATATTGCCTATCTTTTGACATTAATAGTTATATTTACCTTACTTAGGGAATCTGCAGCAATGAGTAAGATTCTTCAAAACATGCTGGTGAAAGTAATTTTAGTTAGGTTTAGGTAACCAAAAATAGCAACATGGAAAACCTCTTTAATGTGTATATCTCAAGGTTAAAAATTTTTTAAATTTCCAATGTTTCCAATATTTATACCAACATGAAGTTTTTGAATAATGGTACTGTTTGTCTTAAATGGCATTTTGAAATAACTGTGTAAGTGTGGAAATTCATGTAGATGTTTATTTTGATTATAAAATACTAATAACATGTTAATATTTATTAAACTATATTATATGCTGGAAAAATATGAAATATTGTATTATATGAATCCTCTTTTAGATAGGCAGCATAGATGAGAGAAAAGAGATACTTTGGGGAATAAGATTATTGTAAATTGTAAAATGTTCAATTCATATACATTTCAATTATTATAAAAATAACTATAGTGGAAAAAATATAGTGAAACATATTAGAGAATTACTTCCAAGTATAATACCATTCTGGTATGTTGGAGGACATGACAAAAGCCATTTAGTATGCTAAAAATTAATCTGACTATGTGAAGTAAAACCTCAGTTAACTGCCATGATAGGGTATTCTTTTGGTTAATAGATGATAAAAGATGATTGCCATTGAAAAGATAGTTTGTTACAGTTTGCAAGGGGAGGAGGCATGCCATGCCATGCAGGGCCAGATGGGGAAGCACAGGGGTAGGTCAGGATGCAGAAGGAGTGAGGGGAAAGCATGGGCCAGGGCCTTTATTGTGGTTCTTGTGGGAAGGATTGGGAAAGGCAGAGTAAGTAGCTGAACAAGTTTAGTTTGAGTAATTTCTGCAGGTTCTGAGGTATAAGGGTGGTTCCTAGTTGTCTGGTACCTGGTCCTGGGGTGATTTAGGCCTGGGAGATAGTGTACCAGATTACAGGAGTCTCATAAAAGGAGTTGTCAAAATATCATAAAATACAGATATTAAAAAACATTAATATATTGACATACCATGTGTTTATTTATCTTTAATTACCTGTGTCCCTCCATAGAATACAAGCTCTGTGTGGCAGCTCTTTGTCTACTTTATTTCTGCAGCAGTCCCAGAACTTAGAATGGTACCTGTACATGATGATTATTTGTTGAGTCAAGGAGAGATCTAGTGAGCCATAAACCTACTCTTCTTTTTATGTTCTCATTGTTGTTGTCATCTAAGGTTAAAATCTCTTGGTCCTTGTTCCCTGCATCTCCATCCCCATTATATCAATTGCTGAGTCTGTCAGGTCTACCACTGAAATATCTCTGGTATCTGTTTTTTTTTTTTTTTTTTTGCGGTACGCGGGCCTCTCACGTTGTGGCCTCTCCCGTTGTGGAGCACAGGCTCCGGATGCGCAGGCTCGGCGGCCATGGCTCATGGGCCCAGCCGCTCCGTGGCATGTGGGATCCTCCCGGACCGGGGCACAAACCCGTGTCCCCTGCATCGGCAGGTGGACTCTCAACCACTGCGCCACCAGGGAAGCCCCTGGTATCTGTTTTTTGATTCAGATTCCCAGTTGATTCTTCAGGCCCTCCTTAAATCTTGCCTGGATTATGAATGTAAGTGCATACTTTGTATTTTATACCTTTTACTTATCCTATTTTAAAAGTTATGTAATATTATTATGTTCCTTATTTATTTTTGACCCTCACAGCAATCTTATGAGGTCATTTCAGTTAACTCCATTTATAGAAATAGAGTCTGAGATACAGGAAGACAAGTAATTTGCCCGAGATTAGTGCAAGTAGCAGAGCTAGAACCTGATTCACTTTTGCCCATCTTCTCTCCCTAGCCCCATTTCCTATTATACCTTGCTTGATTAATTTCTCAATCTTATCACTCCTTTGCTTTAGAACTTCTTGTGGGTTTTCATGGCTTATAGACAAGTCCAACCTCCTTAGCCTGACTTTTACTGAGTTGTTTCCAATCAGTTGTAAACCCCAGCCAAAGTCATCTCTGTACAGTAACTTGGACACATGATACTTTATCACCTGGACTGTTCATTAGATAATTAGGTAATTGGCACATTAGATAATTCAAGGCCCACCTTCTCCATGGACTATTTTCATTGCCTTTGTCCTCTTCCCACCCTAGTTCTATGGAAATTTCTCCTTTTTCTGAACTCTAACCTTTTACCTATAACTCTCATATAACACTTAGAGAAACAATCTTGTAATATAGCTATCTGTGTTCATTTTATCTTTCTGTAGGTCTGTATCTTATTGCTGCAGGTCCCATACAGCAGAAATCAGCACTGGAAAGTTTTTGCTTTCTGTGGCTCACTCCTCCACCTCCCAACATCAGCAGCTAGCACATTGCTTTGTGTATCTGTACCTGATAAGAATGCATTGCATAAACTATTAATCTTTTGGGTGAATTGGGACATATTCATTGAGAATACAATATGCTAAAATTAGCTCAAGCATTCACTGAGGGTAAGTGGATTAATGAATTACCATAAGGCACTTAGGTTTTATTTGAGAACCCTCTGAAATCTAAATATATCCCTATATATTTTCATTTTTAAAAATCCTTAATAAATTAAATAAATGCTTTTTATACTCTTTATTTGAGTTTTTGAGTTAGAAGGCTTACATTCCATTTTTAACACCACTTGAAGTTTTAAGAACTAGTGAATATTAGGGCTTCCCTGGTGGCGCAGTGGTTGAGAGTCCACCTGCCAATGCAGGGGACACGGGTTCGTGCCCCAGTCCGGGAGGATCCCGCGTGCCGTGGAGCGGCTGGGCCCATGAGCCAGGGCCATTGAGCCTGCGCGTCCGGAGCCTGTGCTCCGCGGCAGGAGAGCCCACAGCAGTGAGAAGCCCGCATACCGAAAAACAAAACAAAACGAAACAAAAGAACTAGTGAATATTAAAGCCCAGCCCTTAGCAGACAAAAGATAACTTGAGAGTAGAAAATCACAAACGTGTATTTTTTAAGGTCCCTATGATGAACCATATAAATTATGTTCTAGTATTTGTTTTATCTTTCTACTTTCTGTGAATACTTCTGTGTTCTATAAAATGCCACAATCCATAATATCAACTGGGAAAATAAACTTACAAGTTTGAAAAAAGGGTATTATCTTTAGAGATATTATACAATTTTCAGTGTTGATATTTAGCACCTGTATTGTTTTCCTGTAACTGCTGTAGCAAATTACCACAAGCTTCGTGGCTTGAAACATCAGAAATTTACTCTCTTACAGTTCTGGAGGCCAGAAGTACAGAATCTTTATCACTACGCTGAAATCAAGGTGTTGGCAGGGTGACATTCCCTCTGGAGGCTCTAGGGGAGAACGCATTCCTTGCCTCTCTAGCTTTTGGTGGTTGCCAGCATTCCTTGGCTTCTGGCCACATCACTCCAATCTTTAAAACCCAGCATCTTTAAATCTCTCTCTGCTCTGTCTTTATATCACTTTTTCTTCTACGTGTAGTTAAATCTCCTTCTTATAAGTATACATATAATTACATTTAAGGCCCACCTGGTTAATTGAGGATGATCTCTCCATCTCAAGACCCTTAACTTTATCACATCTGTGAAGACCTTTTTGCTTATAAGGTAACATTTACAAGTTCCTGGATTTACAACCTGATATATTTGGGGAACCATTGTCAGCCTACCATAATAACCTAACACAGCTTTCTAAAGGAAGATAAGGAGTAGCCTGATTTGTTGACAATAACAGTTCTCATTTGAAATCTTCCTAGTGGAACCTCTTAGAAATGTGCAGAATGACTTAGTTTAACCCTTTGATGCTGTGCTTAAATGTTATTAGCCAACTAACTGTAAACACATTGTAAAATTATGCTTTTCAAACTTTTATTCTTTGAAAAATTAACAGGTTGGGACTTCCCTGGTGGTGCAGTGGTTAAGAATCTGCCTGCCAGTGTAGGGGAACACACGTTCCAGCCCTGGTCCAGGAAAATCCCACATGCTGTGGATCAACTAAGCCCGTGCACCACAACTACTGAGCCTGCGCTCTAGAGCCCATGAGCTACAACTATTGAGCCCGTGTGCCACAACTATTGAAACCAGCGCACCTAGAGCCTGTGCTCCACAACAAGAGAAGCCACTGCAATGAGGAGCCCACACACTGCAACGAAGAATAGCCCCTGCTCACCGCACCTAGAGAAAGCCTGTGCACAGCAATGAAGACCCAACGCAGCCAAAATAATAATAATAATAATAATAATAATAATAAAAAGAAAAATTTACAGGTTAACTGGATATTCAATTGTAATAGGCTTTTATAATGCTTTCAAATGATTTAACATGCTGGGATAATGATCTCAGTTCAGAAACTGACTCTAGGAAATAATAACATGGTAACATGCTATTCACTTCCTTATTGATTATAGAAATTACAGTCCAACCAGCAGTCATTAATGCTGCAGAATGTAAGAGCAGTGCAAGTTAATTTTTTAAGTAAACTTTTTATTGAAGTATAACATGCATAGAGGAGACTGCAAAAATCATAAATGTGCAACTTGATGAATTTTCACAAAATCAGCAAACCCAAGTAAACAGTACCCAGATAGGAATATAATATTACTAGAGGTCTAAGAGGTCTGCCTTGTGCCCCTTCCAACCATTACACCCAACTCTGACTTCTGTTGCCACAGGGAAGCTTTACCTGTTTCTTGAAGCTTATGTAAGTAGAATCATGTAGTATGTGCTCTTTTGTGTCTAGCTTCTTTTCTTCAACATTTTGTGACTTTACCAATGTTTTTGCATGTAGCTGTAGTTGTTTCGTTTTTGTTCGTGTGTAATTTCTATTTGATAAATATACCACAATTTATCTGTTTTATTGATGAATGACATTTATGTTGTTTCCATTTGGGGCTATTACAAGTAGTGCTTCTGTGAACATTCTTGTTAATTCTCTTTGGTATACATATGTAAGAATATCTGTGGGTATATACCTAGAAGTGGAAATGCTGGGTCAAGGGGTGTAGTGTATATGATTTTAGTAGAGACTGTCAAATAGTTATATAGAGTTTGTACCATTTTAAACTGTCACCAGTAGTGCATGAGCATTCCTGTTGTTCCACAATTTAATCAGCATTTGATACTGTCAGTCTTTTTAATTTTAGCCAATCTGATGAGTAGGTTTTGATATCTCCTTTGTCAGTTTGATTTGCATTTTTCTGATGACTAATGAAATTGAATACATCTTTATATCCATATAGGTTATTTAGATATATTCTTTTGTGAGTCATTTGTCCATATTTTTTCCATTGGGTTATCTGTTTTTTATTTTTAGAAACATTTATTTGTAGTTGGTGCAAGTTCTTTGTTGAATGGATGCATTGCCAATATCGTTTCCATTCTGTGACTTGCCTTTTTGTTTTTTTAGTTGTGTCTTTTGATGGCCAGAAGTTGTTTATTTCAATGTAGTGTAACTTATCAATCTTTTCTTTTATGATTAACACATTTGTGCTTAAGATATCTTTTTTATTTCTGCTTAAGAAATAAAGATATCTTTTTTATTTCTGCTTAAGATATCTTTGCCTGCTCTGAGGTCATAAGTCATAAAGATGTTTTCCAAATTAACTTCTAGAAGCTTTATTTTTTTTAAGTTATTATTATTTTTTGATGTGGACAATTTTTAAAGTCTTTATTGAGTTTGTTACAATATTGCTCTGTTTTTTTATGTTTTGGTTTTTTGACCATAAGGCACGTGGAACCTTATCTCACCGACCAAGAATCAAACCCACACCCCCTGTGTTGGAAGGCAAAGTCCTATCCGCTGGACCGCCAGGGAAGTCCCTAGAAGCTTTATTTTAAAATCACATTTATCTTTATAATTTATCTGGAATAAATGTTTGCATATAGTGTGAGGTAAGGACAAAATTCACTTTTCCATATAGATATGTGTTATAATTTTGCGTTTTTCATAAGTCAAGTGGCCATATAGGTGCAAGTTAATCTTGTTTTATAAAACATTTATTGAGCATGTAGTATGCACCAGGAATTGTGTTTGGTACTAATGATATAGATACAAATAATAGAGATTCCCTCCTGAAAATGTCCTTGAGTGGGGAAGATAATAAGTGAGATGGTAATGAAAAATGCAGAAGAACTATATGTTGTGAGGAAAAGGAATGAACTCTTTGTGAGGAGATGAGGAAGCCCCTGCTAGAGAAAGCAACATTTGAATTGGATCTTTAAAAGTGAATAGGAGTTTAATGAATGCATTCTGTATACAGAGAAAATTGTGTGAAAAGACACAGGATTGTCAAAGGGCAGGTCTATTCATAAAATGGTGAGAGGTTTGCTATAGGAAGGAGCAGTGTGCAAGAAGATGAGAGGGAGTAGGACCAGGGAGGAGACAAGAGTAGATGGGTATGAGGCTAGAACATTTTAGGAAAAGAGGACTGCGTGTGTAAAATTCAGTAATTATAAAGGAACACGGCATATTTATCAAACGGTGAGAAATTCAGTATAGCTGGAAGATAGACTGTGTTTGCATGTCAGAGACATGAGAAGGAGTAACAGGAGGGATGAGAAGCAACTGGAGATGAGGATGAGATTTGGGTTGGGCTTATCCCTAAGGAAACTGGGGAGAAGGAGAGTTTTCAACCAGGGAGTGGTGTAATCACATTTGTTTTTTAGGAAGATGACCCTTAGGAGTCTGGAGGATAGATTAGTAGGTGGAAGGTTGGTAGATGGAAATCAGTTAAAAGACATGAGGCTTGGGCATGGTGTGGCAGTGGTGATGGTGAGATAGTGTTGGATGTGGAACTAGTCTGATTATACCCAAGAGGACTTGGTGACCATGAATTATAGGCAGGTGTGACAGATGACTCCAAAATTTATAGTTTGAGAGACTGAGTGAACTTACTAGGAATGGACTTACTAGGTTTGAGACTTTGGTTAGTTAAGTAGTTGGAGATACGTAGGAAGAATTAAAGACGTGTGTGGAACTCAAAAGAGAGGTCAGGGCTGTAAATATATATTCGAGAACCAACAGCATATAGAAGATAGTTGAAGCCACAGGAATGGGTGAAATCATCCAGGGAGAGTAGGTAGAGAAAGAAGAGAATAAGTCCAAAGAATCAACTCAAAGTAACTTGAACACTTAAGAGAAGAAAAAGTGAGCCTGTGAAGGTGAGAGTTTTCCACCACTCCTGTTTGTGGTTTCTAATTTTTCTACTGTAACATAATTTCTTGTGTAATATAAAATAACACTGAAATAGTACATAAAAACATATGATGAAAAGTAACTGTCTCTCTCCCTGCCCAGGTCCATTCCTCAAAACCAATATATGTTTAATTCTATATTTTGGTTGTTAAAAGTCTAAATTTAAGTTCGAATAGTATGCTTGTTCCTCTGATTTCTGATTTACCTACTTTAGATAATGACTGTGTGCTATTCGGAAGTCTAAGATGGCCACTAAGATTCATTCCCTCCTTGTGGTGTGCATGCCCTATGTAATCTTCTCTCTTTGAGGGTGGTGAGACCTGTGAATATTATGGGCCATAACTCTAATAATTAGGTTATTAATCAATTGGCTTTTAGTTAATGCAATGGAGATTATCTTGGGTGTACCTGACCTATTCAGATGAGCCCTTAATAGAGGGGTTGGACCTTTCCAAAAAAGGTACTCCTACAGTCTTGAAGAGAAAGCTGCCATATTTTGAGAAAAAAGAGCCATATGGCTAAGACCTGAGAGTGGCTTCCAGTTCTGGAGGGTGATAGCTTGCTGACAGCAGCACGAAATCAGGGACTTCAGTCATACAACTACAAGGTAATGAATTCTGCCAACAATTAAAGAGCTTGGAAGAGAACTACAAGCCTCAGACTGCAGCCTTGACTGACACCTTGATTTCAGCTTGGTGAGGTCTTGAGCAGAAGATCCAGCTAACCTGGACATTGACCCACAGAAAACTGTGAGATGATAAATTTGTTTTGTTTTAAGCAGATAAACTTATAATAATTTGTTATGCAGAATTAGAAAACTAATCCAACTTTTAACTGCAAATAAGATAAAGATATAATTTATTTACTTTATCTCTACTTCTCATTATTTAAATATTACATTAATTTTAGTTTTTCAAGTGCTTAATTTTGTTTGTTTAATTCCTTTTTTTTGCTCCTATTTCTTGTTCTTTTAAACTTTAGTTAGTATCTTGATTCCTATTAATGTGAAAGAAGGATATTAACAATTCTGCCCCTTTTTTCTGTTAATTTATACTTTTCACCTGGAGTGAGACATAGTGAGGCCTGCTGGTGGGAGGAGAAACCTGGCTTCAGTCTGGGGAAGCTGCACAATGATAAAAATATTGTGTAATAAAAACACAGGACCTGCTCAGGGTGAATTATTATTAGATAAAAGTCCATAAGCAATGTGAGTTAATTGAAATAGGGTGTATGCACTTGCGAATTGATAAAACTCAGCTGGACCTTTCAGGCATGATCTGCCCTGCCTATGAAACCATCCCCTGAGATGCACAGGGAAGACAAGTAAAAGCTGCCAGGAAAAGGCTAAGGGAAATTAAGTCTAGAAGCTCTGCCTTGGAGGCTAAAGGATAATTTAAGTTTATCTGATGATGAGAGACTTAGTGGAGTGTAATTTAACACTGAAGATAAGCAACAGCTCCATCTAATTGGGAACTCCCAGCCTAATTGGATTTTCTGATCCTCTTCAATCTGCTTGAATTCTTTGCTGCTTAAAGAAGCCACATTTTACAGAGATCTTTGGAAGTGTGGTAATAATGTCCTGCAACACCACCTGCTATATATTCCAAGTCACAACCATGAAAAGTCTCTTCTATAACCAAAATTGTGTTCTCTGGGTTTGGTTTAGGTTGATTCTCAAAGTTGAAAAATAGTAAACAGTATTTACAATGATATGATAGTGTCACTGTTTTTGAGTTACAGGTAGAAGAAACCAACTTTAGTCTACTTAAGCAAAAGGGTTTTTTTGGTGGGAGGATCTCAGGGAGTCTCTGGAATTGATGGAAAGTATAGAAAATCAGGTTCAGAAACTTTATGCTATCACTAAAGTATTTAAATATATGGTAGATTTAAATCCTGGGATAGGGAATCTGATAGGTCCTACCTCCAGGCCCTGGGAGGTAGAATCTGAACTCTCAGAGGGACTGTTCAGGGACCTCTTTGACTCTCATCAAGGGTTGAGGGCAGGACACCTGGATTGCAGTTGCACCAGGACTGTACCCTATGAAAGAGAAAGGGTCAAATGGAGTAATTGTCGGGAAGGATACCTGGATGCCAGGCAGTGAGAAAAAAAAGTGCTGAGGATTACAGGCTGACTAGCATTTATAATCTGAGGGGAATCTGTATCCTTTTCAGGGCTACACTGGGCTAAACTGAAAAGGGATATGGGGGAAAAGCAGGGATGCCATTAAACACCAAGCTAGACTGAAAAAAAGCAATGTTCCCATTCACTAAGCTAGAGCAAAAAAGTATCTCTAAATCTGGGAATTTAGACCTTTCTGTTTTAGAATATCCCAAATAGTGAAGGGAGATGGAAGATTTCAAGTGCTTTTGCTTGCTTGCAAAGTTTTCTCCAACTTGTCTGATTAATTTCAGATTCAGTGTCCACAATATTATTAAAATATGATTTCTCTTAACTTGTGCCTACATAATAAATCTTGTCTATGATATTTTCTGTCTCCAATTAAATAAAGTGTGGGATGCATTCTGTTTTATTCCTGATTGCTCTCTGACCAGAAACCATGCAGAGGGCAGATTGCCCTAATTATTTGCCATTGTACTGTTCCTCCTAACTTTCTTGTACTTCTCTGTTTTAGGGTTTGCAGAAAGTGCTACTCGGAGTGCAAAGTCCTTTTCTTCACGTTACAAAATGTTCCGGAAACTACTTTCTGAATTTCTTAGAGCTGTTTTTTTTTTTCTTTTTTTTTTTTAAGACTAGTTTTCCCCTGGGACAATTAAAGCTGAGAACTGGTAATTATCTTGATACTTCAATAGGAAAGTCCTCTTGCCTCAATTACATGAAAGTAGATTACTTGGCTGAAATTTGAATAGCTGTATTTGTTCTTCTCTTCACTTAGCCTGTCAGGTCTTTTACGTAAGGTTCTTTTGAAGGAAGGTAGACACTGAAGAGGGCAGCTTCTTTTCAGAGATTGTGAATATCTAGTCAGGATGTAGTTGTGTTGTAAGACCTGAAAAATGATTACTATAAGGATAATGCAATTGACTTTTCTACCATCACTTTAAAAGTTAATTATGTGTCAATCCCAGTCTCCCAATTCCTCTCACCCCCCCTTTCCCCCTTGGTATCCATATACACTATTGATACTATATACAGAATAGGTAACTAATGAGAACATACTCTGTAGCGCAGGGAACTCTGCTTAATGCACTGTGGTGACCTGAATGGGAAGGAAGTCCAAAATGGAGGCAATATATGTATATGTATGGCTGATTCATTTTGCTGTACAGTAGAAACTAACACAATATTTTTGAAGTAACTATACTCCAATAAAAGTTAATTAAAAATTAATTATGTAGTCAACTGCAATTTGAGAAAAGAAAGTATTGTCAAATTAGATTTTTCTTCCCATTAAAAAGTTGAGGACCTCCCTGGTGGTCCAGTGGTTAAGACTCTGCCATCCAATGCAGGGGGCGCAGGTTTGATCCCTGGTGGGGAAACTAAGATCCTACATGCCTTGTAGTGTGGCCAAAAATTAAAAAAAAAAAAAATTGAAACATCTTCCAATTGCTCACGAAAAATAAAGCCTGTATGATTCCTTTAGGCACACATAAGCCTAGAGATGTAAGACTAAATATAGTTTCATCTCGCTGTGCTCATTTAAAAATAAGTAAAAGCTTAGTAAAGTTATATCTGACTACGTGTTAGCATTCTTGGTTTTTCTGCTTTATAGTCCAATTTAAGGTGCCTATGTAGAAACTGTTTCAATGAGTTAAGGAAAAGAAAAAGTTCTCTTAGGGATAAAACAAGAGAATCCATTCCTTCTTTGGTAGGTTTCTCTCATTTTTTTGCCTTTCTCCTTCTAAGTCAATATTTTCTTTTCCCTTTAGGACCTTCCCTGAAGGTCATCCTTGATTTTCCTTTCTGCCTCATCTTCCTCAGTGATCAACTCCTGTGTCATAAATATTTCTGGAATCCATCCCATTCTCTACTTTTCCACTGCCCAAGTTCAGACTTGCATTATCTCTTTTGGAGACAACCATGACTGAAATTATTGTAGTCCCTTCTACTTTCTTTTGGTTGTTGTTTACATGGAATATCTGTTTTACTCCTTCCACTTTCAGCTTATGTATGTCCTTACATCTGAGTCTCTTGTAGTCAGTATATAATTGGACCCTTTAAAAAATCCATTCAGACAATCTATGTCATTTGATGGGAGTTTAAACCATTTCTATTTACAGTAATTACTGATGGGGAAGGACTTACTATTGCCAGTTTTGTTACTTGTGTTTTGTGTATCTTGTAGATTTTTTGTCCCTCGTTTCCTTTCTTACTGTCTTCCTTTGTGTTCCATTAACTTTTTTTTAACATCTTTATTGGTGTATAATTGCTTTACAGTGGTGTGTTAGTTTCTGCTTTATAACAAAGTGAATCAGCTATACCGATACATATATCCCCATATCTCTTCCTTCTTACGTCTCCCCCCCTCCCACCCTCCCTATCCCAACCCTCTAGGTGGTCATAAAGCACCAAGCTGATCTTGCTGTGCTATGTGGCTGCTTCCCACTAGCTATAGATTTTAGATTTGGTCGTGTATATATGTCCATGCCACTCTCTCACTTTGTCCCAGCGTAACCTTCCCCCTCCCTGTATCCTCAAGTCCATTCTCTAGTACGTCTGCAACTTTATTCCCCTCCTACCCCTAGGTTCTTCATGACCATTTTTTAAAAAAAAATTCCATATATATGTGTTAGCATACATTATTTGTTTTTTTCCTTCTGACTTACTTCATTCTGTATGACAGACTCTAGGTCCATCCACCTCACTGCAAATAACTCTATTTCATTTCTTTTTTATGGCTGAGTAATATCCCATTTTATATATGTGCCACATCTTCTTTATCCATTCATCTGTTGATGGACATTTAGGTTGCCTCCATGTCCTGGCTATTGTAAATAGAGCTGCAATGAACATTGTGGTACATGACTCTTTTTTTTTTTTTTTTTTTCTGTATGCGGGCCTCTCACTGTTGTGGCCTCTCCCGCTGCGGAGCACAGGCTCCGGACGCGCAGGCCCATCGGCCATGGCTCACGGGCCCAACCGCTCCGCGGCATGTGGGATCTTCCCAGACCGGGGCACGAACCCGTGTCCCCTGCATCGGCAGGCGGACTCTCAACCACTGCGCCACCAGGGAAGCCCGCATGACTCTTTTTGAATTATGGTTTTCTCAGGGTATATGCCCAGTAGTGGGATTGCTGGGTCGTATGGTAGTTCTATTTTTAGTTTTTTAAGGACCCTCCATACTGTTCTCCATAGTGGCTGTATCAATTTACATTCCCACCAACAGTGCAAGAGGATTTCCTTTTTTCCACACCCTCTCCAGCATTTATTGTTTGCAGATTTTTGATCATGGCCATTCTGACTGGTGTGAGGTGATACCTCATTGTAGTTTTGATTTGCATTTCTCTAATGATTAATGATGTTGAGCATCCTTTCATGTTTTTGTTGGCAATCTATATATCTTCTTTGGAGAAATGTGTATTTAGGTCTTCTGCCCATTTTTGGATTGAGTTGTTTGTTTTTTTGATATTAAGCTGCATGAGCTGTTTGTAAATTTTGGAGATTAATCCTTTGTCAGTTGCTTCATTTGCAAATATTTTCTCCCATTCCAAGGGTTGTCGTTTCATCTTGTTTATGGTTTCCTTTGCTGTGCAAAAGCTTTTCCGTTTCATTAGGTACCATTTGTTTATTTTTGTTTTTATTTCCATTTCTCTAGGAGGTGGGTCAAAAAAGATCTTGCTGTGATTTATGTCATAGAGTGTTCTGCCTATGTTATCCTCAAAGAGTTTTATACTGTCTGAGATTACGTTTAGGTCTTTAATCCATTTTGAGTTTATTTTTGTGTATGGTATTAGGGAGTGTTCTAATTTCATTCTTTTACATGTAGCTGTCCTTTTTTCCCAGCACCACTTACTGAAGAAGCTTTCTTTTCTCCATTGTGTATTCTTGCCTCATTTATCAAAAATAAGGTGACCATATGTGCATGGGTTTATCTCTGGGCTTTCCATCCTGTTCCATTGATCTATATTTCTGTTTGTGTGCCAGTACCATGCTGTCTTGATTACTGTAGCTTCGTAGTATAGTCTGAAGTCAGGGAGCCTGATTCCTCCAGCTCCGTTTTTCTTTCTCAAGATTGCTTTGGCTATTCAGGGTCTTTTGTGTTTCCATACAAATAGTGAAATTTTTTGTTCTATTTCTGTGAAAAATGCCAGTGATAGTTTGATAAGGATTACAATGAACGTAGATTGCTTTGGGTAGTAGAGTCATTTTCACAACGTTGATTCTTCCAATCCAAGAACGTGGTATATCTCTCCATCTATTTGTATCATCTTTAATTTCTTTCATCAGTGTCTTATAGTTTTCTGCATACAGGTCTTTTGTCTCCTTAGGTAGGTTTATTCCTAGGTATTTTATTCTTTTTGCTGCAATGGTAAATGGGAGTGATTCCTTGCTTTCTCTTTCAGATTTTTTGTCACTAGTGTATAGGAATGCAAGAGATTTCTGTGCATGAATTTTGTATCCTGCTACTTTACCAAATTCATTGATTAGCTCTAGTAGTTTTCTGGTAGCATCTTTAGGATTCTCTAAGTATACTATCATGTCTTCTGCAAACACTGACAACTTTACTTCTTTTCTGGTTTGGGTCCTTTTATTTCTTTTTCTTCTCTGATTGCTGTGGCTAAAACTTCCAAAACAATGTTGAATAATAGTGGAGAGAGTGGGCAACCTTGTCTTGTTCCTGATCTTAGTGGAAATGGTTTCAGTTTTCCACCATTGAGGATGATGTTGGCTGTGCGTTTGTCATATATGACCTGTATTATGTTGAGGTAAGTGCCCTCTATGCCTGTTTTCTGGAGGGTTTTTTATCATAAATGGATGTTGAATTTTGTTGAAATCTTTTTCTCATCTATTGAGATGATCATATGGTTTTTATTCTTCAGTTTGTTAATATGCTGTATCACATTGATTGATTTGCATATATTGAAGAATCCTGGGCTTCCCTGGTGGCGCAGTGGTTGAGAGTCTGCCTGGACGCAGGTTCGTGCCCTGGTCTGGGAAGATCCTGCGTGCCACGGAGCGGCTGGGCCCTTGAGCTATGGCCTCTGGGCCTGCGCGTCCAGAGCCTGTTTTCCGCGGCGACAGAGGCCACAGCAGTGAGAGGCCCACGTACCGCAAAAAAAAAAAAAAAAAAAAAAAAGAATCCTTGCACTCCTGGGATAAACCCTACTTGATCATGGTGTATGATCCTTTTAATGTTTTGTTGGATTCTGTTTGCTAGTGTTTTGTTGAGGATTTTCGCATCTATGTTCATCAGTGATATTGGCCTGTAGTTTTCTTTCTTTGTGACATCCTTATCTGCTTTTGGTATCAGGGTGATGGTGAACTCATACAATGAGTTTGGGAGTGTTCCTCCCTCTGCTATATTTTGGAAGAGTTTGAGAAGGATAGGTGTTAGCTGTTCTCTAAATGTTTGATAGAATTCACCTGTGAAGCCATCTGATCCTGGGCTTTTGATTGTTGGAAGAGTTTTAATCACAGTTTCAATTTCAGTGCTTGTGATTGGTCTGTTTATATCTTCTATTTCTTCCTGGTTCAGTCTCGGAAGGTTGTGCTTTTCTAACAATTTGTCTATTTCTTCCAGGTTGTCCATTTTATTGGCATAGAGTTGCTTGTAGTAATCTCTCATGATCCTTTGTATTTCTGCAGTGTCAGTTGTTACTTCTCCTTTTTCATTTCTAATTCTATTGATTTGAGTCTCTTCCCTTTTTTTCTTGATGAGTCTGGCTAAATGTTTATCAATTTTGTTTATCTTCTCAAAGAACCAACTTTTAGCTTTATTGATCTTTGCTATTGTTTCCTTCATTTCTTTTTCTTTAATTTCTTATCTGATCTTTATGATTTCTTTCCTTCTGCTAACTTTGAGGTTTTTGTTCTTCTTTCTCTAAATCATTTAGGTGTAAAGTTAGGTTGTTTATTTGAGATGTTTCTTGTTTCTTAATGTAGGATTGTATTGCTATAAACTTCCCTGTTAAAACTGCTTTTCCTGCATCCCATAGGTTTTGGGTCCTTGTGTTTTCATTGTCATTTGTTTGTAGGTATTTTTTGATTTCCTCTTTGATTTCTTCATTGATCTCTTTGTTATTAAGTAATGTATTGTTTAGCCTCCATGTGTTTGTATTTTTTACAGATATTTTCCTGTAATTGATATCTAGTCTCATAATGTTGTGATAGGAAAAGATACTTGATATGATTTCAATTTTCTTAAATTTACAAAGGCTTGATTTCTGACCGAAGATATGATCTATCCTGGAGAATGTTCCATGAGCACTTGAGAAGAAAGTGTATTCTGTTGTTTTGGGATGTAATGTCCTATAAATATCAATTAAGTCCACCTTGTTTACTGTATCATTTAAAGCTTGTGTTTCCTTATTTATTTTCATTTTGGATGATCTGTCCATTGGTGAAAGTGGGGTGTTAAAGTCCCCTACTACGATTGTGTTACTGTCAATTTCCCCTTTTATTGCTGTTAGTATTTGCCTTATGTATTGAGGTGCTCCAATGTTGGGTGCATAAATATTTACAATTATTATATCTTCTTCTTGGATTGATCCCTTGATCATTATGTAGTGTCCTTCTTTGTCTCTTGTAATAGTCTTTGTCTCTTGTAATAGTCTTTGTTTTAAAGTCTATTTTGTCTGATATGAGAATTGCTACTCCAGCTTTCTTTTGATTTCCATTTGCATGGAATATCTTTTTCCATCCCCTCACTTTTAGTCTCTATGTGTCCCTAGGTCTAAAGTGGGTCTCATGTAGACAGAATATATATGGCTCTTGTTTTTGTATCCATTCAGCCAGTCTATGTCTTTTGGTTGGAGCATTTAATGCATTTACATTTAAGTTAATTATCGATATGTATGTTCCTATTACCATTTTCTTAATCGTTTTGGGTTTGTTATTGTAGGTCTTTTCCTTCTCTTGTGTTTCGTGCCTAGAGAAGTTCTTTTAGCATTTGTTGTAAAGCTGGTTTGGTGGTGCTGAATTCTCTTAGCTTTTGCTTGTCTGTAAAGGTTTTAATTTCTCTGTCGAATCTGAATGAGCTCCTTGCTGGATAGAGTAATGTTGGTTGTAGGCTTTTCCCTTTCATCACTTTAAATATGTCCTGCCACTCCTTTCTGTCTTGCAGAGTTTCTGCTAAAGGATCAGCTCTTACCCTTCTGGGGATTTCCTTGTATGTTATTTATTGTTTTTCCCTTGCTGCTTTTAATATGTTTTCTTTGTATTTAATTTTTGATAGTTTGATTAATATGTGTCTTGGCATGTTTCTCCTTGGATTTATCGTGTATGGGACTCTCTGTGCTTCCTGGACTTGATTAACTATTTCCTTTCCTATATTAGGGAAGTTTTCAACTATAATCTCTTCAAATATTTTCTCAGTCCCTTTCTTTTTCTCTTTTTCTTCTGGGACCCCTGTAATTCGAATGTTGGTGTGTTTAATGTTGTCCCAGAGGTCGCTGAGATTGTCCTCAATTCTTTTCGTTCTTTTTTCTTTATTCTGCTCTGCAGTAGTTATTTCCACTATTTTATCTTCCCAGTCCCTTATCCGTTTTTCTGCCTTAGTTATTCTGCTATTGATCCCTTCTAGAGAAATTTTAATTTCATTTATTGTGTTGTTCATCATTGTTTGTTTGCTCTTTAGTTCTTCTAGGTCATTGTTAAACATTTCTTGTATTTTCTCATTTCCTGTATTTTCTCCATTCTGTTTCCAAGATTTTGGATCATCTTTACTATCATTACCCTGAATTCTTTTTCAGGTAGACTGCCTATTTCCTCTTCATTTGTTTGGTCTGGTTGGTTTCTACCTTGGTCCTTCATCTGCTGTGTGTTTCTCTGTCTTCTCATTTTGCTTAACTTACTGTGCTTGGGGTCTCCTTTTCTCAGGCTGCATGTTCGTAGTTCTCGTTGTTTTTGGTGTCTGCCCCCAGGGGCTTAAGTTGGTTCAGTGAGTTGTGTAGTCTTCCTGGTTTAGGGGACTAGTGCCTGTGTTCTAGTGGATGAGGCTGGATCTTGTCTTTCTGGTGGGCAGGTCTGCATCCCGTGGTGTCTTTGGGGGTGTCTATTACCTTATTAATAGCCTTCCTGCTAGTGAGTGTGATTGTGTTCCTGTCTTGCTAGTTGTTTGGCATAGGGTGTCCGGCACTGTAGGTTGCTGGTCGTTGAGTGGAGCTGGGTCTTGGCGTTGAGACGGAGATATCTCGCAGATTTTTGCCGTTTGATATGTGGACCTCGGAGGTCTCTGGTGGACCAATGTCGTGAACTCGGCTCTCCCACCTCAGAGGCACAGGCCTGACACCCGGCCAGAGCACCAAGACCCAGTCATTCATGCGGCTCAGAATAAAAGGGAGAAAAAAGGAAAGAAAGAAAATAATAATAAAATAAAATAAAGTTATTAAAATAAAAATAATTATTAAAAAAATTAAAAGTAATAAGAAAGAAACAAGAGAGCAACCAAACCAAAAAACAAATCCACCAATGGTAACAACACTAAAAACTATACTTAAAAGAAAAAAAGATACAGACAGAAAGAACCCTAGGACAAATGGTAGAAGCAAAGCTATACAGACAAAATCACACACAAAATCACACACAGAAGCATACACATACACACTCACAAAGAGGAAAAGGAAAAAAATATATATATCGTTGCTCCCAAAGTCCACCCCCTCAATTTGGGATGATTTATTGTCTATTCAGGTGTTCCACAGATGCAGGGTACATCAAGTTGACTGTGGAGATTTAATCCGTTGCTCCTGAGTCTGCTGGGAGAGATTTCCCTTTTTCTTCTTTGTTCGCACAGCCCCTGGGGTTAAGGGAGCAGCTGATTCGGGGGCTGTGGCTCACTGAGGCTGGGGTGAGGGAGGGGTATGGAATGTGGGGTGAACCTGCCGCAGCAGAAGCTGGCGTGACATTGCAATAGCCTGAGGCATGCTGTGTGTTCTCCTGAGGCAGTTGTCCCTGGATCGCGGGACGCTGGTAGTGGTGGGCTGCACAGGCTCCTGGGAGGGGAGGTGTGGATAGTGACCTGTGCTTGCACACAGACTTCTTGGTGGCTGCAGCAGTAGCCTTAGCATCTCATGCCTGTCTCTGGGGTCCATGCTGATAGCCACCGCTCACGCCCATCTCTGGAGCTCATTTAGGCAGTGCTCTTAATCCCCTCTCCGTGCGCACTGTGAAACAAAGAGGCAAGAAAAAGTCTCTTGCCTCTTCAGCAGTTCCAGACTTTTTCCCGGAATCCCTCCTGGCTTGCTTTGGCGCCCCCTTCAGGCTGTGCTCACACAGCCAACCCTAGTCCTCTCCTTGGGATCTGACCTCCGAAGATGGGGCCTCAGCTCCCAGCTCCCATCCACCCTGGCGGGTGAGCAGGCTAGTGAGTGCTGGTCGGCACTGATCCTCTGTGCGGGAATCTCTCTGCTTTGCCCTCTGCACTCCTGTTGCTGCGCTCTCCTCCATGGCTCCGAAGATTTCCCCCCACAACCCCCCCGTCTCCACCAGTGAAGGGGCTTCCTAGTGTGTGGAAACTTTTCCTCCTTCACAGCTCCCTCCCAGAGGTGCTGGTCCCATTCCTATTCTTTTGTCTCTGTTTTTTTTTTTTGCCCTACCCAGGTATGTGGGGAGTTTCTTGCCTTTTGTGAGGTCTGAGGTCTTCTGCCAGCGTTCAGTAAGTGTTCTGTAGGAGTTGTCCCACGTGTAGATGTATTTCTGATGTATTTGTGGGGAGGAAGGTTATCTCCACATCTTACTCTTCCGCCATCTTGAAGGTCTCCTGTTCTATTGATTTTTTGTAGTGATGTGCTTTGATTTTCTTCTCATTTTATTTTCTGTATATTCTATAGATATATATTATTTTGTGGTCACCATTCCAATTATATAAGTTAAAGTTGTAGTTTATGTTTTAATCTTATAACAATTAACTTTGGTTGCATTCAAAAATGCTACTGCTCCACTCTCTCCCCCCACTTTTATGGTATTGTCACAAATTACGTCTTTAAATATTATATACCCATTAACATAGATTTTTGCTTTTAAAAATGTTTTCATCCTTTAAGTTCTATGCTCCAATTTAAAGTAGTAAGGCTGTGTTAGTTCATGTATTTACCTTCACTGGAGAACCTTACATTTTCATTTGGCTTTGTATTGTTGTATATTGTCCTTTCATTTCAACTTGTAGGAATCCCTTTAGCATTTCTTGTGGAGCAGGTTAACTGTTAATGAATTCCCTTGGCTTTTGTTTATCTAGGAAAGTCTTAATTGCTCTTTCATTTTGAAAGACAGTTTTGTTGGATATAGTATTTTGATTGACAGTTGTTGTTTTTTTTTACCCTAGCACTTGGAATATATTATCTCATTGCCTTCTGTCCTGCTAAGTTTATACTGAGAAATCCACTGGTAATCTTTTTTTTTTCTTTTTTGCGGTACGCAGGCCTCTCACCACCGCGACCTCTCCTGTTGCAGAGCACAGGCTCCAGACGTGCAGGCCCAGCAGCCATAGCTCACAGGCCCAGCCACTCTGTGGCATGTGGGATCCTCCCGGACCGGGGCACGAACCCACGTCCCCTGCACTGGCAGGTGGACTCTCAACCACTGTGCCACCAGGGAAGCCCCTCCACTGATAATCTTATGGAAGCTCCCTTGTATGTGATGAATTGCTTTTCTCTTGCTGCTTGCAAGATTCTCTCTTTGTCTTTTACTTTAGGCAGTTTGGTTCTAATGTGTCTCTGTTTGGTTCTCTATGGATTTATCCTAGTTAGAATTGTTTGAGCTTTTAAAATCTGTATATCCATTTCTTTCCCCAGATTTGGGAAATTTGGGGCCATTATTTTTTCATATAAGCTCTCTTCCCTTTTCTCTCTTTCTTCTTCAGAGAGTTCCATAATGTATCTATTTGTCTACTTGTTTGTATGCTTACATCTTTTAGGCTCTTTTTACTTTTTTCACTCTTTTTCTTTTTGTTCCTCTGAATCCATGAATTCAAATAACTGGTCTAAGTTCTCTGATTCTTTCTTTTACTTGACCAAATCTGCTGTTGAAGCCCTATAATAAATATTTCAATTTAGTTATTTTATTTTTCAGCTCTAGACTTTGTGTTTGGTTCTTTTTTTTTTAAAAGAAAGTTTCTGTCTCTTTATTTATATTCTCATTTTGTTAATGCATCATTTTCCTGATTTCATTTAGTTGTCTGTCTGTGTTCTCTTTTAGCTGATTGAACATCTTTTCTATAGTTACTTTAAATTTCTTGTCAGGCAGCTCGTAGATCTGCAATTCTATAGGGTTGGTTTCTGGTGTATAATTTCCTACCTTAGATTGTGCCATCGTCCTCTGTTTCTTTGTATGCCTTGTAATTTCTTGTTGGATTCAGGCTTGTGAAGAACGAAACACCACTCCCAATCTTTGTGCACTGGGTTTGTGCAGGGGTAGCCCTTTACCAATCAGCCTGGTTAGCAGTTCTAGGACCTTTCAAAATTTTCTGATCTCTTGCTCTCCTTGGTGTCTCTCTGTGGAACTACAGCTCTAATGTGCTGCTTGCCTCTTTACAGTGGTTCTAAACTCTGGCACTGGTACTGTCAGCACTTAGTATAACAGTCAAGCAAGACCAAGTCTGGCAAGACAGAAATCTGTCCCTTGGGCAGCCTCTATACAAGCCAGAAAATTGGATGCCAAAGTCCACTTTTTGTTTCCATGCTGATGGAAGAGTGCTGGTATGGATTTTGCTCCTGGATACTCCGTACTATGCTGCATAGGGTGAGGGACATGAACAGGTGTGCCAAGTGCTACACATTTTTCTACCCCTTTCACTGGAATCTCTTATTGTCTATACAATGGCTGTAGTTTCTCAACTGGTCTCTAGAGTTCTCACAGAGGTATTCTGGTTCATATATTGTTGTTAATTCAGAATCTCTGTGAAAGAAAGAAAGTCTGTACCTTCATAGTCCACCATCTTTCTAGAAATAACATTTTAAAGTAAAAGCATTTTTAGGGTATAGTACTGTCTGTAAATAATGATGTCTTATTCTATTCTATTATGAAATGAAATATTTTGAAATTCATTTATTTTCATGTTCAGTTTATCCTGACCTGCACTATTGCTATATCAATTTATCCTAGGGGAAGACAGGCTCATTTTTGAGTTTCTTAAAGTCAAGTTAACTATTGGCTTACATACTTCCAACCTCATATTTTTGTATGCTTAAATTTTCTTTAAAAAGGAGATTATTTTTTGTTAAGGATAACAGGCTACTGACTAGGTTTGCTCTGTGTGTGTGTGTGTGTGTGTGTGTGTGTGTATGTGTATCAAGGAAACCATGGGAAGAGCTGGTGTCTTTCCTCCGTACTTATCAGAAGTAGGATGCCTTCCTTTGAGAATAGTGGGAAATAGGATGTCTGTGTTAGTTGGAATTCATTTACGGATGCACTGAAATCAGGAAAGGGGTCATTTTATAGGGAATGATCCATTGGCTTTAGTAAGCTACAAATGGTTATTGATTGCTACTCTTTCCCACTGTCAAAGGTCATTGTGTGATTATGCTAGTAAATTTGTATCTACTACTTACTTTAAGATAACGATTATGGGTTGAATTGTGTCACCCTCAAAAAGATACATTGGAGTCCTAACCTCTAGTACCTCTGACTGTGATCTTATTTGGAGATAGGGTCTTTACAGAGGTAATCAAATTAAAATGAGGTCATTAGGGTTGGACCTAATCCAGTGTGACTGGTATCCTTATATAAAAGGGAAATTTGGACACAGAGATAGACATGTACACAGGGAGAATGCCATATGAAAATGAAGGCAGAGATTAGGGTGATGTCTCTGCAAGCCAAGAAACACCAAAGATTGTCAGCAAACCACCAGAAACTGGGAGAGAGGCATGAAACAGATTTTTCCCTCAAAGTTTTCAGAAGGCACTGACTCTGCCAACACCTGATCTTAGACTTCTTGCTTCCAGAATTGTGAGACAATAAATTGCTGTTGTTTGATACCTTTTTTGTGGTATTTTGTTAAAGCAGGCCCAGGAAACTAATACGGTAACCTCTTATTTTATGTTGCAGATTTTTTTTCCTAAAATCTTTATAAATGATTATCAAAGATGTTCAATATCCATTACTGTAAACACATCCTGGGGTATATATGTTTATATGTTATCATGTGTCAATATGTGTGGCTGAACCACACACTCCATTTTGTCAGCTCCATCTAAGGCCTTCAGTCCTGTCCCCTCCCCTTTCTGTGTGACTGAGCTTTCGCCTACTCACAAGAAATGTGCCCAAACCAGAAAAGTTCCCTATCAGCTTTTTGTTTTATTTTGTTTGTTTGTTTTGTTTGTTTTTATTTTTGGCTGTGTTGGGTCTTTGTTGCTGTGTGCAGGCTTTCTCTAGCTGCGGTGAGCGGGGGCCACTCTTTGCTGTGGTGCGCGGGCCTCTCATTGTCATGGCCTCTCTTACTGCAGAGCACGGGCTCTTGGCACACAGGCTTCAGTAGTTGTGGCACATGGGCTCTAGAGCGCAGACTCAGTAGCTGTGACGCACGGGCTTAGTTGCTCCATGGCATGTGGGATCTTCCCAGGCCAGGGATCGAACCTGTGTCCCTTGCATTGGCAGGCGGACTCTAAACCGCTGCGCCACCAGGGAAACCCTCCCTATCAGCTTTTACTCTTGTCTTCAACTGATATGAAAACTGGAAGAATGCCTTTTGCTGACACAGATGGTTAATGGTCATGAGACCCCTGGGGGGAGTAACCGCCCGCCCTCTCCCCATTCTCGATTCTCATGGGTGCAGAAGTGCTTCTCACTTTGTAATCAGATTCTGTTTTTAGCCTTGGCCTCTTTAAATCTCCTTGTATTCCTTATGTTGGCAGAGCACAGCTGCAATACCTCTTGATCATCATCTGCCCAATCCTGCCTGTATGTAAGTTACCTACAACAAACTTCATAATTCCATTTTATGGAGTTTCCTGCTTCATTTTTTAGTCTCAAAGTTCTATCACAGTTTGGAGGATATTAGATATCTCCACCTTTCAACATAATGCTGGAGAGCCATCCTTTCAACCTAAAATTCTCTACTCTTACCTCATTCAAATGTTTTAATATGTATTGTGTTGGCATGCAGATATGCAAGGTTCTTTTGTGATTTGCGGTACAATATTTGGTAGAATTAATTGATAAATTTTGTGAAATCTTTTAGAGTTGCAATCGTCTTTGCTTTTCCCTTAAGAGATGTTTGGGTAGGACTCAACCTCATAATTGTGTAAAGGCCAGTTTTGGAAGGTAAATGATTATGGTCAAATAAAGACTAGCAATTTCAACGTGTCTAGTTCAATTGAAAATTTTTTTCTGTCTTAAAAGGATTTGACTGGTCAAATCAGGCTTTTTCCTTAAAATATTATTTTGCAGCATGAATCACTATCACTTACACTCAACTTTGGGTTAAATCAAATTTGCTGAGCAAGATAATACAGTTATTTGTGTGCACAACAGTAAGGGAAAGAAGAATGAGTGGCATGTAACAGATGCTGTGCTTACAAATGTCAAAGTTTTCAATGAACCCATGACTTTAAAAGGTCATATACCATTTTATAGTTACACCTTTTAAACTCAGTAATAAATACAGGATATGTGCTATACTTTCTACTCTAAATGCATTGGTTTCCGAATTTTCCATGTCAAAGAATGGCTTTACCATCTGCCACTGTTTTATAGCATTCCTTCAAACCCAGACTTTTCTTCTTTTCTGATGTGTTTGTTAACTTTCAGGAGGTGCTATCACTAAGACCTCACACTGTGGAGTTGTTTTATAGTATTTGGCCAGTAGTGATATGAGTGATTGGTTTGGAACAATCTTCAATGTCAGAAATAAATTTGGAGAAGAATTATGTGAACCCTAAGATCATTGTTGAAATTCTGGTCAGCATGATTGAGTAAGCAGATTATGCTATATTCCTTTTCTGCATGTAAACTAGATCAAACCATAGTTGTTTTGTTTAAAATTCCTCTAGCCCTGTTTATATTTGAGTACTTTATTTGTCATGAACTGAGAGAATATTATAGTCGCCTAATGTGACTGTATATTTATTTTTGCATTTCTATCAGATTTTATGTATTTTAAGACTATGCTTAGAATTTCATATTTCTTGACCATATGTTTATCATGTGAAACACCTAACTATATATATACATATCTACTGTTTATTTTGACCTTTAATTATACTTCGATTTGCTATACTTACTTTACTTTAAAAATTCACTTAACATCTCTATATTTTTATTCTGTGTTATTTTGTTTTGGATGTGTCCTGGATAGATAGCTTATAGCTGAGTTCAATAATGCAACATGATTTTCTACTTTTAATAGAGGACTTTATGTAACTTGCCATTTGTTGCCATTGCTGATATGTCTGGAAATTATTTTTGACATGTTAATTTGTAGTATCTATTTTATATACTTTAAAATTATTTATTCCTTTCATCTTCCCAATTTTCTGCTCTAGTTTTGATCAAAATATTTGTGCTCTGGTTTTTCCTTCTTATTGTTAGGAAATTATACATCCTATTCCTCTAGACTCCAGAGGTTAACCTTTATTTTTTAAGACATACATTTAAACATATTTTTCTCTCAGTATCCAAAACAAATCAGTAAATTTATCCTTGCTGAACAAAGCAGGAACCTCAGTAGTTTTTACTTTATTCTACCTTCTCTCAGCCTCTCCCTCCCATGTTGAGATCATCAGAGATAATAGTTACAGATCATTATTATTTAATATTAAAATTTGCTTAGCTAATGTTTTATTGGTTTCATTGCTAGTTAATGTTTCTTCTTTATTTATTAGAGTCTCATTATTTGCTTGTTTTTCTGGTTTATTTGCTTGTTTTATTTGCTTGATTCTCCTACCCCACCCCTAGCTTTATTGAGGCATAATTGACAAAAGTTGTATATATTTAAGATGTACAGTGTGGTGTTTTGATATGCCACATATTGTTTCCAGAGGGTTTATAGGAAATAACATTTCTTTATCCTTGGGGATCTGAAAATATATTTACTTTGCTTTCATATTCAAATAACATTTTGATTGAATATAGAAAATTTTAGATTCAAAATAATTTTCATTCAGAGCTTTGAAGATATTTCTCACATGTCTCCTTGCATCTGGAGTTGATGTGATGTGATACCAGTCAGATTTTTTTTTTTTTTTTGGTAAATAACCCCCCATCTTTTTCTCAAAGCTTTTACTATTTTGACTTTATATAAAAAATGTGTCCAGATGTGAGTCCTTTTATGTTCATCCTCCTCATTCCTTCAATTTCAAGACCAGAGTCTTTCTTCAATTACAGGAGTGTGTCTTCCATTATTTTTCTTTATTTTCCCTGCTCCATTTTTTTCTGGTCATTTCTTATGGAACTTTGATAGATGAAGGCTGGATCTTCTGGATTTATCCTCCATGTAGTTTACAATTTTTTTTTTTTTTTTGCGGTATGCGGGCCTCTCACTGTTGTGGCCTCTCCCGTTACAGAGCACAGGCTCCGGATGTGCAGGCTCAGCGGCCATGGCTCATGGGCCCAGCCGCTCTGCGGCATGTGGGATCCTCCCGGACTGGGGCACGATCCCGTGTCCCCTGCATCGGCAGGCGGACTCTCAACCACTATGCCACCAGGGAAGCCCTAGTTTACAATTTTTATACCATTTATTTGGGAATAATTTCAAACTTACTGGAACAATGCAGGAAAAGTACAAAGTACTTCTGCATAGCCTCCTACCAGATTTAGAAGCTGTTAACCGCTTGCCCCATTTGCTTTATCATTCTTTCTCCTTGTATGTATATAATTTTTTTTTCTAGAACCATTTGAAAGTCACAGAGTTAGTTTCCTATTACCCCTAAACACTTTAGTGTGTAATTCCTAAGAGCACAAGGGTGTTCTCTTTTATAACCATATTATAATGAATTAAAATCAGGAAAATTTAACATTGATATACTAGTACTAGCTAATTACAAAACGTTTTAATATATTTCATCTTTTTGTTCTGTTTGTCATATAGTGTGGGTATCTTTAATTTTTAGCTGTGTTCATTCTTTTTTTTTCCTAGCCCACATATTGAGTTTTTATTTTGACAATTGCATTTTTCATATGCAAGATCTCTAACTGATTCTTTTTTATAGCCTGACTCTTGTTTCATCATAGTTTGTCCTTTCTTATTTCATTAAGGTTATTAATTAAATTTATTTTAAATTTACTTTGTTTCCTCTAATATTTTTTCTTTTTTTTTTTTTTGCGGTACGTGGGCCTCTCACTGTTGTGGCCTCTCCCATTCGGAGCACAGGCTCCGGACACACAGGCTCAGCAGCCATGGCTCACGGGCCTAGCCGCTCCACGGCTTGTGGGATCTTCCTGGACTGGGGCACGAACCCGTGTCCCCTGCATCAGCAGGTGGACTCTCAACCACTGCGCCACCAGGGAAGCCCTGTTTCCTCTAACATTTATTCTTACTTAGTTCATGTGTTCTCATTTCTTCTGTTTAATTCTTCTCTTTTATTGTGTTTTATTGTGTTTTCCTTAAATATTTTGGTGATTTTTGGTTGTGTGTTCATCTTTGTATTTGAGAGTCCCTGTGATCAGCCAGTGAATGTTGTTTCTGTTTACCACAGCTTGGTTCAGTTATTGTGGGGAAGGGTGAGCCAGTAGCCAGTATTCTGTTTCTTATTTCTCCTAGATGGTGCCAGCCACCAGAAACCTTGACTTTCCTTGGCAAGGTATGCATTCATACTAACTACTCTTCCCAGAGACAGCTGACTTTGTTATGGATTGATTGGACCAGTAGTAGTAGGGGAGGTTGTGTCAATTATCTGTGGTTGTAACATCAACAAAAAAACCTCTCCAGAACTTAGTGGCTTAATACAAGAGCACAGTTATTTAGCTGACAGTTTTGTGGGTCTGATGGGTGGTGCATCTGGTCTAGGCTGCTCTGCTTTTCTCTCTGATCTTGTTCACACTTCTGTGACCAGCAAGTGGTTCTGTGGCTTTACTATTCTGCTGTCAATTGGTAGGTAGTTTTCAGAACTGGTCTCAAATGGTCTCACTCACATGTCTGGCAGTTGGCTGAACACCTTGAGTCTACTCCATGAGGGCTCATCCTTTAGAAGGCCAGCTGGGGCTTGTTCACATGGTTGTCTCAGGGTTCTAAGTATAAGAAAACAAGATTTTCAATCACATTTTCTTGTATCATATTTGCTAATGTCCATTGACTGAAGCAAGTCAAATGGTCAACTCAGATTCAGAGTGTGGGGAAATAGATTCCACTTCTTGATGGGAGGAGCTGCAACATCACACTGCAAGGGTGTGAATGCGGGAAGGGAAAGATTTGTGATAACCCTAACAATTTACCCCAGAGTTGCTGACCCACCTGGATGCACTAAATGTGGTTCTCCTAACAATGATCTGAGCAGTTTCCCAGGCCCTCTCCTCCCACCAGTTTTTGCCACTTCAGCGCCTGGAGTACTCCTGGCATCTCTCCATCTCCTTATAGTTTCTGCCTTTTCTGTGCTTGGACTATGCTTTCCTTCATATTTCCAACTCCATCTGCCTTCTGTTTTTTAGGGTTTCTTTGTTACTTAGAATATGCTGAGGGCCTTTGTTCTTATTCTCTAGAGTTCATATGGATTTTTTCTTTTTTAAAAATAAAATATTAAAAAATTAATTCTAAGTATATTTTAGGCAGGAATAGGAATTGGGGCATACTCTTAGTTTGCCTTCTAATAGGTATTACTTTTATAAACAGAATCATAAAGATAGGACTAAAGTGCTTTTACTATTATATCAATTATTTCTACTATTTCCTCTGGGATAATCATGTATTGAGCTCACCTAAGATGACTGTGTTATACTATGAAAATTTTATCCTTTGAAAGAATAAAAGGGCAAAAGCTGACCACTTAAAAATGATATTTTATGGAGTTGATTAAAGATTTGAAAATAATCAACATTGAAAGGCTTTCACCTTTAACTTTTTAAACCTGCCACCTAAAGTAGGTATTTTATGAGGAAACAATTATTATTTCTTTTTATTCATCACATTAGCCATTGTAGTCTTCTCAGTCCTAAGGTTTAATACTAAAAGTCTCTTCCTTGAACATAGAGTCCTTTCAACATAAAGTTGTTCTTTCAGAGTCAGAAAAGACTGAATTTGTCTGGAAAACTGCTATCCTACTGAAGGTTAATGACAAAAAGTTCAGCTTGTTTTTTCACTTCACTGCATTCATAAATGGTGCTCTCACACAAATATGTTGGTTACTGAAACTATTTCCCACAGCATGTGCTTTTCCTGAAAAGTGTATGCTAGTCATTTTATTATCATCTTGGGTTTCCTAAACCCAAGAGAATGAGTGAATGAATGAATGGATGAGATAAGAATAACAGCAGTGAATCCAGAGTTCTTCCCCTCCCATTAGCATTTAAACATCCTCATCTGCTTATCTTTAAAAAGCCTTCCTATGTCTACCTCACCCTACCAGCAATCCCCCATCCACAATTACACTTCTCTGAAGAACTACACCCTCTGTATTGATTTTCTCATTGATTTTCTCATTTCCCATCCTCTCCAATTAGGCTTCTCTGTCAGAACTCTGTTGAAATAGGAAAGGTCACTCATCATCTCTTTGTAACTAAACCCAGTAGGAAAATTTCAATCTTCATTTATTCACAGAAACTTAGTAGAACTCCTATTGCATCCTGAGCACTATTCTAGGTACTGGGATACAGTGTTGAACGAGAGAGATGATAAAATTCCTGGTGTCATGGAGCTCACATGAACAAGAATAATCGATTAGTGGTAAGTGTTATGATGATAATAAAGAGAGAGGAGAGAGAGAGAAAGGGAGAGGAAATGAATGAATGTTTTGACACTTGAATGACAAGGACCCAGCCTGGCTTCATCTGAACCTAGAAGTGGTGGGAGGAGCCACTGTGGCCACTGCTGTGATATCTCTGATGAAAGCCATGCTGAAGCTTGCCTGAAGTGGTGTTAGGAGATGAGGAGACAGGGGGCAGCTGGGATGGCTGGGTTTTCCTTGAATAAGCATCCAAGGCCCAGGAGATGGTGGGCTGGAGCAAATCTGAAAAGGTGCATAAATAGCCCAATTGAGTAACCATGAGACTAGTGACCTATTATGGGTCTCATGCAGCAAAATGACTTTCTTTACAGCTAAAAAAAACTCCCAAATGTATATATTAATTGTCCAATTTTTAAGTACTTAAATAGCCTTATCAACAGTGTATAGGCTTGTGCTTGATCTATGGTTTTCACTATCACACCAATAATGCCCTTTGCTGGAGGTTTTGAAAGTCTTTGCCATAAATTTTCTAAGGGATTGTGACTGTTTATCAGGCATTTAGTTTGTCATGGTGTTAGATTGACCAGGCAATTGCTCATGTTGGAATTTGTAGGTTATGATTTGATAAATTAGATGACTGCTGCTACGTAGGGAGTAGCTTGCTTTTGCCTTTTCTTTGATAATCCACTGGAAAACTGTAAATAATAATACTGCATATAAAAGAGACAAGGATGGATAAAGGTGTAAGGGAATACATTTTCTCCGTAAGTAGCAAACAGCCATGAATCTCTTATTAAGTTTTCCAGGCAGGGAGCCTGTCACTCTAAGCATGAGTTCTTATTATAAGAAAAATTTAGAACAGTTATGGACTTATTGTTCCA
The DNA here is from genome assembly GCF_964165515.1 of Mesoplodon bidens. Taxonomy (NCBI): domain Eukaryota; kingdom Metazoa; phylum Chordata; class Mammalia; order Artiodactyla; family Ziphiidae; genus Mesoplodon; species Mesoplodon bidens. Next base: position 119,029,789 of record NC_138178.1, read on the forward strand.
AAGCCTCGAACAGAGTTGAAATGTTTTACATCTTGACGCCATTTTTTTGGTGGGGGGGGCAGGGTCAAGGGTAAAATAAGCCATTATTTAAAAATTTAAGCATAATAGTTCTCAATCGTAAGCAATTGAAACCAATTTTGGCTGATTTAAGAAGAAAATTATTTATTCAAAGGACACTGAGCTAGAGAACCAGTCTTGGGACTATGCAGATGGGAACAACAGTCCAAATCATGCTGCAGAACTAGCTCAGTGGAGACATTGCTGCCACTGCTGCTAAGAACTACAGCTTGCACCGTTGGCATACATAGCAGTGGACTCTAGAAACTGCCATCAGCTCTGCTATCTGTGCTACCTAAAGAAGATTTTTGTGACAGCCCCCTCCATTTCCATAGATAATTTATTTCTCCTGTGCCTTACCTGACAAGGTGAATGAGACTGACTTTCCCAGCAAGGGCTTGTCCTGGGATTTGGTGAGTTTGGGGAATTTATGACATCCAAATTCATCCATTTCCCCCATTCCATATCTCAGTTTTGTTCTATTCTGATCAGTGCTTTTACTTTCATATAAGTGATCTCAGTAGGTTGTGAATTCAGCTGACATTATAATTTAGAAACTTGCAGGATCAAAGTTTCAGTTTGATTTTCAGTTATCTCAGCCCTGAGGCTGAAAGCGATAAGAGATTCTTTTAGGAGTCAGAGAAATTTGGGATTTCACTTCATGCCTCTAGACAAGAATTTGTGATTTCAGCTTGTCATTCTTTTCGCTTAAGCAGTGTAGCACTGTTAGAAGCAACCTCCATGCCCCATAGTTCTTGAATTCCTCACATCTCTCATATACTTCTGTGGCAATGGGTTATGTGCTCCTTGTTCAATGAGGACTTCTTTAAGGTGATAATTTGATAATTTGTCCCATGGGCTTGCACATTCCCATCTCTTAATACTGGCTGGATTTTTATTGTTTTTATTTTCAACCAGGCCAGATATCCGATTCCATTTTTTTGAGGGACTATTGGCTGCAGCTATAACTGGTACACATTTATTTGTTAGAGTTCTTAAAGCAACTCTATATAATGTAAGCAGAAAATGAACTAGTTTTTAGGACATTTAATTACACAGAATCTCCAGGGATATAGAGCTAGGAGCAGTGCTCCAAATCATGTCCTCTAAGGATACCACTGCTGCTGAGACTGAGTGCTGTACTTTGCAACACAGACAGCAGTAATAGTGGACTTTGGATTGGGGCCACTAGCACTGCTGCAATAGCCATATTATCATGCTCTATCTCTTGTCATTGTAAGAGTAAATTGCTCACATTCTCCTCTCTTTTGTATCACTTGTTCACAATTAAGACTAGAATGGATACATCTAAGACTGATGGAACTTAGGTCATGGGCCCATTTTCCAGCTGTGAGGGCCACTAAGAAGGTGATTATTTGACATTTTCTTTTCTATAGTGCATAGCAGCCTCTGCCACCTACCAATACTCATAAGGTTGTAGCAAATACTATAGGTTGTCTCACTCAACAACCATCCCAACCCTCCTCTAGATAGTCTTTGTCTGGAAAGCAATGGATTACATTCCCAGGCTCCACTGTCACTGTAAAGCACATGTACAAGATTGGGATATAAAGCCAAGTCATGTGAGATGTTTTTTATATGCAGGGAGACTGGACCTTCTACAAGCATGGTTGTGAAGATGATGAATTTGTCAGCGTGGCTGTGAGGACTTCGGGCATTCAGAACCAAGCGTACTAGCTTGTGAGTGAGGATGTCAATAGAGTTTCTTAGGACAGACACGCAGTGTAGCTATGCTTTTCTTCTCACTGTGTTGTTCTTGGCTCACTGACTCCGTGAGCCTCCAAGCCTTGTTCTTTGGCCTTTTCAGGGATTCTGTGAGTTAGCTAATATTCTTCTATAGATCTGTTTATGCTAAAACTAGCTCATTCAGTTCTATTGTTTGCAAGTAAAAGCCCTAATTAATAGAGTTTCAGGTGGCAGGTTACTAATATTGTATTACATATTTGAAAGCTGCAATGATAAATACAAGGTTATAAATACTCCATATGCTGGAATATACATGCGAAGATTTCAGGTGTTCATCTTCACTTAGTATTTGTAAGAAAAAAATTGATTAATATACTTAGAGGCTGCATTGCTGCTGGTTGTGAGAGTAACGTATTCTGCTAGGCTAAATCAACTTGTGAGTTTCAAGTCTCAAATGCTATCATCAATAGAGATGTAGATACTGTGGCATTGTGATAATATTAATAACTAGCATTTGTTGAGTGCTCACCAGGTGATGCTACATGGATTATTTTATGTAAACTTCGGAATAAACTTTTGAAGTACTTATTATTGGCATCTCTGTTTTACAGATGAGGAAATTTAAGGTTTAGACTGGTTAAACTACTTTCCCAAGGTCACTTGGCTAGGTAAGCAGGAGTACGATTTGGACCTATAGCTGTCTAACTGTAGATTCTTCATTTTGCCATTATTATCACTGCCTCTTATCACTGAATGTAGATTTAATTGCTCTGCTCAAAATTGCATAGAATTTGATGAGGAAGTTAAGATGGAGGATGCATATTTACCAAAGAAAGCCAGAGAACCAATGTGAGTTATCCATAGGGGAGTCACAGGCTAGGAACAAATGAGTCTCCTGGGCGGATCCCTTCTGTACAGGACTTAGGAAAGTCTTTCTTAGACAGGTGAGTTATGCGCATTATGCTTGAAAGACTTGATATTCCAAGTATGTTCTATGAACCAGCACCATTGACATCACCTGCGAACTTGTTAGAAATGGATTTGTTTATGAAAGAATGAAATAGGAAAAGCAAATGAAGGAAACTGAGGAGTTTTCTGTATGAAGTCTTACATGTTATTGTATAGGAGAGGTTTTTATGTCCTAAAAGAAATATTTGTTTGTCTGTGCAAGAGTAAAGTGTAGAAGAGATATTCAACTAAGTGTTTCTAATATACTTTCCTTCTGTTATCTCCTTTTAATTACATTATAAAGAATCATATATGTATAGTTATAGAAGTGAAAGACACTAATGAATACTAAGGACCTAGCTATGAGTCCAAGTTTCCTCACGCTATCTCCTTTGTACTTAGTATGCTCTCTTTATTGATCCAAGTTTTGATATTCCAAGTAGAATTATAGAGTTTGTAAGACATATTGTTCCTAAAAGATAACTCAGTCATAGCAATCACTGACTTGGGTCAGTGTCTTACCTTCTTTGTCCTTATTTGTCATGACTCCAGGTGTGGGCTTTCCTTGCAAAGATCACTTAAATTCTCATTTCAGAAGCCACCTACCTGTTGCAGATGCAGTTGTGAAAAAAAAAAAAAAAAAAAAACACCCATAAGATTTCCTTGCTGGAACCAAAAAGCTTTCTGGAGTTCAGGTGGCTCTCATAGCCCTAACCAGATATCTGTCCAGACCCATTAAGTCCTGGCACGTATGCCCTTGGGAAAGGTCTAAGATTATTTTATCCATGAACAAATGCTGAATGAATGGAAAATTTCTAGCTGTGTGCCCAGAAAGAATGTTTAATGAAGACAACTGGTATCTCTGGATGGTTTATTTTTCCAATTGTTCTTAAGTCTGTAACTTAGTGATAAAAACTTCTGAGGCACTAAATATGCAAAGAAGGCATTTAAAATGATAAATCTTTATCATTTATTAGGACATTGTCCTCATTTTCATGTTCTCATTTATTTTTCTATTACATTTTTTGGAATAATTTATAAAGACTTATTTTTAAAATTTTTTAAAAACTTTAAAATTTTATTTATTCTTTAAAATTAAGGGATAGGAGCTTCCCTGGTGGCGCAGTGGTTAGGAATCTGCCTGCCAATGCAGGGGACATGAGTTCGAGCCCTGGTCCAGGAAGATCCCACATGCCGCTGAGCAACTAAGCCCGTGTGCCACAACTACTGAGCCTGCACTCTACAGCCTGTGAGCCACAACTACTGAGCCGGCGTGCCACAACTACTGAAGGCTGTGCGCCTAGAGCCCATGCTGCACAACAAGAGAAGCCACTGCAATAAGAAGCCCATGCACCACAACGAAGACACAACACAGCCAAAGATAAAAATAAATAAAATAAATTTATTAAAAAAAATACAATAAAATTAAGGGATAATTAACATATAATACATAGTTTCAGGTTTATAACATACTGATTTGATATTTATATGCATTGTGAAATGATCACCACAGTAAGTCTAGTTATCATCTGTCACCATACAAAGTTACAAGATTTTTTCTTGTGATGAGAACTTGTAAGATTTATTTTCTTAGCAATTTTCAAATATGCAATACAATATTATTAACAATAGTCACCATTCTGTATATTACACCCCCATAACTTATTTGTTTTATGACAAGAAGTTTTACTTCTTGACCCCCTTCACCATTTCTCTCCGCCCCCAACTTCTCCCCTCTGGCAACCACCAATCTACTCTCCGCATTTATGAGTTTTGTTTTGTTTTGCTTTGTTTTTTAAATTTCACATATAAATGAAATCATGCAGTATTTGTCTTTTGCTGTCTGACTCATTTCCCTTAACATGATACCCTTAAGGTCTATCCACATTGTCTCAAATGGAAAATTTCTTTCTTTTCTTTTCTTTTTTTTTTTTTTTTGTCTATGTTAGATCTTTGTTGCTGCACACGGAGTTTTCTCTAGTTGTGTTGAGCAGGGGCTACTCTTTGTTGCGGTGTACAGGCTTCCCATTGTGGTGGCTTCTCTTGTTGTGGAGCACAGGCTGTAGGCACACAGGCTTCAGTAGTTGTGGCTCATGGGCTCTAGAGCACAGGCTCAGTAGTTGTGGCACACGGGCTTAGTTGCCCCATGGCATGTGGGATCTTCCCAGACCAGGGATTGAACCTGTGTCCCCTGCATTGGCAGGCAGATTCTTATCCACTGTGCCACCAGGGAAGCCCCTCAAATGGCAAATTTCATTCTTTTTTATTGCTGAGTGTATTCCATTGGATATATATACACCACATCTTTATTTATTAATCCATTGATGGACACTTAGGTTGTTTCCATATCTTGGCTATTGCAAATAATGCTGCAATGAACATAAGGGTGCTTATATCTTTTCCCATTTATATTTTTATTTTCTTCAGATATGTACCCAGAAGTGGAACTGCTGCATCATACAGTAGTTCTATTTTAAATTTTTTGTGGAACCTCCATACTGTTTTCCATAGTGACTGCACCAGTTGACATCCCCAACAACAGTACATGAGTGTTCCCTTTTCTCCACATCCTCGCCAACGCATGTTATTTGTTGTCTTTTTGATAATAGCCAGGTGTGAGATGATATCTCATGTGGTTTGATTTGCATTTCCCTGATGATTAGTGACGTTGAGCTTATTTTCATGTGTCTGCTGGCCATCTGTCTGTCTTCTTTGGAAAAATGGCTATTCAGTTCCTCTGCCCATTTTTAAAATCAGATTGTTTGTCTTTGTTATTGAGTTGTATGAGTTCTTTATATATTTTGGATATTACCCATTTATCAGAGAGATGATTTGTGAATATTTTCTCGCATTCAGCAGGTTGCCTTTTCATTTTGTTGCTGATTTCCTTTGCTGTGCAGAAGCTTTTTAGTTTGATGTAGTCCCACTTATTTATTTTTGCTTTTGTTACCTTTGCTTTTGGATTCAGATGCAAAAAAACATTGGCAAGACTGATGTCAAGGAGCTTAGTGCCTAGGTTTTCTTCTAGGAGATTTATGGTTTCAGGTCTTATGTTCAAGTCTTTAATCAATTTCTGATTTTGTTTTTTGAACCCCCTCTCTTATTTTCTTAGTGAGTCTAGCTAAAGCTTTGTCAATTTTATATATATTTTCAATGAACCAGCTATTAGTTTCATTGAACTTTTCTATTGTCTTTTTAGTCTCTATTTTATTTATAACCACTCTGATCTTCTATTTTCCTTCCTTCTACTTACTGTGAGCTTCAATTGCTAGTTCCTTTAGGTGTAAAGTTCGATTGTTTATGTGAGATTTTTCTTGTTTCTTTAGGTAGGCCTGCATCACTCTGAGCTTTTCTCCTAGAACTGCTTTTGCTGCATCCCATAGATTTTGGCGTATTATATTTCCATTTTTCTTTTGTCTCAAGGTGTTTTTGATTTCTCCTTTGATTTTTTTGTTGATCCACTTGGTTGTTTAGTAGCATGTTGTTTAATCTCCACATATTTGAAAAATGTGCAGTTTTCTTCCTGTAATTGATTTCCAGTTTCATACCATTGTGGTTGGAAAAAAATGCTTGATATGATTTCAGTCTTTTTCAATTTATTGAGACTTGTTTTATGACCTTACATATGATCTACCCTGGAGAATATTCCATGCACACTTGAGAAGGTGGATGGAATATTCTGTGTGTATCTATTAAGTCCACATGAGCTAATCTGTTTTTTAAGGCAGACGTTTCCTTATGGATTTTCTGTCTGGATGATCTACCCATTGATGTAAGTGGGGTACTAAATTCCCCTACTATTGTTGTGCTGCTGTCAATTTCTTCCTTTATGTTAATACTTGCTTTATATATTTAGGCACTCCTATGTTAGGTGCACAAGTATTTACACATGTTATATATTCTTGTTGCATTGACCCCTTTGTCTTTATGTAATGCCCATCTTTGTCTTTTATTACAGTCTTTATTTTAAAGTATACTTTGTCTTATATAAGTATAGCTACCCCAGCTTATTTTGGGTTCCATTTGCATGAAACGTCTTTTTCCAACACTTCACTTTCAGTCTGTGTGAGTCCTTACATCTGAAGTTATTCTCTTGTAGGCAGAATGTAGATAGGCCTTCTTTTTTCATTTATTCAGCCAATCTGTATTTTTTTGATTGGAGAATTGGAGAATTTATCCCATTTACTTTAAATTGATGTGTAGGTACTTAATTGCCATTTTATTAATTGTGTTCTGAGTGTTTTGTAGTTTCTCTCTGTTCCTTTCTTCTCTTACTCCTTACCCTTGATGTTTGACGACTTTAGTGTTATGCTTAGATTTCTTTCTCATTATTTTCTGTGTAACTACTATAGGTTTTTGCTGTCTAGTTACCATGAAGTTCACATAATAGCCTGTATATATAACAGTCTACTTTATGTTGATAGCAAGTTAAGTGTAAATGCATTCTAAAAGTCTGCATTTTTACCTCCCTTTCAAGTTTTATGTTTTTATGTCACATTTTACATCTTTTTATTTTGTGTATCCCATAACTAATTATAGTTATTTTTTTGTGGCTGTAGTTATTTTTTTTTACTACTTTTGTCTTTTAACTTTTATCCTAGCTTTAGAAGTGATTAATTCACTACCTTTACTATGCACTTACCTTTGTTAGTGAGATTTTTACTTTCATATTTTTTTTTGTTGTTGCTAATTAGTGCCCTTTGTTTCAGCTTAAAGAAATTCCTTTATCTTTTCTTATAAGACCAGTTTAGTGGTGATGAATTCAGTTTTGCTTGTCTGGAAAACTCTTTATCTGTCCTTTAATTCTGAATGACAACTTTTCTGGTAGAGTATTTTGGGTTGGAAGTTTTTTCCTTTCAGCAGTGTGACTATATCATGCACTCCCTTCTGGCCTGCAGAGTTTCTACTGAAAAATCTGCTGATAGTCTAATGAGGGTTCCCTTGTATACAAGAAATTGTTATTCTCTTACTGCTTTTAAGATTCTTTCTTTATCTTTAACTTTTGGCATTTTAATTATAATGTGTCTTGGGGTGGATCTTTGGGTTCATCTTCTCTGGAACTCTCTGGGCTCCTGGCTCTGGGTATCTGTTTCCTTCTCCAGGTTAGGGAAATTTTCAGCTATTATTTATTCAAATAAGTTTTCTGCTCCTTTCTCTCTCTCTTCTCCTTCTGGGACACCTAAAATGTGAATGTTATTCCACTTGATGTTGTCCCAAATGTCCCTTAAGCTATCTTTACTTAATTTTGTTTTTCTTTTTGCTACTCTGTTTGGGTGAGTTCCACTGCCCTGTCTTTCAAATCACTGATCCATTCTTCTGCATCCTCTAACCTGCTGTTGATTCATTCTAATGTATTTTCCATTTCAGTTATTGTATTCTTCAGTTCGGATTGGTTCTTTAAAAATCTTTTTTCTATCTCTTTGTTGAAGTTCTCACTGTGTTCCTCCATTCTTCTCCCAAGTTTTGTTAGCATCTTTATGACCATTACTTTGAACTCTTTATCAGGCAAATTATTTATCTTTGTTTCATTAAGGTTTTTTCTGGGGTTTTAGTTTGTTCTTTTGTTGGAACATATTCCTCTGTTTTCTTATTTTTCTTGACTCTCTGTGTTTATTTCTATATACTAGGCAAAATAGCTACTTCTCCTAGTCTTGTTGAGTGGCCTTATATAGAAGATGCACCTTATTGTTCAACCTTGTGCTAGCTCTTTGTTGTCTATCAAATGTTGTGATTGTCTAAGAAGGCTGATTTATTGTAGTTATGTCCCAGTTGTTGAGGGTGTGCCAAGACCTGTCAGTGTTCCAAAGGGAGGGATCTCAGTCACCACCTAGTTTCAGGCTGATTGGAAACCAGACCCTCAGGAAGCTGCTTTTAAAGTATGCAAATATATACAGTCCCGTGGGACTGCAAATATAAAACCTAGTGACCTTCAGTTCAGGTCTGGAGGTGTCTTGTTGGCAACAAAAGCAGGGCTACAGATGAGTGTATAAGCTCCTTTCTGGAAGGTACTGGTGAGCTCTAGCAAGGCCAAGGGAGAGAATTAAGATGATGTCCCTTGGTCTGCATTCCCTGAGAGCATCTCTGCAGCCTCTAGGTGTGTGGCAAACCCCTTAGACTGAAGCTCCAAGACAAGTAAATAGGCCTTTTTCTCAGGAAGACCGGGATGTGTTTTCGTTTGCTGTCTGTGCAGTGCCCTGGGGATGATAGCCTGCCAAGTACTGTTTCTCTGAATGTTCAGTCCCATGGGGTACAGAAATGCAAGCCCTCCTGGCCACTAGAGCCAGGTGCTCAAAGGGTGTCCCCTGTGTGGGCTACATGCACCTGCCAGCTTTATCTAGGCAGCAGGAGAATGTGTGTGCAGGGAACCCTTGCTGGTTTTAGCAGGGCAGCTGGAGAATGCTGGGCTGGGAGCCCACACTGGTTTCAGATGGGGGGGTTAGCACATGGGCAGGGCATGCTTGTGGGCTTCAGCAGGGCAGTGGGAGAATAACATGACTTCATGTACCTGCTGGCACTGGCAAGGTAGAGGAAGAGCACAAAAATGGTGCCTAACAGCACCTCCATTTCCAAAAGAGTCCTAACAGGTACCTGTCCGTCCAGCAGCTGCTTTAACATTAGCAAATAAATTTCCTTCACATGTGGTCTAGGTCAGCGGTCCCCAACCATTTTGGCACCAGGGACTGGTTTCGTGGAAGACAATTTTTCCATAGACTGGGGGCGGGACAGGGGATGGTTTCAGGATGATTCAAGCGCATTACGTTTATTGTGCACTTTATTTCTATTATTTTTACCTTGTAATACATAATGAAATAATTATACAACTCAGCACAATGCAGAGTCAGTGGGAGCCCTGAGCTTGTTTTCCTGCAACTAGATGGTCCTCTCTGGGGCTGATGGGAGACAGTGACACCCGAATTGTGTTGCTTATGTCCAGTCTAGTCTGTAAGATGCAGCTTAATTGTCACTTGCCACTCACTGATTGGGTTTTGATATGAGTCTGCAAGCAATTGATTTATTATGGTCTCTGTGCAAACTTATCTGCTAATGATAATCTGTATTTGCAGCCGCTCCCCGGTGCTAGCATCATTGCCTCAGCTCCACCTCAGATCATCAGGCATTAGATTCTCATGTGGACCGCTCAACCTAGATCCTTCGCATGCACAGTTCACCATAGGGTTCGCACTCCTATGAGAATCTAATGCCGCCACTGATCTGACAGGAGGCAGAGCTCAGGCGGTGATGTGAGTGAAGGGGAGTGGCTGTAAATACAGATGAAGCTTCGCCCGCTTGCCCACCGCTCACCTCCTGCTGTGCAGCCTGGTTCCTAACAGGCCACAGAACATTAGTGGTCCATGGCCTAGGGGTTGGGGACCCCAGTCTAGGTGGTTTTCAAACTGCCCCTTTTGTGCTGGGTCCCAGGATGAATGAGTCTGTGTGCTAGCCCTTTAAGAGCAGAATCTCAGCTCCCTACAGCCCTTTGGGTCTCCTGGATGTACACCCCAGTGGTTTTCAAAGCCCAACATTTCTGGGGCTAGTCTCTCTGGTGCAGGTTCCAAATGTTGGGGAACTGATGTGGGCCACAAACCCCTTGCTCTTCAGGGAGAATCTTTTTATTTGTGAGATCCCTCCTGATCATGGGTCACCACACCAGGGGTAGGGTTTTTGGTAACACCATGTCTCTGCCTCTCCTACCCATCTGGATGTCTCCCTTTTATCCTTTGTTATGGAACAGACATTCAGCTAGTTTTCAGGTCTTTTTTAGAAGGAATTGTTCCATATGTAGCCATAGGTTTGGTTGTGTCTATGGGGGAGATGAGTTCAGGATCTTCCTATGATGCCATTTTTGAACTGCCTCCCCCTTGAAGATTCTGGGTTTTTTTTTTACTTATTGTCCTCTTTTCCAAATCAGTGGGGGAAATCTGCAACCTTTTACTTAAGAGTAAACATGATTGAAAATGTTCCTCCAGTCTCATACCCAAAAAAACAAAACAAAACAAAAAGTAGGTATAAAGTGGACATTGAGCTTAATTGAACCATGTCACACCGACAGTTTCAGGATCTGAGTCCTGCCTCCCCCTCAGCCCCATCTCTCACCCCTCCCTTCCTCATGTCCCATGCATAGCCATACTGAGCTGGGTTTTCTTAATATGCCATGTTGTTTTATATCTCTTCCTCTCACCTCTTTCTCTGCATAAGATGCCAGTCTCCTTTGTGCCCACATTTTGAATGCCTTCTGATTTTCAAAGGTGCATCCCACTTCCCTTCTGAATAGAGCCTTTCCTTATTTCCCTATAGAAAACTGACTTGGTGCCTACCCTGTACCCAAAGTGCCCATGAAACAAGTTCTACATGGACATTGAGTAAATAGTGACAAAGAATGGACCAATGAAAAACAAAGAACCAAGAAGATTCCTTAAACCAGTGATGCAAGACCAGAAAATCACAGGCAAGAATAATTTTTTTTCTTTTGCATATGTTTATATCCTATTTGTTGAAAACTCTATGGGGAAGAGTCCATGACTTACTCATCTTTGTATATCCAGTGTACTCTCCAATGACAATTTTCATCATCTGCTTGATGATGCTGTTTTTAGAGGTTAAATGATCAAATAATGATTTCATTGAAAAACATTACTTCATTAGCTTGGGGTATGCATCATGACCTTAGACTCCTGAACTATACTGCCTTTATTGAATATCTGAGATTTATCTTATATAAAGGTTCTTTATAAAGTTTCTTCAAATATTAGGATTAAGAGAATAGATATATTTGCTCCTGAATGTTTATCCTATTCTTCACTGATGATCAGTTTAGGATGTGTCTGTTCAAGCAAGAATAAACAAAGCAGGGACTTCCCTGGTGGTCCAATGGTTGAGAGTCTGCCTTCCAATGCAGTGGATGCGGGTTCCATCCCTGGTCGGGGAACTAAGATCCCACGTGCCTCAGGGCAATTAAGCCCATGCACCACAAGTAGAGAGAAACCCACGTGCTGCAACTACTGAGCCCATGTGCTCTGGAGCCTGCACACTACAACTAGAGAAGCCTGCACACTGCAACTAGAGAGAAGCCCATGGGCTGCAATGAGGACCCAGCTCAGCCACACACACACACAAAATAAATAAATAAATAAACAAAGCAAATGATCTCTTTCTCCCATATGAGCTTCTGAATTTCTCTTTTCCCTAGAATGAAAACTGCTTCCCAATAGAGAATTTTTTTATACTGTCACCTTAAAAATGAATTTTCTTATATTAAACCAATAACTTTTATATATACATTGTTTTGTCTTATGTGGAACTGTGAGATCAGCTTCCACAGACTGTGTTTTGTGGTGAGTGCTGTCAGGGGAAGGATGTCATTTGTCACATCTTAGACTGAATAACATCCCTTCCTTCTTATACCAAATAAGAAAAACAAGTGCCTCTCTACCCAAATAAGACAAATGTACTTCGGACACATCCTTTCCTGTTGTTTTTTGGTCTTGCCTCACTGGTTTAAGAGTTAAGGAATCTTCTTGGTGCTTTATTTTTTATTGTTTCACAGGTCTTTGTTACTACTTACTCAATATTCATGTAAAGATTGTTTTATGGGCATTTTGGGAATTGAACAAAATTATAATGCAGTTCATGTCTGTCTGTGTGTTATTCTACCTCTCTCTTCTGTGAAATTTTCCTTCCTTTCTACCCTTGACCAAGTTCTTAGTGTCCCTACACTCTGATTCTCAGCTTTCCCCATAACTTGCCTGCCTTCTTGGGCCAGTGTTCCAACAACAAAACCATCCTCCTTTCTCCTCCAACTAAAACCTTCATTAGTTGGCTTCAAACAGAAAATCAATTTGATTAACTCCCCCTGGGGAGCTACTGATCACTAATGGCCCAATGTCTTATTCTTCTAAGATGAAAATGAATATTGTGGAATAGGTAAGAACTTCATGACAAATTCATTAACCAAGGAAGTGACTCTAAGATTGTGGTATTTTAGCAATCGTGAGGTGGGATGCTGGGATATTGCATATTTGGAAGAGATGTTTTCACTTCTGCCTACCCCTCCTGTTTGTAAGATTGGTCCTAGTGGTGGTGAAAGCAACCTGAGGTTTTTCCAGTCCTAAAGCTGTGCATTTCTGTTCTTCTGTGGAGGAATCTAAATGCTGTTATGTCATAGTAACTGCATTGTGCTTCATATATTGGATTGGTCAAAAAGTTTGTTCAGGTTTTCATAAGTTGTTACAGACAAACCCGAATGAACTTTTTGGCCAACCCAATAATATCATAGAAATTAGAGGTAAAGTCATTTTATTTATTTTTCATAGAAACATTACTGATGGAATGTAAAGAACAGCAGCAGTAAGACTATTAACTTCTCAATAGTTTGGGGATAATATTATTATACATTCTAAATTTTAGTGAAATCTCTGATCAGAGTGTTTAAAGGTGTGTTTATTTAAAGATGCATGATACAGATCATATATTTAAAATCAGTTTGCTTAAGATTATTTTTTGGGAACAAGTCAATGAAGTAGACAGAATGTGCCTAGTCAGCAAAGCATTTCTTATGTTATAGACATGACACTGATAAATATAGAGGAAAATTGAAGGAAAAGATTTGAAGTGCAAGGATAATTCTCAGGAAACTATAAAAATAGACAGCAGATGTCACTGTTGCTTTTCCATTTCTCTTAACCTTGTTATTGGTGGTTTTGTTCCTAGTTAATGACATTTTCCCTCTCATTTGAGAACTCTAATAGGTTAAACAAGTAAACCTATGCTAAATTTCTGTTTGGAATTTTATATTTATTAAGGTTATGACTGTAAATCTTATATATATATAATTTATAGAAAAGATAATACATTTTATATGTGTAGGTTTATTAATTCAATATTATAAATGGATAAAATAATTCATTTTATAATTATCATCTGATTCAGAATGGATTCCTATTAAAATGAGATGTTATCCATCTCCAAGATAAGCTTGTCCTGATCTTATTTTAAATGACCAATCATATCGTTTGTTCTCTTTATGTAAGTACTCAAGCACGTGTCATTAAATCCTGTCTGTGATGATGATTTAAGAGAATTTTTACCATGTCAACACATCCAGCCAGTTGCATTCAGAAAATATCCAGGGAAAATATTCCACATCAACTTCTAAAATACAAATATTTTCCCCATCCCATATTCTCTCCTTCATCAATTCAACTCTAGTTTCCTATTACAGTGTTTCCTCTTCAAGCTATTGTCTAGGATGTACAAACCTCAATTTCGCATCTCCCCTGTGTAATCAGTTACCAGATCTTGTTGATTCTACCTTCTGTGTATTTCTAAAATCAACCCCCATTTTTTGGAGCTGATTTCTGGTGACTTTGCCTAAATACCCAGAGCAGTGTGGCTGACAGGGTCTTGATGCCCCTGCCTGGTGTCTGGGCTGAGACTCTGAGTCCTGAGAGCCAAGTTCAGAACATTGGACCACCAGAGACCTCCTGGCCTCATGTAATATCAATCGGTGAGAGCTCTCCCAAAGATCTCCATCTAAAAGTTAAGACCCAGCTCCACCCAACGGCCAGCAAGCTCCAGTGCTAGACGCCCCATGCCAAACAACTAGCAAGACAGGAACACAACCCCAGCCATTAGCAAAGAGGCTGCCTAAAATCATACTAAGTTCACAGACACCCCAAAACACACCACCAGATGTGACTCTGCCCACCAGAACGACCAGATCCAGCCCCACACATCAGAACACAGGCACCAGTCCCCTCCAGCAGAAGGCCTACACAAGCCACTGAACCAACCTCACCCACTGGGGGCAGACACCAAAAACAACGGGAACTATGAACCTGCAACCTGCGAAAAGGAGACCACAAACACAGTAAGTTAAACAAAATGAGAAGACAGAGAAATATGTAGCAGATGAAGGAGCAAGGTAAAAACCCACGAGACCAAATAAATGAAGAGGAAATAGGCAGTCTACCTGAAAAAGAATTCAGAGTAATGATAGTAAAGATGATCCAAAATCTTGGAAATAGAATGGAGAAAATACAAGAAACAAACGTTTAACAAGGACCTAGAAGAACTAAAGAGCAAACAAACAATGATGAGCAACACAATAAATGAAATTAAAAATTCTCTAGAAGGAATCAATAGCAGAATATCTGAGGCAGAAGAATGGATAAGTGACCTGGAAGATAAAATAGTGGAAATAACTACCACAGAGCAGAATAAAGAAAAAAGAATGAAAAGAATTGAGGACAGTCTCAGAGACCTCTGGCACAACATTAAATGCACCAACATTCGAATTATAGGGGTGCCAGAAGAAGAAGTGAAAAAGAAAGGATCTGGGAAAATATTTGAAGAGATTATAGCTGAAAACTTCCCTAACATGGGAAAGGAAACAGGCACCCAAATCCAGGAAGAACAGAGAGTCCCATACAGGATAAACCCTAGGAAAAACACACCAAGACACATATTAATCAAACTAACAAAAATTAAATACAAAGAAAAAACATTAAAAGCAGAAAGGGAAAAGCAACAAATAACATACAAGGAAATCCCCATAAGGTTAACAGCTGATCTTTCATCAGAAACTTTGCAAGCCAGAAGGGAGTGGCAGGATATATTAAAGTGATGAAAGGGAAAAACCTACAACTAAGATTACTCTATCCAGCAAGGATCTCATTCAGATTCGACGGAGAAATTAAAACCTCAGTAGACAAGCAAAAGTTGAGAGAATTCAGCACCACCAAACCAGCTTTACAAATGCTAAGGAACTTTTCTAGACAGGAAACACAAGAGAAGGAAAAGACCTACAATAACAAACCCAAAACGATTAAGAAAATGGTAATAGGAACATACATATTGATGATTACCTTAAATGTAAATGGATTAAATGTTCCAACCAAAAGACATAGACTGGCTGAATGGATACAAAAACAAGACTTGTATATATGCGGTCTACAAGAGACCCACTTCAGACCTAGGAACACATAGAGACTGAAAGTGAGGGGATGAAAAAAGATATTCCATGCAAATGGAAATAAAAAGTAAGCTGGAGTAGCAATTCTCATATCAGAAAAAGTAGACTTTAAAATAAAGACTATTACAAGAGACAAAGAAGGACACTACATAATGATCAAAGGATCAATCCAAGAAGATATAACAATTGTAAATATTTATGCATCCAACATTGGAGCACCTCAATACATAAGGAAAATGCTAACAGGCATAAAAGAGGAAATCCACAGTAACACAGTAAAAGTAGGAGACTTTAACACTCCACTTTTACCAATGGACAGATCATCCAAAATGAAAATAAGTAAGGACACACAAACTTTAAATGACAAATTAAACAATACAGACTTAATTGATATTTACAGGATATTCCATCTGAAAACAACAGAATACACTTTCTTCTCAAGTGCTTATGGAACATTCTCCAGGATAGATCATATCTTGGGTCACAAAAGAAGACTTGGTAAATTTAAGAAACTTGAAATCATATCAAGTATCTTCTCCAACCACAATGCTTTGAGACTAGATATCAATTACCGGAAAAAACTAAAAAATACAAACACATGAAGGCTAAACAATACGCTACTAAATAACCAAGAGTTCACTGAAGAAATCAAAGAGGAAGTAAAAAAAAGCCTAGAAACAGATGATATTGAAAACACGATGACCCAAAACCTATGGGATGCAGCAAAAGCAGTTCTAAGAGGGAAGTTTATAGCAATACAATCAGACGTCAGGAAACAGGAAAAATATCAAATAACCAACCTAACTTTACACCTAAAGCAATTAGAGAAAGAAGAACAAACAAAAACCAAAGTTAGCAGAAGGAAAGAAATTATAAAGATCAGGTAAGAAATAAATGAAAAAGAAATGGAGGAAATGACAGTAAAGATCAATAAAACTATAAGCTGGTTCTTTGAGAAGATAAACAAAATTGATAAACCATTAGTAAGTCTCATCGAGAAAAAAAAGGAGAAGACTCAGATCAACAGAATTAGAAATGAAAAAGGAGAAGTAACCATTGACACTGCAGAAAAACAAAGGAACATGAGAGATTACTGTAAGCAACTATATGCCAATAAAATGGACAACCTGGAAGAAATAGACAAATTATTAGAAAAGCACAACCTTCTGAGACTGAACCAGGAAGAAACAGAAAATATAAACAGACCAATCACAAGCACTGATATTGAAACTGTGATTAAAAATCTTCCAACAAACAAAAGCCCAGGATGAGAAGGCTTCACAGGCGAATTCTATCAAACATTTAGAGAAGAGCTAACACCTACCCATCTCAAACTTTTCCAAAATATAGCAGAGGGAGGAACACTCCCAAACTCATTCTACAAGGCCACCATCACCCTGATATCAAAACAAGACAAAGCTGTCACCAAAAAAGAAAACTACAGACCAATATCATTGATGAACATAGATGCAAAAATCCTCTACAAAATACTAGTGAACAGAATCCAACAGCACATTAAAAGGACCATACACCATGATCAAGTGTGGTTTATCCCAGGAATACAAGGATTCTTCAATATATGCAAATCAATCAATGTGATACACCATATTAACAAATTGAAGAATAAAAACCGTATGATCATCTCAATAGATGCAGAAAAAGCTTTCAACAAAATTCAACACCCATTTATGATAAAAACCCTCCAGAAAGTAGGCATAGAGGGAACTTACCTCAACATAATAAAGGCCATATATGACAAACCCACAGCAAACATCATTCTCAATGGTGAAAAACTGAAACCATTTCCACTAAGATCAGGAACAAGACAAGGTTGTCCACTCTCACCACTATTATTCAACATAGTTTTGGAAGTTTTAGCCATAGCAATCATAGAAGAAAAGGAAATGAAAGGAATCCAAATCAGAAAAGAAGTAAAGCTGTTAGTGTTTGCAGATGACATGATACTATACATAGAGAATCCTAAAGTTGTTACCAGAAAACTACTAGAGCTAATCAATGAATTTGGTAAAGTAGCCGGCTACAAAATTAATGCACAGAAATCTCTTGCATTCCTACACACTAATGATGAAAAATCTGAAAGAGAAATTAAGGAAACACTCCCATTTACCACTGCAACAAAAAGAATAAAATACCTAGGAATAAACCTACCTAAGGAGAAAAAAGACCTGTATTCAGAAAATGCTAAGATACTAATGAAAGAAATTAAAGATGATATAAACAGATGGAGAGTTATACCATGTTCTTGGATTGGAAGAATCAACATTGTGAAAATGACTATTCTACCCAAAGCAATCTGCAGATTCAGTGCAATCCCTATCAAATTACGAATGGCATTTTTCACAGAGCTAGAACAAAAAACTTCACTATTTGTATGGAAGCACAAAAGACCCCGAAGAGCCAAAGCAATCTTGAGAAAGAAAAACGGAGCTATAGGAATCAGGCTCTGTGATTTCAGAGTATATTACAAAGGTACAGTAATCAAGACAATATGATACTGGCACAAAAACAGAAATCTAGATCAATGGAACAGGATAGAAAGCCCAGAGAAAAACTCACACGCATATGGTCACCTAATCTTTGATAAAGGAGTCAAGAATATACAATGTAGAAAAGACAGACTCTTCAGTAAGTGGTGCTGGGAAAACTGGACAGCGACATGTAAAAGAATGAAAACAGAGCACTCCCTAATACCATACACAAAAAATAAACTCAAAATGGATTAAAGACCTAAATGTAAGGCCAGACACTATAAAACTCTTAGAGGAAAACGTAGGCAGAACACTCTTTGACATAAGTCACAGCAAGATCCTTTTTTTTTTTTTTTTTTTTTTTTTTTTTTTTTTTGCTGTATGCGGGCCTCTCACTGTTGTGGCCTCTCCCGTTGCGGAGCACAGGCTCCGGACGCGCAGGCCCAACGGCCATGGCTCACGGGCCCAACCGCTCCGCGGCATGTGGGATCTTCCCAGACTGGGGCACGAACCTGTGTCCCCTGCATCGGCAGGCGGACTCTCAACCACTGCGCCACCAGGGAAGCCCATACAGCAAGATCCTTTTTTTGTGTGTGTGGTATGCGGGCCTCTCACTGTTGTGGCCTCTCCCGTTGCGGAGCACAGGCTCCGGACGCGCAGTCTCAGCGGCCATGGCTCACAGGCCCAGCCGCTCCGTGGCATGTGGGATCTTCCCAGACCAGGGCATGAACATGTGTCCCCTGCATCGGCAAGGGGACTCTCAACCACTGTGCCACCAGGGAAGCCCGCAAGAGCCTTTTTCACCCACCTCCTAGATAAATGGAAAGAAAAACAAAAATAAACAAATGGGACCTAATGAAACTTCAAAGCACTTGCACAGTAAAGGAAGCCATAAACAAGACGAGAAGCCAATCCTCAGAATGGGAGAAAATATTTGCCAGTGAAGCAACTGACAAGGGATTTATCTCCAAAACATACAAGCAACTCATGCAGCTCAATATCAAAAAAAAAAAAAAAAGAAAAAAGCAACCGATCCAAAAATGGTCAGAAGACCTACATAGACGTTTCTTCACAGAAAATATACAGGTAGCCAACAAACACATGAAAAGATGCTCCACATCACTATTCATTAGAGAAATGCAAATCAAAACTACAATGAGGTATCACCTCACACTGGTCAGAATGGCCATCATCAAAAAATCTACAAACCATAAATGCTGGAGAGGGTGTGGAGAAAAGGAAACCTTCTTGCACTGTTGGTGGGAATGTAAATTGATACAGCCACTGTGGAGAACAGTATGGAGGGTCCTTAAAAAACTAAAAATAGAACTACCATACGACCCAGCAATCCCACTACTGTGCATATACCCTGAGAAAACCATAATTCAAAAAGAGTCATGTACCACAATGTTCATTGCAGCACTATTTACAATAGCTAGGACATGGAAACAACATAAGTGTCCATTGACAGATGAATGGATATAGATGATGTGGCACCTATATACAATGGAATATTATTCAGCCATAAAAATAAACGAAATTGAGTTATTTGTAGTGAGGTGAATGGACCTAGAGTCTGTCATACCAGAGTGAAGTAAGTCAGAAAGAGAAAAACAAATATCGTATGCTAACACATATATATGGAATCTAACAAGCAAACAAAAAAGTTTCTGACAAACCTAGGGTCACGACAGGAATTAAGATGCAGATGTAGAGAGTGCAGTTGAGGACACTGGGAGGGGGAAGGGTAAGCTTGGATGAAGTGAGAGTAACATTGACATGTATATACACTACCAAATGTAAAATAGATAGCTAGTGGGTAGCAGCTGCATTGCACAGGGAGATTAGGTCAGTGCTTTGTGACCACATAGAGTGGTGGGATAGGGAGTCTAGGAGGGAGATGCAAGAGGGAGGGGATATGGGGATATATGTATACATATAACTGATTCACTTTGTTATACAGCAGGAACTAAAACAACATTGGAAAGCAATTATATGCCAATAAAGTTGTTAAAATAAAATAAAATCAACCCCCTTCTTTACATCACAAACTTTAAACTTCATAGTACATATCTGAAATATGTGACACACACATATGTTTTTTAAGACCTTGGATAATTTTTCAGTTTTAATTGAGTTCCATTATTTTCTGAGAAAGAACTGATGCAACCCTGCTTTTAATATGAGAGGCATCAAGCAAGAAGTAGTAGTAGTACAATTAAAACTTAGGAAGATTTCCTTCTTACAAAATCTAATCTTATTGTCATCTTTTATGCATAAAGCTGAAGCTTTATCATTATATTCTTACACACGTTGAGCCTGTTTATGTTTTTAAAAATGAGAAACTTGGATAAAATATTTCTAATATTCGTTGCATTAATAAAATTCAGTGATACAATAAGAAGCACTAAAAAATGATACTTAGAGAGCATTACTTTTTATTTTTCTTGTAAAAATCTTATCAGTAGGTAATTGTGGTAGCATTTATGGCTTGCATGTATGTTCCATCACAGATTACTATTTTCTAGAACTAAAATGAAATTATATACTGGGCACTTATTGGGAAATTAAGATTTTTATAGTCAGTATAGTAATGAAATGTGGTTCACCCTTTACTTAGAATCTGCTGTAACTGATTAACAATTCAAAGAATTTAATGACATTAATCTACAAATTTGAGAATAAGTCTGTGAATGGGTATATGATGGGACTGTTATAATAAATGATAAAAAGCAGTTTATATTTTGGAATTTGTTATCTTGATTCTTTGTTGAGAATATGATCAATGGTAATATTGACCTGGGTTGGGAAAGGAAAGAGGTAGGCCATCAGAACACTGTTCTGAGTTCTAATGAGTTAGCACTGTAAACCGGTGCCATGTTCAAATTAACTATAAGGAATATATTCAGAATTGCTGGAATAAATAATTTTCATCACCAATGAAATGGAATATGGTTCTCTGTGTCTGGTGTATTTATTATTTAACTCAGCAAGTGTTCTGAAGAGAAATTCAGAAAACAGAGCATTTTATTGACTGGTAGGAACTTAGGTGCTTGAGAAGCGTTATTACTGTTGCCTATTCCAGGATATTATGTTTTGAACACATTGTATCTTCAATATAGACCTTGATTTGAAACTTGACTTTGCCACTTATAATCTCTGTCATTTTGGTCAAGAAATTTAGCCTCTCATATATGCAGTTTCCTTATAGAAAGAGAATAATGCTACCTATATTTTTCAGGGTTGTTGTGAAGATCAGAGTTGATACATTTAAAATACTCAAATACCAATACATGTGTTAAGGTGTACCATAAATTATTCATACATATATATCATCATAAGCATTAATAGCAAATGTTTCTCAATGGCCTATTGAGTACAAGACCTTCTGTCTTGTAAGGTAGGGTTTGTGGTTCCCACACTCAGAAGCAATGCTGAAGTAATGTACTTACTAATTGGTAGAGTAATTCTTTACCTATATCTTAAAAATTTTTTTTTAGTTTGTATTAGATTTGAATTTCAAAGCCTTATTAAGTTTCTGTTAATTGCAACTCTCTGACTATTCCCACTCTTCTACGAACCAAGCTAGTAAAATTGAACGACCTGTTTTACTACCCCACTCCCTTTTCATCTTTTGTCCTTGATACTCAAATGATGGAGGATATGATGGAATTTCAGGGTTAACTTCCTCTCTACTGAATATCTGGTTGGGGTGTGAAGCAGCCCAGGTGAGTGGATGGTAGGTGCACCTCATGAAATACCAAATAGGAAGTGGACTGTACACTTGGTGCATCTTGGAATGACTTCCTTACAGCTTTATTCATGTAAAAATGTAGGAGATCAATAGTCATAAGTTTAGAATATGAATCCCAGCTGTCAGACCCTTCGATGAGAGTGGATAGGCTCCTCATTGGTCCTGTGGCATCATCACACCTTCTCTGTTCCTTGGGCCCCCAATGCTACTACAGATGATTGACCTTTTGTTCTATCTGTGCCTCCCAACTCCTTCACAGTTTTGGCTAATACACTCTCTGCTGTCATCTTAGAATTCAGAAATGAAATTATCATGTATGGCCATGTATGTATACATTGTGTTCTATAATATATTTTCATTGGTATGAATAACATCCTGAATAATAACCCGTACTCTTTTTTTTTTTAACATCTTTATTGGAGTATAATTGCTTTACAATGGTGTGTTAGTTTCTGCTTTATAACAAAGTGAATCAACTATACATATACATATATCTCCATATCTCCTCCCTCTTGTGTCCCCTCCCACCCTCCCTATCCCACCCCTCTAGGTGGTCACAAAGCACCAGAGCTGATCTCCCTGTGCTATGTGGCTGCTTCCCACTAGCTATCTAGTTTACGTTTGGTAGTATATATATGTCCATGCAACTCTCTCACTTTGTCCCAGCTTACCCTTCCCCCTCCCTGTGTCCTCAAGTCCATTCTCTATGTCTGAGTCTTTATTCCTGTCCTGCCCCTAGGTTCTTCAGAACTACTTTTTTTTTAGGTTCCATATATATGTGTTAGCATACGGTATTTGTTTCTCTCTTTCTGACTTATTTCACTCTGTATGACAGACTCTAGGTCCAACCACCTCACTACAAATAATTCAGTTTCGTTTCTTTTTATGGCTGAGTAATATTCTAATGTATATATGTGCCACATCTTCTTTATCCATTCATCTGTCGATGGACATTTATGTTGCTTCCATGTCCTGGCTATTATAAATAGAGCTGCAGTGAGCATTGTGGTACGACTCTTTTTTTTTTTTTTTTTTTTACTTTCTGCTTTATAACAAAGTGAACCACTCATACATATACATCTGTTCCCATATCCCTTCCCTCCTGCGTATCCCTCCCTCCCACCCTCCCCATCCCACCCCTCCAGGCGGTCACAAAGCACCGAGCCGATCTCCCTGTGCTATGTGGCTGCTTCCCCCTATCTATCTACCTTACGTTTGGTAGTGTATATATGTCCATGCCTCTCTCTCGCTTTGTCACAGCTTACCCTTCCCCCTCCCCATATCCACAAGTCCATTCTCAAGTAGGTCTGTGTCTTTATTCCGGTTTTACCCCTAGGTTCTTCATGACACTTTTTTTTTCTTAAATTCCATATATATTTGTTAGCATACAGTATTTGTCTTTCTTTTTCTGACTTACTTCACTCTGTATGACAGACTCTAGGTCTATCCACCTCATTACAAATAGCTCAATTTCGTTTCTTTTTATGGCTGAGTAATATTCCATTGTGTATATGTGCCACATCTTCTTTATCCATTCATCCGATGATGGACACTTAGGTTGTTTCCAGCTCCGGGCTATTGTGAATAGAGCTGCAATGAACATTTTGGTACATGTCTCTTTTTGAATTATGGTTTTCTCAGGGTATATGCCTAGTAGTGGGATTGCTGGGTCATATGGTAGTTCTATTTGTAGTTTTTTAAGGAACCTCCATACTGTTCTCCATAGAGGCTGTACCAATTCACATTCCCACCAGCAGTGCAAGAGTGTTCCCTTTTCTCCACACCCTCTCCAGCATTTATTGTTTCTAGATTTTTTGATGATGGCCATTCTGACTGGTGTGAGATGATATCTCATTGTAGTTTTGATTTGCATTTCTCTAATGATTAGTAATGTTGAGCATTCTTTCATGTGTTTGTTGGCAATCTGTATATCTTCTTTGGAGAAATGTCTATTTAGGTCTTCTGACCATTTTTGGATTGGGTTGTTTGTTTTTTTGCTATTGAGCTGCATGAGCTGCTTATAAATTTTGGAGATTAATCCTTTGTCAGGTGCTTCATTTGCAAATATTTTCTCCCATTCTGTGGGTTGTCTTTTGGTCTTCTTTATGGTTTCCTTTGCTGTGCAAAAGCTTTTAAGTTTCATTAGGTCCCATGTGTTCATTTTTGTCTTTATTTCCATTTCTCTAGGAGGTGGGTCAAAAAGGATCTTGCTGTGATTTATGTCAAAGAGTGTTCTGCCTATGTTTTCCTCTAAGAGTTTGATAGTGTCTGGCCTTACATTTAGGTCTTTAATCCATTTTGAGTTTATTTTTGTGTATGGTGTTAGGGAGTGTACTAATTTCTTTCTTTTACATGTAGCTGTCCAGTTTTTCCAGCACCGCTTATTGAAGAGGCTGTCTGTTCTGCATTGTATATTCTTGCCTCCTTTATCAAAAATAAGGTGACCATAGGTGCATCGCTTTATCTCTGGGCTTTCTATACTGTTCCATTGATCTATATTTCTGTTTTTGTGCCAGTACCATACTGTCTTGATTACTGTAGCTTTGTAGTATAGTCTGAAGTACGGGAGCCTGATTCCTCCAACTCCGTTTTTCTTTCTCAAGATTACTTTGGCTATTCGGGGTCTTTTGTGTTTCCATACAAATTGTGAAATTTTTTGTTCTAGTTCTGTGAAAAATGCCATTGGTAGTTTGATAGGGATTGCATTGAATCTGTAGATTGCTTTGGGTAGTAGAGTCATTTTCACAATGTTGATTCTTCCAATCCAAGAACATGGTATATCTCTCCATCTGTTTGTATCATTTTTAATTTCTTTCATTAGGGTCTTATAGTTTTCTGCATACAGGTCTTTTTTCTCCTTAGGTACGTTTATTCCTAGGTATTTTATTGTTTTTGCTGCAATGATAACCCATACTCTTAAATGTTTTTTTAGCCATCCTGAAATGGAGGTAAAGTCATTATCAAGTATTGTGTGTTTGTGAGATAGAGAATGGCTGAAATATGGAGATATTCTGCCAAATCACTCCCAACCACAATATTGATGTTTACAGCAAATTTAGTGAACGTTTACAGTGTTCTAAATACTGATTTAAGTGATTTAAATATAACAACATACATATTTTTTATGACAATATAGATGAGTACTATTATTATTTTGGGGGTGAGAAAACTAAGGCACATAGAGTCCTATAGCTAGTCCTACCTGTGGCCCAAGGTCTCATGGCTAGGAAGTGGCATGTTTGGGGCTACAACCCAAGTCTTCTGGGTGCAGAATCTACACCCTTAGCGCTTATACCGCCAGTCTTCTGGGAAGGTTTGGTTTTGTTATTTAGAACTGCTGGAAGAAAGTGGAATGGAAAAGCTGATTCCACAGGAATATGCCAGGCTTTCAGAGCCAGAATTTTTTTTCCCCCAGTGCATAATTGTGAATAAGGATTGTGCCTCTAGAAGCACCTTTGAGCAACTTGTAATGATGATACAATAGCCCCAGTATTATTCCATATTTTGGATTAATGCTTTTGTTGTAATCTAACCTCTGGTTGGAAAATGAATTGATACTATCAAGCATTATAAGCTCTGCATTGAAGACTAGGAAACTTCAAGTCAAACCTGAAATTCTTTCTCTTGTTCAAGTTTCTGACTCACATAAAAATTCAGTTTATGTGTGTCATAAACATTGGGAGTAATCCACACTATTGTTTACTTTTAACTAAAGTCCCAAAGCAATGGCTTCTTTTTTTCTGTAACACTTTGGGGAGATTCTGATCTCCTCATTGAGTGTCATGAAATTATAAGATTAAAAAGTTCCTACTATTATATAAAATGCCTATGATACATAAGATGACACTTTTTGGTGGGTGGGTGTGAGGGTTATGGCTGTGATATAATTCCACAAAGATTTAATAAGTATGTAAGAATGTAGAGAATACTTTTGCTTACTTTGCTATGTACCTATCTTCCATAATGCCAAGTGTGAATAGATACTTTATAAAAATGGAAGAGAAAGACAAGACTGAAGTTGAACAGGCTGGATGAGGACACTGGCACAAATACTAAGAGGGAAAGACTGATTTTTACAACAGCACATATCTGGGCTGATGGGCAAATTGTTGGGGGTAGAGCAGGGAGGGGAGGCTGAAATATGAGGAAAGGCAAAGGAAGACAGAAATCTTCATCTTTAGAATCAGTGCCATCTGCAATAAAAGAGCCATCCCAATGTCTCAAAGCAGCAGCACAATGTCTTCTGGTATAGCAGCTAGGGATAACTGGAGAAGGACTTTTGCTACGCATTTAAAAGAAAAGAACCAGGATGTCTGCCTTATAGAAGAACTAGCCCTCATGGAGACTGCCATGTAGCTGTGAGACAGGAGGGCATTGGAGATGGCACGGAAGCCATGGGCATCAAGCTGCAGCATCCAGGCTAGCTTCCCAGACTAATTGGGTGTGGTTGGCATAACCAGAGGGCTCATTTCAAGTGCATGAGAAAATGACAGCAGTTTGAGAGGCCTTTGGATTAGTGCTTTAATCCAAGGGACCATTAAGCCAAGGATCACACCATTTCTACCTCCTAGAACAGGAGGAAGGGAATTGCATGTGTATATAAGGGTTTCAGTGAATCAGACCGTGGCCTGGTCTTTGCCCCATGATCACTCTCCCCATCCCCTAAGTTCATTGACGTACTTTAGAGATATACCTGGTACCCTATGGCAATGGCTAATTTTGTGACATCTCACCAGCCAGTGCGTTGGCAATCAGAGTATTTCAAGTATTTTAGTAATTCGAATTAAGGGGGTTCAGAGAGTATAAAGAGAAGCTATAATACTTTGAGGCTTTAAAATGTGAGTATTTTTGGCATATATGGTGGAGAGAATAAATACTTAGTTATGTGACCAGAGACCAGAGTCTCCTTTGACACTAATTAGCAAGATATCTTTTTTTTTAATCCATAAAATTATGGAGTTGTATTAGATAATCTTTTAGGTTTCTTCCATACCTAGAGTTTTGGAGTACTCCACACACTATGGGTTTTTTTTTTTTTCTGTGTAGTCTGTGGTTACCACTTCTTCTTACCCTGGACATAAACTTTTATTATTGTCTTTTGTAGTCTTTTTGGTATTGATAGTTTAGATTTAATTTTTGGTTTCTGGCATTTGGCTTACATACTGTTGTTGTTGAGTTGTTTTTTTTTTTTAATCTTGTGCCTTGAGGATTTTCTTAAAATAAAATTCAGTCTCCCTTTTGTTTTCAGGATGATTGCATCTAATTATGTAATTAGGATAAATACATGCAATCAGAAGCACGTAACAAATATTAGGTTCTAACTTTGTAAATTTTATTTTTGATAGTAAATGCCTCAGGGGCAGAGCTTTCTTATTTATGCCTGCTAATACGTTGCACAGCATTATGCATGTACCGGGAACTCAATAGTTATTTGTTGAATTAATGAAGTATTTTTAAGATGGTGTGCAAGTCTCATCCAGATCAAAAATATGCAAATTCTCTCAGAGACTAGAAATATATTCGAAGTTATTTAAAACCATATTATGTTTGGACCATATATCAGTTCAGAATAAATTGACTTATCAGGCTGCTTGTTTTGGCACTGTAGTGACTATGAGTGCATTGGCTGTCTTTGGAAGAAAAATGATTTTTATAGGTCATAAGTTAGGTCAGTTAGTCATCATAGATTTACTGTGTTTCCTAGCTGCTTCTTTAGATTTGATCTGGCTTTTCTCTGGTACATTTGAAGCTTATTTAGGAGTGTGTCAGAACAAGCTGTCTCTTCAGCCCGAATTGTTAGCCTCGAGGGCAGGAACCGCGTTGTTATATTATGTTCAGAGCAAAGCACAAGAGAGAGCTGCCCAGATAATAAGGGATAGTGATGAGCTCATGTGGGTGACCTCATTCCTCGGTCTGGACACCGTGGGCTGGAGAACACGTGCCATCTTTCTCAGGGTTTTTTCCTTGACAATCCCTTTGAAGCTATTCTTCACTTTGATATGAAGTCTTATTTTATTTTACTTTTAAAAAAATACATGCCTGTAAACATAACTTGCCTACTTCCATTTTGTAAGCAAACATTTCAGTTTTATAAGCACTTAAATGTCATACTTTATCTTATTTGTGTTTTTATACTTAATGCTTAGCTGAATTTCTGGCACATACACACATTTGATAAATGTGTTGAATCAAACTGAGCTGGTACATTTGAGAGTGAGTAATCAGGCAATTGAGAGCTGAATAAGATCTAGAATCCCGATTTCCTGTCTCCTTTCAGAGAAACAGTGGATTCTGATGGCACTTTGATCCTCACCCTGAATCCAGCCTGGTTTGGGGTTGCCATAGATCATAAGGCCATGGAACTGAGAGAAACAACAGACTTGAAAAAGGTAGTTAGGTTTGTAATTGAGTTTGGTGTCACCTTGGGTTTGTAATGTAAGCAGTCTGGGGCAATGCCTGGTTCTCCTGCACTTGGAGAAGTTTGTGCTGCTAAAAAGGGTCCAGAGGAGCTGGGAAGCTGGGAGCAGGAAGACAAACTTCTTATTAAAATTGGGCTTTCCTAATGATGTCATGTTGAAACCTTATAAAACAGCTATTTTGTTGCTTTCATTGGACTTGTTTAAACTTGTATTGCTCAATGCCAATATAACAGGAAAAAGAAACTGTGTTCTGCCAGTAAAACATTCATTTGAGAAAGATGGTAAATTTATTGGGAACATTTCAGGGCTGAAACATATTTGTAATTGTGAGATATGTCCTCAATTACTAATCATCATGAGAAATCGAAGAGAACTGACTCTGTTATATTAGATTAATGACACTTGATTTTACTACCCCAAACTGAAATCATCATCTACAAAGAGATTTTCAGTCTTTTCAGTGATTCAGCCCTGGCTCTGTTATAGCCCCAGAACTGTGGCTTTTAATTACTGCTGACTTCATTTTACCTTCTCCTAGGGATGTCATTTTGAAATGTGGTGAGAGGATTCAAATCATCCCAAATTTGACACTTTGAACTAAAGTTAATCCAGAGCTGTGGCTTATTTCTTTGATCTTTTTTTGTAGACCAGTAGGAAATGAAAGAGGAAAGGTCTTATTTTTTGATCACTTACTATATTTTAGGAATATTACCCAAATGTAGGTATTATTCCCATTTTACAGATGAGAAATCCGAGACCTGGCATAGTTAAATGTTTTGTCTGTGGCTGCACCACTTATAAGAAGTCATCCAGGATCAAAACAGCCTGAATAACTTCTAAGTCCATATGCTTCTTACTCCTCTAGGGATTTCTCCTTGAGTTTTGCACTTGTTTAAATGTTTACAGCAGTTTGTTCCTCATATGGCACTTACACAGTTGTTGCAGTTATGACAAATTTAGTGTTATCTCATTAGTCTATGTTCTTCTTAATGAAAAGGGTTGTATCTTTGTATTTTCTAAGCACCTGGCACAGAGCCTCTTGGATGTAGTAGATGCTTTGTAAATATTTATTGAATATAATTGTTCAAGAATCTGACATTGTTTACTACTTGGTATAGATCTAGGGTTCAGAATGATTCTTTCCCAAAATAATGCTAGTGGCTAGTAATTAAAATGTGAAATCTCAGTTGCAAAGTTATAATTCTCACTTTTATCAATTTTTTAAAACAAAAAACAGCTTACAAATAGTGATTTATTTTCCTAAAGGGTAGGAGAAACTATTTAGAGGGGATGCAAATAAATACACTGAGGTCTCTATCCTTTGGGAGTTCATAGCCAAGTGGCAGTGATGAGAGATATTTATGGTATTTATAATATAGGATAAAATGTTCTGGTGCCTTAAGAAAATATTCAAGCAGAGTTCTAAAAGTTTAGAGGAGAGATGACTTTTAATTTGCAGGGATCAGGGAAGTATTAATGAAAGAGGGGACATTTGACCTGGAATTTAGAAGGATGAGTACGTTTTGACAGATAGATTTCAGGGGAAGAGACTCCAGGCAGAGGAAACAGCTTGAGAATAGTCACTGAGGCATAAGTGTCAAATAAATGATAAATAAGTTTAATCTGACTAGAGTATAGGGCATGTTAAAGGTAATGAAAAAGATAAGACAGGAAAGGATACTTGGGGATAGAGTCTGGGGAGCCTTGTACCAGATGATATTTAAGTTCCTTTTTAACAATTTTATGATCCTATAATTCTCTGAATGCTGTGACAAGGCAGTTGAGCTTTATTCAGTAAGCAATTGTGAGTTTCAAAAAGTACTTTGAATTGTGACATCTTATCTTCATTTGATATTCTTAACAAGTGTCACAGAGTGACACAATTAGAACTGTGCTTTGTAGGCACAGATTTAAGATTATTTTGGCAGCAATGTGTAGTATTGGATGAAGTGGAAAAGGATTGAAGGTTAGAAGTTAGAAGGCTGTTGTAATAGTATAGGTTAGAAAATGGTATAGATTATCCTATTGGACAATAGTATAGATTAGAAAAAAAGCATTGTGTAGATTAGAAAAAACTGTACGGATTGGAAACAAGGACCTGAAGTATGATGACCTCAATGGGAATAAAGAATTAGAGATAAATTTAAGATGAATTTTAGAATTATATTTGATAGGGCTTAGTAATTGATTGAATGTGTATTATATATTAATAGTGTTGGAGAGGGTGAGCTTAAAGATAATTATAGTTTGGAGCATAGGGGATTATAAGAAGGTTAAGATCATAATAGAGTTAGAGGAATTAGTTGGTGAAGTCTATTTAAGGAAGACAAGAAAGATGAGTTTATTTTTGGTTGTGTTGAGTTAATGGAATGGAATTCAGGGCAATCTCTTAGATTGGAAATTGGGAATAAAATAAAAAGGGTGATGTTATTTCTATACATGCAAAACCTTGGTGAGGAAGGTTTAGGACAAAGTACAAAAGGGAACATTATTAAATTTTCAACACATCTATTAATCATAGATCCCAAATGACTCTATAATTAATAAATAGACATACTGTAATAATAAAAAGATACACAGACACAGAAACATATACACTTACACAAATATCCCTGTGTAGATAACTCCTAATAATTACCATAATGAATTTAGAGTGGCTATCTCTGTCATTAGCAAAGAATGAGACAGCTTTAACTTCAGAATTGCTTTGGATAAAATGACTCCAGGAAGTTCCATAATAGTGCTTCTTCTTTTTTTTTTTTTAAAGTCCAAGACCCTTCCTCAGGCCCCTTTGGTTGATTAATTTTCTTATTGTTAACAATCTCCTATAAGGAGATGTGGCTAGAACAGGATTTGTGCTATCTTGGAGCTATTTTTATCAATTGGTGCTTGAAGGACGCAGATGAATCTGCTAGAAGTTAGGTTTCATTTTATTAATTGATGTCCACAAGATCTAGAATTTGCTTAACTTAGGTGGGGCACAGCTGTTAGGCCATTAACTCTCCAGCTACATTTGTCTTCCAATAACCAAACTGAAATTTAATTTCTAAGATAGGTTTTTCAAATCTACCTACCCCTCCTCCCTTTCTCTCCTTTTCCTCTTTATTTTAAAAAATATATTTATTAAATGTCTGTTGAATGCTAGGAATAGACAGATGGATAATTTTCTGGTTTTAGGGATCTCATAGTCTAGTGGGGTGGGATTATAAATGCTCTGCTAGAGGAACACAGAAATGGAAACTAAATCAGACCTGGAAGTAGAGGGGTAAATTAGAAATGGTTTTCTGGAAGTGGTGACATCTGAACAGAGTTTTGAAGATAAATAGGAAGTAGCTAGACAAAAAATGGAGTTGTGGGATGGGAGAGCCCATTTTAGGTAGAGGTTTAAAGACATTCAGAGATTTACAAGTAGTCTGTATAGCTGGAAAAAAGGCAGTGTATTTGAGGAATTCTAGGAGATGGAGTTAAAGAGGTATGCAGGAAGTAAATAAATATGTGTTGGGGTTTTTTTGAAGTATAATTGACCTACAACACTATGTTAGTTCCTGGTGCATAACATAGTGATTCAGTATTTCTATATATTACAAAATGATTACTACAATAAGTCTAGTTACCATCTGTCACCATACAAAGATATTACATTATTATTGACTATATTCCCCATGCTATACATTCCATCCCCATGACTCATTTATTTTTGTAACTGGAAGTTTGCTTCTCTTAATTTCTCTCACTTACTTCACTCATCTCCCTACCACCCTTACCTCTGGCAACCACCTGTTTGTTTTCTGTGTCTAGGACACTTTCTGTTTTGTTTGTTCATTTGTTTTTTAGATTCCACATATAAGTGAAATCATACGTTTTGAGCAAGAAATAAAAACTACAGAGTCATCCTATGAGCTGATGCCGTAGGCATGGATGTCGAACCCTTAGGGTAATGGGGTGAGGACTGAGGTTAGAGTTCTTGGGAAGACAATCGATAATCAGAGGAACACATAAAGGAGAGAGAGAAACAAGAGGTGTAATAAGAAGGAGAAAAACCAGAGAGGAGCAATGCAATGGAAACAAAGAAAGAGTTTAAAGAAGCAGGAACTGTCATTAGTATCAAACCTGCAATCAGGTATCCTAAGAACTACAGAGAAATTTTTATTGTATTTGCCATAAAGATATAGTCAGGGACCTTTGACCTGAGCAGTTGCAGTAGAGCAGTATGGGCAGGGCTGAGTTTGGGACAGAATTGTGTCCAATTATAAGGGGGATAGCTGAGTTAGGAACAAAAAATGAAATAGTAAGATGAGAACAGATCAAAAGTCTTGGGAGCAAAGCTGGGTTGGGGGCCAAAATGAAGAGCAGGTGATCCCAGGCAGGAGCAGTGAGGGAAAAAACACAAGACTCAGAAAGATTCTATTGGAATATGATACGGTTGCAGCTGGCATGGCTTTAGTTAGGATGCCTTAAAGCCATTATACAACTTCTCACACTGCATTTCTGAGGCATGTTTTCTGTTGACTAACCTCTTCACATCCAGGCTGCAAATCAGAAATCCTAACCAGTTACATGCAACTGCTCATCTGGCATTAAATAGTCAGAACTGTTCCAACACAGTAAGGCAAAGCGTCTGTGGGAAGAAGAGTCCTTTATCATACACTACACAGACCCAGGAATCAATAAGTGCTTGACAATCTGGAAAGCATCCTTTTGGTGATGGATCCAGTGCCACTGGAAGTACTTAAATGCCTCAGCAATGTTTGTCTTTCGTGAAAGAAAAACATGGTTGTAAACTGCATGCACAAAGAAGGCTTGAAGCTCTTGCTTTGTTTTCAGGGTGTGCATGCCAAGGATATCATGGCCACGTTTTGAGGGATACTAATCTAGCAGCATTGCTGAGGGAGCTAATTTAGTAGACAAGGCTGCTGTGTGTGGATGTCCAGCTGGGTAGGCTGTTCTCTGGTCAGGGACTTGCTTAACCTGATAAAAGTAGCTCTGGAGCAAAGGCAAGCAGACTGACTTTGTACTTTGTTCACATTTGACTCTGCTTTTTACCTACTTGCTCCCCTTAAGCACCCACTTTCTCTGGTTACTGATCTTCAGCTTTCCTCTTGGCTATATTGCTGGATCCTCTGCGATCTGGGCTTGTTGTGTTTTCCTGTGAAATACTGACAGCTGACTCTTGTTCACCTTCTTGGATGATACCATGTCTTATAAAATAAACTTACCTGGGCAGAAATACACCTTGTTACTGCAGACTCAAGTAAAGGGTTTTGCCCACTCTGACCACCAGCATGTTGGCTAAGAATCTTGAGGCTCTCTCAATCCAGTTGTCTATCTATAACAATATGAGGAGCTCTCTAATTTAGAACTTTATTAAGCAACAAAAGAATTTCTGGGCAATGTCTGATTCCCAAGTCTGGAAGGAGAGCTATTTTAGTTCATACAGTTTAATACCACAAAGTATAAAACTGGACAGTGGCTTTTCATATAAATTTCCAG
Source organism: Mesoplodon bidens (assembly GCF_964165515.1). Taxonomy (NCBI): domain Eukaryota; kingdom Metazoa; phylum Chordata; class Mammalia; order Artiodactyla; family Ziphiidae; genus Mesoplodon; species Mesoplodon bidens. The sequence goes on from NC_138178.1 coordinate 119,063,623, forward strand.
TTTCTTGGTGAAAACGCTTCACCAGAGAAATAGTTTTTGTTCTTGTCTGGTTTGAATTTTCTCACATTGGCCAAGTTTAGTTGACCTTCCTCTGATCCTCTTCTGTATGTTACATATTATTTTTGCCCACTGTCTTCTGCCCAAGGATATAACTTCTTTACTTAAAGGTCATTTTTAGAATGATTTTTCCATTGATACTGTGAAAAATGTTTAATTCATTTTGTTCTGCAAAATGTTGCTGCCTGCTTTCTTCTTACCTCTGAAATGGCTGGTTGTTGTTGCCCTGTGTCTGTCTATGCGTTGTCATTTATCTCTATCCTCGTGGTCCTTGCTCACCTTTCCCACCCAGCACTCTCTGTCCTGATCTGCATTATCCTCACTGTGGTGATGGTTAATAGCTAAGACTTAAGAATGAGACAGGCCGGAATTTACTTTTAGCACTGTCTGCTACTTGCTGTGTGGTCTTGGACAAATCATTTGGCATTGATATGCTTTAATTTTCTCATCTCTGAAATGGAGTCATAATGATACCGACCTCATAAGTTATGAGGATTACATGAGACAATACATGCAGAGTGCTCAGCACAGCACTGGCAGACAGTAAGGGTTTCATCATTATTAATGTTTACTGCTTGAGTCCTAAACAAAATATGTATTTACTCCCCACTGTTAAGTAGAAACAAAATTCCACGATACTGCCTGTGTTATATCATTAAACCTCCCCTTTTCCAGCGGCAGCAGCTGAGAGGGAATTCCTCTTCAACTACTGATGTTCAATATTTGTGCCAGTTATTGCTTCTCTTACAGAAGATCCTACATTTCTCCTCCTTTTAGGTCCCCAGTAAGATACAATTCCACATCTTTCACCCTTCCTTTCCCTTTTCTTTCCTTTTATGTTTCTTTATCTCTAACCCAGTGTATTTTTATTTTGTTGCATAATAAAATTACACAAACTCGGCTTAAAATGATACACATTTGTCATCTCACAGTTTCAATGAGTCAGGAGTTTAGACATAGCTTAGCTGGGCCTTCTGCTCAGGGTTTCACAAGACTGCAACCAAGGTGTTGGCTGGACTGTATTCTCATCTGGAGATTCCAGTTGGGGAAGAATTTGCTTCCAGACTCATTCAAGTTGGCAGGATTCATGTCCTTAAGGATGTATTACTGAGGGCCCAGGCTTCTTATTGGCTGTTGGCTAGAGACCTCCCACAGTTTCTTGCCAAATGGCCTTCTCAGTATGGCTGCTTGCTTTATCAGGACAGCAAGGAGAATCTCTCACTCTAGTCTGCTAAGATGGAATCTTATGTGATGTAATGTAGACATGGGCAAGATATCCCATCACCTTTTCCATGTTCTGTTTGTTAGAAGCAAGTCATAGGTCTCTCTTGCACTAAAGAAGAGGGGATTATGCAAAGTTGTGAACACTAGGAAGTGGACACTCTTTGGGGAGAAGGATCGTGTTAGGGTCTGTTTGCCATGCCCAGATGCTTGACTTAATGTTATAAGACATACTGAACTCTTCCATAACCTTAATCTTGTTAATTCTATGAGCAAGATATCAAAATATGGTACCACACCTGGAATTCTTGGAAAGATATCACAACAATAGAAAGCATGAACTTAAGGCATTTACCTTTAAAAGCACCCTTGAAGCTAAGAAGTTTAGGAAAGGTCAACAAACTTTGCAAAGATCTTTCAGGAAATTAGATAAAGGTGTTGGGGTCAGAGCAAAGTACAAAGAGTTTGGAATAGTTCAAGTGGGTAACATGATAATAGTTGATTGAAGTGGAGGGATGAAACAAAATTGCTAAGTAACAGTGAGTGTCTAATTTAGACCCATTGGAATGAATTTGTAGCAGGATCAACGAACAGTTTCAAGGCGTTGTGCAGCAATATTGGTCAATCTGGAGGTAGGACTAGAAAAAAAATGTGGAGTTCAATCAGAGATGGGGATTGGCAAAGCAAGAACAATGGATATTTAGAGGGTGGGAAATCCTAAATCTTACTACTACTGCAATTTGGCTTGTCTAGCTGGAGACAATTTTTTTCAATCTTTTTTTTGTTGTTGTTATGTTGACAGATTTTTATTGATACAATAGGGAAATGCTTACTTTTTATTTTTAAAATTAGTTTCTGCTTTATAACAAAGTGAATCAGTCATACATATACATCTGTTCCCACATCCCTTCCCTCATGCATATCCCTCCCTCCCACCCTCCCCATCCCACCCCTCCAGGCAGTCACAAAGCACCGAGCTGATCTCCCTGTGCTCTGCGGCTGCTTCCCACTATCTATCTACCTTACGTTTGGTAGTGTATATATGTCCATGCCTCTCTTTCGCTTTGTCACAGCTTACCCTTCCCCCTCCCCATATCCTCAAGTCCATTCTCAAGTAGGTCTGTGTCTTTATTCCCGTTTTACCCCTAGGTTCTTCATGACATTTTTTTTTAAATTCCATATATATGTGTTAGCATACGGTATTTGTCTTTCTTTTTCTGACTTACTTCACTCTGTATGACAGACTCTAGGTCTATCCACCTCATTACAAATAGCTCAGTTTCGTTTCTTTTTATGGCTGAGTAATATTCCATTGTATATATGTGCCACATCTTCTTTATCCATTCATCCGATGATGGACACTTAGGTTGTTTCCAGCTCCGGGCTATTGTGAATAGAGCTGCAATGAACATTTTGGTACATGTCTCTTTTTGAATTATGGTTTTCTCAGGGTATATGCCTAGTAGTGGGATTGCTGGGTCATATGGTAGTTCTATTTGTAGTTTTTTAAGGAACCTCCATACTGTTCTCCATAGAGGCTGTACCAATTCACATTCCCACCAGCAGTGCAAGAGTGTTCCCTTTTCTCCACACCCTCTCCAGCATTTATTGTTTCTAGATTTTTTGATGATGGCCATTCTGACTGGTGTGAGATGATATCTCATTGTAGTTTTGATTTGCATTTCTCTAATGATTAATAATGTTGAGCATTCTTTCATGTGTTTGTTGGAAGTCTGTATATCTTCTTGGAGAAATGCCTATTTAAGTCTTCTGCCCATTTTTGGATGGGGTTGTTTGTTTTTTTGCTATTGAGCTGCATGAGCTGTTTATAAATTTTGGAGATTAATCCTTTGTCAGTTGCTTCATTTGCAAATATTTTCTCCCATTCTGAGGGTTGTCTTTTGGTCTTCTTTATGGTTTCTTTTGCTGTGCAAAAGCTTTGAAGTTTCATTAGGTCTCAGTTGTTTATCTTTGTTTTTATTTCCATTTCTCTAGGAGGTGGGTCCAAAAGGATATTGCTGTGATTTATGTCAAAGAGTGTTCTGCCTATGTTTTCCTCTAAGAGTTTGATAGTTTCTGGCCTTACATTTAGGTCTTTAATCCATTTTGAGCTTATTTTTGTGTATGGTGTTAGGGAATGATCTAATCTCATACTTTTACATGTCCCTGTCCAGTTTTCCCAGCACCACTTATTGAAGAGGCTGTCCTTTCTCCACTGTACATTCCTGCCTCCTTTATCAAAGATAAGTTGACCATATGTGCGTGGGTTTATCTCTGGGCTTTCTATCCTGTTCCATTGATCTATCTTTCTGTTTTTGTGCCAGTACCATACTGTCTTGATTACTGTAGCTTTGTAGTATAGTCTGAAGTCAGGGAGCCTGATTCCGCCAGCTCCATTTTTTGTTCTCAAGATTGCTTTGGCTATTCGGGGTCTTTTGTTTTTCCAAACAAATTGTGAAATTTTTTGTTCTAGTTCTGTGAAAAATGCCAGTGGTACTTTGATAGGGATTGCATTGAATCTGTAGATTGCTTTGGGTAGTAGAGTCATTTTCACAATATTGATTCTTCCAATCCAGGAGCATGGTATATCTCTCCATCTATTTGTATCATCTTTAATTTCTTTCATCAGTGTCTTATAATTTTCTGCATACAGGTCTTTTGTCTCCTTAGGTAGGTTTATTCCTAGATATTTTATTCTTTTTGTTGCAATGATAAATGGGAGTGTTTTCTTGATTTCATTTTCCGATTTTTCATCATTAGTGTACAGGAATGCCAGAGATTTCTGTGCATTAATTTTGTATCCTGCTACTTTACCAAATTCATTGATTAGCTCTAGTAGTTTTCTGGTAGCATCTTTAGGATTCTCTATGTATAGTATCATGTCATCTGCAAACAGTGACAGCTTTACTTCTTCTTTTCCAATTTGGATTCCTTTTATTTCCTTTTCTTCTCTGATTGCTGTGGCTATAACTTCCAAAACTAAGTTGAATAAGAGTGGTTAGAGTGGGCAGCCTTGTCTTGTTCCTGATCTTAGTGGAAATGGTTTCAGTTTTTCACCATTGAGGACAATGTTGGCTGTGGGTTTGTCATATATGGCCTTTATTATGTTGAGGAAAGTTCCTTCTATGCCTACTTTCTGCAGGGATTTTATCATAAATGGGTGTTGAATTTTGTCGAAAGCTTTCTCTGCATCTATTGAGATGATCATATGGTTTTTCTCCTTCAACTTGTTAATATGGTGTATCACATTGATTGATTTGCGTATATTGAAGAATCCTTGCATTCCTGGAATAAACCCCACTTGATCATGGTGTATGATCCTTTTAATGTGCTGTTGGAGTCTGTTTGCTAGTATTTTGTTAAGGATTTTTGCATCTATGTTCATCAGTGATATTGGCCTGTAGTTTTCTTTCTTTGTGACATCCTTGCCTGGTTTTGGTATCAAGGTGATGGTGGCCTCGTAGAATGAGTTTGGGAGTGTTCCTTCCTCTGATATTGTTTGGAAGAGTTTGAGAAGGATGGGTGTTAGCTCTTCTCTAAATGTTTGATAGAATTCGCCTGTGAAGCCATCTGGTCCTGGGCTTTTGTTTGTTGGAAGATTTTTAATCACAGTTTCAATTTCAGTGCTTGTGATTGGTCTATTCATATTTTCTATTTCTTCCTGATTCAGTCTTGGCAGGTTGTGCATTTCTAAGAATTTGTCCATTTATTCCAGGTTGTCCATTTTATTGGCATAGAGTTGCTTGTAGTAATCTCTCATGATCTTTTATATTTCTGCAGTGTCAGTTGTTACTTCTCCTTTTTCATTTCTAATTCTATTGATTTGAGTCTTCTCCCTTCTTTTCTTGAAGAGTCTGGCTAATGGTTTGTCAATTTTGTTTATCTTCTCAAAGAACCAGCTTTTAGTTTGGTTGATCTTTGCTATCGTTTCCTTCATTTCTTTTTCATTTATTTCTGATCTGATTTTTATGATTTCTTTCCTTCTGCTAGCTTTGGGGGATTTTTGTTCTTCTTTCTCTAATTGCTTTAGGTGCAGGGTCAGGTTGTTTGCTCGAGATGTTTCCTGTTTCTTAAGGTGGGATTGTATTGCTATAAAATTCCCCCTTAGAACTGCTTTTGCTGCGTCCCATAGGTTTTGGGTCGTCGTGTCTCCATTGTCATTTGTTTCTAGGTATTTTTTAATTTCCTCTTTGATTTCTTCAGTGATCACTTCGTTATTAAGTAGTGTATTGTTTAGCCTCCATGTGTTTGTATTTTTTACAGATCTTTTCCTGTAATTGATGTCTAGTCTCATAGCATTGTGGTCAGAAAAGATACTTGATACAATTTCAATTTTCTTAAATTTACCAAGGCTTGATTTGTGACCCAAGATATGATCTATCCTGGAGAATGTTCCATGAGCACTTGAGAAAAATGTGTATTCTGTTGTTTTTGGATGGAATGTCCTATAAATATCAATTAAGTCCATCTTGTTTAATGTATCATTTAAAGCTTGTGTTTCCTTATTTATTTTCATTTTGGAAGATCTGTCCATTGGTGAAAGTGGGGTGTTAAAGTCCCCTACTATGATTGTGTTACTGTCGATTTCCCCTTTTATGGCTGTTAGTATTTGCCTTATGTATTGAGGTGCTCCTATGTTGGGTGCATAAATATTTACAATTGTTATATCTTGTTCTTGGATCGATCCCTTGATCATTATGTAGTGTCCTTCTTTGTCTCTTCTAGTAGTCTTTATTTTAAAGTCTATTTTGTCTGATATGAGAATTGCTACTCCAGCTTTATTTTGGTTTCCATTTGCATGGAATATCTTTTTCCATCCCCTTACTTTCAGTCTGTATGTGTCTCTAGGTCTGAAGTGGGTCTCTTGTAGACAGCATATATATGGGTCTTGTTTTTGTATCCATTCAGCCAATCTGTATCTTTTGGTGGGAGCATTTAATCCATTTACATTTAAGGTAATTATCGATATGTATGTTCCTATTCCCATTTTCTTAATTGTTTTGGGTTTTTTATTGTAGGTCTTTTCCTTCTGTTGTGTTTCTTGCCTAGAGAAGTTCCTTTAGCATTTGTTGTAAAGCTGGTTTGGTGGTGCTGAACTCTCTCAGCTTTTGCTTGTCTGTAAAGGTTTTAATTTCTCCATCAAATCTGAATGAGATCCTTGCTGGGTAGAGTAATCTTGGTTGCAGGTTTTTCTCCTTCATCACTTTAATTATGTCCTGCCACTCCCTTCTGGCTTGTAGAGTTTCTGCTGAGAGATCAGCTGTTATCCTGATGGGGATTCCCTTGTGTGTTATTTGTTGTTTTTGCCTTGCTGCTTTTAATATGATTTCTTTGTGTTTAATTTTTGACAGTTTGATTAATATGTGTCTTGGCGTATTTCTCTTTGGATTTATTCTGTATGGGACTCTCTGTGCCTCCTGGACTTGATTAACTATTTCCTTTCCCATATTAGGGAAGTTTTCAACTATAATCTCTTCAAATATTTTCTCAGTCCCTTTCTTTTTCTCTTCTTCTTCTGGATCCCCTATAATTCGAATGTTGGTGCGTTTAATGTTGTCCCAGAGGTCTCTGAGACTGTCCTCTGTTCTTTTCATTCTTTTTTCTTTATTTTGCTCTGCATCAGTTATTTCCACTATTTTATCTTCCACCTCACTTATCCATTCTTCTGCCTCAGTTATTCTGCTATTGATCCCATCTAGAGTATTTTTCATTTCATTTATTGTGTTTTTAGTCTATGCTTGATTCATCTTTAGTTCTTCTAGGTCCTTGTTAACTGTTTCTTGCATTTTGTCTATTCTATTTCCAAGATTATGGATCTTGGAAATAGAATCTTGGATCATCTTTACTATCATTATTCTGAATTCTTTTTCAGGTAGACTGCCTATTACCTCTTCATTTGTTAGGTCTGGTGGGTTTTTATCTTGCTCCTTGTCCTGCTGTGTGTTTTTCTGTCTTCTCATTTTGCTTATGTTACTGTGTTTGGGGTCTCCTTTTTGCAGGCTGCAGGTTCGTAGTTCCCGTTGTTTTTGGTGTCTGTCCCCAGTGGCTAAGGTTGGTTCAGTGGGCTGTGTAGGCTTCCTGGTGGAGGGGACTAGTGCCTGTGTTCTGGTGGATGAGGCTGGATCTTGTCTTTCTGGTTCTCAGGTCCACGTCTGGTGGTGTGTTTTGGGGTGTCTGTGGACTTTTTATGATTTTAGGCCATCTCTCTGCTAATGGGTGGCGTTTTGTTCCTGTCTTGCTAGTTGTTTGGCATAGGGTGTCCAGCACTGTAGCTTGCTGGTCGTTGAGTGAAGCTGGGTGCTGGTGTTGAGATGGAGATCTCTGGAAGATTTTCGCCGTTTGATATTATGTGGGGCTGGGAGGTCTCTTGTGGACCAGTGTCCTGAAGTTGGCTCTCCCACCTCAGAGGCACAGCACTGACTCCTGGCTCCTCAATTTGGGATGATGTGTTGTCTATTCATGTATTCCACAGATGCAGGGTACATCAAGTTGATTGTGGAGCTTTAATCCGCTGCTTCTGAGGCTGCTGGGAGAGGTTTCCCTTTCTCTTCTTTGTTCTCACAGCTCCTGGATCTCAGCTTTGGATTTGGCCCCGCCTCTGAGTGTAGGTCGCCAGAGGGCGTCTGTTCTTCGCTCAGACAGGACAGGGTTAAAGGAGCAGCCTCTTCGGGGACTCTGGCTCACTCATGCCGGGCGGGAGGGAGGGGCACGGAGTGCGGGGCGAGCCTGCAGCGGCAGAGGCCGGCGTGACGTTGCACCAGCCCTATGCGCGCCGTGCGTTCTCCCAGGGAAGTTGCCCCTGGATCCCGGGACCCCGGCAGTGGCGGGCTGCACAGGCTCCTGGAAGGGCAGTGTGGACAGTGACCTGCGCTCGTACACAGGCTTCTTGGTGGCGGCAGCAGCAGCCCCAGCGTCCCACGCCCGTCTCTGGGCTCCGCGCTTTCAGCCGCGACTCGCGCCCGTCTGTGGAGCTCCTTTAAGCAGCGCTCTTAATCCCCTCTCCTCGCGCACCAGGAAACCAAGAGGGAAGAAAAAGTCTCTTGCCTCTTCGGCAGCTCCAGAGTTTTCCCGGACTCCTTCCCGGCTAGCTGTGGCACATTAGCCCCCTTCAGGCTGAGTTCTCGCCAACAGCCCCAGTCCTCTCCCTGCGCTCTGACCGAAGCCCGAGCCTCAGCTTCCAGCGCCGCCCGCCCCGGCGGGCGAGCAGACAAGTCTCTCGGGCTGGTGAGTGCCGGTCGGCACCGATCCTCTGTGCGGGAATCTCTCCGCTTTACCCTACCCAGGTACGTGGGGAGTTTCTTGCCTTTTGGGAGGTCTGGGGTCTTCTGCCAGCGTTCAGTAGGTGTTCTGTAGGAGTTGTTCCACGTGTAGCTGTATTTCTGGTGTATCCGTGGGGAGGAAGGTGATCTCCGCGTCTTACTCTTCTGCCATCTTCCCCGGATCTCAATCTTAACTTATGAACTATTCTAAACATACAGAAAACAACCCCAGAAAATAATGTAATAGCAACCACCTATTCCCAATCATATTTATCAGACGTTAACATTTCACATATTTCCTTCGAATATTCTTCTTCTTTTTTTTTAAACAGCTAAAACAACACCTCCTATCCAATCTTCTCTCCTTTTTTTCTCCCTTAGTGAAGATTTGAGGTTTGCAGTTATTATTGTATCCTTTTAAACTGGTCAGTATGTATAAGCTCTGAATGTCATTTTAAAGAGGGATTTCTTTCACACACTCATTACAAGTAATAGATATAAAGCAAGGAGAAAAAATTGGAACAATCTTTGAGGACAATGACTAATGCCCAGATGTTTTGTTACAACATTAATGTGCCTGATTTCAGAGCGAGCATTAAAATGCTTTAATATCCAATTGGCTTAAAAGGTTAAGGGCAGAAAAACAAATGTACTCTTCTGTGGAGGAGTTAAACTGGGAGGCAAAGGGAGCTTCTTGTCTAGTGAGCTATAAGAGATAATTGTTCATCAGAGAATGTGAAGTCTGTTGTAAGTACAACCACATTCATTAGCCCATTCCCTGCTTCCTCTCAGTAATGGGCATTAAGTTTCTCTCTGTTCAACTAGAATGAATTCTTGCTTTTGCACTACAGATCCTTTTCTGGGCTTTTAATATCCTGACCTTTGGTCTTTCTTATTTTTGGATTATCACTGAATAGGTGTAACCTCAAGGCAGAGTATAAATTATTTCTTAAGTAACATTCCAAATGTATGACAAGTTCTCAGAGAATACAGAGTATACATAGAAATCAAGCAAAAACACCCCAAGCATAAAATATTAATATAAAAGGATACCTAAAATATATTTATACCAATTAACAAATATATTTTGCTAATAAGCATAATCAAAAGCCAGAAATTTAGGACATCAACAAAAATTACTAAGTTTGTTTTGTTTTGGAGACATGTCTAGCAACTTAACTTACATAAATATAAACATCACAGTATTTTGGCAGATAAAGATTTTACATTGCTAGGTATCAGGGTCAACTCTGGATTTAACTCAAGGGTGAGCCCACTCTAAACTATATGGTTTGGACTTGTTTTCTGGGGTAACAAGTAGCTTACCCTTCCCTCTTGATTAGGCCTGATAGGTAGCTAAACCTCTCTAACAGCAAGCAACCTAACCATATAAAAGGATGCATGTGGGAAAGAAAGTGGGTATGTAAATATGGGGTGGTGTTATGAATGGGGGTAGGTGAGAATGCGTTACAAATGCACTTATATTATCCTGTAATGGATCTTTAAAATTCATTCCATTCAAACCATGCATATAGTGAGAAGCTGCTTGTGCCACCTACTGTGCTACCCTTAAGAGGAAAGGCAAATATGTGAAAATTCTTACTGTCATGGTATTAATGCAGATTGACTAAATCCTTCAAGATGATAAGGAGCTTCATTCTTCTGGTAGAGTGGTGGGTTTGATTCATGGGTAATAGGCTGGATACTTTAGGGTATGGTTATGTCATTGAGAGACCTATAGAGCCTCTTGATAATTGATTAGGTAAAGACGGTATTAGAAATTTATTTAACATGTTGAAACACTCATTAGTGATATTCCTGGAAGTTAACCTTGTGTGGGCTACATAACATTGAAAAGCAAATGCCACACCCTAGGAGAACTTCCATGAGATTGGACTTTTGACTAGGGAAATTCTATGTGAAGATGCTCTGACAGCAACAGGATCTGATATATAACCTTGTATTCTGATAACCTGTAATCTGATATCATCTGTTCAACAGGCTGGGAAAGAAAAGGCTCTGAACCTTTGTTTTCCCCTGGTATATGTAAGATTCAACTTTGAAAGTGTCCTCCAGCATATGATTTCTGATTGGCTGAAGGAAGGTGACACTGGGCAGTCTAAAAGTTCTCATTTCTCCAAAATGTGCCTGAAACAACAGACCGTGAGTGTGAGGAAAATCATTAAAATAAGGAGCACTTGGCTTTATCTCTATTTAGGATTAAAATGGGGATTCCAGATGGAAAATGCACGTAAATTCATAGACATGCATATTTTCTGAAACATAGAGAATTATATAGGACCCTTGCATCATTCTATTCTCAAAACATTTACAAAGCTCTTATTATATGTGAGACATGGTTCTGAGCATTAGAGATATAAAGATGAATAAACCATCATTCCTGCCCTCCACTGTAAGAACAGTTACAACAAAGTGATTAATGCTACAATAGAGGAATAAACAGGATGCTGAGAAGGCACGAGAGAGGAAGCACTTCACTTTTCTAGGAGAGGCTAGAAAAGGCTTTTCAAAGAGGGTAGCATTTGAGTAGATTCTTAAAGAATGAATTAGTTTTTCAGGGTATTGTCAGCTGACTAGAAAACATATGAGAAAAGCAGAAAGATGTGAAGCAGCCAGGAGACCAAGGTGTGTGCAGATATAATTTTTAAAGGTAGATAGGAGCAGAAATACTGAAAAAACTTGTATACCCTACTCTGGAGTTCAGACTTCAACCTGTAGACTTTGGGGGCCTTTGATGGGTTTGATTTCAGATTCTGGATGACCAGTTAGAAACATATCATAGTCATTTTGATGAGAAATGATGGGGGTCTGGGCAGAGGAAGATGATGGGATTCCTTTCAGCTTTCTGACTTTGTGGATCATTGTTTCATTAATCAAAAGGGAAGAGCCAGCTTTTGGGAAGGGAAAGATGGATTCAGTTTTGGACACCTTAAGTTTGAGGTTCCATTGAACAACTGAGTGGAGATGACCATGAAGCAGTTGGTAAAATAAGCTTGAAGTTCAAGAGGAGGAGATCCAGTTTAAAGATAACAAATTTTAAGGGCTTCCCTGGTGGCGCAGTGGTTGAGAGTCCGCCTGCTGATGCAGGGGACACGGGTTCGTGCCCCAGTCTGGGGAGATCCCACATGCCGCGGAGCGGCCAGGCCCGTGAGCCATGGCCGCTGAGCCTGCACATCCGGAGCCTGTGCTCCGCAATGGGAGAGGCTGCAGCAGTGAGAGGCCCGCGTACCGCAAAATAAATAAATAAATAAAAATAAAGATAACAAATTTTAGAATTATCAGTGTGTAGAAATTTTTGGAGCCATGAATGTGAATAAGATTGCTCAGGAAGAGTGTGTCAAATCAGAGGAGAAGAGCAAAGGCCAACCCAGGCAATTCTAATAATTAAGGTGGTAAAGAGAGGAGTGGTAGACAGAGCTGAGAAGGAATTAGGGTAGAAAGTAAAAGAAAAATCAGGAGGAAGTGATGCTAGGGGAGTGGATAATTCCAAGAAGGAGGTACTGGGTAGTAGGATCAAATGCTCTGTTGACCAAGTTTGAAAATGACACTGGATTAAGTCATCACAGGCCAAGAGAAGAGCAACCACAATTTTATTGAAATGGTAAAAGCGAAATAAGATTACAGTGGGTTGAGGATTGAATGGGAAGTGAGGAAGTAAAGTCATCAAATGCTCATTATGATTTGAACCTTCCCTTGAAGGCAAGAAAAAAGATATTTGTAGCTCAAGGGGCCAAAGAGTCTCAGAATTGGACTTTTAAAAATAATAGAAGAGGGCTTCCCTGGTGGCGCAGTGGTTGAGAGTCTGCCTGCCGATGCAGGGGACATGGGTTCGTGCCCTGGTCCGGGAATATCCCACATGCCGTGGAGCGGCTGGGCCCGTGAGCCATGGCCGCTGAGCCTGCGCGTCCGGAGCCTGTGCTCCGCAACGGGAGAGGCCACAGCAGTGAGAGGCCTGCGTACCGGAAAAAAAAAAAAAAAAAAAAGAAGAAACTTGATATTTTAGGACAGCTCAAGAATGTGGTCTGGTGGCTATTGAGCTAGGTTAAAAAAATTTTTATTTTGCTTCCTTTTTGGGCGTTGGTTTAAGAGTGTTTTATAACTAGCTGTGACTTTGAAATGTCTAAACCTGCCTAGAAGTGCCTTGAGAAACACTTGAGACAAAGGATGATTTAGGAAAGAATCCCCACTGCTGCTGCATGCAGAGCGTTGCTAGATGTGTGAGATGATGAGGTTTAAATAATGGCAAAGAAAGTTGAAAGGCTCTCAGCATCTTTGCTGACTCCAAGAAGCAAAAACAACCTGCCTTCCGGCAAACACATTTTCCCTTCTGAAATTCTGTCAAATAAATTCAGAGGGACATGAAAAAAATGGAAATATATCTTATAACATGTGCTGATATGGTTGCACAGCCCCTGTTTCATAGATTGTGCATTATGAATTTTAACACTATATCTGATTTCTCTGGCAGGTACACTGTGTAAAAGAGCTTGTAGAGGTACAATGTTATAATCATTCCAGGGAACTTGAGAAGGCATTGCACCAAAATGAGACTACAGATATTATATAAGCAAGAAGAAATCTTTCTCTCAAAAATGGAAGCATTTCATAATAACATTCAAGGAAAATTGTATCCTTTGAGGCACTCTACACATTCTTTCTTACCAATGACAAGAAATGCAGCTTAGGTTTAGCATTTCATTCGGAGTATCACAGCTCTAGATAGTTTTCAATGGGCTTATTTTTCAAGAACTGAAGTGGTAGCTTGTCATATATATCTCAGCTTCTGAAATGATTGGTATTCCTCTCCTATCTAACAGCTGTTGGTGGGTTTTTTAATTTAACCAGTGAAGAGTTCCAAAATAGAAGTGTTGACCTGGATATATTTTAAAAACACACAGTTCAGGCCTTTCCTCTTTAACTTGAAGTAGTAGATAAAAATTCCCAAGTGAAAGCGACAAGATAACATTGTGACATTGACTCACAAAGAAATGAGGCATCTACAGATGCCCGTACATGTCAGCTCCTGAAGCAAACACTGCAACTGTCATACCCAACATCCAAGAGCTAAGTAGATTTAGTCAAAACCTTGATTCAATGCAAGGCTAATGGAACCAGGTGTTCTGGGTAACTAAATTCTCTTCTTATTTATTAGGTGGCTAAATAGAATACGCTTTTATTTGAATTTTTGTTACCACGGAGTTTTAGAAATGTGTTGCCATATTTTATTAATTTGGTGATTTTCCTATTGGTGTAAAAGCTGAGTTTGAGTGTGGACTCTATTCCTGTTGAAGGTAGGGAGGCAGTTGTTTTCTTGATATTTTCCTTGGGGTCTGTGCACAGGAGAGCGTGGCTGGTGATTGCTTTTTCCTGTTCTAGACCTTGTGATTGGTCTGTTCAGTATGTTCTCAGGCATCCTCCCTCCATCACTCTGTCAATTTTATATAATATGTTATTTTATTCTTAATCTATTTTTAAACCCTCAGGTATTTGATGTAGGTTGGATTCTGAAGTTGCTAAAATGTATAAGTAACGTACAACCCAGTAAGGGGAGAGACATGTACTGCTGAAAAGCTAACTGCCTGGGATTGAATCCTGGCTCTGCTACTGGCTAACTGTATGACCCTGAGTAAGAACTAAATGTATTTGTGTCTCAATTTCCTCCACTGTAAAACAGAGATAACATTATTTCTTACTTCATAGGGTTGCACTTTGTATCTCTAAAGTACTTAGATCAGGGCTAGTGCAAAGTACACTCCATGCATATGCTTGCTGTGATTGTTCTCACCCTGTATCTTTATTTGAGGTTAGGCCCCAGAATGCATCTTCTACTCCTGTGCCATGGGAGATGTCTTAGTTTGGGCTGCTATAACAGAGCACCACAAACCAGGTGGTTTCAACAGTAGAAATTTATTTTCACAGTTCTGGAGGCTGAAGCCCAAGATCAGGGTGCCAGCATGGTTGGGGACTGGTGAGGGTTCTCTTCCTGGTTTGTTGCCTTCTTGCTCTATCTTTATATGGTGAAAAGAAAGATGGCTCTAGGCTCTTCCTCTTCTTATAAGGAAACTAATCCCATCATGGGCTCCACCCTCATGACCTTATCGAAACCTTATTACCTCCCAAAGGTCCCACCTCCTAATACCATCACTTGGGGCAGTAGGGTTTTAGCATATGAATTTTGGGTACATACTATAGCAAGAGAGGATGGAGATTTCCCTTGGAGAGCATAATCCTCAATCTCCAGAGTTTTGGAAGGGCCTTCTCTCCTGAGTTTGGTATTGTCTGGCCCTTTTATGTATGAATGTTCTTAGACTGGGTTTATATGCACCACTGTAAGATATGGTGTGCTTAAAAAAATAATAAAAGAAGAAAAAAGGAAAGAAAAGAAAGAAACACAAAATAACCTTGATATAGGTTGTCATTTGCTTCTCTACAGCTGAAAAAATTTCTGGTTACTAAATTATTGTAAATTGAGGGTTTCAGTGGATTAATCAAGATTTTCTATAATATGCTACAATAGAAGACAATGAGTAATTACATGAATTACAAAACATAAAAGTAAACCAAAATATAATGAGAAAAGGCAATTTATTAGTGCTTTTCCCATGCCTCAGTGTGTAGATTGATCTATGCAGAGAATAGCAGGTTGGCTTCCTTCCTCCAGGGTAGGCAGTAACTGGAGGATTCTTTTGATCATTTTATTCATTTTGTGTTAAAACTACAGCGCTTCTAATTTATAGACATATTGTGAATGTCAAGGAAATGTCACCCAAATCATTGAAATACAGTGAAATTCATCCATTATATTTAAATAACAGGTTGCCCTGGGCTCCAAGGGAAGCAGACTTAAATAGAACTGGGATTTTGACTGTTCAATTTCAGTACTTTAAAGACACAGAATAATCAAGGTGGATTTCTTAAAGAAAAGGAGTCTGAGGATAGAAAAGTAACTGTGAAGTATTTCTGGATGAGCCATTAAGTGGCAGATTGGCATACGGCTACATTTCAGACCCCGATTTGTTTGGTTTAATGTGAATCACTTTTTTTCCCCTTTAAATTGAAGCCCAAATCCTATAATGGAGATACTTAAATTAACCCTCTGGTTCACTTAGGCATCTATTTCAGCATCCCTCTGAGAAATTCAACAGTCTGTTATAAATTGAGTTTTATATGTTTCTGTCAAAGCCTAAGGAAAAATTTGATTATCCTCCAGATATTTCCCAATCCTTTAACTAAATTGGATTATTTATTGATTTACCCTTTACTTTCTAGTGCTATAGTAGTGTCTTAGTTGCAAACTTTATAGTATAAACTGACAAGATTATAAAATGTTTATCTTCCTAGGGAAGCAGCTGGTCATCTTTACCTTTGGGCTTAAATCGATCCACATTCCAACCCTCCTTTTGTTGCATATTAACTGGGTGACCTTAAGCAAGTTACATGATTTCTGTGGGTTTCAGTCTCTTTGTAAGTACAGTGGGGATACTAATAGTGACCTTGCATGGATTTTGGTAAGGATGGGTAGAGACAAGGCATATGGAAATACTGGGTCCTGAGACACCCTCAATAAATGTAACTCAACTCCCATGTCCCCAACCCCAAACCATTTTTTATTTATTGAGGAAACATACAACCAAGGATATGTTTAGACTCAGGATCTTTTAGGGTGGGAGTCCAAGATAATGCATCTTAAGTCAATCTGTATCAGTCAGGGTTCAACCAGAGAAGCAGACCAGTAGGAGATATATATTAGAGATTTACCACAAGAAATTGGTTTATGCAACGTGTGGACTGGCCTAGCCAAATCTGAAATTCATAGGGCAGGCTGTCAAGAAGGGCAGGAGCTGAAGTTCCTGTTTCAAGTAGAATTTATTCTTCGGAAGCCTCAGCTCTACTGGTAAGGCCTTTCAACTGATTCTATCAGGCTTATCCAGAAAAAGTGCACATATCAATGCATATGTGCACACAGAAAAGTGCACATATCATGAGTATAGAGCCTGATGATTTTTTACAAAGTGAACACACCCCTGTAATCAGCTCACAGGTCCAGGCAGAAAATATAACTAGCACTCCAGGAGTACTCCCCCGCCACTCCGCTGTTCCTCTTTCCAGTCACTACAGGCACTACTCCTCTCCTTCTCCCTCCCTAGAGGAAGGCTCTTTGAATTTCCTGACTTTTTGGAGTGATGCTACTGTGGTACTGTGAATATAATATTGCTCACAGAGGTAAAAGAGTTAAGGCCTAGCTCTTTTGTTTCCTCACTATATGACTTTAGATCCCTTTAACTCTCTGGGCCTCAGTTACCTTATCTGTAACATGGGGATAATAAGAAATTTTTGGTTTAGCAAGAAATTTCAATGAACTAAGAGAAGTGGAATCTTCTAATAAAGATCCTGGCACAGAGTAGGTACTAAGTAAGTGTTGAGCCCTGAAATCTAAGTGTCCCTTTATGAGCTGGAGGTTATGAACTCATGGGACATCATATACAGACTGTACAGTCTTTTGACATTGACTTTCCCATGTGCAACTTCTTGCCTCTGTTGCCACAGTCCCTTTTCTCAGGCATTTTTCTATTCTAGGGACAAATTTTCCCAAGACATCCTTCATCTTGAATGACTGGAACTGGAGTTCCAATATGTAGTCTAGTCTCACAAGTCCTGGTTTGCTGGCCTCATTGTTAGTTGGATATGAGCTTTGATAAAATTCTTGTGCAGTTGAAGAAAACAGCAGTGTAGATCAACAGCTTCTCTCATTTATGCTTTATACTTGAAGCTTGTTTCAAGTTACAACACTTGACACCATTGGAATGCAATTCTACTCTCTGCATAACTCCAATTCTAGCCTCTGCTTTTGAGTACTGAATGAAGTTTGACAGTTCTATCTTTACTGTTAGTGGTAGGTGCTCAATGGAAAATACATATAATGTCCGCAACTTTTGGAACTGGATATAGATGGTAAAGTCTACATGTTTTCTACCTCATTCCTTTATTTAGAATCATGACTATTCATTTTGTATATTCTTGTCAGACAGTTTTTATCTTTTACCTTATTTACTGAAATCATTAGAGTGGCTAGATGTGCACCGAATGTATATTTTATGTTTCTATTTTCCTGAGAGGAGGAAGACATTTTTTCCCTTCCACCATTATCTAATTTTCTGTGTAGTATAAGCACATTTTAATTGTGTCATGAATTTTTGTGCCCATTAATTTGAGGAAACAGACCATATTTGTGACTTTCAATGAGGCTGTGAAAATTTCATCGGTTTGCGTAGATTCACCTGTAAGTGAAAATTAAGGCAGGGTGATAAAGTATAAAAAATGTGAATGGGGCTTCCCTGGTGGCGCAGTGGTTGAGAGTCCGCCTGCTGATGCAGAGGACACGGGTTCGTGCCCCGGTCCGGGAAGATCCCACATGCCACGGAGCGGCTGGGCCCGTGAGCCATGGCCACTGAGCCTGCACGTCCGGAGCCTGTGCTCCGCAACGGGAGAGGCCACAACAGTGAGAGGCCCGCGTATCGCAAAAAAAAAAAAAAAAAAAAAAATGTGAATGGAGGGAAAGGTGGAAATTGCACTTATTATCTGCATATTGTGTATGTGTGTTACTGTATTTTACCTATATTATCTCATGTAATGTCACCATGCCAAAGTAAAGGCACTATGAAAATAAACACCTGTATGATGGCATCAAGGTGATGGTACCTCTCTATTAGGTATCTTTAGAATTTCCAGATTCCAAATTTAGGTCCCTCTAAGAGAGCAACAGATTGATCAGCCACGTGTCTTGAAAAACTCATATGTTTAAGGTTCATTCTTCATTTTATCTTTATTAAAGTCTTATAAAGTTTATATTTTATTACCCGAAAAATGAGAAGTAAAGGAGAGAGGCTCAAATGATTTGTTTGAATTTATTGGGGACAGAATGTCCTTAGAGTCCTGTAGGGAGTCTGGGAAATGAAGTAACACATTCTGGTTTTTGATCTTGTATACATTTGAGTTAGAGCAATGGTTATTACTTTAGTAACAAATATTTATTGAGTTCCTACTTTGGGCCAACCCCTGCTCTGTGCTGGAGATACAGTGATGAGCAAGATATGGTCTGTCCCTGAGATCACAGCCTAATGAGGAAGCCAGGCATGAAAACACAATCACAATCCAAAGACGTAAGTGCTAAAGCAGGGACACTGCTGAATATTGTAGTATCTCAAATGTGGGAGTGCCCAACATCAGGACCCTGGTTAACTTTGTGGGTTAAGGGCTTCAGGAGTCTTCCCAGTAGAAGACGAACACTGGTGGAAGATTAATACAAGATGGATGAGTAGGAAGGACATTAAAAACCAGCAAGTACAGGGCATAGTGTAGTTCAGAGAAATGCAAGAAGTTGATGTCTCAGGTGTTTTGCACAGATGTCTTTGGTGGCATCCACCAGCCACTGTGGGGGAATTATGAAAATCCTTTCCCCAAATCCACATTTGGTAGGAGTCTAAAATCCTTTCAATCATACCTTTATGACATTGCTCATATCTCTTCCCTCTGCTGTTTCCCCATTATTAATGCATCATCTCCTACCAGGCCTATTGCAGTTGTCCTCTAAATCATCTTGCTGCCTTCAGCCTTGACCATCTTGGATCTGTTCTCCATAGTGCTGCCCAAATGATCATTCTATACTCAGATATGATATTTTCTGTGTCTTTAAAACCCTTCTAAATCTGCCTTCCCTCTGGCAACAAAATAAACTCTTTGCATGTTACAGGAAGCTCTCATGATCTGGCTCTTGTCTGATATCTATTTATCTTGAAAGCAAACACAAGGTTTTGTGGGGCAGAAATGAGAGTTATTACTTACAGCAATGACTGCACTCATTTTCCCATTCTCAGTAATTCACAAGTGATGCAATGAGAGCCAGGTGTTCTCCTGTATGCTGGGGAATGGGAGAGTCTACACCGCAGGAGAGGAACCCTGAAATTATGAATCCGGGAGCTTATATAGTCTACATGCTGCCTCCCTCACCTCTGGAGAGAGAGAGAGAGAGAGAGAGAGAGAGAGAGAGAGAGAGAAACCTTTACTCTCAAGTCTTTTACTGTCCTTTGTAATGTAAAGGACTGGCTTCCAGGCTCAGGGTTTCATCACCCTTAGATAAGGAAACAGAGAAGTAAGTCTCTAAACTAATTGGAGGTCTCTAGCTATTCAATCACTCTTTAACTTCCAAGGTTTATCTTTTAACCCAGGTTCCAATTTTCTTTGGTGAGAAACATGAAAATATCTTCCCTCTGGTTTCACACTGCTTACCTTTCCAGGCTTATGTGCTCTTGCTTCCTTGCTCAAACATTGTGCTTCACAGCTGCTGTACTAGTTGCAGTTTTCTTTACAGTACTATGCTGTTTTTGTCCTCAGGCCTTTGTTTATTTGTTTCAATATTGCCTCATTAATTTTTTGACCCGTTATTTCTATTGAGGAAAAATTTACATACAGTGAATTGCACTGATTTTAAGTTTACAATCTGGTAAGTTTTGATAAATGTTAAGTACCTGTGTAACACCACCCCAGTCAAGATTTAAAACATTTCTATCAAACCAAGTTGTTCCTTTTGTGCCCTCTTCTAGTCAATTCCCCCCTCCTCTCACAGCAACTACTGTTTTGATTTCTGTCATCATTGATTAGTTTTGCCTGTACTTGAACTTCATAAATGTGGAATCATACAGTATGTACTCTTTT
The DNA here is from genome assembly GCF_964165515.1 of Mesoplodon bidens. Lineage (NCBI taxonomy): Eukaryota > Metazoa > Chordata > Mammalia > Artiodactyla > Ziphiidae > Mesoplodon > Mesoplodon bidens. The sequence goes on from NC_138178.1 coordinate 119,083,893, forward strand.
GTGTCTGGCTTCTTTAGCTCAACATAATATTTTTGAAATTCATGTATGTTGTTGAGTGAGTCAGTAGTTTATTCTTTCTTGTGTAGTAGTTTCCATTGAATGAATGTTGCTCAGTAATTTTGTCTTATTTTTATGTGATGACATTGGGGTATTTTCAGTTTTTGTCTATTATAAATAGAACTGACATAAGCACTCTTATTCAGGAAATTTTTGTGGGCCTGTCTTCTTATTTCTCTTGGGTAAATACCTAGGGATAGTATTGCTGGGTTGTAGACAGAGTGTATGCTTAACTATACAGGAAACTGCCAAATAGTTTGCCAAAATGTTTGTACCTCCAGGCTGCATGCTTTTTTTGTTTTTGTTTTTTTCTTCCCTATTGCCTCTTTGTTGAAACCTCTGAGCTGTAGATTACTGCAGAGCTCAGCTGATGGCCCTGGCCCAAGCTCTGGGCACAAAAATGTAATTTCACAGTACCCTGTCTATCTCACAGAACGAGGACACTTAGATTAGGAACCTCCCTCCTAAACTCCCTGGCCCTCAGATCAAACATCTTAAATCACAACTCAGATTGCCACTTACCCTTTCTTTTTTTTTAATTTTTAAATTTAATTTTATTTATTTTTTTATACAGCAGGTTCTTATTAGTCATCAATTTTATACACATCAGTGTATACATGTCAATCCCAATCGCCCAATTCATCACACCACCCTCCACCCCCCGCTGCTTTCCCCACTTGGTGTCCATACGTTTCTTCTATACATCTGTGTCTCAGTTTCTGCCCTGCAAACCAGTTCATCTGTACCATTTTTCTAGGTTCCACATACATGTGTTAATATGCGATATTTGTTTTTCTCCTTCTGACTTACTTCACTCTGTATGACAGTCTCTAGATCCATCCACGTCTCAACAAATGACCCAATTTCATTCCTTTTTATGGCTGAGTAATATGTCGTTGTATACATGTACCACATCTTCTTTATCCATTCATCTGTGAATGGGCATTTAGGTTGCTTCCATGACCTGGCTATTGTAAATAGTCCTGCAATGAACATTGGGGTGCATGTGTCTTTTTGAATTATGGTTTTCTCTGGGTATATGCCCAGTAGTGGGATTGCTGAAGCAGATGGTAATTCTATTTTTTGTTTTTTAAGGAACCTCCATACTGTTCTCCATAGTGGCTGTATCAATTTACATTCCCACCAACAGTGCAACAGGGTTCCCTTTCCTCCACACCCTCTCCAACATTAGTTGTTTGTAGATTTTCTGATGATGCTCATTCTAACTGGTGTGAGGTAATACCTCACTGTAGTTTTGATTTGCATTTTCTAATAATTAGTGTTGTTGAGCAGCTTTTCATGTGCTTCCTGGCCATCTGTATGTCTTCTTTGGAGAAATGTCTTTTTAGGTCTTCTCTCCATTTTTGAGTTGGGTTGTTTGTTTTCTTAATATTGAGCTGCATGAGCTGTTTTTGGAGAAAGATATTTCTCCAAATATATTTGGAAAAATATATTTTGGAGATTAATCATTTGTCCGTTGATTCGTTTGCAAGTATATTCTCGCATTCTGAGGGTTGTCTTTTTGTCTTGTTTATGGTTTCCTTTGCTATGCAAAACCTTTGAAATTTCATTAGGTCCCATTTGTTTACTTTTGTTTTTATTTCATTACTCTAGGAGGTGGATCAAAAAAGATCTTGCTGTGATTTATGTCAAAGAGTGTTCTTCCTATGTTTTCCTCTAAAAGTTTTATAGTGTATGGTCTTACATTTAGGTTTCTAATCCATTTTGAGCTTATTTTGGTGTATGGTGTTAGGGAGTGTTCTAATTTCATTCTTTTACATGTAGCTGTCCAGTTTTCCCAGCAACACTTATTGAAGAGACTGTCTTTTCTCCATTGTATATCCTTGCCTCCTCTGTCATAAATTAGTTGACCATAGGTGCGTGGGTTTATCTCTGGGCTTTCTACCTTGTTCCACTGATCTATGTTTCTGTTTTTGTGCCAGTACCATATTGTCTTGATTACTGTGGCTTTATAGTATAGTCTGAAGTCAGGGAGTCTGATTCCTCCAGCTCCGTTTTTTTCCTTCAAGACTGCTTTGGCTGTTCAGGGTCTTTTTTGTCTCCATACAAATTTTAACATTTTTTGTTCTAGTTCCGTAAAAAATGCCATTGGTAATTTGATAGGGATCGCATTGAATCTGTAGATTGTTTTGGGTAGTACAGTCATTTTCACAATATTGATTCTTCTAATCCAAGAACATGGTATATCACTCCATCTCTTAGTATCACCTTTAATTTCTTTCATCAGTGTCTTATAGTTTTCTGCATACAGGTCTTTTGTCTTCCTAGGTAGGTTGATTCCTAGGTATTTTATTCTTTTTGTTGCAATGGTAAACAGAAGTGTTTCCTTAATTTCTCTTTCAGATTTTTCATCATTAGCGTATAGGAATGCAAGAGATTTCTGTGAATTAATTTTGTATCCTGCAACTTTACCAAAGTCACTGATTAGCTCTAGTAGTTTTCTGGTGGCATCTTTAGGATTCTCTAAGTATACTATCATGTCTTCTGCAAACAATGACAGTTTTACTTTTTCTTTTCCAATTTGTATTCCTTTATTTCTTTTTCTTCTCTGATTCTCATGTGTAGGACTTCCAAAACTATGTTGAATAATAGTGGTCGGAGTGGACATCCTTGTTTTGTTCCTGATCTTAGAGGAAATGCTTTCAGTTTTTCACCATTGAGAATGATGTTTGCTGTGGGTTTGTAGTATATGGCCTTTATTATGTTGCAGTAGGTTTCCTCTATGCCCACTTTCTGGAGAGTTTTTTTTTTATCATAAATGGGTGTTGAATTTTGTCAAAATCTTTTTCTGCATCTGTTGAGATGATCGTATGGTTTTTATTTTTCAATTTGTTAATATGGTGTATCACATTGATTGATTTGTGTATATTGAAGAATCTTTGCATCCCTGGGATTAATCCCACTTGGTCATGGTGTATGATCCTTTTAATATGTTGTTGGATTCTGTTTGCTACTATTTTGTTGAGGATTTTTGCCTCTATATTCAACAGTGATATTGGTCTTTAATTTTCTTTTTTTGTAGTATCTTTGTCTGGTTTTGGTATCAGGGTGATGGTGGCCTCATAGAATGAGTTTGAGAGTGTTCCTTACTGTGAAATTTTTTGGAAGAGTTTTAGAAGAATGGCTGTTAGCTCTTCTCTAAATGTTTGATAGAATTAATCTGTGAAGCCATCTGGTCCTGGACATTTGTTTGTTGGAAGATTTTAAATCACAGTTTCAATTTCATTACTTGTGATTGATCTGTTCATACTTTCTATTTCTTCCTGGTTCAGTCTTGAAAGTTTATGCCTTTCTAAAAATTTGTTCATTTCTTCCAGGTTGTCCATTTTATTGGCATAGAGTTGCTTGTAGTAATCTTTTAGGATGCTTTGCATTTCTGCGGTGTATGTTGTAACTTCTCCTTTTTCATTTCTAATTTTATTGATTTGAGTCCTCTGCCTGTTTTTCTTGATGAGTCTGGCTAATGTTTTATCAATTTTGTTTATCTTCTTAAAGAAACAACTTTTAATTTTAGTGATCTTTGCTATTGTTTTCTTTTCTTCTATTTCATTTATTTCTGCTCTGATCTTTATGATTTCTTTCCTTCTACTAACTTTTGATTTTGTTTGTTCTTCTTCCTCTAATTCCTTTAAGCGTAAGCTTAGATTGTTTATTTTAGATTTTTCTTGTTGCAGTAGGCTTTTATAGTTATAAACTTCCCTCTTAGAACTGCTTTTGCTGCATCCCATATGTTTTGGATCGTCGTGTTTCATTGTCAGTTGTCTCTAGGTATTTTTTAAATTTCCTCTTTGATTTCTTCAGTGATCTCTTGGTTATTTAGGAACATATTGTTTAGCCTCCATGTGTTTTTGTTTTTTACGTTTTTTTCTCTGTAATTCATTTCTCATCTCATAGCATTGTGGTCAGAAAAGATGCTTGTTATGATTCAATTTTCTAAAATTACTGAGGCTTGATTTGTGACCCAAGATGTGATCTATCCTGGAGAATGTTCTATGTGTACTTGAGAAGAAAGTGTAATCTGCTGTTTTTGGATGGAATGTCCTATAAATATCAATTAAATCTATCTGGTCTATTGTGTCATTTAAAGCTTCTGTTTCTTTATTTAGTTTTATTTTGGATGATCTGGCCATTGGTGTAAGTGAAGTGTTAAAGTCCCCCACTATTATTTTGTTACTGTTGATTTCCTCTTTTATAGCTGTTAGCAGTTGCCTTATGTATTGAGGTGCTCCTATGTTGGGTGCATATATATTTAAATTGTTATATCCGCTTCTTGGATTGATCCCTTGATCATTATGTAGTAGCCTTCCTTGTCTCTTGTAACATTCTTTATTTTAAAGTCTATTTTATTTGATATAAGTATTACCACTCCAGCTTTCTTTTGATTTTCATTTGCATGGAATATCTTTTTCCATCCCCTCAGTTTCAGTCGGAATGTGTCCGTAGGTCTGAATTGGGTCTCTTGTAGACAGCATATATATGGGTCTTCTTTTTGTATCCATTCAGCAAGCCTGTGTCTTTTGGTTGGGGCATTTAATCCATTCATGTTTAAGGTAATTATCGATATGTATGTTCCTATTACCATTGTCTTAATTGTTTTGGGTTTGTTTTTGTAGGTCCTTTCATTCTCTTGTGTTTCTTGCTTAGAGAATTTCCTTTAGCATTTGTTATAGAGCTGGTTTGATGGTGCTGAATTCCCTTAGCTTTTGTTTCTCTGTAAAGCTTTTGATTTCTCCATTGAATCTGAATGAGATCCTTCCTGGGTAGAGTAATCTGGGTTGTAGGTTCTTCACTTTCATCACTTTAAGTATGTCATGCCACTCCCTTCTGGCTTGTAGAGTTTCTGCTGAGAAATCATCTGTTAACCTTATGGGAGTTCCCTTGTATGTTATTTGTCGTTTTTCCCTTGCTGCTTTTACATATATATATATATATATATATATATATATATATATATATATAATTTATTTATTTTTATTTTTATTTTTTTTTGCAGTTCGCAGGCCTCTCACTGCTGTGGCCTCTCCCGTTGTGGAGCACAGGCTCTGGACGCGCAGGCTCAGCGGCCATGGTCACAGGCCCAGCCGCTCCGCGGCATGTGGGATCCTCCCAGACCAGGGCACGAACCTGTGTCTCCTGCATCGGCAGGCAGACTCTCAAACACTGTGCCACCAGGGAAGCCTTGGTGCTTTTAATAATTTTTCTTTGTCTTTAATTTTTGCCAATTTGATTACTATGGGTCTTGGAGTGTTTCTCCTTGTGTTTATCCTGTATGGGACTCTCTGCACTTCCTGGATTTGGGTGGTTATTTCCTTTCCCATGTTATGGAATTTTTCAACTATAATCTCCTCAAATATTTTCTGGGGTCCTTTTTCCTCTCTCTTCTCCTTCTGGGACCCCTATAATGTGAATGTGGTTGCATTTAATGTTGTCCCAGAGGTCTCTTAGGCTGTCTTCATTTCTTTTCATTCTTTTTTCTTTATTCTGTTCCACAGAAGTGAATTCCACCATTCTGTCTTCCAGGTCACTTATCCGTTCTTCTGCCTTAGTTATTCTGCTATTGATTCCTTCTAGTGTAGTTTTCATTTCAGTTATTGTATTGTTCATCTCTGTTCTTTAATTCTTCTAGGTCTTTGTTAAACATTTCTTGCATCTTCTCAATCTTTGCCTCCATTGTTTTCCGAGGTCCTGGATCATCTTCACTATCATTATTCTGAATTCTTTTTATGGAAGGTTGCCTATCTCCACTTCATTTAGTTGTTTTTCTGGGGTTTTATCTTGTTCCTTCATCTGGTACATAGCCCTCTGCTTTTTCTTTTTGTCTATCTTTCTGTGAATGTGGTTTTTGTTCCACAGGCTGCAGGATTGTAGTTCTTCTTGCTTCTGCTCTTTGCCTTCTGGTGGATGTGGCTATCTAAGAGGCTTGAGCAAGTTTCCTGATGGGAGGGACTGGTGGTGGGTAGAGCTGGGTGTTGCTCTGGTGGGCAGAGCTCATTAAAACTTTAATCTGCTTGTCTGCTGATGGGTGGAGTTGGGTTACCTCCTTGTTGGTTTTTTGGCCTGAGGCAACCCAACACTGGAGTCTACCTGGGCTCTTTTGGTGGGGCTAATGGTGGACTCTGGGAGGGCTCACACCAAGGAGTACTTCCCAGAACTTCTGCTGCCGGTTTCCTTGTCCCCACGGTGAGCCACAGCCACCCCCCACCTCTGCAGGAGACCATCCAACACTAGCAGGTAGGTCTGCTTCGGTCTCCCCTGGGGTCACTGCTCCTTCCCCTGGGTCCCAATGTGTACACTACTTTGTGTTTGCCCTCCAAGAGTGGAGTCTCTGTTTCCCCCTGTTCTGTCGAAGTCCTGCAGTCAAATCCCAGTAGCCTCAAAGTCTGATTCTCTAGGAATTCCTCCTCCCATTGCTGGATCCCCAGGTTGGGAAGCCTGAGGTGGAGCTCAGAACCTTCACTCCAGTGGGTGGACTTCTGTGGTATAAGTGTTCTCCAGTCTGTGAGTCACCCACCCCGCAGTTATGGGATTCGATTTTACTGTGATTGCGCCCCTCCTACCATCTCATTGTGCCTTCTCCTTTGTCTTTGGATATGGGGTATCTTTTTTGGTGAGTTTCAGTTTCTTCCTGTCGATGCTTGTCCAGCAGCTAGTTGTGATTATGGTGTTCTCGCAAGAGGGAGTGAGAGCCCGTCCTTGTACTCCGCCATCTTGTTTCCAATCCCCGGCTCTGTGCTTTTTGAACATGCTGTTTTTTTCTGCCTGGAAGGTTATTCTGACCCTTTTTGCTTGGTCAACTCTTTCTCATCTTTCAAGTCATAACCAAGCTCTACCTCCCCTATGAAAGCTTCAGGAGAGTTGGTTATACTGATAAGTGGAATATTGCCTGCCAGATCAGTAAACAAAGGATGTCACAGTCATCAGCAGTTACAGCCACTGTCAATGGTGAGCTGGTGAGCCCGGAGGGAACTCAGGAAGGAAAAGAATACCTGCCATCTAGCAGCCATCAGACTGCAGCCACTCCCTATGGTGAGCCCTGAGGAAACTCAGGATGTAAAAACAGAGGATCCTGACCCCAGATAGCTGAGGTGCATATCAAAGAAATGATTTCAGGGAGCCCAGACTCTTGCATCTTCCCATACAAAGAAAACTGCTAAATTCATTAGCCTGGCATATCTGGTTTCTTTATTTAACAGTAATCTTTTGATGTTCCTGATTGCCTGCCCTTTGTTGCAAAACTCCTGTATATCCTAGCTCCCCTCTTGCCTCCTTGGAGCTGTTTCTTAGAGCTATCCGAAATGCTGTCTCCCTGGCTGCAGTACTCATTTTGCCCCCAATAAAACTTAACTTGCAACTCTCACATTGTGCATGTTTTCTAAGTCAACAGTAATGGCGACTGATGTAGGCACCAGAGCAGATTCCTCTCTGTCTCCCGAACTCTATAAGGATCCGTAGCCTTGATACCAGCAGAGGCCTCTTGTGCGCATCTGCCTCCTCAGGAAGTCCAGACGAATTTGGGTGAGTCTCTCCTGGTTGGAAGATACCAGGGAAATACCCACCCAGGTGAAAGTTACCAGGGTTTGCTCAGTTGCAGAAGACTGAGTGGTCTGTGCTGAGTGGTTAGGTAAGAGGCTGATCTGACGCTTTTCCTCAGTTTAGCTGCCTTAATAGAATTTGTTGGGATAAAAGTGAAGATATTACATGAGAGCTTTGCTCTGAAGAAAAGGGACAAGACTCCTCCCGGACCATTAAGGCTTTCTCAGGCTATTGGGAAATTTACAAGAGTGATGGACGCAGAGGCCTCATACTGTGCAGTGGTCCCATAGGGAAACCTACTCATTAATTAAAAAACTTGCTTGTCCGGGGGTCAGAAATAAGAATTGGCCATTTGTCGATCGAGCACCTGCAGTGGTCTTAAACCACTGAAGGGAGAAACTGAGACGCGTAAGAGGGCTGAAACGGCTCTAGGGTTACGCCCGGAGGAGTTAAGCTCACAAGCAGCACATTGGCCCTCCACACAATTTCACTAGTAAATTTTATCCCTGACAAATTCAACTTTAAAAAGAAACGACAGATTGCCAGCCTCCAACTAATACCCCAGCCAGGTTTATGTACGTGGGAAGCTCACAAGTACTTACTTAATTGGGAATTAAGGAAATCTCGCCCTAAAAATGAGGGGGCTCTTTTATTGCATACACAATTAAGTTAAATTAAGTTGAAAAAGCCAGCTTGGTAAAAATATCTTTTCAGAATTCTGACTTTAAACAGAGGCCTTCTGGGGGAAACTTGCATTTCTGTGTCTTTGAGATGTAAACGTTCTACCTGATCTTCCTAGGATGTTGTGTGTGTGTGTGTGTGTGTGTGTGTGTGTGTATGTGTTATTTTTGAGAATAAACTCTCTGGATTTTACTTAGGTTACATCCTCCCCCACTGTCTTATGGGGAAGCCTCTTGTGTCTTAGTGGTTTGAATCACTATTTTATATATATATATAATGGCCAAATAATGGATGCTTTTAAAATTGGAGAAAGTAACAAATTGGTGAATCTAGAGCACTCTCATTATAAACAGCAGCTGTTTTATTTGTATCTATAGGAACAAAAATCAAATTTAAGGTGGAAAAAATATATCTAATGATTAATCTAAGAACTTCTTTAGTTTAAAACAAGTAAGAAAAACTGATTTGGAAAGCTTTATTTGTGGTATTTCCTTCCCCTCAACGGGTCTTAACAGATGCTTAAAAGCATTAGAATAATTAATGTTAACAGGAATAATCCTGTAAGGAAAGTCTAAATACTATTTCCAACAAGGTAGAAATTTTAAATGGAATTATCTCAAATGAATAAAGAAATCTTTAGATAGTTATTTAAAATGGGATAAATAAAATGGACATTTATGTCATTAAAACACAAGGTTTTGATATTCCTACACTACCTAAGGTTAAATGGGCGGAAAGGGACCCCCAATTGTCCCCAACATTAAAAGCCAAACATGTCTGTTCTATTTAGCCCAGGTTTAAAGTATATATTTAAGGGGCTAGGAAAAAAATGTACACTGAGTTACCTGACCAACAATTAGTTGGGGCAACAGTTAGGCCAAAGGGTCTGAGTTCCTTGGCTCAACCCCGCTCTGGGTGATCTCGGGTGGCCTTGGCCTGCAGCAGCTTGAAGTAGGGTGTTGGTTCCTGGCCAGAGATTGAGGTCAGGTCGTGGTAGTGAGAGCACCGAATCCTAGCCACTAGGCCACCAGGGACCAGTGACCAGTGACCAGTGACAAGGCCCTGGCCCTTTGGCTTTGCAGAAGAGAATTCCCACAAAGATAAAAGTAGTGAAAAAAATAAAGTGTTTATTAGGTGGAAAAAAGTACAGAACATGTGGCAGATACACAGGCAGACTGAGAGAGAGAGATTTGCACCCTCATGGTAGTTTAAATCACTTATATGGGGCATTTCTTCCAGGTTTCTGATGGCCAATCATTTTGATTTGCCTGGTTCAGAATCCATATTTGGTATATCTCAGGATCCTTCCGCGTGTGTGTGCACATCTCTCAGCCAAGATGGATTCCACTGAAGAGGCCTATGGGTAGCTTAACACCACTCCCCTTTGACCTCCAAGGAGCTTTCTAGTTGGGAAGTTCTCCTTGACTTTGAGAATGAGAAATATGTGGTCTCTTATCTTCTATCTGGGCAGGGCCCAGCCTCCTCTCTCAATTGTCCTGCTATTCTCATCTTGGAGTATTGGTCCACAGGGAACCAATTGCTTACCCTGGGTGGTGGTGGTGGGGGGCACCTACCTCCTGCGTCATGGGCATCCCAGAGCCTTTTATATAAAAATAGATAAAATGGACAGGGAACAAAAAGAAGAAAAACTTCTAGAACTCCTCCTGTATGATCAAAGCTTGTTGATTGGATCCTAATGAAAAGTAAACTTAAAGGTATAAAGTTGATGGAATTGAGATGTAAGTATATAAAATTGGTATATTTAAATGGGCTTTATATAAGATGGTTCCATCTCTTTTGTTTAATTATATCATGGGATAGGCATATTTCACAGGGAAATGCTTCCCCTTGCATGTTATTCTAAGACAAGGCATACAGATTGCCCCTCAGGAAGTATTAAACATACTAAAGGAAACCAGTAGGGTTACTTGAGCCATACAAATAAGTAAAAGCTGGGAACTAACATTCAAGGGCTAATAAAAATAAAAAGAGTGATTTTGCTCTGGGCTTAACTTGTGAACTCAAAATGAAGATCTTTGCTGGATGCCCTATACAAACCTTTGAAGGTATTATAAATTAAATTCTAAAGTTCTAGAACATAGAACTTGTAAAATAAATTTCAGTTTAGTTAGAATTCTTGTCACTAATAAAATCTTTTTGTATTGTTTAGGTGACAGACCTGTTCTTTGGGGAACTAAAAGCAACTGTTTTTCTCTTGCAAATCTCTACAAACCAGAAATGTAAATACAGACCACAAGGACCTGAGACTGAGCCTAATTAGCTCAATCAGGCAAGACCTGAAACCAAGGGAAAAAAAATGACAAAGGGGCAATTTAAAAATTCAAACCGCTGGGAATGCTCCCTCAGCCAAACTTTACAAACAGTAAACCGTAGTCACCTGAGCAAACAACTTTAATGTATATCAACTGTTTGTAAAATAGTAAGTTTATATTGTAATAACTGAGTCGTAGCTAAGTTTTTAAGTGAAGTCATGAAATCTCTTGTTTTGCCTGTTCATGTCTGTGTACACCTTATGCATATGAGATATCTCTACCTCTGGAGAATAATATCAAAAATGAATTTATAAAGAGCTCTATTTAATTTAAAAGAAAGCACTTACAAATAAAGAAACCAGCTAAAATGACTTTCAGTTTCACATGAACTGGGAAATATTCAATGTTAAGTTGATACCTGGTATTAAAGTTTAAGTTTGTTAATCTAATTAATATAGACATATCTTAGAGTCATCAATATTAAGTATAATACTTTATTGTACCTAGGTTTAATAGAAGTCAAGTAAGACCTTATTATATCTGTTGCAAGGAAAATAACTTGATATGATGAGACTTTATAAAGTAAATGTAAATGAGATAAGAGATTTTAGGTAAACTCTTTAAAAATATATTTTAGAAATGTCTACTTAAAATGAGCTTTCCAGGTATTTGGTAACTTAAAGTTCTGGAATTGTGCTAATTTTAAGTGATGGAAGTTTTTTGAATAGCTAGATAATTCCCCCCCACCACCAAAAAAAGATACTGAGACATCAATTACTAAATAGAGAAACTAAAGGCATTTAGGACTATTAATGAAAATGTTTGGTGCCACCCTGAGATGCTCTCTATAAGAAAACAAATGTTTTTAGAAATTATCACTTGTATTTAAGTTCACCAATCTACAGAATGCTAATGTAAAAGACAGTACATAATTGCTTACTTCTTAACTTTCACTACAAATTAAGGTTTTTAAGAGCTGAGGATTCTAATTTAAACATGTAATTAAAGTTAATCGGAATAATACGGAAACATTTCAGTGTACAGTAGGAAAGTAGAATATGTGTTTTCAGTAAAGAAGGTATGAGAAATGGAATTACATTTTATTGAGGGAAAAGAATGTCTTAGAGCTAGTTGGTTTTATTTGGATGGAAAAAAGGCACAGGCTGATACGGATACAGAAAGTGATGAAAGGTTGTGGAAAGGAATTGAGGAGAAAAAAAAGTTTATACATGGTCAGGATTAACTAAATTTAGATTGAAGTTAACTAAGTAAATGGATTTTGTTAAGTAAGCTAATATAAGACTGGAATTTGATTTCTCTCTCTGTAAGAGTGCTCCTTTTTGATAACAGATTGTGTGAGTTTCTGCACCCTTAAGTGATCTACATTTGTTGTTTTCTTTTAATCATTTTAGTGACTTTGGTTAAATCGATAAGTATTATTTCACAATGAGCTATGATCCTGTTGTGTTTTAAAACTTTTTTGATGTTTTTAACAAACTTCCCAAGTGTCAAAATCTAACTAAAGTTCTCTTAGCTTCCAGCTGACTCTGGGTGTTTTGAAGGAACATCTCTGAGACATCTCAGAGAAGAATGTTAAACTAACTAAGTTTATTTGGTATGTTTAATTACTTCAGAAACATTGTCAAGTGATTGGAGATGAACCTTAGGTTATAGTGTATGTATAAATGTTATCAATATAGATATTCCAAAATGTATATGGAATTCCTAACATCTGATATGCCCTGATATAATGGTATCAGTCATAATTCTAGTTATTATCCTAAAATGTTATATGTCACAGAAATATCCAAGCTTCCTACTAATTGCATTATACTCAAATCTTTAACCATGCTATTTTAAGTTTTGTCCTGATGCTTTTACAAAATGAAGATTATCAAGAAGACTCATAAAAAGAACTTTCTTTTTTAAACAAATATGTTTCTGAATAGCGTTTAGGTAATACCACTGAGCTATGTAACAAATAATAAAATTCTAATGGAAAACCTGATTAGTTCATCCAGATCAGCAGAATTAATTACATGGGAATGAATGAACTGATGAATATGATTTATAACTTTATGAATTTGGAAATATACTAGGTTTAATCTTCATTTTTCAGAAAAACCTTTTCTCTTATGCTATGACCTACAACAAGTTGATAAAGTATACCTCTGTAAACAAAGGTGAAACATTTATCTTTTTCTCTTTACCTGATCCTTCCAGAATTTGGCTTCTCCGGCTGGCTCTCCTGTGGACTTGATGGTTTATTGCAGCTGGATTACAGCTAGTTATACTAATCATAGTTTCAATATTGTTCTTTGTTTCCAAATTGTTTATGATTTGTGTCTTTGCTGCACTATGACTTTGCCAATGTTACTAGCTGCATTACTTATATCCTGTCTATTTTATAAGATTGCTGTCTCTTACAGTGCTCAATGTGTAACCAGGCCTCCAACAAAATTGATGATGGCTAAACATCTTGAAAAAAAAATAGATCACATTTATGACTCTTATACAATAATTGTAATAGTATGATTCTAGGTATGGGAAGAAGCAATGAGGGAAACTACCTCCTGGATCATAATAGACTAGTAAGACAGAGGATCCATAGAATCTTTAATTATCAACAGGGCCTAATCTGAAAATTAGCACCTGGGATGGAATATCAACAACAATTTTCACCTGATGTGGGACTAATCTCCCAGCACCGGGGGACAAAAATTGGTCATGAAATGTCTCCCAAACATTGGTTGAATTTCCGACCAAGAGGAGAGACTGATAAATGGAATATTGCCTGCCATATCAGTAAACAAAGGATGTCACAGTCATCAGCAATTACAGCCACTGCCAATGGTGAGCTGGTGAGCCCTGAGGGAACTCAGGAAGGAAAAGAAGACCTGTCATGTAGCAGCCATCAGATTGCAGCCACTCCCTATGATAAGCCCTGAGGAAACTCAGGATGTAAAAACAGAGGATACTGGCCCCAGAAAGCTGAGGTGCATATCAAAGAAATGATTTCAGGGAGCCCAGACTCTTGCATCTTCCCACACATAAAAAAGTGCTAAATTCATTAACTTGACATACCTGGTTTCCTTAATTAACAGGAATCTTTTGATGTTCCTGACTACCTGACCTTTGTTGCAAAACTCCTATATATCCTAGTTCCCCCCTCACGTTCTCAGAGCAGTTTCTTAGAGCTGCCTGAAATGCTGTCTCCCGGGCGGCAGTCCTCATTTTGCCCCAAATAAAACTTAACTTGCAGCTCTAATGTTGTGCACTTTTTCTAAGTCAGCAATACCCTTTTAGGCCACCACTTTGTCTCATTCATTCCTCTCCTTTTCTGCTCCTCTCTCTAGTCTGTAGAAAGCAGGAATAGTGTCATATGTACTGTCAACTAAAAAAAAAATTGTGCAACCTAAGAGTTGAGAATTATGTTTTATTCAGCAAACTTTCTGAGAACTTCAAGCCCATAGGCAGCTCCAAAGAGGTAAGGGAGGAGCCAGGATATGTAGGAGTTTTGTAACAAAAACCAGGTAGTCCGAACATCAAAAGATTACTGTTAATTAAAGAAAACCAAATATCTCAATTTAATGAATTTAGCACTTTTCTGTGTATGGAAAGACGCAGGAGTCTGGGCTCATTTGAAATCATTCCTTTGATATACATCTTAGCTTTCTGGGACCAGTATCCTGTTCTTTCCCATCCTGAGTCCCCTCAGGGTGCACCACTGGGGGTGGCTGCAGTGGCTGACAGCTTGATGGCCACAACATCTTTTGTTTACCAACATGGCAGGGCAGCATTCTTAGTCCAAGGTACCTTACACATGCAGAGTGAAATGGTACATTATGAGAAGCTACCTACGTTGTGTATTAGATGTCATTCCTTTATTCCATAAAATTCTACTAAGCAGGGCTTCCCTGGTGGCGCAGTGGTTGAGGGTCTGCCTGCCGATGCAGGGGACACGGGTTCGTGCCCCGGTCCGGGAGGATCCCACATGCCGCGGAGCGGCTGGGCCCATGAGCCATGGCCGCTGAGCCTGCGTGTCTGGAGGCTGTGCTCTGCAACGGGAGAGGCCACAACAGTGAGAGGCCCGCATACCGCAAAAAAAAAAAAAAAAAAAAATCTACTAAGCAGTCACCATGCCAGGCAGAGTATGTGATAAGTTTATAAAGGAAACTTATGACATATAGATGTCAATTATTTTTTTCCATTGATTGATGAAAAATGTTACATTGAGGACAAGGAAGTTATGGTTGCCAAACCAGCTTTGTACTCCTCTTTCTGTTTGTACAGTGAAAATCCAGGGATGGCTAGCATGGAGTCACATAGGGTTGAAATAAAGCTACTGTTGCCTCAACAAGGCAAGAAGAAATAAATATGAAGAATGCATATGGATTATTTAGTACTTAAGGTTATGAAACATCATTATCCCCTAATTCAAATATAAGAAGGTGGCACAGCAAAGAAAACTATCTTATCACTACCATCTTCCATTTCTTTTATGCTATTTTTTGAATTGTAAAGTATTTTATCTTTAATTCATCAAAGGATCATAACATTTTCTGTCTCCTGTGAAGCTGGTCTAACCATAGAGCACCCCCTGACTAAATAGTGGATGCTGTGGGCTGTGGAGCAAGATGAGAAACAACATCTAAATGACATGTGTGCTGAGCAACAGAAAACAGAAAATGCATTTATTCTAACTTTTCCATGTATCCTTTTTAAGAAAAAAGATTTCACGACAACTAAATATTTTAATAGTTCATTGTTCAAAATCTATTGAGGTTTCTTCTCCACCTCCACAATTCCCAGGTAGGGGAGATGAGTTATCATTGCTTAATAGTCAATAAGGTTGATATTTAATGAGAAAGCAGTTCTGCAAAGTGGATGGGTCTTAAAGATCTCAGCATGAAGAAGTTGAAATATTAAAGGTAACAGCTGCCTGTAAATGATTGCTGTTAAGCTTCACTTTACATATTAAAGAGCAGAAATTCTACGATTTCTTCATTCTTTTTTTAAAATGTTTTAACTATATATCCTTTTTTTAAAATTTTTTTATTAGTTTCTGCTTTGTAACAAAGTGAATCAGTCATACATATACAACTGTTCCCACATCCCTTCCCTCATGCATCTCCCTCCCTCCCACCCTCCCCATCCCATCTCTCCAGGCGGTCACAAAGCACCGAGCTGATCTCCCTGTGCTCTGCGGCTGCTTCCCACTATCTACCTTACGTTTGGTAGTGTATTTATGTCCATGGATTTCTTCATTCTTAACATTTTTTTTTTTTTTTTTTTTTGCGGTACGCGGGCCTCTTACTGTTGTGGCCTCTCCCGTTGCGGAGCACAGGCTCCAGACGTGCAGGCTCAGCGGCCATGGCTCACGGGCCCAGCCCCTCCGCGGCATGTGGGATCTTCCCGGACCGGGGCACGAACCCGTGTCCACTACATCGGCAGGCGGACTCCCAACCACTGCGCCACTAGGGAAGCCCCATTCTTAACATTTTAATGATCAAACTATAAGAACACAACACTTTAAGTTGGTAACTTTTAAGTTTTATTTTTCAGGAATGCACTAAGACAGATGTGTAAGCCCATGTGCTGCCAAAAACACTATAGTAAAATATTTATGCAGTACTATTCTTAGCTATGTGCCAGTTTTTCTCAGAATACACAATCAGATGCTATTTCTATGAATTTCACAGAGGTTGCTTAAAGGGCTCATGGAACACAGTATATGTTCCTTTTTTAAGTGAGCTACAGGACAATGGTGACTTGGGGCTGAATTTACCAATGGCATATATGTCGTGTATATTCATTGAGTGCTTGCAATGTTCAAAATGCTATGCAGGAAAACATTGAAGATATGCAACTTAGCCACTGGCTTCAAGAAATTTTAGATTTAGGTTATGCTTTGGAACAATTGAGTGGCACATTTACATATCAATATGAATAAATGCAAATTTCAACAAAGCAGACTAAGTCTTGAAATAACTTGAAAGGAAGTCTTTAAGTGTTCTTTTATTATGAGCTTAACCTACTTTCGAAATGAAACCTGGTAAAAACCAAAAACCTCTTCCAGCTCTCAATTTTATTTTGGGTCACTCTTTTTTTTTTTTTTTTTGCGGTACGCGGGCCTCTCACCGCTGTGGCCTCTCCCGTTGCGGAGCACAGGCTCCGGACGCGAAGGCCCAGCAGCCATGGCTCACGGGCCCAGCCGCTCCGTGGCATGTGGGATCCTCCCGGACCGGGGCACGAACCCACGTCCCCTGCATCGGCAGGCGGACTCTCAACCACTGTGCCACCAGGGAAGCCCTTGGGTCACTCTTAATGTGTAGATGTATTTTGATAAAATTAAAAATGTCTTTATTTTTTATTACATATACTTTAGAAAATACATAAAAAAGAGACTCAGAATCACTTATAGTTCCAAAAAACCAGAGAGAGTCACTGTTCATTCTGTCCTTTGTATGTATGTATATGTGTTCAATTATATATGTGTGCAGTCGCACACATTATATTAACTAATTTATAAAATGGGATCACACACTTTTATAACCTGCTTTTTTTAAGGTTAGCAAAATTTACACATAAATTTTTTGGCTCAGCAGCCATGGCTTACGGGTCCAGCCGCTCCGCGGCATGTGGGATCCTCCCGGACCGGGGCACAAACCCGTGTCCCCTGCATGAGCAGGCGGACTCTCAACCACTGCGCCACCAGGGAAGCCCTACACATAATTTTAAGTGATGAAATTAAAACATACACCTACTGTATAGTTGTTCTATAATGTATATAATTAAATCCTTGTTGTTGGACATTAGATTGTTTCCAGTGCTATGATGAACATTTGTGTATTTGTGCTACATCGTTAGGGCAGACTCTAGACATAGACTTCTTCGTGGGGCAAAGGATATGTCCTTTAGATTTTTCACCAAAAAATTTCACCAAAATTTTGTTAACAAAATAGCCTTCATAAAGCTTGTACAGTTATAGTCCACCATTTCCTTCCTTCTAGAGTAATGTCCATTTCCCTAAAACCTTGAC
Source organism: Mesoplodon bidens (assembly GCF_964165515.1). Taxonomy (NCBI): domain Eukaryota; kingdom Metazoa; phylum Chordata; class Mammalia; order Artiodactyla; family Ziphiidae; genus Mesoplodon; species Mesoplodon bidens. Next base: position 119,101,500 of record NC_138178.1, read on the forward strand.
AATACGAGAAATTGCTATTAAAAAGCACCCCAGATAGCTTGTAGAGTATTTGATGAAAAATAATTTTATTGTTGTTTGAATTTTTATTTCTTTGATAAGGAAGTTGAGATTTATGATATGTTTTTGATCATCTATATTTCTTCTTATATATGTTGTCTGTTCATGTCATTTGCCCATTTTTTTCTCTTTGATACTCATTTTTTCATATTTATTTATAGGAATTCTTAGTGTGTTAATGATAACTTAGTCATGCATGCCCTTTTAGACAAAGAAGTAATGAGGTCTCTCATATTTTGTATTCTATTCCACTTAACATTGTTTCACATATTCATTTCTGTGAACTGATATAAATCACAAACTTGCTTTTAGAAAGTTGTACAGTATTCCATCTCACATATATATTTTCTGTTTTCAAACTTAGCAATGTATAAACATATCAAAAATTTCACAACACCCCAGTGTTGAAATAGTATTTTTATTCAGAACCTAAGATATATATACTAACATCAAACTAGGCTTGCACTCCTTTGTTTATAGGGTCTAGGTAGGCAACAATAAAACCAGAATAAATTAACAATTAAAATACAGCAGAACTGCAAAACAAATACCATTCATGTTAACAACCAATGATGTTGCTTTGCTAAATCTAACCATTTCTTAAAACTTTAACATGGTGTTGATCCTTAAGGTGCATTTTTGAGTTCTACATTATCATTCTTCCTGTGGGAGTGTGGAAATTCAATTATTCTACAGTTTTTCTTTATTTAAACTATTGTGAATATTTTGTTAACACAGTAAATGAATTTGGCCCTCTGTTGAATGGAATAATTTTACTCGGTAGTACTAAATTAAAAGTTGGTCATAGAAAATTGAAAATATGCTTATCTCAATTCTTTGATATTTTCATCCAACTACAAATAAAAACTATAAAAATTGTTATAGAAAACACTTGGATGCTGATTTGAGAACTTCTGACCCACAGAAAGTTTCCTATGTTCTTCCCCTATGCTAGGGCATTTTTAGGCTGATGAAAAAAATTCACATGAATTAATATAGGAACGTAAGATGGGGAAGTCAGTCATGAAAGGTTTTATCTCAACAAAATTATCATTGGAAATCTTCTATTTAGACAAAGCCGAATCATTTCTTAATTGTACAAAAATCTGAGCATACGTATTAGTATACTTTTCACATTGCATTATAATGTTACATTTTCTCCTTGATAGATCAACTCTTATAGATATCATATTTTTTATCACTCTGTTCAGCACCAAGCAGTGTCTACCTAACTCATTTGAAATGTTCAATAAATGTGTATTTTATTGAGCTACCATATATGTATTACATTTAAAATATGAGTTAAAATGCAATTGATGAAATGTTTTAAAATAGTGCAATGCAGTATTAATTTCACTTCTTATTGTCAACTCAATGAAAGAGCTCTTAAATTTTTTCTGTAAAAAAAGGTCCAAATTTTTATCATTTTCTGGAGGTGATGCTCATAAGGATACCACAGTTGATTTTCCCTGAATTAATGGGGATATAAATACATTTTATTGAGTTAAATAGTCAACATTTTTTAAGTTATTTGTAGTTTGTTTGCTTGACTTTGCAGTAATTGAGAGAAGTATTATGTAATCTTCCACCCTGATGTGAGATTTGTTAATTTATTTTTGTAGCTCTATTAATTTTGCTTCATATATTTTGAGGCAATTACATATATACAAGTTTGAAATTCTTAAATCTTGTAAGTTAATCAAAACTTTATCATTCTGTAATGACTTGTAATACCTTTTGTCTTAAAGTTGATTATCATCCCAGCTTTTCTTTTGGTTAATATATGCTTGAGGCACATAGCTAAATTTTAAAAAATTCAATCCATCCCTTTTTGTTTTTTAATTGGCTATTTTAAACTACTTACATGCTTGTGACCACGGTTATATATAGACTTGTGACTTTCTTTTTTTTTAAGTAAAAAAAAATCATTTATTTATTTATTTATTTTTGGCTGCGTTGCGTCTTCATTGCTGTGCGTGGGCTTTCTCTAGTTGCGGTGAGCAGGGAGCTCTTCCTTGTGGTGTGAGGACTTCTCATTGTCATGGCTTCTCTTGTTGCGAAGCACGGGCTCAAGGCACGCAGGCTTCAGTAGTTGTGGCACGTGGGCTCAGTAGTTGTGGCTTGTGGGCTTAGTTGCTCCATGGCACGTGGGATCTTCCCGGGCCAGGGATCGAACCTGTGTCGCTTGCATTGGCAGGCAGATTCTTAACCACTGCACCACCAGGGAAGCCCTGGACTTGTGACTTTCATCCTAGTTTTCCTCTCTGTTTCAGTTTTAAATGTTATGTTTCAATTTTTTTCAAAAAAATTGAATGTATTTAAAATTTTAAAGATTTATTTTCTTTCTTGTTTTCCTCCTCAATTAGTGTGAAAATTGTATATTCCATTTCTTTTATTTTAAGATTACCCTTGAAATTTTACCATACAGACTTAAATTCTAGAGTTAATATCTAAACCTTTCTTCCAAATGATACAAAAGCTTTAGAACACTTTAATTCTGATCACTCTGCTTCCAAATAATGCCATTGTTGTCCTGTATTTTAGTTTGGTTCTTTTTTAAAAAATTTTATTGAAGTATAGTTGATTTACAATGTTGTATTAATTTCTGCTGTACAGCAAAGTGATTTGGTTATACATATATATATTCTTTTCCATTATGGTTTATCACAGGATATTGAATATAGTTCCCTGTGCTGTATAGTAGGACCTTGTTGTTTATCCATTCTATATATACTTGTTTGCATCTGCTAGTCCCAAACTCCCAATCCTTCCGTCCCACAACCCCCCCCCCCCACCTTGACTGCCACAAGTCTGTTCTCTATGTCTGTTTCTGATTCATAGATATGTTCATTTGTCTCATATTTTAGATTCCACATATAAGTAATACATTATGGTATTTGTCTTTCTCTTTCTAACTTACTTCACTTAGTGTGTAATCTCTAGGTCCATCCATATTGCTGCAAATGTCATTTCATTCTTTTTTAAAAAGATTTATTTTCTTTCTTGTTTTGCTCCTCAATTAGTGTGAAAGTTGTATATTCCATTTCTATTATTTTAAGGTTATCCTTGAAATTGATGAGTAATATTCCATTATATATATATACATATATATATATACATATATATGTGTGTGTGTGTATATATATATATATATATATATATATATATATATATATATATATATATACACGCACCACATCTTCTTTATCCATTCATCTTCTGATGTACATTTAGGTTGTTTCCATGTCCTGGCTATTGTGAATAGTGCTGCTATGAACATTGGGGTGCATGTATCTTTTTGAATTATAGTTTTGTCTGGGTATATGCTCAGGAGTGGGATTGCTGGATTATATGGCAACTCTATTCTTAGTTGTTTTCTTTTTTGCCACACCATGCAGCATGCGAGATCCCAGTTCCCTGACCAAGGATTGAACCCATGCCCCTTACAGTGAAAGTGTGGAAGTCTTAACCACTGAACCATCAAGAAAGTCCCATGTATTATTAGTTTTTTGAGGAACCTCCATACTGTTTTCCATAGTGGCTGCACCAATTTACATTCCCAAGTTTGGTCCTTTTAATGTGAAAATTGTTACTATAATTGACAGCATTCTGATCACCCCCACCAAAATTACATGCTATTTTGTACAGCATTTAAATTTGTGCCTTTAAAAAGTGATGGTATACAGTGTGTTTTTAAAATTACCTAGTATTTCCCAATTTATTTGTTCTTCCCTTCCTACATCTCAGACCCTCATTCAGGGATTGTTGTTTTTCCTGGAGTCTGTCCCTTAAAGTGTTCCTTTAGTGAAGGTCTGTTTGGGGTAAACTCTCTTGGTTTTAGTTTATCTGAAAATGTATACTTTTTCTCAGTCTTAGAAAGTAGTTTCCTTTGGTTTTTATTATTTTGTCTTAGCACTTTGTAAAAATTATTGCACTGTCTTCCAGTTTTCATTGTTGCTGTTGGAAAGACAGTTGTCATTCTGTTTGTTCTTTTGTAGGTGGCTTGTCTCAGGTTGTTTTTTAAAATATTCTCTTCATGATTCTTGTTATCCATACATTTACGTCTTTTAGTTAGTTTTTGAAAATTCATGACCATTACGTCTTCAAATATTTCCTCTCCTTTTTTCCTCTGGGACTCTCACAAGATATATATGTGGTTTGATAATAGTCATGATTTTCCCTGAGTAGTCTTGGTGTAAGTCTTTTGTCACAGTGAGTTATTAATAGAGCCCCCTTTTATTCTCAAAAGTATCTGGATTGTATGTTAAATTAATTTAACCCTGTGTGAGATCTTCTGAGTTTTTCTCATCCATATCTCTTTTTTTTTATATTGTCTACTTATCTTTCTAAACCATATCAACAAATGCTGTGTTTTCAACCTCACAAACTCCTGTTTTAGGTTAATTTCTTCAGAAATATATTCCAATTCACTAATTATTATTTCATCTGTGTCTAATCTGCTATTTAACTCATTAATTCAGTTTTTTTTTTTTTTTTTTGCGGTACGCGGGCCTCTCACTGTTGTGGCCTCTCCCGTTGCAGAGCACAGGCTCCGGACGCACAAGCTCAGTGGCCATGGCTCATGGGCCCAGCTGCTCCATGGCATGTGGGATCTTCCCGGACCGGGGCACGAACCCATGTCCCCTGCCTCGGCAGGCAGACTCTCAACCACTGCGCCACCAGAGAAGCCCCAGTTTTTTTTTTTAATAATTAAAAAAAATTTTTTAGATGTTCTACTTAGCTCTTTTCTAAATCCATCTGGTGATTTTTAATGGTCTTTTTATTTGCTCATTTTTGTACTCATTCTTTTATTAACTCAAACATTCTGTGCATAGTAATTTTATATTTTTTATATGATAATCGCAGTTTTGAATTCCCTGATGTTGTAAATCCATTATTTGTTCTGGCTTTCAGTTGTGATTGCTTATTTCCCCTTGTATTTCATAATGGTATTGATTGTGAGCCAGTATTATTCTCAAATATTGGGAACCCAGGAAGCTTACATAGATGCTTTCCTCCAAAGAGAGTTTGTGTATTCTTTTGAGAACCATGGTTACTATTGACCTGGGGTGATGATAACCACCTTCTGGGATACTTCTTAATGTAGAAAGTGCAAGCTAAGTACTCCAATGTTGTCATTAGTCCAAAGTGTATTGTCATGCCATAGTGCCTGTATTGGCATTTGTCCTTAGGTGTTTCCTTGCTGCTCTTGGGTCACTGCTGTAGTTTCAGGTTTTTTTTCCCCTAAATCAAGGAGAGTGTCTCTCAGAGAGTTCCTTTGCTTAATTGGAACACCCAAATGAATTTAAAGTATGTTTTCCTGAGATATAGTTGTTTTTTTAGTGGGGAGGTCTTTCAGAGTATCTTGTTCAACTTAATGCTAGAAGCAGAAGTCTTAGGATATTTGTTGTTATAGTCAGTGTGTTTTAAGTGGAGGTTGATAAAAATTCTTAATTCTTTTAAAACTTTTAAATAATTTTTCTTACATGTAAGAAAGCGAAATTTTGGATGTTTTGGCCAGTTTTAATGTTTGCACGTGAACTAATATATTTCACATTTAGATTCATATATTAAGAAATGTTATATTATATAATTGATGTTGTTACTTGATTATTTTGAAAACCACTGTATATTTTGGATGTGGCAGTCAACCTTTCAAAGCTGTCCCCCTAATTTCCAAACTCCTAGTTCTAAGCTCCATGTGTGTGTTTGTGTGTGTGATATGTTTGTGTGACTTTTGGGTTGTGTAGAGTGTAGGGTGAAAGGTGAATGTGTGCTTACATTTGGGTGTATGTGGGCTTTTTATTTGGGCAAAGGTGGGGGTTGATGGAGGTGGGGTTGAGAACACAGCTAGCTGTTGATACCTCTGGGAGGAAGGGAATGGCAGTCTTGAGAAGAAATTGTGCAATAAATAACTACTATTTATTGAGCCTGTGTAAGGCTTTGTGCTAATAGCAAATCCTCCGAAAGCCCTATAAAATCTGTAGTAGTATTACTTCATTTTAAAAATGAGGAAACTGAGGCATAGAGAGGTTAACTATCCTTGCTCCAGGTCACATTGTTATTAAGTAGCAGAGCCAAGACTTGAGCCCAGAGTTAGTGACTCCAAAACTGCACTCCTTTTCTTATTCCAAATTGCCCAAGGAATGAACGTTAGCCTGTGTATAATCTTTAGCACCCGTCTATGGGTTTCACATTCCTTTTATATTACTAACATAGAAATGAAATTATTTATCCATTAGTATCTTAAATGTTCTTTAACTTTTATTTGGAGATAACTATTTTTTCCTTCTCTGTTTAGGAGACTGCTTTGAACAAATGGATTTTTAATATTTTTGTTATGTAATATAAAAAAAATGGATGTGTTGGCATAGTCAATAGGGAGGAAGATCATATATTTTGAAGATGCAGCCTACTTCAGTCTGTTCCATATTTCTGGGAAAATGTTTTATATACTTGACTATCTTTCATTTAAAAATTATAACCTATGCTTTCTTGTTTTTACTCAGAAACATATATTTAAGAAAATATTTATAAATTAACTTCTCAAATCAATGACATTGAAGTATTTTACAGCTTTTGAGGGAGCAATCTATTCATAGCTAAGTTACTTAAATACTAAAACTTTGACTCATTCTTTTTATCCGTTAATAAAATGCTAAATTTACATAGTTAATTAATTTTTATTAATATTAATGTAACATGTTAAATTAATTTAGTAATCACATTAAATTAATTAGTTATTTAAAAAGCAATACAATACTTAAGAAGGCTGAACATTTAATAACACTTATAATATTTTGTATTAAAAGTAACTCCAATTATATTTAACTGCTGACAAAGCTGTTAAAGGAACTGACATTATATTAAATGGTTTTAATTTTTTTTTCTGCTTTGCGTTTTTCTTTTGATTTGGAGATAGATTGTTACAAAAGAGATCTCATAATAATAGGTTGATACTGAGGCATGTAATAACATCTTGGGATTCTTTTCTGGAGGTCTGTTAGGTGGTATCTGGTACAGTAAATTAACTGTGAACTTCATGTTAGGAAACACTAGCACACACTTGCTTTCTTTTAAGCTATTTTAATGAATGTGCTTATTGTTTACTTGACTTTTTGAAAATACAATTTATGGAATGTCGAATCCTTGAGGGATGCTGTATAAAGATATTCACTAAAATTTTATGAAAGGTTTGACAGTTTGGGGTTTGATTCTATTTCTTCTTAAGCATGGAGTTTGAAAGTAATTTAAGAACTAAATAAAAGTCTCTACAGGGACCTTTCAGCTTGTGGGCTTACCAATAACATTTTGAAAAATCCTATTACTATTTAGCATTACACTTCTTCATTAGATTTCAACAGCCCTTTTTCTCTTTCTCTCTGACACTTTATAAGTAACAAAGCTGTCCAATTGGAATATAACACTTAACTGTGGCTTAATATTAATTGTCTTTCTTAGCACAGCCAAATAACATTTAAAACAATGCTTTGAAGAATATTAACAACCTTTAATTGAAGGTTAAAGGTTGAAGAGCAACCTTTTCAGTCATTCAGAGAAATGATTTTGAAGTGACATTAACTTTCACATAAAATTCTGTTGGGAAACCTTATAATGGCTCATTTTTGGGGGGGGGAAGACTTCTATGCTAAAGTTTTTGACTTTCCTTAGGCACATTGATGCTTTTAGCTTGCTCCTTATAAGTCAAAATAACTTGGTATTTTAGAGCCTTAAAGATTAATATTAACAGTTTTAAATAATCCTCTTCCTGAAAACCATGTTGGACATTTCTGTTACTTTTATCATTATATGCTTTTTAGCAGTCTCTTAATGAGACTTCCATAAAGTCATAAATTTTCTAATCCATTTTATTTTTTTTGTATCTGTGGATTTCATATTTGACTGCATTTTTAAGTCAATTCAAATTAAAGTTTGTTTTCAAAAAAACTTTATTTCGATAGAAGTTTTTTGTTTACAGTTAATTTTCTTAAAGTAACTTTGAGTTTTCTCATTAACTGAGTCAAATAGCTTTTGGGGAAAGTATTTCCCTGCATCTTTTCCCCTCTTATGCATGTAGAACTCAAGAAAGTCAAAGCGTCAAGGTACATTTGCCATTTGTTTAGGAATGTCATAAGACTTTCCCTTTCTGGAACTTATGTCAATATCCAAGTGGGTGGTATACGTATCTAATGTTACTTTCTTAATGGTAGAACTTGCTAATATTTCATTTACACTACTTGACTTAAAACAACAATGACTTTTTATTTCTGGGCTGTCTGGATGGTTCTGCTATATATGGCGTTGGCTAGGGTTCCTCATGTATGTTTGTTCAGTTGGTGGGTGGTCTAGCCTGCATGGTACAGGAAGTCTTCTGGCACATATTTGGAATCTCAGTATTGACTCTTTGTTGGGTGACTATTTTATCTTCCAGGTTAACTTTCTGTTCAAGTAGTATGTATTGAATACTGTGCTTCTAACTGGCACAGCATCACTTCTACCACACTGTGGCAAATGCTATTCTAGTGTATTCTAGACACAAGTCCCTCATCAGCTATATGATTTTCAATTTTTGGAGGGGCAAGCAATGGTTTCTTAGATATGACAGCAAAAAGCATGAGCAGCAAAAGAAAAAATGGATAAATTAGACTTCATCAAGTTTAAAAACTTTTGTGCATCAAAGGACACTATCAAGAGAGTGAAAAGACAGGATGGGAGAAAATATTTGAAAATCTAGAATATATAAAGAGCTCTTTATTCTTTATATAAAGAATATATAAAGAACTCTTACATCTTAACAAAAAGACAGACAACCCAATTAAAAAATGGCCAAAGGACTCAGATAAACATTCTCCAAAGATGATACACAAATGGCTGATAAACACGAGAAGATGCTCAACATCATTAGTCATCAGGGAAATGCAAATTAAAAGCACAATGAGATATCACTTCACATATCACATAACAAGTGTTAGTGAGGATATGGTGAATTTAGAAACCTCATACATGACTGTTGCAAATGTAAAATGGTGTGGTTGCTGTGGAAAACAGTTTTGCATTTCCTCAGAATGTTAAAAATAGAATTACCGTATGACCCAGCAGTTCTACTTCTAGGTATATACCCCAAAGAGTTGAAAACAGTTATAGAAACAAAAACTTGTACACAAGGTACAGTACTGTTTACAACAGCCGAAAGGTAGAAACAACCCAAATTTCCATCAACTGATTAATGGATAAACAAAATGTTGTAGATCTAAACAATGGAATTTACTGATCAGTCATAAATCTTAGTACATGCTACACATGGATGAATCTTGAAAACATTATGCTAAGACACAAAAGGCCACTTATTGCATAGTTTTCACTTTTATGAAATATCCAGAGTAGACAGAAAGCAGGTGAGTGATTGCCAGGGACTGGGGAGAATGGAGAAATGGGCAGTCAGTGCTTAATGGGTGTAAGATTTCCTTTTGGGGTAATGAAAATGTTCTGGAACTAGAGGTGGTAATGGTTGTCCAACATTATTCTATAACTACATGTCGCTAAGTTGTATACTTTAAAACACTTGAAGCCGTGAATTTTATGTTACATATATTTTACTACAATGAAGACAAGCAATTGCACAACTGGATTTGCTTGCTCCTATGCCTTATCCATGAGAACATGCTCAGGCTAGCCATTGGGAAGATAAGTGGAACAGAACTGAGTCACCCCAGTTGTCCCAGCCAAAGCAATCCTAAACTACCAGACAACCATCCAACCCCCAAACATATGAGAGTGCTGGGCTAAGATCAGCAGAGCCATCTCATCTACTCCTAGCTGACTCTAAATGAATCAGCAATAAATGCTTTTATTTTATGCTTTTGATGTGTTTCATTTTGTTTAACAGCATTATCATGACAATTTGACTGATACAGTGTCTAATACCATTTCTCATTAAAATACATCAGGGCTTCTTTTCTTCAAATGGCTGATTTGAAGATCCTTGGCAAAGAAGGTAACAGGTGAATCTTGAATATCTCATATCGTAAAGGAATCCTTCAAGGAATAATGAGGTTGTCTTAAAAGGACATAAAGTTCTGGAGATGGATAATGGTGATGGTTGCACATCAATGTGAATGTAATTAATACCACTTAATTACACACTTAAAAATAGTTAAAAAGGTAAATTTTATGTTATATATATTTTACCACAATTAATAGAAAAGGACAGAGGAGCCAGGATGAAGGGATCCCTACTAATCAATGTTACATCAATATGAGCATTAAATTTGACCTCAAAAAGAATAATGATTGTAGTAAGTAAAACACATTAAATATGAAAAAATCTTGAGTTCATAATAATATTAGAAATAAAAAAACTAAAGACAGAAAAAACTCATGTATCACGAATGAGGTGACTGTTAAACCTGCATAAGGACTCAACTTTAAAATAAATATAACAATGCAAGATCCTGGATTAGATCTTTGTTTAGTGAAACCAGCTGTAAATGTCATTTTTGGGGACAATTGGGGAATTTTAAGGGAAAAGTGACCTTATGGTAGAGATTGCTAATTGCTTTCCAATAGTTAATCTCCCTTTGCTCTATTTAGAAATAGAACTGCCTGAGTTTTAGCTGCAGTCACACAACCCAAATAGAGGCACATTTTCCAGTCTTCTTGCAACGTTGGATGATATGTCTTTAAGTTCTGGCCAATAGGATATGAGCAAAAGTGATGTATGTACTTGGAGTTAAGGCCCTGGCTATTCCATAAGAGATAATTCTATCTTGTTTGAACCACCTGTTTGGGGGGTTTCTGTGAAACCTCAGTTTAATTCCTAATGAAATGCAAACCCTGTTTGACATCTGGACAATTGAAGCATTCATACATACATATACCCAGATGAAATACGAATAAGATAAGAAATAATAAAAAGACAAAGTAACATAGTAAAGGAGAGCTAAAGGGAAATAAATGTTTATTTAAGACATTCAAGAGTTTAAAAACCTAAAGGAACTATGTGTTAAGATATTTTTTCTAAGTGCTGAAAGAAATATACCAGTTTATAAGGAGAGATACTTTTTTGCAATCCTGAACTCAGAGAATTTATGATGATGACATTTTTGTAGTTGTTCAAATGTCTATATAAGGATTATATCTTTAATATAAATTTTATAAAAATAAATTTTACATGTAGCATTTATTTTATTATCTTTTGATTAATAATGTGTTCTCTGTGTATAGCTTTCTGATGAACTGGCTTAATACAGGATAAGACAAACTAAAGGAGGTTAATCTATCTTAGATCAATGTTTCCAACTGTGTTCTATAAATGGCAGGACAGAGGAGGGAATCTACAACTGTTTGATTTGAATTTGTGTGAAATGTTTAAAAATATGTTTTAACCACTGTTAAAAAACAGTTGTTATAACATATTTTCCTGAGATCTCTATTTTAGTGAAAAGAGTTCTGAGAGTGCAGAGTGAGCTATTACAAAACTTTTACCATTTGAAATTAATTTCTTGTCTGATTTAGATTGTCTCAATATACAAAAACAAATTGGAGGGCTTCCCTGGTGGTGCAGTGGTTAAGAAGCCTCCTGCCAATGCAGGGGACATGGGTTTGAGCCCTGGTCCTGGAAGATTCCTCATGCTGTGGAGCAACTAAGACACTGCACCACAACTACTGAGCCTGCACTCTAGAGCCCCCAAGCCACAACTGCTGAGTCTGCGTGCCAAACTACTGAACTCGCATGCCACAACTACTGAAGCCCACGCGCCTAGAGCCTGTGCTCCACAACAAGAGAAGCCACCGAAATGAGAAGCCTTCACAAAGAGTAGCCCCTGCTCGGCCACAACTAGAGAAAGCCTGCGCACAGCAACAAAGACCCAACACAGCCAAAAATAAAATTAAATAAATTAATTAAAACAAAAACAAAAACAAAAAAACAAATTGGATTCTGAGGCTGGTGAAGCTACTGTTGACAACCATAACCACCGATTTAAAATCTTTGGGGTTCAACCGAGCAACTTCATTTTCTATAAATTTGAACTAAACTAAATTTAAATAAATATTATTTTGTATATTAGAATTGAGTGGAGAATTTTAATTGACAGGGTTGCATTGCTAGAATAATTTGAAATCCATTTATTTAGATTTTCCCTGTAGAATATCAATAGTCCCCACTAGGCTTTGGATAGGAACCATGAGACAGATAATTCTCCATTGAGATGGATAGTCAGTGTCTGACAGGAAGACACTCTCTGCTGTTGACTGAAAGGATATCAGTATGTTTTAGATGCCAGTAGCATAGATGGTGAAGGTGCTGATAGGAGCCTACTTTGTATTCCAGGCTTAGTTGAGGGCCACCCAACTTTGCTTGCACTTGGTCTCAGGAGGCAGGACAAGACTTTTCTTGGACATTAGTTCTGGATCTATTCAGTTGCTTAACAGAGTCTTGCTTTTAAGGCTGAGAGTTTTGTGCCTTAAAAAAGAAGAACGTCCTTGTATGGATAATTTTTTTAAAAAATTTATTTATTTTTTTATACAGAAGGTTCTTATTAGTTATCCATTTTATATATATTAGTGTATATATTTCAATCCCAGTCTCCCAATTCATCACACCAGCCCTCACTGCCCCCCCCCACTTTCCCCCCTTGGTGTCCATAGGTATGTTCTCTACATCTGTGTCTCTATTTCTGCCTTGCAAACTGGTTCATCTGTACCATTTTCTAGGTTCCACATATATGCGTTAATATACGATATTTGTTTTTCTCTTTCTGACTTACTTCACTCTGCATGACAGTCTCTAGGTCCATCCACATCTCTGCAAATGACCAATTTCATTCCTTCTTATGGCTGAGTAATATTCCATTGTATATATGTACCACATCTTCTTTATCCATTTGTCTGTCGACAGGCATTTAGGTTGATTCCATGACCATTGTAAATAGTGCTGCAATGAACACTGGGGTGCATGTGTCTTTTTGAATTATAGCTTTCTCTAGGTATATGCCCAGTAGCGGGATTGCTGGATCATATGGTAATTCTATTTTAGTTTTGTAAGGAACCTCCATACTGTTCTCCATAGTGGCTATATCAATTTACATTCCCACCAAAAGTGCAAGAGGGTTCCCTTTTCTCCACACTGTCTCCAGCATTTGTTGTTTGTAGATTTTCTGATGATGCCCATTCTTACTGGTGTGAGGTGATACCTCATAGTAGTTTTGATTTGCATTTCTCTAATAATTAGTGATGTTGAGCAGCTTTTCATGTGCTTCTTGGCCGTCTGTATGTCTTCCTTGGAGAAATGTCTATGTAGGTCTTCTGCCCACTTCTTGATTGGGTTGTTTGATTTTTTAATATTAAGCTGCATGAGCTGTCTATATATTTTGGAGATTAATCCTTTGTCCGTTGATTCACTTGCAAATATTTTCTCCCATTCTGAGAGTTGTCTTCTCATCTTATTTATAGTTTCCTTTGCCGTGCAAAAGCTTTGAAGTTTCATTAGGTCCCATTTGTTCATTTTTGCTTTTATTTCCATTACTCTAGGAGGTGGGTCAAAAAAGATCTTTCTGTGATTTATGTCAAAGAGTGTCCTTCCTATGTGTTCTATGCTCTAAGAGTTTTATAGTGTCTGGTCTTTTTTTTTTTCCCTTACCCCAGTGAAACTTTTTAATATGCTAAATTTGTTTAAGGTCACACAACATGCTCAATCACCTCTCATCTTAGCACTGAAAAATGTCCTTAACATAACAAGTAAATAGAATTCCTGCAAGAACATTTACTATATCAATGGTATAGATGATTGTTGTTTTGCTGAGAAATAATCTTACATAAATGATAGGAAACACCAATCAGTCTTAGTAAATAGCATTATTTTTATAGAGTAACAACAAAATTTTTCATTTTTTTTCCATTTGTGTAGGTGCAGGTAACTCTAAAGTTTCTATCATCAGCAGTAATGTTGAAAATTTCCCCTCATTATTGACATGTAATTGATCCCCACAACACCCTATGATACACATTAATAAAGTTCCTAGATGTCCTCCTCAAGAGTATGTCTTCAAGAAATGTCCCACCTCCACACTCCAGCTACCTTATTCAAAGTCAAAGGTTGAATCATTCCTCTCAAAAGGAGCCTACACTTAAACCCCATAAGTATATTCCCCAGGATCATCATAATATTTGTTTTTTTAAAGAATTATTTTCAAGCATGAGATAAGAAAATTTTGAGATGTGGTGGTGATTATATGACTATTTATATGTCAAAAAACCCCACACACCAGAGCTAAACCCATCCACCTACAGTCAATCAATCTACAACAAAGGAGGCAAGAATATACAAGGGAGAAAAAACAGTCTTCCCAATAATGCTGCTGGGAAAACAAGACAAATGCATGCCAAAGAATGACCATAGGACTTCCCTGGTGGCACAGTGGCCGAGAGTCTGCCTGCCGATGCAGGGGACATGGGCTTGTGCCCTGGTCTGGGAAGACCCCCATGCTGTGGAGCGGCTGGGCCCGCGAGCCATGGCTGCTGAGCCTGCACATCCGGAGCCCGCGCTCCGCAATGGGAGAGGACACAATTTCTCTTTCTGATCTTTCATTGTTAGTGTATAGGAATGCAAGAGATTTCTGTGCATTAATTTTGTATCTTGCAACTTTACCAAATTCAGTGATTAGCTCTAGTAGTTTTCTGGTGGCATCTTTAGGATTTTCTATGTATAGTATCATGTCATCTGCAAACAGTGACAGTTTTACTTCTCCAATTTGTATTCCTTTTATTCCTTTTTATTCTTTGATTGCTGTGGTTAGGACTTCCAAAACTACATTGAATAATAGTGGCAAGAGTGGACTTCCTTGTCTTGTTCCTGATCTTAGAGGAAATGGTTTCAGTTTTTCACCATTGAGAACGATGTTGGCTGTGGGTTTGTCATATATGGCCTTTATTATGTTAAGGTAGGTTCCCTCTATGCCCACTTTCTGGAGAGTTTTGATCATAAATTGGTGTTGAATTTTGTCAAAAGCTTTTTCTGCATCTATTGAGATGATCATATGGTTTTTATCCTTCAGTTTGTTAATATGGTGTATCATATTGATTGATTTGCATATATTGAAGAATCCTTGCATCCCTCAGATAAATCCCACTTGATCATGGTGTATGATCCTTTTAATGTGCTGTTGGATTCTATTTGCTACTATTTTGTTGAGGATATTTGCATCTATATTAATCAGTGATATTGGTCTGTAATTTTATTTTTTTGAGTATCTCTGTCTGGTTTTGGTATCAGGGTGATGGTGGCCTCATAGAATGAGTTTGGGAGTGTTCCTTCCTTTGCAATTTTTTGGAAGAGTTTGAGAAGGATGGGTGTTAGGTCTTTAAATGTGGAGAGAATTCACCTGTGAAGCCATCTGGTCCTGAACTTCTGTTTGTTGGAAGATTTTTAGTCACAATTTCAATTTCATTACTTGTGATTTGTCTGTTTATATTTTCTATTTCCTCCTAGTTCAGTCTCAGAAGGTTATACCTTTCTAAGAATTTGTCCATTTCTTCCAGGTTGTCCATTTTATTGGCATAGAGTTGCTTGTAGTAGTCTCTCATGATGTTTTGGATTTCTGTGGTGTTCATTGTAACTTCTTTTTCATTTCTAATCATATTGATTTGAGTCCTCTCCCTGTTTTTCTTGATGAGCCTGGATAAAGGTTTATCAATTTTGTTTATCTTCTCAAAGACCAAGTTTTAGTTTTATTGATCTTTGCTATTGCTTTCTTTGTTTCTATTTCATTTATTTCTGCTCTGATCTTTATGATTTCTTTCCTTCTACTAACTTTGGGTTTTGTTTGTTCTTCTTTCTCTAGTTCCTTTAGGTGTAAGGTTAGATTGTTTATTTGAGAATTTTCTTGTTTCTTGAGGTAGGCTTGTATTCCTATAAAATTCCCTCTTAGAACTGTTTTTGCTGCATCCCATAGGTTTTGGATCAACGTGTTTTCGTTGTCATTTGTCTCTAGGTACTTTTTGATTTCCTCTTTGATTTCTTCAGTGATCTCTTGGTCATTTACCAATGTGTTGTGGATCCTCCATGTGTTTGTGTTTTTTACATTTTTCCCCTGTAATTTATTTGTAATCTCAAAGCATTGTGGTCGGAAAAGATGCTTGATATGATTTCAATTTTCTTAAATTTACTGTGGCTTGATATGTAACGTAAGATGTAATCTATCCTGGAGAATGTTCCATGTACACTTGAGAAGAAAGTGTAATCTGCTGTTTTCGGATGGAATGTCCTACAATTATCAATTAAATCTATCTGGTCAATTGTGTCGTTTAAAGCTTGTGTTTCCTTATTAATTTTCTGTCTAGATGGTCAGTCCATTGGCATAAGTGAGGTATTAGAGTCCCACACTATTACTGTGTTACTGTCGATTTCCTCTTTTATAGCTGTTAGCATTTTCCTTACGTATTGAGGTGCTCCTATGTTGAGTGCATATATATATATATATATATTTTTTTTTTTTTGCGGTACGCGGGCCTCTCACTGCCACGGCCCCTCCCGTTGCGGAGCACAGGCTCCGGACGCACAGGCCCAGCGGCCGTGGCCCACGGGCCCAGCCGCTCCACGGCACGTGGGATCCTCCTGAACCGGGGCACGAACCCGCGTTCCCCTCATTAGCAGGCGGACTCCCAACCACTGCGCCACCAGGGAAGCCCCCTGCATATATATTTATAATTGTTATATCTTCTTCTTGGATTGATCCCTTGATCATTATGTAGTGTCCTTCCTTGTCTCTTGTAACATTCTTTATTTTAAATTTTATTTTATATGATTATTGGTCCTCCAGTTTTCTTTTGATTTCCATTTGCATGGAAAATCTTTTTCTATCCCCTCACTTTCAGTCTGTATTTATCCCTAGGTCTGAAGAGGTCTACAAGAGATTGTAGACAGCATACATATGGGTCTTGTTTTTGTATCCATTCAGTGAGCTGTGTCTTTTGGTTAGAGCATTTAATCCATTCACATTTAAGGTAACTATTGGTATGTACGTTCCTATTACTATTTTCTTAATTGTTTTGTGTTTGTTTTTGTAGGTCCTTTTCTTCTCTTGTGTTTCCCAGTTAGAGAAATTCCTATAGCATTTGTCGTAGAGCTGGTTTAGGGGTGCTGAATTCTCTTAACTTTTGTTTGTCTGTAAAGCTTTTGATTGTCTGTAAAGCTTTTGATTTCTCTGTTGATCTGATTGAGATACTTGTCAGGTAGATTAGTCTTGGTTGTAGGTTCTTCCCTTTCATCACTTTAAATATATCATGCCACTCCCTTTTGGCTTGTAGAGTTTCTGCTGAGAAATGAGACCTTAACCTTATGGGCATTCCCTTGTATGTTATTTGTCATTTTTCCCTTGTTGCTTTTAATAATTTTTCTTTGTCTTTAATTTTTGTCAGTTTGATTACTATGTCTCTCAGTGTGTTTCTCCTTGGGTTTATCCTGCCTGGGACTCTCTGCACTTCCTGGACTTGGGTGGTTATTTCCTTTCCCATGTTAGGGAAGTTTTCGACTATAATCTCTTCAAATATTTTCTCAGGTTGTTTCTCTTTCTCTTCTCCTTCTGAGTCCCCTTTAATGCAAATGTTGGTGTGTTTAATGTTGTCCCAGAGGTCTCTTAAGCTGTCTTCATTTCTTTTCATTGTTTTTTTTTTTTTTTTTTGCGGTACGTGGGCCTCTCACTCTTGTGGCCTCTCCCGTTGCGGAGCACAGGCTCCGGATGCGCAGGCTCAGTGGCCATGGCTCACGGGGCCAGCCACTCTGCGGCATGTGGGATCTTCCTGGACCGGGGCACCAACCCACGTCCCCTGCATTGGCAGGCGGACCCACAACCACTGCACCACCAGGGAAGCCCCATTCTTTTTCTTTATTCTGTTCTGCAGCAGTGAATTCCGCCATTTTGTCTTCCAGGTCACTTATCCATTGTTCTGTATCAGTTATTCTGCTATTGATTCCTTCCTGTGTATATTTCATTTCAGTTATTGTATTTTTCATCTCTGTTTGTACTTTAGTTGTTCTAGGTGTTTGTTCTTTAATTCTTCTAGTTTTTTATTAAACAGTTCTTGCATCTTCTCAATCTTTGCCTCCATTCTTTTTCTGAGGTCCTGAATCATCTTCACTATCATTTTTCTGAATTCTTTTTCTGGAAGGTTGCCTGTCTCCACTTCATTTAGTTGTTTTTCTGGGGTATTATCTTGTTCCTTCATCTGGAACGTAGTCCTCTGCCTTTTCATTTTGTCTGTCTTTCTGTGAATGTGGTTTTCATTCCACAGGCTGCAGATTTGTAGTTCTTCTTGCTTTTGCTGTCTGTCCTGTGGTGGATGAGCCTATCTAAGAGGCTTGTGCAAGCTTCCTGATGGGAGGGACTGGTGGCGGGTAGAGCTGTGTGTTGCTGAGGTGGGCAGGGCTCAGTCAAACTTTAATCCCCTGTCTGCTGATGGGTGGGACTAAATTCCCTCCCTGTTGGTTGTTTGGCCTGAGGCGACCCAGCACTGAAGGCTACAGTCTCTTTGGTGGGGCTAATGGTGGACCCCGGGAGGGCTCATGCCATGGAATACTTCCCAGAACTTCTGATGTCAGTGTCCTTCTCCCTGCAGTGAACAACAGCCACCCCCTGCCTCTGCAGGAGACCTTCCAACACTAGCAGGCATATCTGGTTCAGTCCTCCATGCAGTCACTGCTCCTTCCCCTTGGGTCCTGATGCACACAGCAGTCTGTGTATGCCCTCCAAGAGTGGAGTATTGTTTCCCCCATCCTGTTGAAGTCCTGCCATAAAAACTCGCTAGACTTCAAAATTGACTCTCTGGGAATTCCCCCTCCCATTGCTGGACCCCAAGGTTGGGAAGCCTGATGTGGGGCTGAGAACATTCATTCCAGTTGGTGGAATTCTGTGGTATAATTGTTCTCCAGTTTGTGAGTTACGCACCCAGTGGTTATGTGATTTGATTTTATTGTGATTGTGCCCTTCTACCATCTCACTGTGGCTTCTTCTTTGTCTTTGGATGTGCAGTATCTTTTTTTGTGAGTTCCAGTATCTTCCTGAAGGTGATTGTTCAGCAGTTAGTTGTGATTCTGGTGCTCTCACAAGAGGGAGTCACTTTATGGATTTCTACTTGTTGTGTTGCTTCTAAAATGTGGATACGATTCTTATATTCAGGGAAATATTCTTTTCTTTCTTTGTTGAGTTTATTTTGAAGGTAAACTTAGTTTAAGTATCATTTTCATGTGAGACTCTTGTTCTGAAATTTGTATTCATCACAAAATATTTGTCTCTATGGATTCAGACTGCCCCTTTGTTTTTTAGTATTGCTCATTTCATTTCTTTTTATTGTAAGCTTACTCCTGTGCTGTTCAGTATCTAGGCTAATTGTTTATCATAGATTGATTTTGGTTCTTCAACTATGATATTTGTGTGCAGTTCAAGAAAATATATTGACTGTTTTCTAAGGGTCTAATACTATTTTCTTTCCCTCAGGATGTTAATTAACTTTTATTGTTATTATTAGTTCTAAAATAAATGGCCTCCATATTTAGGATATTTTCACCCTAGGCTTTGCATCCTCTCTATGTGCCCTCAGGATATCTCCAGTTAAATGTCCTACTGTCAACTGAGTTTTTGTAGGTTGAGAATAGAGTTCTTCTTCCTAAATAAATAGGTACCCCTGTCTAACTGCCCAGGGTCACCATCTTTAAAGGGTCTCAGAGTTTCACTTTTGTGTGATTTTGTGCTGCTTTCCTTCTTTGCATCCATCATTCAATTAGTTACCAATCCTATGGACTGAATGTGTCTCCCCAAAATTCATATGCTGAAGCCCTAATCCCAGATATGATGATATTTGGAGGTGGAGCCTTTGGGAGGTAATTAGGTCATGAGGACAGAGCCTTCATGAATGGGATTAGTGCCCTTAAAAGAAGAGAAACCAGAGAGATAATCTCTCAGCCATGTAAGGACACAGCAAGAAGTCATGCTGGCACCCTGATCTCAGACTTCCAGCCTTCAGAACTGTGAGAAACAAGCGTTTAAGCCTCCCACTCTATAGTGTCTTATTATAGCAGCCAGAAATGACTTCGTATCGTGGGCTAGATTGTATCCCTCCTCAGACTCATATATTGAAGTCCTAACCCTAAGTACTGCAGAATGTGACTATATTTGAAGATAGGGTCCTTAAGAGATAATTAAGGTTAAATGAGGTCATTAGGGTGGGCCTAATCCAATATGATTAGTGTTATATAAGAAGAGGAAATTAGGACACAGACATGTACAGAGGGGCATCCATGTAAAGACACAAGGGGAAGATGGCCATCCACAAGCCAAGGAGAGAGACCCTCAGAAGTAACTAACCCTGATTACACCTTGATCGTGGACTTTGAGCCTCCAGAACTGTGAGAAAATAAATTTCTGTTGTTTAATTACCTCATCTGTGTACTTCGCATCCCTTGTAAACTAGTACAATTTGGCAATTCTCTGCAATGTCTCTTGAATTTTGGCCAGTTGAAGAGTACATGTTGATTCCCTATTGTCATTTTATTTACATATATATTATTCTCTTTTTCTAAAACAACATTATATTTTCCATATTTTGGCTTAATTTGGAGAGGTACCAACAGTTTTGAAAAAAATCCCCTTTTGTCTGATACCTCTCAACTTAAAAGTAACCTTCTCTAAAAGGCATGCCCATATACCCATTCTTTGGGATCCTTTGCATTATAGTGCTTATCCTAATTACAACACTTTATCATACCATATTATATAATTATACATTTTACCACTTTTCTTTCCCACCTGCTAGATTGTAAGTCTAACATCATGGACTGATTCTTAAATATTATTATAGTCCTACCACCTAGGATAGTGCCTGGCACAAAGAATGTGCTCAATAAATATTTATGAATAAATTACTTTGTATTTTGCTGCAGTAATGAGCAACCCCCAAATACCAATGCCTTAGAACCACAACAGTTTATTTCTTGCTTATGATAGTTGTTCATTGTGGTTCTGCTAGAGGTTCTGCTCTGTGTCATCTTTACTCCTGGATCCAAGTTAATGGAGTAGCCACCATTTGGGGTATTATCTGTTACTATGCCAGAGGGGAAAGGAGAGCAAGATGATCCATAAGTCTCCTGCACAGCTGTCACTTCTGCTCATATTTCATTCATCAGAGCAAGTCCTATAGCATCATAGGATGTCAGAAGGGGGGAAGAAATTACAATCCTACCATATGCCAGAAAGAGAAAAACCCAGAGATATTTGTGAATAACATTAGTGACCACCCGAAACTCCTATGTTGGTACATGGTATATTGTTTCATTTATGATTTGGTCTTTTTAGTTTCATGTTTTTCTACTATCTTTACCTTAGTGTGCTTGAATTTTGCTAAAATATTAACCTTAAAATTATATTTTTGCCATATTCAATCTGGATCTTATGACCCATCAGAAACTCTTCTTGTTTTTCTTTTATATTTTGAAACTTATCTTCTTGGAGGATTATATCATCTAGTTCTTATAGCTTATGATCTTACTGTAGTTTCATATATTGTGCACTATGATCATGGATAGAACAAAACTTTTCTGCTTTTCAATTTCCTTATCTGTAAAATGATATGATATATCAAGTTCCTTCTAGCTTTTTATTTCACATATATGTTAAATATATATTATTAGTGACTATGGTATTCATGGATTTATTTTTATTTGGTTGGTATAGAAGTGCATGTTTGTTGTTTAATTATGGTAAAAATTAACACAAAAATATTTAAAACAAATGACATTTTGGGAAAAATATTTACAAGAAATAAAAATAGACAAAGGATTTATATAACTATTATACAGAGGGATCACATAAACTAATAAGAAGAAATACAGTCAGAAAAATGGGCTAAGGATATGAACAAGCATTTTGCACTCACATACCCATACCCACACTCCCTCCACCCCCAGCCAATGAACATATGAAAAGATGTAAAATCTCAGTGCTGACAGAGTGGGGGAAATGGACATTCCTCACTGCTGGTGAAGAGTATAATATTCTAATCCTTTGTGGGTAAGGTAGTATGACCGTTTGTGGCATGTATTTTTAAAATGTCAAAATGTCAATATATTTTAACTTGGCTACTCCATTTCCTGGAATCAATCTCCTAGAAAGGACAGGGAGGCTCATTGCAGCACTGTTTGTAAGAGTAAAAAATTAGAAGCAATTTAATCTCTCAATAAGGGAAAAACATAACCATGAAATTGAATAGTATTCATATATTAGAAGAATGAGGAAATAGTAATAAACAAAGCTAAGATTTATTGAGCGCTTACTATGTTCCAGACACAATTTTAAGTGCTTGTTTAAAGGCAGGTTTATAAATGTGAACACGGTAATATATACATGATATATTAAGTGAAAAATGTTTCAGACCAGTATGAAAATAGATGTGAGTAAATAAATGCAAGTACAAACATATTATTGTAAAGATCCAGATACTTACATTTCTATATATACCTACATGCAGATATGTAGATAGAGACATATATGCATGTATATAGGAAAACCTGGGAAGGCTAGAGTCCAAAGTATTAACAGTAGTTAATTCTAGGAATTGGGTAAGATGGGGGATGGTTTTATTTCTTATATAATCATAAAAACATGGGGTTGTGGGTAATTTTTACTTTGTTTTTGCTTTTTAAATAAAAAGTTAAATAAAAACGTGGTGGTGATGGTCCAGGAATAGTAGTGTTCTACTTTATTACAGAAAGTACAGCTTTATAGTTTTGGTAGAAAAGCTGGGTAGAAGGATACTACTTTCGTGGTGTGGTCACAGAGAACTAGATGTCCCCCTAAGTGGTGAGCCTTTATTCTATCAATAACTTATAACTAAGAATACTTTTTTTTTTTTTGCGGTACGCGGGCCTCTCACTGTTGTGGCCTCTCCCGCCGCGGAGCACAGGCTCCGGACGCGCAGGCCCAGCGGCCATGGCCCATGGGACCAGCCGCTCAGCGGCATGTGGGATCCTCCCGGACCGGAGCACGAACCCGCGTCCCCCGCATCGGCAGGCGGACCCCCGACCACTGCGCCACCAGGGAAGCCCTAAGAATACTTTTTAAAAATAGATAATTAGTCCTCTCATTGAGGTAAGAAGCCACCTGAATGGTCAGGCCGCTCAAGACGGCTGTTCCCTTGCTCTCTGTACATCCCCTGCCCAGCCAGTGCCTGCTTCACCTAAACCTTAAATGCATGACTGACCTTGCTACTTACTTGCCCCAGGCCCCAGCTGGTGATTGTTCTTATCAAAGAGGCTGTGAGGGGCGTGCCTTTCTACTGGTTTCCCTGGTAACTAATGAGCCCAGGTGAAGTCAATTCCCCTTTAACTGGTAATCTTCCCCCCAGCCACCATTTCCGCCGGGAGCCAGCGAAGACTACCACCGTGTCCTACCTGCAGACCGCCTTACACGGTGAGTTGTCGCTCCAGGACCTTACTTCAGACATGTAAGTTCCCCCCATCCATTAAGCCACTGACGTCTTTGTTGCTGACTCCAGGCTTTCTTTGGTCTTGAAACTGGGCAAGCACAGGCCTTGTAGGCCTGTGGGGTGCAGCCCAGCACCACCAGGGAAGAGAAATTTTGGTAGTTACAATAGGGAGTTAAAGCATGGAGAGGTACATTCTGGGAAAGCAGATATGGATGGGATGACAGTTTGGATCATTGTATATGTCACAGGGGGGCTCTGGAGGCCCAGGGGATGGGATAAAGCAGGAAAGAGTGTAGGTTGTTTGATTCCCCTTGCACATTTGCCTTTGGTTCTTCTATTTTTCTGCTTTGTCACAAAATAACTTCCAAACTCTAGATTAACAATACCTGAGTCTGAGTATTAGGTCTGGTTTGGAGGGAGCAAACCTTTATTATCAGTGGTTCAGCTGCCCCTCATCCTGCATCTTCTTAATGATTCTCTCCTTTCCATTCTTCTTCCATTGGCATGGAGAAGAGAGACAGAGTGTGCATGGGAAAAAAAAAGGACCAAGACTATTTTTGAATCACTCACTGCTACAAAAGTAGTTCAGCAGAAGGACTGGTTGCTTTTAGGATCCCTGTGCCCAGCACACCCCTCTTATTTTTACATGGACATCCCACATCTCTCCAGATTTGAGGGTGACTGTCCTGTGACTTTAATTCTCTGGTGGCTTTATGAAAAGTCATTAATTTGCTGTCTGTCCCGGTTTCTTCTTGTTGCAAATATGAAAGCTGCAGCTCTGAGACCACAAGTAAGAGATAAGATTTTAAATAATTATTGAAACAATGCAGGTAAATTGAAGATAAAAATTAAAACGTGGCAGAAATCTAAAGGATAGAAGTTTAGAAAGGATGTGTGAGCAATGTAACTAAGAAAATAGCATCAGCCAAAAACAATCCTACTAGTTTTCCAAAAATGATTTCTAATTATTTATAAATATTTATTGAGCATCTGTTAAGTGCAATGTATCTTCTTAAGTGCTTTGCTTACTTTTTAAAATTGAATCTTTTCAGCAACCTTCTGAGTTAGGTTCTCTTTTTATTCCTATTATGTGGAAACAGAGGCACAAAAAGTTTGAGTGACTTGCCCAAGGTCATACAACTAATAAATGTGGGAACTGGGACTCTAATTCAGGAGGTCTGAATCCAGAATCTGTCTTCATAATATAAATAAAATGAGGCTATCACTTTTTCTGATATTAAAAGGAACCCAGCTGAACAAAGAAAGAACATGCTGTAAGAAATAGTTCAATAGCAAAGATACTATAATAAATATGAAAGGAGAAAGATTCTCAGATTGTTGAAAGGAAGAAAAGAAAAGGAAAGCTTGTGAGGATTTTAGAGCATGCTGACCATGGCAGCATGTCTGACCCAGGCAGACACTTCTAAGAGCTGCATGGAACTGTGTTTAAGGTTGACAGGAATAAAACCATCCATTTTATCATACTTTTCTTGTATACACCCTCAGACTCATCTCTGTTATTCACTGGCAACTCCAGCGTTTGAACTCTGAAAATTACACTAAAAGTACTGAAAAAAGATACTTTTTTATTTTAAATTATATCTTCCTACTGTTTGTAGATATTCTGTGCATTACATTGCTAAAGAATCATTCTCTTTGCCTGAGGAACAAGACAGTTTAAAAATAACTTGTGTTGTGATTAGAAAAGTCTTTGTATAAAGATACCTGAAAAAGAGAGTGTGCACAGGCACCTGTATAACACATGACAGGTGACAATTTTCAACTATGCTTGGGGAAACAATTTGTGCTGTATAGAAACAAAGCATAGACAGGGAAAAAAAGCATTATATGTTAGTGTTAAATGTATTTGGCATGTATTTAAATGTATCTGTTCCTAACGAGCTGCATAAATCCTCTAAATATAAAATATATAAAATTTTGGAAATGCAGTTGGCCATAGGTCCTCTTTTGTGATCTATTAGTGGTGGTGGTGGAGGGGAAAGGAGGCAGACAGGAGTCAGGGAGATAGAATTCCCACTGGAAAAATTTAAACCTCAAGTGTATGAAGATACTCTCCTTTCTGCTGATACTTATTTTGCTTAATACAGACAGTGGGGCTTATTTGTAAGTCCCTATGTGCTCTTTACACTGAAAGGGCGGGAGACTACAATATACCCAGTGGAGGGGGATGTGTGGAAATCTTACTGTGAGTCCAACAATTACAGAGAATCCAGGGTATTTTGCAACACCATTATCTCTTTCAAAGTCCAGCCTAGACTTTTAAAATATTTGAATAACACTGGATTGTAGGAAAATAACATTTTGTTGAAGAAAATAACCCTCTCCCATCCAACCTGAAATGGATTAAGGCAGTAGTAACTTCAGTACAATTCTGAAACAAAATCTGCTTCTTTAACCTTTTTAGTAGACAAGCCAACCACATCATCTGAGATTGGAAAGTCCACTTGGAAGTTTTGCCTTTAAAAATTGTCTTAATATGGAGAGGAAATGGGCCCTCCAGTGACTCTTTGCCTGGCAGCATGAAGAGGCGTAGGGCGCTGGTGTCCCAGCTAGAGGAGCCACCGGTTACTCAGTGTCTTTTATTTCAACGTTAAAACACTATAGAGAAAAGGGTCTGACTTTCCACCTTTTAATATTGCTCAATCATTTCTTTTTACTTCTTGCTTCAGTGAGCACAGTATGTGATTTTCTGGGGGAATTTATTAAAAAGAAAACCTTTCACTGTTTTATGGATGGATTTTGGAGACATCTACCGTCAATGCATGTTTCTCAGTCCCTTCACAACTGTTCTATTCTCTAAATCTTAGTGAGGACATGCTAAAAAATTGCCTCCTAATTTATAATTTAACAAATGACAGAATATTTTGACATTAGCAAATGAAGCAAAATGACATTAGCAAAATGAAATGTTTTATATACCTTCAGTAGTTCAAACCATGAGTACCGCTTTCTATTTTGGCCACTTGTACCGAACAGATAGTCATAATCAAATAGCAGGGCTGTTTGACACCCAGGTCAGTTTTGTTGAAATTTTCTGGGTAACTGAGATCATTTGGGGTCAGTCTTGTGTTTACATTAGAGTGGCTATCTGCTTTCTCTGTTAAGAATACCCCCCAACCCCGGCCTTTTTTTTTGTCTTACCCAAAGTCACCTAAACTTTTTTTGAATATCTATTTATAATTTTGAGTCTATTATCATTTTTGGACTTTAACTTCTTGTTTTCCATTTTATAAGGGCCAATCTCAGTATTTCACCAACATCTCCTAAATCATAATGAGTAAAAAATGGCAAGAAACAAGCCAGATCAGGTGTCAGTGGGCCAGGGAAAGATCCAGTATAGAGATTATTGTCTTATGTTCTGGTAGAAGCCATGCTTCTGGGGTCTCTATCCTCATCCACTTGGATTCTCTCTCACACAGATTCTGATGTAGGGCATATGGTGTCATCTTTCAGCTGGCTTAAAAAAGAATTACACCAAATGTACTCTTTGAGAAATCCTTGAATATAAATTTGTATTAATCCAGGTAATTCTCTAGACCACAAACTTAAAACCCTGTAGGAGATGTGTGTAACAAATATAAATGAGTAAAGTGGGTCATATTAACACTAACATTGTCTTTTAAATCTCTGTGTGAGCATAAAATTCACATACACTGTTAAGGTCCACTGGCTGGCTGGTCCTGACTCCGGGTTAATACTCACCGTTTTCTGGCACTAAGAAAGCTTCACTATATAATAGAGCTCTCTCTTCCAGAGTCCCTGAGAAACCAACCTCCCAGCTGCAGGCCCCGTTTTTAGCTAGGACAAGTCTCATCTTATTTAACCATTCTTTCCAGAAGTGGCTGAGTTGAGGAAGTTATTGCTTTCTGTGGTCTCAATTGCCTGTTAGAAAATAATTTAACCTAAATCCTAGGACCCCTGTGGGACAATCCCAACTGTTTACCATGCCTGTGGACTAAATAAGGTGCTGACTGGCTCCTCCTCACAAGGAGAACTAGTTTTAAGATCTTTACTCACAGGCCTCACTTAAACTTGAAAATTTCCTATTTGTTATAGCAAGGAAGGCAATTCAATTCAGCTGTTTTAAAATATTATTAAAAAGAGTCTGCTCTTGGATATAGTTCAGTTCCTGAATACGGCTGTTGCTGGGAGATTTGACTGAATATGTTGTATCTTGACTTAAGCATATATTGTGAAAACAAGATTTATTTGCAAAAGTCTGTGGTATCCATCAGGTATTGCTTCTTTTGTCAAAATTAAAAACCCATAAATCTTTTTTCTTGTCATATAATAAAGTACTTCAGAGGATTGTACAATAACTATCCTTTAAAAAAGTAGGATTTGATATTTAACTGCATGTTCAGCAAAATTAATTAATTGGAGGCTTCTGCAGTTCAGGGATGGAAAGTTGTCCAAGGAACCTGCAAAGTCTTCATGTTGTAAAATTATTAAAACACATAATGATTATACCTTTAACCTGTGAGGACATTTTATAGATAGCTCACCATTAATAGGCACTTATTAAGGCAATTAAAAGTACACTCTGCTTTTATAGCTACAAATAAACCTTCCCATTTCCTGTAAGAGCGTATTATTATCCCCTTATGTGGAAGAGTAAATGGAAGCAAAGATTGAGCATTACTAGTAGGTCTGTTTTCTGCCTAGGCTGATTAGCATATTATGAAGGGATTAATAACTGAATAGATTATAATTTTTATATCTATGACTCATGTCCAATAATGATCAATTCTTTACCATTATCAAAATAATGGAATCTTATTTGCAGTAAAAAGATAACATCTCTGATGGCTTTAAAACATGGTCAACCAATTTCTGATACTCCTTCATTAAGAGGATGGATTTTTGTCCTCTTTCCTTGAATCAGGGCTCTGTGACTGCTTGATCAATAGCACTGAAAGTCACATTGTGCTAATCCCTGGCCCAGGCTTCTAGAAGCTAGCAGAGCCTACTTCTTGTCTCTTGGGATGCCTAATTCTTGGAACCCAGCCACTATGCCATAAGAAAGCCTAAGCAGCCAGTGCAGCAGCCCTCAAGGGGCATCCAGTGCACAGCTCTAGCTGAACTTCCAGATTATGGACAGTTCGAACTTGCCAGCCATGAGTGAGCCATCCTGAAAGTAGGTCCTCCAGCCCTCAGGGAGTTGCCCTTGATGATGCTGTGTGGAACACAGATTAGATATCTCTGTTGATCCCTGCTCAAATTACAGATTTATAAGCAAACTAAATGATAATTGCTGTTTTTAAGCCACTAAGTTTTGAGGTGATTTTTTACACAACAATAAATAACTGGAACAAGCTCTAAGGAAATGATAATGTTCCTAGCTCCCTTCTCTACTGCACAGCAAAAGCTAGGTACTATTTTAAATCTCAACCCTTGATACTACTGGCTCGTAAAGGAAGAAAGTGAACACACCAGGTTTCCAAGGGAGGCTCCCAGTTCTCACTAAATATTGGTGGAAGTGTACTTGTTCTAGGATGATGCATCACAGACTAATCTAATTTACTGAGCATCTACTAACTTCCAGGCACAGATGTAGCTCTAATGGAGGCAGGTTTGCTGTTTCTCGCGCTGCTTGAGCTACTAATTCACTGTGGGATACTTGACAAGTTATTCTGTGTTAATGAGTCCCATTTCCTCATCTGTAAAATGAGAGGGCTTGGATAAATGTTCTCTCAGGTTCTTTCAGCTCTAATATAATATTATTCATGACTTTAAAACTTTAGCTGCTCCATTTGAAAATCCAAATATTCATTGCCCCTCCCGGAGGACTCCTCCCTTCATTATTTGAATGTTCTTTCCTTTGTAGAGAGTATTTCATTCCTAAGAAGGGTTGAAAGTAAAGCTCACCTGGTCTCTATCTGATGCTTTCCAATTGATGACAGTTCTCCAACCTAAATCTAAAGCTGCAAACAAAAAACTAGAAGCTGAGATGAGGAAGTCCTGATGGGCAAGTCAAAATGGGACCAATAATATTTACCTCATATGTAAAGTTCAGGGTCTGAATTTAGCAGATACTCAACAAAAGTTGTTCTTGTTCTTTTTTTTTCTTGAGAAACAACCCAGACTAATTGCTTGAAATGTAAAATTTTGATCATAGAATTTCATAAAATACTTTCCTATTTCTACAAAAGTTTCTGAAATCTAAAATGTCCTACACTAATTGATTGTTATTAAATATATCATATTTCTTCTTGATATGTATGTATGTTTGATAAATACTGGCTGCCTGGTTTCTGATATTGTCAAATTTGCCTTTTTTTTGTACATGGATCATCATAGCATCTTTATTTTTAATAGACAGAATTGTAACAACCTCGAGCACCCATCAACAGGTGAATGAATAAACATACTGTGGTATACTCATACAGTGAAACACTACTCAGCAAAACAAAGTAATAAACTATTGATACCCACAAAAATATGAATTACTCTCAAAATAATTACACTGAGTGAAAGAAGCCAGATAAAAGAGTCCTCACTGTATGAATCAATTTATATAAATTTCTAGAAAAATGCAAACACATCTATAACAATAGAAAGCATATCAGTGGTCACCTGGGGATGTGGAGGGGTGGAATGTGGGGGAAAAAAGGGAACTTTATGAATGAGGCATTAAAACACTTGCAAGTGATGGATATGTTCCTTTTCTTGATTGTGTTGGCAGTTCTATGGGTATATGCATATTTCAGAACTTAAATTGTGTTCTTTAAGTATGTGCAGTTTACTGTGTGTCCATTATATTTAACAGAGCCATTAAAAAAAAAGGCTAAGAACAGAAGTTTGTCTCAACAAATAAATGTAGCAAAGAACAGATTGCCTTTTTTTTTTCTGGTTTGTTTAAATAATAAGGAATCACTCAATAAAAATGCAAGCCAGGATATATGTGATGAATAATTTTTTCTAAGAAAATATCTGAAAAGATGAGTTGTGGCATGACATTTTATAAAATTCATAAAATGAATTATCAGTATTTTTTTGTTGGAGAAATTTTTAAGAGTATATTGTTGTTCCTTGCATGTATTAGTTATCTACTGATGTATAACAAATTATCCCAAAACTTAGTGTCTAAAACAACAACAAATATTTATTATCTCACTCAGTTTCTGTGGGTCACAAATTTAGGAGCAACTGAGTTGGATGTTTCTGACGTGAGTCTTATGAGATTGTAGATAAGATGGCAGCCAGGGCTGCAGCTATCTGAAAGTTTGACTGGGGTTGGGGGGTTTGCTTACAGTGGTTCACACGTGTGCTGGCAAGTTGGTGCTGGCTGTTATTAGGAGACATCAATTCCATGCCATACAGATCTCTCCTTAGAGCTACTTCAATGTTTTATAACATGGCATTTGACTCTCTCCAAGATAGCTCAAGGGGGAAGCCACAATATCTTTTATGACCTAGCCTTTTAAGTCAAACACTGCCACTTCTACAGCATCTTATTAGTCATACAGGTCAGTCCTATTCAATTTGGGAGGGGACAACCCAAGTGCTAGAGTACTAGGAACTGAGAATCATGTGGACTACATTGGGTGATGGTTACCATGTCAAGGTTTTTGCTTTGGCTTTTTTATCACTATGCACATTTTCTATGGACAAACCCATCCATATCCATAGTTTCACATGCCACCTTTAAGGCCATTACTCTCAAATATATAAGTAAGCCTTGATTTCTCTTCTGTTCTTCAGACCCCAGTGCATAATACCTATTTGAAATTCATATTATCCTATTGCTATTTACTGAGAAGGCACTAGGAACCAGGCCTTAGACTACTCTGGGTAAAGAAGACAGGCCTCCTGCCCTCATGGAGATTGAAATTTAGTGAAGCAGGAGGAAAATAAATAAATGGAGAAAGAAAATTTGTACAGCTTGTAGTAAGTATAATAAAAAATATACTGCTGTGATAATAATGGAGTGTGTGATGAGAGAGGAGAGGGTTAGCTATTTTAGATGCAGTGGAAAACAAGAACTTTTTGAAGAAATGACATTTAAGCTGAGACTGGAGGGATAAGATGTGAAAGATGGGGGAAGAAACTGTTTCAGTCACTGAGAACAGCAAGTGCAAAGTCCCAAGGCAAGGAAGAGCATGGCATGACCTAGAAAATGTCAGAATAATTGTGGCTGGAGCAGTATGAGTGAGAGGGAGAAAGGCTTCCAGTGTTATGGTATATGTAATGTAACAAGTCCATATGTAAAATCATTATTCTCATCTCCCACTCCAAATTGCTGTTTCTCTAATGCTTCCTGAATCACTGAACAGCAGCAGTTGTTATGAGTTGCAGGATTTGGAGTTGCCAGGCCTGTTTGAATCCTGGCTCTACAGCTCGCTAGCAAAGATATCTTGGAAGTGTTATTTACTTTTTCTGATCTCCAGTGTCCTCACCTTTAAAGTGGGAACATTGTTGAGGATTAAACTGTCTGGAGACTGCTTGTATTTGAAACATGGTGGCTATGATTTTTTTTTTCTTTTTGTGATTTGTGGTCTTAAATTTATTTTATTTTATTTTATTTTTTTAATTTTTGAATTTTATTTTATTTATTTTTTTATACAGCAGGTTCTTATTAGTCATCAATTTTATACACATCAGTGTATACATGTCAATCCCAATCGCCCAATTCATCACATCACTACCCCCACTGCCCCACCGCTTTCCCCCCTTGGTGTCCATACGTTTGTTCTCTACATCTGTGTCTCAATATCTGCCCTGCAAACCAGTTCATCTGTACCATTCTTCTAGGTTCCACATATATGTGTTAATATACGATATTTGTTTTTCTCTTTCTGACTTCACTCTGTATGACAGTCTGTAGATTCATCCACGTCTCAACAAATGACCCAATTTCTTTCCTTTTTATGGCTGAGTAATATTCCATTGTATATATGTACCACATCCGCTTTATCCATTCATCTGTCGATGGGCTATTTAGGTTGCTTCCATGACCTGCCTATTGTAAATAGTGCTGCAATGAACATTGGGGTGCATGTGTCTTTTTTTTTTTTTTTTTTTGTGGTATGTGGGCCTCTCACTGTTGTGGCCTCTCCCGTTGCGGAGCACAGGCTCTGGACGCGCAGGCTTAGCGGCCATGGCTCACGGGCCCAGCCGCTCCGCGGCATGTGGAATCTTCCCGGACTGGGGCATGAACCCGTGTCCCCTGCATCGGCAGGCGAACTCTCAACCACTGCGCCACCAGGGAAGCCCGCATGTGTCTTTTTGAATTATGGTTTTCTCTAGGTATATGCCCAGTAGTGGGATTGCTGGATCATATGGTAATTCTATTTTAGTTTTGTAAGGAACCTCCATACTGTTCTCCATAGTGGCTGTATCAATTTACATTCCCACCAACAGTGCAAGAACTTTCCCTTTTACCACACTGTCTCCAGCATTTGTTGTTCATAGATTTTCTGACGATGCCCATTCTTACTGGTGTGAGGTGATACCTCATAGTAGTTTTGATTTGCATTTCTCTAATAATTAGTGATGTTGAGCAACTTTTCATGTGCTTCTTGACCGTCTGTATGTCTTCTTTGGAAAAATGTCTGTTTAGGTCTTCTGCCCATTTTTGGATTGGGTTGTTTGTTTCTTTAATATTGAGCTGCATGTGCTGTTTATATATTTTGGAGATTAATCCTTTGTCCGTTGATTTGTTTGCAAATATTTTCTCCCATTCTGAGGGTTGTCTTTTTGTCTTGTTTATGGTTTCCTTTGCTATGCAAAAGCTTTGAAGTTTCATTAGATCCCACTTCTTTATTTTTGTTTCTATTTCCATTACTCTAGGAGATGGATCAAAAAAGATCTTGCTGTGATTTATGTCAAAGAGTGTTCTTCCTATGTTTTCCTCTAAGAGTTTTGTAGTGTCTGATCTTACATTTAGGTTTCTAATCCCTTTTGAGTTTTTTTGGGATATGGTGTTAGGGAGTGTTCTAATTTCATTCTTTTACATGTAGCTGTTCAGTTTTCCCAGCACCACTTATTGAAGAGACTCTAATTTCTCCATTGTATATCCTTACCTCCTTTGTCATAGATTAGTTGATCATAGGTGCGTGGGTTTATCTCTGGGCTTTCTATCCTGTTCCATTGATCCATGTTTCTGTTTTTGTGCCAGTACAATATTGTCATGATTACTGTAGCTTTATAATATAGTCTGAAGTCATGGAGGCAGATTCCTCCAGCTCCGTTTTTTTCCCTCAAGACTGCTTTGGCTATTCAGGGTCTTTTGTGTCTGCATACAAATTTTAAGATTTTTTGTTCCAGTTCCATAAAAAATGCCATTGGTAATTTGATAGGTATTGCATTGAATCTGTAGAGTGCTTTGGATATTATAGTCATTTTCACAATATTGATTCTTCCAATCCAAGAACACGGTATATCTCTCCATCTGTTGGTATCATCTTTAATTTCTTTCATCAGTGTCTTATAGTTTTCTGCATACAGGTCTTTTTTCTCCTTAGGTAAGTTTATTCCTAGGTATTTTATTTTTTTTGTTGCAATGGTAAATGGGAGTGTTTCCATAATTTCTCTTTCAGATTTTTCATCGTTAGTGTATAGGAATGCAAGAGATTTCTGTGCATTAATTTTGTATCCTGTAACTTTACCAAATTCATTGATTAGCTCTAGTAGATTTCTGGTGGCATCTTCAGGGCTCTCTTTATATCGTATCATGTTATCTGCAAACAGTAACAGTTTTACTTATTCTTTTCCAATTTGTATTCCTTTTATTTCTTTTTCTTCTCTGATTGCCATGGCTAGGACTTCTAAAACTATGTTGAATAATAGTGGTGAGAGTGAACATCCTTGTCTTGTTCCTGATCTTAGAGGAAATGCTTTCAGTTTTTCATCATTGAGAATGATGTTTGCTATTCGGTTTGTCGTATATGGCCTTATTATGTTGAGGTAGGTTCCCACTATGCCCACTTTCTGGACAATTTTTATGATAAATTGGTGTTGAATTTTGTCAAAAGCTTTTTCTGCATCTATTGAAATGATCGTATGGTTTTTATTCTTCAATTTGTTAATATGGTGTATCACATTGATTGATTTGCATATATCGAAGAATCCTTGCATCCCTGGGATAAATCCCAGTTGATCATGGTGTGTGATCCTTTTAATGTGTTGTTGGAATCTGTTTCCTACTATTTTGTTGAGGATTTTTGCCTCTATATTCATCAGTGATATTGGTCTGTAATTTTCCTTTTTTTTGTAGTATCTTTGTCTGGTTTTGGTACCAGGGTGATGGTGGCCTCATAGAATGAGTTTGGGAGTATTCCTTCCTCTGCAATTTTTTGGAAGAGTTTGAGAAGGATGGGTGTTAGCTCTTCTCTAAATGTTTGATAGAATTCACCTGTGAAGCCATCTGGTCCTGGACTTTTGTTTGTTGGAAGATTTTTAATCACAGTTTCAGTTTCATAACTTGTGATTGGTCTGTTCTTATTTTCTATTTCTTCCTGCTTCAGTCTTGGAAGGTTATAACTTTCTAAGAATTTGTCCATTTCTTCCAGGTTGTCCATTTTATTGGCGTAGAGTTGCTTGTAGTAATCTCTTAGGATGCTTTGTATTTCTGAGGTGTCTGTTGTAACTTCTCCTTTTTCATGTCTAATTTTATTGATTTGAGTCCTCTGCCTGTTTTTATTGATGAGTCTGGCTAATGTTTTATCAATTTTGTTTATCTTCTCAAAGAACCTGCTTTTAGTTTCATTGATCTTTGCTACTGTTTTCTTTTTTCTATTTCATTTATTTCTGCTCTGATCTTTATGATTTCTTTCCTTCCGCTAAATTTGGGTTTTGTTTGTTCTTCTTTCTCTAGTTCCTTTAGGTGTAATGTTAGATTGTTTTTTTGAGATTTTTCTTGTTTCTTGAGGTAGGCTTGTGTAGCTCTAAACTTCCCTCTTAGAACTGCTTATGCTGCATCCCATAGGTTTTGGATCATTGTATTTTCATTGTTATTTGTCTCTAGGTATTTTTTTATTTCCTCTTTGATTTCTTCAGTGATCTCTTGGTTATTTAGTAGCATATTGTTCAGCCTCCATGTGTTTTTGTTTTTACGTTTTTTTCCCTGGAATTCATTTCTAATCTCATAGCTTTGAGGTCAGAAAAGATGCTTGATATGATTTCAGTTTTCTAAAATTTACTGAGGCTTGATTTGTGACCCAAGATATGATCTATCATGGAGAATGTTCCATGCTCACTTGAGAAGAAAGTGTAATCTGCTGTTTTTGGATGGAATGTTCTATAAATATCAATTAAATATATGTGGTCTTTTGTGTTATTTAAAGCTTCTGTTTCCTTATTTGTTTTCTGTTTCGATGATCTATCCATTGGTGTAAGTGAGGTGTTAAAAGTCCCCCACTATTATTGTGTTACTGTCGACTTCCTCTTTTATAGCTGTTAGCAGTTGCCTTATGTATTGAGGCTTTCCTATGTTGGGTGCATATATATATATATAATTTTTATGTTTTCTTCTTGGATTGATCCCTTGATCGTTATGTAGTGTCCTTCCTTGTCTCTTGTAACATTCTTTACTTTAAAGTCTATTTTATCTGATATGAGTATTGCTACTCCAGCTTTCTTTTGATTTTGCATTTACATGGAATATCTTTTTCCATGTCCTCACTTTCAGTTTGTTTGTGTCTCTAGGTCTGAAGTGGGCCTCTTGTAGACAGCATATATATGGGTCTTGTTTTTGTATCCATTCAGCAAGCCTGTGTCTTTTGGTTGGAGCATTTAATCCATTCCCGTTTAAAGTAATTATTGATATGTATGTTCTATGACCATTTTCTTAATTGTTTTGTTTTTGTTTTTGTAGGTCCTTTTGTTCTCTTGTGTTTCCCAGTTAGAGAAGTTCCTTTAGCACTTGTTGTAGAGCTGGTTTGGTGGTACCGAATTCTCTTAGCTTTTGCTTGTCTGTAAAGCTTTGGATTTCTCCATCGAATCTGAATGAGATCCTTGCTGGGTAGAGTAATCTTGGTTGTAGGTTCTTCCCTTTCATCACTTTAAGTATATCATGCCACTCCCTTCTGGCTTGTAGAGGTTCTGCTGAGAAATCATCTGTTAACCTTACGGAATTCCCTTGTGTGTTATTTGTCATTTTTTTCCTTGCTCCTTTCAATAATTTTTCTTTGTCTTTAATTTTTGCCTATTTGATTACTATATGTCTCGGCCTGTTTCTCCTTGGGTTTATCCTGCCTGGAACTCTCTGTGCTTCCTGGACTTGGGTGGTTATTTCCTTTCCCGTGTTAGGAAAGTTTTCAACTCTAATCTCTTCACATATTTTCTCTGGTCCTTTCTCTCTTTCTCCTTCTGGGACCCCTATAATGCGAATGTGGTTGCGTTTAATGTTGTCCCAGAGGTCTCTTAGGTTGTGCTCATTTCTTTTCATTCTTTTTTCTTTATTCTGTTCCGCAGCAGTGAATTCCACCATTCTGTCTTCCAGGTCACCTATCCGTTCTTCTGCCTCAGTTATTCTGCTATTGATTCTTTCTAGTGTAGTTTTAATTTCAGTTATTGTATTGTTCATCTGTTTGTTTGTTCTTTAATTCTTCTAGGTCTTTGTTAAACATTTCTTGCATCTTCTAGATCTTTGCCTCCATTGTTTTCCGAGGTCCTGGATCATCTTCACTATCATTATTCTGAATTCTTTTTCTGGAAGGTTGCCTATCTCCACTTCATTTAGTTGTTTTTCTGGGGTTTTATCTTGTTCCTTCATCTGATACATAGTCCTCTGCCTTTTCATCTTGTGTGTCTTTCTCTGAGTGTGGTTTTTGTTCCACAGGCTGCAGGATTGTAGTTCTTCTTTCTTCTGCTGTCTGCCCTCTGCTGTATGAGGCTATCTCAGAGGCTTATGCAAGTTTCCTGATGATGATTATTTTCTTTAAATAGTGAAAATGGACCCTCTGAGGTATCCCCAACTCATTTTTCTTATCTTACTTCTAAATGAACTATCCGAATCGTATTTCCATGGCCAGCAATGGATTACAGATCTGGTGCAGTGTAAGGCTCTCAAACTACAGGGCAAAATAATTTACAGGTTGAGTCACATACTGAAATAGGGTTTAAAACATGAGGAAAGTTTTTGAGACTCTCCTTTCTCCCCACATTGGCTAAGGACTCTGTAGTCTTTGAA
Source organism: Mesoplodon bidens (assembly GCF_964165515.1). Taxonomy (NCBI): domain Eukaryota; kingdom Metazoa; phylum Chordata; class Mammalia; order Artiodactyla; family Ziphiidae; genus Mesoplodon; species Mesoplodon bidens. Next base: position 119,139,184 of record NC_138178.1, read on the forward strand.
TTCGCTAGGTTCATTATGACTAGCCTTTAAGTATAAGTCCAAAGTCCTTTTTATATGCCCAAACTTCCCCTAACCAGCAGATACTAAGTCCAGACACCTAAGTCTAATATTTCTATTTCATTATGTATTATTTAGGATGCTAGCTCCTAAAGATTTCTGTAAATAACTGATTTAATGGGGGCACTACATGTTATCCCCATCTCTTGGAGACTTAGAATTTTGATAAATAGCTAAGGCTCTATGAGAATCTGTTTAATGGTGTTTAACTCAGTATTTCCAAACATATTTGACATTAGAAATTCCTCCTACCCTGAAACACATATTAAAACCTCCCCCCACTTTGGGAAACTCCACTTCAGGCTAATTTCTCATTCTCCTGATTTGCATATCTCTGTGTCTTTATTCCAAGTGTCCTCAGCTCTGGTAAAGTAGCATCAATTTCCCCATCCTAGTTTTTTCTTAATTCTACCTGATTGTCTTATTCCCACACGTTTTGCTTCCTGCCCTTTCCTTGTCACTGCTAGTGATGTCTTTGTTCATGTCCTTTCTGGCCTCCAGATTTAATGGTAACATTTAATTATTTTTCATATTTATGAAATGTGGTTCATTCTCTAACCCCTTATTTTCTGGGTTATTAGGTATATACTTCCGTCATACTTCCTTTTTAATTGAGATATAATTGACGTATAACATTCTACTAGTTTCAGGTGTACAACATAATGATTTGCTAATTGTATATATTGTGAAATGATCACCATAATAAGTCTAGTTAATATCTGTCACCACACATAGTTACAATTTTTTTTTCTTCTGATGAGAACTTTTAAGATCTATTGTGTTAGCAACTTTCAAATATATAGTAGGGTATTAACTGTAGTCACCATGCTGTCCATTACATTCCCATGACGCACTTATTTTATAGCTGGAAGTCTGTACCTTTTGACCCCCTTACCTATTTTACCCACGCCCTACCTCCTGCCTCTGAACCATCAGTCTGTACTCTGTATCTATGATTTATTTATTTACCACATATAAGTGAGGTCATATGGTATTTGTCTTTGTCTGACTTATTTAACTTAGCATAATGGCCTCAAGTTCCGTTCATGTTATCACAGGTAGCAAAGTTTCCTTCTTTTTTTATGGCTGGAAAATATTTCATTATATATATATATATATATATGTATAAAACACATTTTCTTATATGCATTCACCTATTGGTGGACACTTAGGTTGCTTTCATGTCTTGGCTGTTGCAAACTGGGTTATTATATTAATGTCTCCCAAACTGCCTTTCTTTATGGCCTTAGAAGTTACGTTTTCTATAGAAAATTAGAGGTATTTAGCATTAAATTTAGTTTTAGTTGTTGGTACTAACTCCTCCCACATCCCCTATTCAGGCATCCTTTCTTCATTGCCCTTAACTGAACATTTAAGTACCAAAGAGTACTTGAAGGGCAGCCCTTTTCATTTGGACAACTCCAATTTTTAGGAAATTCTTTCTTATACTGAAACCAAGTGTGCCTCACTATCATTGGTGGCTTAGTTTAACTCCTTTTGCATTGTTTTGTCATGTCCTTCCTATACTGTCTCTTTTTCAGGACAGCTCTGCATACGATATCATTTCATGACACTTCACTATTCTATTTACCCGTTTTAAACTAGGGTATACAATGAGGTTGCTCTCTTCTTAGGGATGGAGCCCAGTAAATCTCATACGCACAATTTAAATCGTCTTTTTACCAAAACAGTATTAAGTTTGGTTTAGATTGCAGCTGGTGACACCATCATGTATGTGGCCAGCTGGAATAGCTTAGTCTTCTCTCAGGACAGCAAGTCGAAGGTCTAGGAGGGAAGAATTCAAAGGCTGGATAAAGAAATGTAAGTCAACCACTCATTGCAACTCTAGGGAAAATTTTGAAGTAGATGAAGCTTGTTTTGATATTCTTAGCTTGCTTTTTCTGATTCCTTTTTCTATTGCATGGATTCCCTTTTTGTTCTTCTGTATTTCATGTACCCCAAACTCACTTGCTCTTTCCCTCAATTAAAACCTGCTTTCAGGAAAAATTTAATTTCAATTACTTGTATATATGTTGGGTATATATTGTGCTGTCATTCTCAAGTTTATGTGTACTTTAAGCCTTACTTCTGAATATGGGTTGAAGAGTCTTGTGTGAAAGGCATTTAAAGTTTTAACAACTAGGTGGGACAGATTTTGGAGGGCTGGGCAAGAGATGTATATTGGTTTTTCTAAACTCCTACAAATATTTTGGCTGCCTGTTTTCTTATATTTAAGCCCTTCTTGCAAATTCCCCTAAACATTCTGTTCCCTTAAATAAATTCTGTAATGTTTCCTGCCTAAGAAATTTCCCATGCAATATTTCTCAAACTTTAAATCAATGTGCTCCTGATAATCAAAAGAGAGTGAATGCATAAAGCCCTGGGATCTGAGAGTGTGGCTTGAAGAGCAGTCCTTAGACTGAAACTGATTCCCTTGGGAAATTGTTTCCTTCTCTTATAGACTAAAAATCAATTTAATTCAAAAGATCAGTGAACATGGAAAATCACTGTGAAAGTCTTATCCATACAGGGCAGTAATGATGGCATAGCACTAATCTGGAGAACAGCTAATCCCTTTTGATGAATGGCACATAAATAAATTCATTCCAAACAGACCTTTTCATGTATTACATGTCCATCTTTTATTGTTTCAGGGTCACTTTAATAATGAGGCATTTTATAAATGAAACTGTCCTATACAATATAGACTCTCACAGAGAGAGACAGTAACTCCACATTCATCACTGAACTCAGTCCAAGAGAATATTCTTCTTAACCAGGCATTCTGTGAGTACACAACTTAATATTTCATTGTGATGTATAGTCAAGGACTCTGAACAAAGATGAATATAATTTATACAAAGTCACCTTCATGCAAATGGCAATTTTGGATGAAAGTGAGAACTCCTGTTTTTTAATCATAGTAACTTCATTTTTCCTGTAGTCGTACGAGTTCTGACACAAGATGCTGGTGGTGAAATTTAATATTGTGTGATATTAAACAAATTCTTGTGAGGCATCCTTTCCTTTGGAGTTGTTTTTCAAGATTTTTATAATTGCGACCACTGCAAAACTACTCCTAAAGTTATTTCAATATATATTATCTGTGAAGGTAGGTTAAGACTATAGTAGTTTACTACAGCTATCCAATTTATGACAATTATTATTTTAAAGACTTTAACTTTGTTATTAAACTATAACTTAATGTAATTAAGAAGTCATTGCTGGAGATGTTAATGACTTCAACCTTTTACCAATATATTGAGAATCTGCACTGGACAGCATAGAGTAAGTCCTAAAGCCTTAGAAAACATTTAAAACTAAAAAAACAGAAAACTGGAAAAAATAACACAGTTTAAAATCCATGTGATTAAACTGTGTGATTCAAGTGTCCAAAAGAAAATTGCTTATATTTGCAGACTAAAACCTGTGTTATTATTTCTACTACTTGTATGATGATAATTATTAGTCAACCATTTAATGAATCAGTAATTCACTAGTGAATGCCTATAATCTGAGAACCTGGGGATCCAGGCTTAGAGAGGTAGTAGGGGGTGGAATCAACATTTAGGAAGCACTGATTGTATTTGATGTTTTATGTACTCTGGTGATTGGTTTATCATTCTCAATTATTTGTTTCTTCTTGACAGGTAGTATATTCTTCCCTATTGACTTTGGGCTTGGCCACATGAGGTGCTTTGGTCATTGGAATATGGGCAGAAATGAAAGCATTTGGTGATCTGAAATTTTAAGAGATTTTGTGGGTATCCAGTCAACCTCTTACTTCCATCCTGGAACTGTTATTCTGGAACCCAGGATTCGGCCTGGATTCCAGAATAATAACACACACAGAGCACCAGCTGAGTGAGGAAAGCAAGAAATAAATATTTGTTCTTGGAAGCCATTTAGATGTTGAGGTTGTCTGATGCAATATAACCTTAAGAAAGTTTTATCTCTATACACTTAAGCTTCATGGCCATCGTATAAGCTAGATATAATGTTTTTATTTCACAGATGAGGAAATTAGAGTGTCAAAGGGGTTCAGTCTTTTTTTCCATGGTCACATTGCTGGAAAGTGGCAATCTAACCCAAAGGTCAAAGTATTTATACTGCACCCTGCTTCCTAGTGTAGAAATATGGAACAAGGGCAAGAGCCCTGCCTGAAGGTGAGAAACCAGGTTCTAGTCTTAGGGAAATCACTGAGTGTTTTACTCTAGGACGGACATATAGACTGAAGTCTCTGTTGGGTCATAATTCCCTTTCAGGGCTGCTGTTGTCTCTGATTAGTAGACTATGCATACAATTGACATTTAATGAGGATTACTCTGAGTAAGATTGTCAGCAGTAAATATTAGCTGTGGTACTCTAATTTCTTTCAGAGATAGTGTTATTACTTTCTAATATAATGGGAATGAAAAGAAAGCACTGACTCTCAATTCTCCAGTGATTTATATAATTTGTGAGTCATAGGCTATGAGTAATCAGATGTTCTGAAACACTTAAAGAAGCTCCGGGGATAATGCCAGTTTCCATATGGTGGTACTTAACGCACTTCCCCCGCAGAGCAAGCTGAGCAGTCAATGTCTTATCTGGGTAATTTAGGCCAAAATTGTGGTTTTTAAAATATTCCTGAATTTCATGGATAATTACACCAACTCCCATTTCAATGGAAACTTAGAGTTACCCTATAGTCATAGATTAATTATGACTAACTTAAACTTTGGGAAGAATGATTCCATCCATACAAATGAGTACTCTATGATATAAATGAAATTTTCTTTGGGTCGTGAGTCACCTTTTTTATTTTCACTTTTCCACAGTATTTTTAAAAAAATGAATCATCATACTCTTACAGCAGGGAAGGTATTATAAAGTCACCAGTGCCATTAAGTCTTATTCTTGATACCCTACAGTCAGGCTATTTTGTGGGCCTCAGTTTCACTTATCATTTCCCACAAAGACAAGTAACAGGTTTTCTCATATAATATCCCTCTTCTACATAAGAATAGAAAGACCTCTTTAAGCTATCAAGAAAATCTTGGTACTTTAGAATTGCCTCTGAAACAAGTTTCTTTGGCTTCTCTTACTTTTTGTTCTGTCAGATTAGAAATTTTTAGTTCTTTTTCTTTCTTTTTCTTTTCCATTATAGTTTATTACAGGATATTGAATATAGTTCCCAGTGCAATACAGTAGGACCTTATTGTTTATCCATTCTATGTATAATAGTTTGTGTCTGCTAACCACAAGCTCCCAATCCCACTCTCCCCCACCCCACTCCCCCTTGGCAACCACAAGTCTGTTCTGTATGTCTGTGAGTCTGTTCCTGTTTCATAGATAAGTTCACTTGTGTCCTATTTTAGATTCCACATATAAGTGATATCATATGGTATTTGTCTTTCTCTTTCTGACTTACTTCGTTTAGTATGATAATCTCTAGGTCCAACCATGTTGCTGCAAACACCATTGTTTCATTCTTCTTATGGCTGAGTAGTATTCTATTGTATAACTATACCACATCTTTTTTATCCATTCATCTGTCATTGGACATTTAGGTTGTTTCCATGCCTTGGCTATAGTGCCGCTATGAAAATAGGGGTGCATGTATCTTTTTGAATTATAGTTATGTCGAGATATATGCCCAGGAGTGGGATTGCTGGATCATATAGCAACTCTATTTTTAGTTAGTTTTTTTTTTTTTGGCTTCATCATGTAGCCTGCAGGATCTTAGTTCCCCGACCAGGGATTGAACTCATGCCCCCTGCATTGGGAGCACAGTGACTTAACCACTGGACCTCCAGGGAAGTCCCTATTTTTAGTTTTTTGAGGACCCTCCATTCTGTTTTCCATAGTGGCTGTACCAACTACATTCCCACCAACAGTGTAGGAGGGTTCCATTTTCTCCACACCCCCTCTAGCATTTGTTATTTGTAGACTTTAATGATGGCCATTTTGACTGGTGTGAGGTGTTACCTCATTGTAGTTTTGATTTGCATTTATCTAATAATTAGCGATGTAGAGCATCTTTTCATGTGCCCATTGGCCATCTGTATGTCTTCTTTGGAGAAATGTCTATTTAGGTCTTCTGCCCATTTTTTGGTAGAGTTGTTTCTTTTTTTGTTATTGAGTTGTACATGCTGAGTAACTTCTATTTCTTAGCTGAAAACTTTTCAAGTTTCTCATGGACAATGCAAACTTGGTTTCTTAAGCACTAGCAAAAGAGATACCATGCAAAGTTTTCTGGAAAATATATAACCTGTGCGACAGGACACCTAAAAATTCAACTTTTCTATTTATCTGCACACCTAAAAATTCAACTTTACTGTTTACCTGCCACCCAACTAGACATTCTATTTTCTTTTTTGTGTGTTTAAAGTACAGTAAGCCCCTGACATAGGAACGAGTTATATTCCGAGAGCGTGTTCTTAAGTACAGTTTGTTCATAAGTCCAATTTGTTTGTAAGTCCAACGAAGTTAGCCTATGTACCCAACTAACACAATTGGCTATATAGTACTGTGTTATAATAGGTTTATAATATTTTCACACAAATAATACATAAAAACAAACAAAAAAATAAAGAAAACATTTTTAATCTTCAGTACAGTACCTTGAAAAGTACAGTAGTACAGTACAGCAGCTGGCATACAGGGGCTGGCATCAAGTGAATAGGCAAGGAGACTTACTGATTGGAGGAGGGAGAGGAGGTGGGAGATGGTAGAGCTGAAGGATCATCAACAATAAGAGACAGAGGGCAAGCTACAATGTCACTCACGCCTGATGTTGAAGCACAGATTCTGGTTCCTTGATGGATTCAATTCTATTTACCCTCTTGAAAAAACGATCCAGCCATGTCTGCGTAGTAGCTCCTTTTCTTCTTGTCATAGATGACACAGTAGCACTGGATTTCATTCTGAACGGCTGCTGCAACCTTCGTGTACCATTCTATGTTCAGATCCTGTGCCTCAAAAGCTAACAGTGCCTCCTCAAATAAAACCCTCTTGCCATTTCCTGTGTCGTGAATCTCTTTGATTCTTCACTGACTTCTTCTTCCTCTGGTTGCTCCACTCTCAATTATTTTCACTTTTGTTTCCATTGTTATCGCTTGGCACTTCTTAGCAGTACCAGCTACATCACCACTGCTTTTATGCTTGCTTCTGGGCATCCTGGGCTTGAAATAAAGATACTGTACTACTCTACTCTATATAGTAGTGTAAAGTACAGAAAAGCACAACCACTTGTAGAGGATGCATGCACATGACAGTATGCCAGACATGTGAACTAACTTACATGATTGGACATGCAAACTCACGTTCGCATCTTTGAAAGTTCACAACTTGAAGGTTCGTATGTAGGGGACTTACTGCATGGGGTCTCTGTGAATTTATTTTCGTTGTGTGACTAAGGAAGTGATTGCTCATTAAACTCCCACTAATTATTAATATCCACTGGAAATTAAGTTATCAGATGATTTTTCAATCATGCTGGTGCTCCACTGGGGTAGGCTCCATTCTGGAAACAAGGAGAAGAGCAATCTCCTTTCTTACATTCACTCAAGCCAGGAACTCTGTCGGTGTGTTAAATATATTATCATTTCTAAACTTCACAGCAGTTTTAGGTGTCAAGGCTTGGCAAGTATGTAATTTCCCCACATACACAGGGTGCCATGATTCGTACCTATGTTGCCTGACTTCAAAATCCATGCTCATTCTACTGCAGTTGCTTCTAAGTGGTGTTCTAAAGGAAGGTTTGGAAGTTAGAACAAGTCATGAGTATAAGAATATTTTTAACAGCAACTTTAACCTATATAATATATCTATTCGTATGGTGAGAGTTCTTACATGTGATTGCAACTTTCATTTTTGAGGAGGTACTCTTATAAAACTCTTATCATCATTGAAATGATGATATCTTGAGACAAAATAACTCAACATGGTAAATAGTTTTTACTGTGCCACAAATTCCCCCTTTTGAGTCTCCCCCTTCTTTGCACTGGTGATCTCCACTCCTGCTTTCCAAGAAAGTTTAGCATCACTGTTGAGCATCTACCACAAAGAAAGCACTATCAACCTTGACCTCTTGGCTTGACCTCTACAGGGCTCACCTCCCTCTAGATAGGTCTTCGTGGTCCTGGTCTTTCCATTTCCCAAATTTCCATCAAAATTTGCTAGTCAGATGTTGTGTGTCCTTAGGGACCTGAAGAAATCCATACTGATACTCTGTTCTTGTTAATAGTTAAATGTTTATTCTGTTGGGGCTCCCCTGGTGGCGCAGTGGTTGGGAGTCTGCCGATGCAGGGGACACGGGTTCGTGCCCCGATTCGGGAGGATCCCACATGCTGTGGAGCGGCTGGGCCCGTGAGCCATGGCCTCTGAGCCTGCGTGTCTGGAGCCTGTGCTTCACAATGGGAGAGGCCACAACAGTGAGAGGCCCGCGCACCGCCAAAAAAAAAAAAAAAAAAGCATGACCATATACTAAAAAAAAAGAAATGTTTATTCTGTATAGATAACATAGCTGTACTTGGCCAGGGACATTTTGGATAAAATGTCTTTAAGTTTAATGGAAATAACCTATGACCTATTGGAGTCATAGTGTTTTAAAGCTAAAAGAAAAGTTATAAAATTTTCTATAAAATTCCATTATTTTTCAAATGGCAAAATGAGGCCAGGAGAAATTCTTAGAATTTAGTTCTTAAATCACACTTTCAAGATAGAGAAATGGCAATTATTGCTTCAGAAATAGAGAAAAAGAGGTACAGAAAGAACTGACTTGATTGAAGCTACACAGAGGATCAAAACCCCATCTGGAATGGGTTTCATTTCACCTACCTTCAGTCTGATTTTGAAAGTAGTATTTGTGATGTCCACAAAATCCTTCTACCTGAAGATAATAAATTTTCAGCTGCAGGCCATTTTAATTTTGCTTAGAAAACTTGCCCTTGTCTTTTTAACCTGTTAAGTTGAAATATCATGCAGATTTGTGCCCCAGAAGTAACAGTGATGGGGCTGGAGGGTGACTAGAGTTAGGGAGAATGCACCCTTAGGTTTTTGTAGGTTTTATTTTAGAAGTCACTTGTCTTCTTAAGGCAGTATAGTGGCAGTAATGTGATGACTGATATGATGAGAAAACTAAGGGCCAACCAACTACTGTCAGTGTCATATTACTCACTTTTGTAAATAAAAAAACTTTCCAATTAGGATCTTGATAGGCCATCTAGATTTGATAGTTTTCTTTAGCAAAAATAAATACTAAAAACTATAAATCAGCCATTTCTAAATTGACTATAGTACTAAAATATGCTACTAAGAACATTTACTTTCCACTTGCTAACAGGAAGAAATTATTAAATGTATTAGCTGTCTTTGCTTTTTCTGTACCGAGCAAGAATGTTGAGATTTAAAGCCTTGATGATCAATTAATTCATAACTTACAGGTAAAGGAATTTGAGTGGTGATATGATAGAGTTTAGATTAGGAATTCACCATTTGTTCTTCAAGTAAAAGTACAGATTCTTCTTATTTTTTTTATGTTATTTTTTATTTTTTTATTTTTTTATTTTTTGCTTTATAACAAATTTAATCAGTTATACATATACATATGTTTCCATATCCCCACCCTTTTGCGTCTCCCTCCCACCCTCCCTATCCCACCCCTCCAGGCGATCACAAAGCACCGAGCTGATCTCCCTGTGCTATGCGGCTGCTTCCCACTAGCTATCTACCTTATGTTTGGTAGTGTATATATGTCCATGCCGCTCTTTCACTTTGTCACAGGTTACCCTTCCCCCTCCCCATATCCTCACGTCCATTCTCTAGTAGGTCTGTGTCTTTATTCCTGTCTTACCCCTATGTTCTTCATGACATTTTTTTCCCTTAAATTCCATATATATGTGTTAGCATACAGTATTTGTCTTTCTCTTTCTGACTTACTTCACTCTGTATGACAGACTCTAGGTCTATCCACCTCATTACAAATAGCTCAATTTCATTTCTTTTTATGGCTGAGTAATATTCCATTGTATATATGTGCCACATCTTCTTTATCCATTCATCCGATGATGGACACTTAGGTTGTTTCCATCTCCGGGCTATTGTAAATAGGGCCGCTATGAACATTTTGGTACATGTCTCTTTTTGAATTATGGTTTTCTCAGGGTATATGCCTAGTAGTGGGATTGCTGGGTCATATGGTAGTTCTATTTGTAGTTTTTTAAGGAACCTCCATACCGTTCTCCATAGCGGCTGTACCAATTCACATTCCCACCAGCAGTGCAAGAGTGTTCCCTTTTCTCCACACCCTCTCCAGCTTTTATTGTTTGTAGATTTTTTGATGATGGCCATTCTGACTGGTGTGAGATGATATCTCATTGTAGTTTTGACTTGCATTTCTCTAATGAGTAAAGATGTTGAGCATCCTTTCATGTGTTTGTTGGCAGTCTGTATATCTTCTGTGGAGAAATGTCTATTTAGGTCTTCTGCCCATTTTTGGATTGGGTTGTTTGTTTTTTTGTTATTGTGCTGCATGAGCTGCTTATAAATTTTGGAGATTAATCCTTTGTCAGTTGCTTCATTTGCAAATATTTTCTCCCATTCTGAGGGTTGTCTTTTGGTCTTGTTTATGGTTTCCTTTGCTGTGCAAAAGCTTTTAAGTTTCATTAGGTCCCATGTGTTTATTTTTGTCTTTATTTCCATTTCTCTAGGAGGTGGGTCAAAAAGGATCCTGCTGTGATTTATGTCATAGAGTGTTCTGCCTATGTTTTCCTCTAAGAGTTTGATAGTGTCTGGCCTTACATTTAGGTCTTTAATCCATTTTGAGCTTATTTTTGTGTATGGTGTTAGGGAGTGATCTAATCTCATACTTTTACATGTCCCTATCCAGTTTTCCCAGCACCACTTATTGAAGAGACTGTCCTTTCTCCACTGTACATTCCTGCCTCCTTTATCAAAGATAAGGTGACCATATGTCCGTGTGTTTAACTCTGGGCTTTCTATCCTGTTCCATTGATCTATCTTTCTGTTTTTGTGCCAGTACCATACTGTCTTGATTACTGTAGCTTTGTAGTATAGTCCGAAGTCAGGGAGCCTGATTCCTCCAGCTCCATTTTTCGTTCTCAAGATTGCTTTGGCTATTCGGGGTCTTTTTTGTTTCCATACAAATTGTGCAATTTTTTGTTCCAGTTCTGTGAAAAATGCCAGGGGTAGTTTGATAGGGATTGCATTGAATCTGTAGATTGCTTTGGGTAGTAGAGTCATTTTCACAATGTTGATTCTTCTAATCCAAGAACATGGTACATCTCTCCATCTATTTGTATCATCTTTAATTTCTTTCATCAGTGTCTTATAATTTTCTGCATACAGGTCTTTTGTCTCCTTAGGTAGGTTTATTCCTAGATATTTTATTCTTTTTGTTGCAATGGTAAATGGGAGTGTTTCCTTGATTTCACTTTCAGATTTTTCATCATTAGTATATAGGAATGCCAGAGATTTCTGTGCATTAATTTTGTATCCTGCAACTTTACCAAATTCATTGATTAGCTCTAGTAGTTTTCTGGTAGCATCTTTAGGATTCTCTATGTATAGTATCATGTCATCTGCAAACAGTGACAGCTTTACTTCTTCTTTTCCAATTTGGATTCCTTTTATTTCCTTTTCTTCTCTGATTGCTGTGGCTAAAACTTCCAAAACTAGGTTGAATAAGAGTGGTGAGAGTGGGCAACCTTGTCTTGTTCCTGATCTTAGTGGAAATGGTTTCAGTTTTTCACCATTGAGGACAATGCTGGCTGTGGGTTTGTCATATATGGCCTTTATTATGTTGAGGAAAGTTCCCTCTATGCCTACTTTCTGCAGGGTTTTTATCATAAATGGGTGTTGAATTTTGTCGAAAGCTTTCTCTGCATCTATTGAGATGATCATATGGTTTTTCTCCTTCAGTTTGTTAATATGGTGTATCACGTTGATTGATTTGCGTATATTGAAGAATCCTTGCATTCCTGGAATAAACCCCACTTGATCATGGTGTATGATCCTTTTAATGTGCTGTTGGATTCTGTTTGCTAGTATTTTGTTGAGGATTTTTGCATCTATGTTCATCAGTGATATTGGCCTGTAGTTTTCTTTCTTTGTGACATCCTTGTCTGGTTTTGGTATCAAGGTGATGGTGGCCTCGTAGAATGAGTTTGGGAGTGTTCCTCCCTCTGCTATATTTTGGAAGAGTTTGAGAAGGATAGGTGTTAGCTCTTCTCTAAATGCTTGATAGAATTCGCCTGTGAAGCCATCTGGTCCTGGTCTTTTGTTTGTTGGAAGATTTTTTATCACAGTTTCAATATCAGTGCTTGTGATTGGTCTGTTCATATTTTCTATTTCTTCCTGGTTCAGTCTCGGCAGGTTGTGCATTTCTAAGAATTTGTCCATTTCTTCCAGGTCGTCCATTTTATTGGCATAGAGTTGCTTGTAGTATTCTCTCATGATCTTTTGTATTTCTGCAGTGTCAGTTGTTACTTCTCCTTTTTCATTTCTAATTCTATTGATTTGAGTCTTCTCCCTTTTTTTCTTGATGAGTCTGGCTAATGGTTTATCAATTTTGTTTATCTTCTCAAAGAACCAGCTTTTAGTTTTATTGATCTTTGCTATCATTTCCTTCATTTCTTTTTCATTTATTTCTGATCTGATTTTTATGATTTCTTTCCTTCTGCTAACTTTGGGATGTTTTTGTTCTTCTTTCTCTAATTGCTTTAGGTGCAAGGTTAGGTTGTTTATTCGAGATGTTTCCTGTTTCTTAAGGTGGGATTGTATTGCTATAAACTTCCCTCTTAGAACTGCTTTTGCTGCATCCCATAGGTTTTGGGTCGTCGTGTCTCCATTGTCATTTGTTTCTAGGTATTTTTAAATTTCCTCTTTGATTTCTTCAGTGATCACTTCGTTATTAAGTAGTGTATTGTTTAGCCTCCATGTGTTTGTATTTTTTACAGCTCTTTTCCTGTAATTGATATCTAGTCTCATAGCATTGTGGTCGGAAAAGATACTTGATACAATTTCAATTTTCTTAAATTTACCAAGGCTTGATTTGTGACCCAAGATATGATCTATCCTGGAGAATGTTCCATGAGCACTTGAGAAAAATGTGTATTCTGTTGTTTTTGGATGGAATGTCCTATAAATATCAATTAAGTCCATCTTGTTTAATGTATCATTTAAAGCTTGTGTTTCCTTATTTATTTTCATTTTGGAAGATCTGTCCATTGGTGAAAGTGGGGTGTTAAAGTCCCCTACTATGATTGTGTTACTGTCGATTTCTCCTTTTATGGCTGTTAGTATTTGCCTTATGTATTGAGGTGCTCCTATGTTGGGTGCATAAATATTTACAATTGTTATATCTTGTTCTTGGATCGATCCCTTGATCATTAGGTAGTGTCCTTCTTTGTCTCTTCTAGTAGTCTTTATTTTAAAGTCTATTTTGTCTGATATGAGAACTGCTACTCCAGCTTTCTTTTGATTTCTATTTGCATGGAATATCTTTTTCCATCCCCTTACTTTCAGTCTGTATGTGTCTTTAGGTCTGAAGTGGGTCTCTTGTAGACAGCATATATATGGGTCTTGTTTTTGTATCCATTCAGCCAATCTGTATCTTTTGGTGGGAGCATTTAGTCCATTTACATTTAAGGTAATTATTGATATGTATGTTCCTATTCCCATTTTCTTAATTGTTTTGGGTTCGTTATTGTAGGTCTTTTACTTCTGTTTTGTTTCTTGCCTAGAGAAGTTCCTTTAGCATTTGTTGTAAAGCTGGTTTGGTGGTGCTGAACTCTCTCAGCTTTTGCTTGTCTGTAAAGGTTTTAATTTCTCCATCAAATCTGAATGAGATCCTTGCTGGGTAGAGTAATCTTGGTTGCAGGTTTTTCTCCTTCATCACTTTAATTATGTCCTGCCACTCCCTTCTGGCTTGTAGAGTTTCTGCTGAGAGATCAGCTGTTATCCTGATGGGGATTCCCTTGTGTGTTATTTGTTGTTTTTGCCTTGCTGCTTTTAATATGATTTCTTTGTGTTTAATTTTTGACAGTTTGATTAATATGTGTCTTGGCGTATTTCTCCTTGGATTTATTCTGTATGGGACTCTCTGTGCCTCCTGGACTTGATTAACTATTTCCTTTCCCATATTAGGGAAGTTTTCAACTATAATCTCTTCAAATATTTTCTCAGTCCCTTTCTTTTTCTCTTCTTCTTCTGGAACCCCTATAATTCGAATGTTGGTGCATTTAATGTTGTCCCAGAGGTCTCTGAGACTGTCCTCTGTTCTTTTCATTCTTTTTTCTTTATTTTGCTCTGCAGCAGTTATTTCCACTATTTTATCTTTCACCTCACTTATCCGTTCTTCTGCCTCAGTTATTCTGCTATTGATCCCATCTAGAGTATTTTTTATTTCATGTATTGTGTTTTTAATCGATGCTTGATTCATCTTTAGTTCTTCTAGGTCCTTGTTAACTGTTTCTTGCATTTTGTCTATTCTATTTCCAAGATTATGGATCTGGGAAATAGAATCTTGGATCATCTTTACCATCATTATTCTGAATTCTTTTTCAGGTAGACTGCCTATTACCTCTTCATTTGTTAGATCTGGTGGGTTTTTATCTTGCTCCTTCTCCTGCTGTGTGTTTTTCTGTCTTCTCATTTTGCTTATGTTACTGTGTTTGGGGTCTCCTTTTTGCAGGCTGCAGGTTCGTAGTTCCCGTTGTTTTTGGTGTCTGTCCCAGTGGCTAAGGTTGGTTTAGTGGGTTGTGTAGGCTTCCTGGTGGAGGGGACTAGTGCCTGTGTTCTGGTGGATGAGGCTGGATCTTGTCTTTCTGGTGGGCAGGTCCACGTCTGGTGGTGTGTTTTGGGGTGTCTGTGGACTTTTTATGATTTTAGGCCATCTCTCTGCTAATGGGTGGCGTTGTGTTCCTGTCTTGCTAGTTGTTTGGCATAGGGTGTCCAGCACTGTAGCTTGCTGGTCGTTGAGTGAAGCTGGGTGCTGGTGTTGAGATGCAGATCTCTGGAAGATTTTTGCCGTTTGATATTATGGGGAGCTGGGAGGTCTCTTGTGGACCAGTGTCCTGAAGTTGGCTCTCCCACCTCAGAGGCACAGCACTGACTCCGGGCTCCTCAATTTGGGATGATGTGTTGTCTATTCATGTATTCCACAGATGCAGGGTACATCAAGTTGATTGTGGAGCTTTAATCCGCTGCTTCTGAGGCTGCTGGGAGAGGTTTCCCTTTCTCTTCTTTGTTCTCACAGCTCCTGGGTCTCAGCTTTGGATTTGGCCCCGCCTCTGCTTGTAGGTCGCCAGAGGGCATCTGTTCTTCGCTCAGACAGGACAGGGTTAAAGGAGCAGCCGCTTCGGGGACTCTGGCTCACTCATGCCGGGCGGGAGGGAGGGGCACGGAGTGCGGGGCGAGCCTGCAGTGGCAGAGGTCGGCGTGACTTTGCACCAGCCCGAGGCGCGCCGTGCGTTCTCCCAGGGAAGCCGCCCCTGGATCCCGGGATCCCGGCAGTGGCGGGCTGCACAGGCTCCCGGAAGGGCGGTGTGGGCAGTGACCTGCGCTCGCACACAGGCTTCTTGGCGACGGCAGCAGCAGCCCCAGCGTCCCACGCCCGTCACTGGGCTCCGCGCTTTCAGTCGTGACTCGCGCCCGTCTGTGGAGCCCCTTTAAGCAGCGCTCTTAATCCCCTCTCCTCGCGCACCAGGAAACCAAGAGGGAAGAAAAAGTCTCTTGCCTCTTCGGCAGCTCCAGAGTTTTCCCGGACTCCCTGCCGGCTAGCTGTGGCACATTAGTCCCCTTCACGCTGAGTTCTCGCCGCCAGCCCCAGTCCTCTCCCTGCGCTCTGACCGAAGCCCGAGCCTCAGCTTCCAGCGCTGCGCGCCCCGGCGGGCGAGCAGACAAGCCTCTCGGGCTGGTGAGTGCCGCTCGGCACCGATCCTCTGTGTGGGGATCTCTCCGCTTTGCCCTACCCAGGTATGTGGGGAGTTTCTTGCCTTTTGGGAGGTCTGGGGCCTTCTGCCAGCGTTCAGTAGGTGTTCTGTAGGAGTTGTTCCACGTGTAGCTGTATTTCTGGTGTATCCGTGGGGAGGAAGGTGATCTCCGCGTCTTACTCTTCCGCCATCTTACCCGGAAGTCTCCAGATTCTTATTATTACGAAACAAATTAGTGAGGTCAAATGACTTCAGTGGGTTAACTTTCTTTTCTTTTAATCCAGTCCCTAATGATATCTTTCACCACTAGCTGAATGAGATTAGGATGAGATTTTATAGGATGAGATTTTATGTTTTGGCCTCATGGGTATTCAATACCTACTTTCTTACTTAATTCCACACTAGAGATGTGATTATATTTTATGATGTGTGATACATGTAGCTCTGTAATATAACATTTTAATTTTTTTATTATTAATTTTTTTAACATCTTTATTGGAGTATAATTGCTATACCATGGTGTGTTAGTTTCTGCTGTATAACAAAGTGAATCAGCTATACATATATCCCTATTCCCTCCCTCTTGCATCTCCCTCCCACCCCCCCACGCCACCTCTCTAGGTGGTCACAAAGCAATGAGCTGATCTCCCTGTGCTATGTGGCTTCTTCCCACTAGCTATCTATTTTACATTTGGTAGTGTATATATGTCCATGCCACTCTCTCACGTTGTCCCAGCTTACCCTTCCCCCTCCCTGTGTCCTCAAGTCCATTCTCTATGTCTGCATCTTTATTCCTGTCCTGAACCTAGGTTCTTCAGAACCTTTTTTTTTTAATTCCATATATATGTGTTAGCGTACGGTATTTGTTTTTCTCTTTCTGACTTACTTCACTCTGTATGACAGACTCTAGGTCCATCCACCTCACTACAAATAAGCCAATTTTATTTCTTTTTATGGCTGAGTAATATTCCATTGTATATATGTGCCACATCATCTTTATCCATTCAACTGTTGATGGACACTTAGGTTGCTTCCATGTCCTGGCTATTGTAAATAGAGCTGCAGTGAACATTGTGGTACATGACTCTTGTTGAATTATGGTTTTCTCTAGGTATATGCCCAGTAGTGGGATTGCTGGGTCATATAGGAGTTCTATTTTTAGTTTTTTAAGGAACCTCCATACTGTTCTCCTTAGTGGCTGTATCAATTTAAATTCCTACCAACAGTGCAAGAGGGTTCCCTTTTCTCTACATCCTCTCCAGCATTTATTGTTTGTAGGTTTTTTGATGATGGCCATTCTGACCAGTGTGAGGTGATACCTCATTGTAGTTGTTCTTTTTTCATTTATTATTTTAAAGAATTATTGAGGTATAATTTACATAAAACTCACCCATTTTAAGTGTACATTTCTTTTTCTTCACAACTCACACACACACACTGTATTTTATTTTTACAAGAGATAAATAAACTGACACCAAGCATTGTAAATGTATGGCCACAACAAAAGCAACAATGATTGCAATTACCAAACACGAAACACACTCATACTATGTCATAATTTTGACATTCAGTCCAGTAATCCTCCACTGTAACAGCTCCTTTACTTTGCGGTGAAAATTGATTTGTATATTTTTTGCCTCTGAGTCCTTATGGGATTTTTTTGTCTTTTGTTTTTTTTTATTCAAACAGAAAGTCACAAAAATTATAATCATCCTCATCAGTTCACTCAGTCCCATGTAATTATCTTTTTTATCTTGCCTTTTATTAGCAGTTTTATGAATTCATTAGTTTTCCATAAGAGTTCTTAAAATGCTTATTCATTCAGTTCAACAGTATAGTCAGTTACCAGAAACCTGTACTTGTCAGAGGCTTTTCCATGAATTCCTTGAATATGAAACCGTTTTATCGGAACATTTTTGCGAAAGCATCAGAGTACACCCAGAACTGTCTGTAAATGACAAAAGACTTAAAAATGACCACGGTTAAAGATTTGATGAAAGTTCATAATAATGAAATTAACAAGGAAATTTAATTATTTCTGCGATATACATTTTAAAGTAATAACTAGAATTATGACTTATAACATTATACCAGAACATATAAGATTTTTAGAAATTTCATGTAATGTCTGAAACATTTATATTAACATATTTCCATACAAATAACCCAAAGAAAGTTTAGTATTAGTTTTTTTTTTGTTTGTTTTTATATACTGCAGGTTCTTATTAGTCATCAATTTTATACACATCAGTGTATACATGTCAATTCCAATCGCCCAATTCAGCACACCACCATCCCCAAACCCCCGCGGTTTTTCCCCCTTGGTGTCCATATGTTTGTTCTTTACATCTGTGTCTCAATTTCTGCCCTGCAAACTGGTTCATCTGTACCATTTTTCTAGGCGCCACATACATGCGTTAATATATGATATTTGTTTTTCTCTTTCTGGCTTACTTCACTCTGTATGACAGTCTCTAGATCCATCCACGTCTCAACAAATGACCCAATTTCTTTCCTTTTTATGGCTGAGTAATATTCCATTGTATATATGTACCAAATCTTCTTTATCCATTCATCTGTCGATGGGCATTTAGGTTGCTTCCATGACCTGGCTATTGTAAATAGTCCTGCAATGAACATTGGGGTGCATGTGTCTTTTTGAATTATGGTTTTCTCTGGGTATATGCCCAGTAGTGGGATTGCTGGATCATATGGTAATTCTATTTTTCATTTTTTAAGGAACCTCCATACTGTTCTCCATAGTGACTGTATCAATTTACATTCCCACCAACAGTGCAAGAGGGTTCCCTTTTCTCCACACTGTCTCCAGCATTTGTTGTTTGTAGATTTTCTGATGCCGCCCATTCTAACTGGTGTGAGGTGATACTTCATTGTAGTTTTGATTTGCATTTCTCTAATAATTAGTGATGTTGAGCAGCTTCTCAAGTGCTTCTTGGCCATCTATATGTCTTCTTTGGAGAAATGTCTATTTAGGTCTTCTGCCCATTTTTGGATTGGGTTGTTTGATTTTTTAATATTGAGCTGAATGAGCTGTTTATATATTTTGGAGATTAATTCTTTGTCTGTTGATACGTTTGCAAATATTTTCTCCCATTCTGAGGGTTGTCTTTTCATCTTGTTTATGGTTTCCTTTGCTGTGCAAAAGCTTTGAAGTTTCATTAGGTCCCATTTATTTATTTTTGCTTTTATTTTCCATACTCTAGGAGGTGGATCAAAAAAGATCTTGCTGTGATTTATGTCAAAGAGTGTTCTTCCTATGTTTTCCTCTAAGAGTTTTATAGTGTCTGGTCTTACATTTAGGTCTCTAATCCATTTTGAGTTTATTTTTGTGTATGGTGTTAGGGAGTGTTCTAATTTCATTCTTTTACATGTAGCTGTTCAGGTTTCTCAGCACCACTTATTGAAGAGACTGTCTTTTCTCCATTGTATATCTTTGCCTCCTTTGTCATAGATTAGTTGACCATAGGTGCATGCGTTTATCTCTGGGCTTTCTATCTTGTTCCACTGATCTATGTGTCTCTTTTTGTGCCAGTACCATATTGTCTTGATTACTGTAGCTTTGTAGTATAGTCTGAAGTCCAGGAGCCTGATTCCTCCAGCTCCGTTTTTCTTTCTCAAGATTGCTTTGGCTCTTTGAGGTCTTTTGTGTTTCCATACAAATTGTGAAATTTCTTGTTCTAGTTCTGTGAAAAAAAGCCATTGGTAGTTGGATGGAGATTGCACTGAATCTGTACATTGTTTTGGGTAGTATAGTCATTTTCACAATATTGATTCTTCCAATCAAAGACATGGTATATCTCTCCATCTGTTTGTACCATCTTTAATTTCTTTCATCAGCGTCTTATAGTTTTCTGCATACAGGTCTTTTGTCTCCTTAGGTCAGATTATTCCTAGGTAATTTATTCTTTGTGATGCACTGGTAAATGGGAGTGTTTCCTTAATTTCTCTTTCATATTTTTCATCATTGGTGTATAGAATGCAAGAGATTTTGGTGCATTAATTTTGTATCCTGCTACTTTACCAAATTCATTGATTAGCTCTAGTGTTTTTCTAGTAGCATCTTTAGGGTTATCTATGTATAGTATCATGTCCTCTGCAAACCGTGACACTTTTACTTCTTCTTTTCTGTTTTGGATTCTGTTCATTTCTTTTTCATCTCTGATTGCTGTGGTAAAACTTCCAAAACTATGTTAAATAATAGTGGTGAGAATGGGCAACCTTGTATTTTTCCTGATCTTAGTGGAAATGGTTTCAGTTTTTCACCATTGAGAATTATGTTGCCTGTGGGTTTGTCATATATGGCCTTTATTATGTTGAAGAAAGTTCCCTCTGGAGGGTTTTCATCATAAATGGGTGTTGAATTTTGTTGAAAGTTTTTCTGCATCTATTGAGATGATCATATGTTTTTTCTCCTTCAATTTGTTAATATGGTTTAACACATTGATTGATTTTCATATACTGAAGAATCCTTGCCTTCCTGGCATAAACCCCACTTGATCATGATGTATGATCCTTTTAATGTGCTGTTGGATTCTCTTTGCTAGTATTTTGTTGAGGATTTTTGCATCTATGTTCATCAGTTGTATTGGCCTGTAGCTTTCTTTCTTTGTGACATCTTTGGTTTTGGTATCAGGGTGATGGTGGCCTCATAGAATGAGTTTGGGAGTGTTCCACTCTGTGCTATATTATTTGGAGAAGGATTGGTGTTAGCTCGTCTCTAAACGTTTGATAAAATTCACCTGTGAAGCCATCTGGTCCTGGGCTTTTGTATGTTGGAAGATTTTTATTTTTATTTTATTTATTTATTTATTTATTTACTTTTTATTTTTTACATCTTTATTGGAGTATAATTGCTTAACAATGGTGTGTTAGTTTCTCCTTTATAACATAGTGAATCAGTTATACATATACATATGTTCCCATATCCCCTCCCTCTTGCGTCTCCCTCCCACCCTCCCTATCCCACCCTGCCAGGTGGTCACAAAGCACTGAGGTCATCTCCCTGTGCTATGTGGCTGCTTCCCACTAGCTATCTACCTTTTGTTTGGTAGTGTATATATGTCCATGCCTCTCTTTCGCTTTGTCACAGCTTACCCTTCCCCCTCCCCATATCCTCAAGTCTATTCTCTAGTAGGTCTGTGTCTTTATTCCTGTCTTACCCCTAGGTTCTTTATGACATTTTTTTTTCTTCTTAAATTCCATATATATGTGTTAGTATACGGTACTTATATTTCTCTTTCTGACTTACTATGTTGGAAGATTTTTAATCACAGTTTCCCTTTCAGTGCTTTTGATTGGTCTGTTTATATTTTCTATATCTTCCTGATTCAGTCTCTGAAGGTTGTGCTTTTCTAAGAATTTGTGCATTTCTTCCAGGGTGTCCATTTATTGGCATGTAATTGCTTATAGTAATCTCTCATGATCCTTTGTATTTCTGCAGTGTCAGTTGTTACTTCTCCTTTTTCATTTCTAACTCTATTGATTTGAGTCTTCTTCCTTTTTTTCTTGATGGGTCTGGCTAATGGTTTATCAATTTTGTTTATCTTCTCAAAGAACCAGCTTTTAGTTTTATTTATATTTGCTATTGTGTCCTTCATTTCTTTTTCTTTTATTTCTGCTCTGATCTTTAGGATTTCTTTCCTTCTGTTAACTTTGGGTTTTGTTTGTTCTTCTTTCTGTAATTGCCTTAGCTGTAAGGTCAGGTTGTTTATTTGTGACTTGTCTTGTTTCCTGAGGTAGGATTGTGTTGCTATAAACTTCCCTCTTAGAACTGCTTTTGCGGCATCCATAGGTTTTGTGTCGTCTTGTTTTCATTATCATCTGTTTCTAGGTATATTTTGATTTCCTCTTTGACTTCTTCAGTGATCTCTTGTTTAGCCTGCATGTGTTTGTATTTTTCACAGTTTTTTCCCTTTAATTGATATCTAGTCTCATAAGATTGTGATTGGAATAGATACTTGGTACGATTTCAATTTTCTTAAATTTACCAAGTCTTGATTTGTGACCCAAGATACGATCTATCCTGGAGAATGTTCCATGATCACTTGAGAAGAAACTGTATTCTGTTATTTTTGCATGGAATGTCCTATAAATTTCAATTATGTCCATCTTGTTTAATTTGTCATTTAAAGTTTGTGTTTCCTTACTCATTTTCATTTTGGATGATCTGTCTATTGGTTAATGTGGGGTGTTAAAGTCCCCTACTATTACCGTGTTACTGTCAATTCCCCTTTTTATGGTTGTTAGCATTTGCCTTATGTATTGAGGTGATCCTATGTCGGGTGCATAAATATTTACAATTCTTATATCTTCTTCTTGGATTGATCCCTTGATCATTATGTAGTGTCCTTCTTTGTCTCTTGTAATAGTCTTTATTTTAAAGTCTACTTTGTCTGGTATAAGAATTGCTACTCCAGCTTTCTTTTGATTTCATTTTGCATGCAATATCTTTTTCCATGCCTCCACTTTCAGTCTGTATGTGTCCCTAAGTCTGAAGTGTGTCTCATGTAGATAGTATACATACGGGCCTTGTTTTTGTATCCATTTAGCCAGTCTATGTCTTTTGGTTGGAGCATTTAATGCATTTACATTTAAGGTAGTTATCAATATGTATGTTCCTATTACCATTTTCTTAATTGTTTTGGGTTTGTTATTGTAGGTCTTTTCCTTCTCTTGTGTTTTCTGTCTAGAGAAGTTCCTTTAGCATTTGTTGTAAAGCTAGTTTGGTGGTGCTGAATTCTCTTAGCTTTTGCTTGTCTGTGAATGTTTTAATTTCTCTGTCGAATCTGAATGAGATCCTTGCTGGGTAGAGTTATCTTGGTTGTAGGTTTTTCCCTTTTATCACTTTAAATATGTCCTGCCACTCCCTTCTGGCTTGCAGAGTTTCTGCTGAAAGATCAGCTGTTTCCCTTATGGGGTTTCCCTTTTATGTTATTTGTTGTTTTTCCCTTGCTGCTTTTAATATTTTTCCTTTGTATTTAATTTTTGATAGATTGATTAATTTGTGTCTTGGAGTGTTTCTCCTTGGATTTATCCTGTATGGGACTCTCTGAGCTTTCTGGACTTGATTGACTCTTTCCTTTGCCATATTAGGGAAGTTATCAACTATAATCTCTTCAAATATTTTCTCAGTGCCTTTCTTTTTCTCTTCTTATTCTGGGAACCATATAGTTAGAATGTTGGTGCGTTTAATATTGTCCCAGAGGTCTCTGAGACTGTCTTCAATTCTTTTCATTCTTTTTTCTTTATTCTGCTCTATAGTAGTTATTTCCACTATTTTATCTTCCATGTCCCTTATCCATTCTTCTGCCTCAGTTATTCTGCAATTGATTCCTTCTAGAGAATTTTTAATTTCATTTATTGTGTTGTTCATGCCTGTTTGTTTCCTGTTTAGTTCTTCTAGGTCCTTGTTAAACGTTTCTTGTATTTTCTCCATTCTATTTCCAAGATTTTGGATCATCTTTACTATCATCAATCTGAATACTTTTTCAGGTAGACTGCTCATTTCCTCTTCATTTATTTGTTTTGGTGAGTTTTTATCTTCTTCACATGGTGTGTATTTCTCTGTCTTCTCATATTGCTTAACTTACTGTGTTTGGGGTCTCCTTTTTGAAGGCTTCAGGCTTGTAGTTCCTGTTGTTTATGGTGTCTGCCCACAGTGGGTTCAGTGGCTTGTGTAGGCTTTGTGGTGGAGGGGACAGGTACCTGTGTTCTGGTGGATGAGGCTGGATCTTGTCTTTCTGGTGGGCAGGACCGTGCGTGGTGGTGTGTTTTGAGGTGTCTGTGAAGTTAGTATGATTGTTGGCAGCCTCTCTGCTAATGGGTGGGGTTGTGATCCTGTCTTGCTAGTTGTTTGGCATAGGGTGTCCAGCACTGTAGGTTGCTGGTAATTGAGTGGAGCTGGGTCTTAGCATTGAGATGGAGATATCTGGGAGGGCTTTTGCCATTTGATATTACGTGGGGCCAGGAGGTCTCTGTTGTACCAATGTAACCAGGCTCTCTCACCTCAGAGGCACAGGCTTGACACCTGGCCAGAGCACCAAGACCCTATCAGTCTCATTGCTCAGATAAAAAGGGAGCAAAAGAAAGAATGAAAGAAAGAAAAATAATATAAAATAAAATAAATATAATAAAGTTATTAAAATAAAAAATTAAAAAGTAATAAAAAAGAAATTTAAAAAAGTAAAGAGCAACCAAACTAAAAAACACATCCACCAAAGATAACAAATGCTAAAAACTGTACTAAAAAACAAACAAACAAAAACTGTCAGACAGAATCCTTGGACAAATGGTAAAAGCAAAGCTATATAGATAAAATCACAGAAAGAAGCATACTCATACACCCTCACAAAAAGAGAGAAAGTAAAAATAAATATATATATGTTAAAAAAGAAAAGGAGGAGAGCATCCTAATCAATAAACAAATTGACCAAGTATAATAAGCTCTAAATACTAAACTATGATAAACATAAAATCAGAAACAAATTAGATGCAGAAAGCTAACCCCAAGTCTACAGTTGCTCCCAAAGTCCACCACCTCAATTTTGGGATGATTTGTTGTCTATTTAGGTATTCCACAGATGGAGGGTACATCAAGTTGATTGTGTAGATTTAATCCTCTTCTCCTGAGGCTGCTGGGAGAGATTTCCCTTTGTCTTATGTGTTCGCACAGCTCCTGGGGTCATCTTTGTATTTGGCCTCACCTTTTTTTTTTTTTTTTTTGCGGTATGCGGGCCTCTCACTGTTGTGGCCTCTCCCGTTGCAGAGCACAGGCTCCGGATGCACAGGCTCAGCGGCCATGGCTCACGGGTCCAGCCGCTCCGCGGCATGTGGGATCTTCCCGGACCGGGGCACGAACCCATGTCCCCTGCATCAGCAGGCAGACTCTCAACCACTGCGCCACCAGGGAAGCCCTAGCCTCACCTTTGTATGTAGGTCACCTGAGGGCATGTGTTCCCACCCTGACAGGTCGGGGTTAAAGGAGCAACTGATTAGGGGGCTCTGGCTCACCCAGACTGGGGGGAGGGAGGGGTACAGAATGCTGGGTGAGCCTGCAGCGGCAGAGTCCCGCATAACATTGCACCGGCCTGAGGCACGCCGTGTGTTCTCCCGGGGAAATTGTCCCTGTATCACGGGACCCTGGCAGTGGCAGGCTCCACAGACTTCCTGGAGGGGAGGTGTAGATAGTGACCTGTGCTTGCACACAGGCTTCTTGGTGGCTGCAGCAGCAGCCTTAGCATCTCATGCCCGTCTCTGGGGTACATGCTGATAGCCGCAGCTCACGCCCATCTCTGGAGCTCATGTAGGTGGTGCTCTGAATCCCTTCTCCTCATGCAACCGGAAATAATGGTCTCTTGCGTCTTAGGCAGTTCCAGACTTTTTCCCAGACTCCCTCCTGGCTAGCTGTGGCACACTAGCCCCTTCAGACTGTGTTCACGTAGCCAACCCCAGTCCTCTCCCTGGGATCTGACCTCTGAAGCCCAAGCCTCAGCTCCCAACCCCCACCTGCCCTGATGGGTGAGCAGAGAAGCCTCTCAGGCTGGTGAGTGCTGGTTGGCACCATCTTCTGTTTGGGAATCTCTCTGCTTTGCCCTCTGCACCCGTTGTTGAGCTCTTGTCTGTGGCTCCGAAGCCTCCCCCTCGCCCACTGCCACCCCACGTCTCCGCCCTCCAAGGGGCTTCCTAGTTTGTGGAATTTTTTCCTCCTTCACAGCTCCCTCCCAGAGTTGCTGGTCCTGTCCCAATTCTTTTGTCTCTGTTTTTTCTTTGGCCCTACTCAGGTTCGTGATTATTTTCTTGCCCTTCTGGAAGTCTGAGGTCTTCTGCCAGCATTCAGTAGGTGTTCTGTAGGAGTTGTTCCTCATGTAGATGTATTTTTGATGTATTTGTGGGAAGGAAGGTGATCTCCATGTCTTACTCTTCCACCACCTTGAAGGTCCCCTCTCGACATTTTTATATTTGTGGGTTTCAAAGATTATCTATTTCATTATGTTTATTTATAAGATAAAAATAGCATATATGAAACATTTACTATTTTCCGGGTGCTGTGCCCAGAGCTCTGCATACATTGTCTACTTAAGTTTTGCACAAACCAACAAGTTATATACAATCATCACTCCTATTTTAAAGATGAGGAAGGTGAGGTTTGGAGGAGTTAGGTGACTGTGGTCCACATTTATCAAGGAGGAGCTGAAACATAAGTCCAAGTTTGCCTGGCTTCAAAGCCTGTGCTCTCATCCTTTTTGCTAAACTAGTTGATGAATAAGAAAACTGATGAAGAAACTAGGTGAGGACTAATACATGAAAGCTGGACAGAGAGGAAATCTGAAGAAGCATCTAATTCTCTCTTATTACCAGTCCTAGCTCAAAACAGCACTCTTTGCTCTGTTGCAGAATATTCTTATTTGATGAAGAGGGGATAAACTTGTGGATGGTGGGAGGTAAAATAGACGATTTTCTCTCACCCCTGACATCTAATCATTGACAAGTTTTATTGAGTCTTTCTTTTAAACTTTTCTGAAATTTTTCTTTTCCTTTCATCCTCCCTCCCACTGATTTGGTTTAAAAGTCCTTCTTTAGGTCTCATCTAGTATCTCTTACTAGACTACTAATCTCTCTGCCTGCCCACTCTTCCTATCTATTCTGTAATATTCCTTCAGTATAAAGAGTTAATTTAGACAGAGATTGTCACCAAAGAACGTATGGACTTGTGTGAGGGACAGCATCTAAATAAGTAATTACGAAACATTATGGTAAATCCTTGATCTGTTCAATTCTGTGGGAGCATAGAGAGGCCAGAATTTCAGGGAGAGAACCAAGGTAAAAAGTGACATTTAATGGAAGTGCTCCTTACTAATATTGGACATAAAATAGTCTATTGATAATTTCACTACTCCTAATATTTATTGAGCTATTATTCCTTTGTGTCAAGCACTGTGTTAAGTCCTTTACATACACTGTCTCATTTAATCCTCATCACCACATTGTGTAGTAGGCACTATTATTATCTCCACTTTATTCACGAGGAAACCCAAGTATTTGAGAGTTTAAGTAACCTGCCCAAGGGTTACTAGTAGCTAGTAAGGGTGGTACGAGGAACCTAACTAAAGCAGTCTGAATGAATTGCTAATTTCATTTACAGAAAGAGGGGTTGAGTTCATATATGCATTGCATTTGAGGAGTAGAGTTGTTCCAAAGGCAGTGGGTATGCAGATCTCAGTTTTAGGAGATGTGGAATTGGGGGTCATCAGCCTATACATGTTACTTGAAGCTAAGAAGATTGATGAAAATGGCCCAGGAGTGTGAGTTAGAAAAGAGGAGGTCCAAGGCAAGAACCTTGGAGGCTACCACCATATAAGGGGAAAGTAGATGTGGAAGAGCCACTAAAAATATGTCAAGGGACTCCCAGACAGGATCATTATTTGAAGGTAGACATATCTTGGCTGGCTTGGTGCATAGGAGTTACAAGAGAGCATTGATTGTTATGAAGACCCCATCTCAGCTCTCTCTTTGCCCAAAGATGCTTTCTTCTCCAGTTGTCTTTATCACAGCTGCTGACTGGTGCTCTCTGTGACTCAGCTCTTGTAACCATCTAGAGCAGGGATCAGCAAACTTCTTCTCTAAAGGGACAGATAGTAAATATTTTGGGCTTTGTAAATCATGTAATCTCTGCTGTAACTACTCAATTCTGCCATCTGTTGTAGCACCAAAGCAGCCATAGACAATACGTAAAAAAATGGATGTCGCCGTGTTCCAATAAAGCTTTGTAACAAAAACAAAGATGGGTTGGATTTGGCTCATGGGCTCTGGTTTGTTGATCCTTGATCTAGAGTCACCTGTCTTGGTTTGGTGTCTTTTCAAAAACCTTCAGCTTTGGTACTTTCTTCATTAAACACTTAGCTCCACACAGTTGAATGTTCTTGTACATCTTCCTTATTCCTTCCTTATTGTCCTCTTTCTGGTACATTCTCTGATACATTCCCTAGTAGAATTCTCTGGGCAAGAAAATTTTTTAATAGTTGTTGTAATAGCATCTCCATAGGAAGGCTAATATGGGAAGCTGGTATGGGAACTGAAATACGTCAATGTGAAATCCAGTGTTTTGGTGATCTGGTCGGTTACAACTCTGGTTTCTTAAATGTTTCCCATCTCCTCCCCCACACAAAAAAATTCAAAATGATTTATTACAAAGTGAGCTTGATTTGTATTTCAGACAGATGGAGTTACACTTAATAATATGACAAACTAGCTTTTATTTGTGAAGCAAGGAGTGATTTTGATTCCAGTGTGGCAAAATCCTTTCAGTTTGTTTTGCTTCTTTGAGAGTTTCATAGTTTTGTGAAATAAAGAAGGGTCCCCAGCATTTTCTTCGATGGAATCCCCATGGAAGGACACACAGAGTGATTGAAGATTACCCTGAGAATTGGGGAAATTCAGTTTATACCTGAACATTTTAAGTAGAAAACGAAAGCATGCATTGCATCTCAGTAGAACTGAAAATTGGAAAATACATACTAAAACGGTTTGCTTCCTGGTAAAGCAAGATGTAGAAAATATTGGAAATCCGCTAAAGCATCATTTTCCTCCATAGTTTTCATCTTTAGGGTTCTTGCTATTGATTACAAAGTACATTCAAATCTTTTTTTAAATTGAAAGATCCTTATTTATATTTATTGATCATTAAACCAAGAAGGCTGATAGAATAAGCCTGACTTTCCAATCTTCCTAATATTAATTGAGTTGCTTATATAGCATTTCAAGCCTGCTATCAATTAAACATATACTCTGTGATGTGTGAGTTGAGGAGTGAAAAAGCAGTGATTTTTGTGTCAACTCCATTTTTGATAAGAAATCTATATGAACAGCAGAGCCAAGAAAACCTTAAAATCCTTTTGTGGCTGATAATACTTTCTATGTCAGGGTAGACTTGTGCGGCTCCGTCCTCCTTCCCAGGAGGGTCTTGCTACCCAGCTGTGGGGAATGAAGTCAGCAGACAGCCTGAAGATGTCAGCTTCTTTAGGGTTGGCCTCAGCTGAAGTTGTGCCCTTTGAGGATGTCTCATAAGTGATGATTGTGAGAGATGGGAGTAGTGGTGATGGTAATAGAGACCAGACCATTGCATCCTGATGTGGGACAGTACTTGCTCCAGGGTTTTCTGCCAGCTTTGTGGAGCCTGCATTGCAATTTAACTTTTCCTGCTGCCCGACGTTGCTTCTACTCCTTGTGTTCACAGGATTGATTCCTTATAAACATCAAAACATCGAGCTTACACCCCAAGCTCCATCTCAGAATCTGCTTCCAGAGAACCTGGCCTGTGGTAGTAGGTAAGTGATCAGCACTCCCCTGGCTTCCCCATAAAAGGGATGGAACTATCAGGAGGATGTGTACTTCCTAGTGTTTGTTTCTTAGTGGTGATGGGTTCTCCCAGTCATGCAGTATCTGTGAGAGGAATGACTTGAGGAATAAAATTTAAAGGTGGGTAACCTGGAAGCACTTTCTTCTGAGCAGACAGTAGAAACTGCTAGAAATTTGAATGGCTTGCTGTCCTTGCCAAAATATTTAAAAGTTGATTTAGAGTGCTTCTGGCATATGAAGTCTTAGTTGAAAATGTAGTTCTTCCATTTTTCCTGAGGACTCCTTCATGCTCACCCTCTTTCCTTTCTCCAGTCCTTCCTGTACAGTGAGTCTTTCAGTTGCCACAATCTCTGTGGGTCCAGTTATGCAGCCTGCCTAGGCTTCTGTGGCACAAGCTGGGTATGGGGTATAATACAAGAAAGAAGAGGAAGCCAGCATTGGACCAAATGCCAGGAGAAGTCACCTAGTGTGGTCCCTGAGGGTGGTCCCTGAGGGAGGGGACAATGGTCCCAATTATAGGCTCTAAGGAGTTTGCTGGATTGGGTTCAATCTGGCTCCTGTTGACATGTGGAAGGAGGCTGATGTTTACGGTGGTTCTATATGCCCTAGGCCCTTTACACATCATCTCATTTAAGTTTCAAACAAATGTACAAGGTAGATATTTTAGAGTTGAGGAAATTGAAATACATAGAGATTTAACTGGCTTGCCCAAGGTCATATGATATCTGATGGCAGAGATGGTGGTGAAGAGTGAGTGCTGTGACAGGTATCGCTAATTTTCTGTTAAATAGCCATTCTCCCTTCTTTAATAAGAGAACCCTAAGGTTCAGCTGAGTTTGCTGTGGCCTCAAATATAACTATTTGTCTGTGTCCAGTGCAACTAAGTATAACCAAGTGACCAAGTTCTCACCAATGAGATGTGAGTAGAAGTGCTGCATGGGACTGCTGGGAAGTCTCTAAAGAAGAGGCAATGCGATTTTCCTCCTTATTTCTTCCATCCTGCTGTCTGGAATGTGATGTAATGGCTGGAGCTCTCATGCAGCCACCTAGACCATAAGATGATTTTGAGAATGAAAATCATGCACCAGGATGGGGGAAGAAACAGGAGTGCTTGAGTAGGAGATGATGCTGTGGCCCATTGTTCCAACCCTGGATTGTTTTAACTCCAGATTTCTTAGTGTAAGAGATAAATTCTTTTTCTCTTCTAAGACTTTAATCTGTTCTCTTGTTGGATATTTGTTACATGTAGCTGAACCTAGTCCTAACTGATATGAATGCTAACCCCTTTTGACAGGGAAAGTCATTTCCTACTTGGAATAAGCATTTAAAATGGATCTTCTGTGTACATAAATATGAATATAATGTAGTTATTTTTTAAGTAACACCATTAAACTCCACATCTCCCTTCTAGCAGCAGTACTTAGGAAGTAACTCAGGGCCTTTCTGTTTAACCACTTCATTCCCAATAGTGTTGTGGACATACATAAATGTACTTTTAACAGACATTCTTTTGACTGACGGGTATTCAACTTATGACATTCAGAGTTGCTGTCAGGGAGGCAAATCTTTCGTCTCTAGTTCCTACATCCTCTAGTTCCCTGAATCCTCGTAAAAAATGGCAGCTTCCACCCGGTTGTAATCAGCTGAGGTGAGT
Source organism: Mesoplodon bidens (assembly GCF_964165515.1). NCBI lineage: Eukaryota > Metazoa > Chordata > Mammalia > Artiodactyla > Ziphiidae > Mesoplodon > Mesoplodon bidens. The sequence continues at coordinate 119,170,207 of NC_138178.1, forward strand.
GATTTGATCTCTAACCTGTGACATTTTTGTTCTGAGTGTATCTCACAACTAAAATGAACACTGCAGTCGAGCAAGCAGAGATCAGAACCAAGAAATCATTGGAATGAATGTTTGCATCTGACTCTTTGATTACAATAAGCGATGTGGCCTAGCTGGAGAATGCTCTATTTTCACAATTGACAGACCAAGCAGCCTGCAGCAATCAGCAAAGGGTGGCTTATTTTGAGCAAAAACATCCATCAGACTGTGATGAGAAAAGCAATGCTGCAATCAGTGACAGGTTCTTCAAAGAGCTGCTGATGAAAAATGGATTTTACATGTATCAAGTGGAGGAGAAACTGCTGCTCTCTTTTTTAGCCCCATTTGCATGCATGCACAATAACACTGGAAACACTTTGGACATGAAAGACAGTGATACAATAGTTCTATCATGAGTGGGATTTTCTGACCTTCTCATAACATAGTATACCTAGTCTGTGGCTGGAATATATTATGTTTTAAAAAGGCAAGATAATACACAATTTCAAAGAAAGATTTAACATTCAGTCCAAATGTCTTATGCAGATGTATTATTTTCACTAGAATTATGATGGAAGAATACTATTGATGTAACCAATAGAATGGAGATTTTTGATAACATTTCCAGTCTTGTTGATAGTGGCTTTATTCCATATCACTAAAAAATTAGAACTGTTTAGCTCTGTGAATCCTTTCACCAAACGATATATCATGAAAGCTCTGTAGGTTCAAAGTTTGTGATCTGAGGTGAAAGAAAAGTTGTTCAAGTAGGAATCTTCAGCTTTCTTCTTTAGATAGCATCTCCTGCTGTGGTTATGGGATCTTTGGTTTTGATATGTGTTACAATATTTGTTTTACCTTAAGTGACAGAAAGAGATGCTAGGTACAAAATGATCTTTGTTTTTAAGCATTAAGTTGCTGTCTCCTTAAGGCCTACTAATTATACAGGGAGGCATTTAGAATTGGGACTTGATCTTGTGCCATTTAGGCTGTTCTGTTCAGTTTTGTGCTGCTTCCTATAGGGGAGCTGTGGGAAGAAAGCAAGATGATGTACTGGTTTGGGTTTATAGCAACTAAAGACACTATTCAAAAAATGGGAGTTTTCTTTCCTATCTCCCATCTCTCATCAGGTAGTTCCTGGATTGGGTCTCAACTTTTTCTTTTTTTTAAACATCTTTACTGGAGTATAATTGCTTTACAATGGTGTGTTAGTTTCTGCTTTATAATAAAGTGAATTAGCCATACATATACATATATCCCCATATACCCTCCCTCTTGCATCTCCCTCCCACCCTCCCTATCCCACCCCTCTAGGTGGTCACAAAGCACTGAGCTGATCTCCCTGTGCTATGCGCTGCTTCCCAATAGCTATCTATTTTACATTTGGTAATATATATTAGTCCATGCCACTCTCTCACTTTGTCCCAGCTTCCCCTTCCCCTTCCTCGTGTCCACAAGTCCATCCTCTACATCTGTGTCTTTATTCCTGTCCTGCCCATAGGTGCTTCATAACCATTTTTTTCTTTTTTAGATTCCATATATATGTGTTAGCATACAGTATTTGTTTTTCTCTTTCTGACTTACTTCAGTCTGTATGATAGACTCTAGATCCATCCACCTCACTACAAATAACTCAATTTCATTTTTTATGGCAGAGTAATATTCCATTGTATATATGTGCCACATCTTCTTTATCCATTCATCTGTCGATGGACCCCTAGGTTGCTTCCATGTCCTGGCTATTGTAAATAGTGCTGCAATGAACATTGTGGTACATGACTCTTTTTGAATTATGGTTTCTCAGGGTATATGCCCAGTAGTGGGATGGCCAGATCGTATGGTAGTTCTATTTTAGTTTTTTGAGGAACCTCCATACTGTTCTCCATAGTGGCTGTATCGATTTACATTCCCGCCAACAGTGCAAGAGGTTCCGTTTTCTCCACACCCTCTCCAGCATTTATTGTTTGTAGATTTTTTTATGATGGCCATTCAGACTGGTGTGAGGTGATACCTCACTATGGTTTTGATTTTCATTTCTCTAATGATTAGTAATGTTGAGCATCCTTTCATGTGTTTGTTGGTAATCTGTATATCTTTGGAGAAATGTCTATTTAAGTCTTCTGCCCATTGTTGGATTGGGTTGTTTGTTTATTCGATATTGAGCTGCATGAGCTGCTTGTATATTTTGGAGATTAAACATTTGTCAGTTGCTTCATTTGCAAATATTTTCTCCCGTTCTGAGGGTTGTCTTTTCATCTTGTTTATGGTTTCCTTTTTAAGTTTCATTAGATCCCATTTGTTTATTTTTTTTTATTATTATATTTTTTTATTTTTATCTTTGGCTGCATTGGGTCTTTGTTGCTGCGCGGGGGCTCTCTCTAGTACGCGAGCGGGGGCTACCCTGTTGCGGTGCGTGGGCTTCTCACCGTGGTGCCCTCTCTTTGTTGCAGAGCACAGGCTCCAGGCGCACAGGCTTAGTAGTTGTGGCGCATGGGCCCAGCCGCTCCACTGCATGTGGGATCTTCCCGGACCAGGGCCCGAACCGTGATCCCCTGCATTGGCAGGCGGACTCCCAACCACTGTGCCACCAGGGAAGCCCCCCATTTGTTTATTTTTGTCTTTATTTCCATTTCTCTAGGAGGTGGGTCAAAAACGATCTTGTTGTGATTGATGTCATAGATTGGTCTGCCTATGTTTTCCTCTAAGAGTTTTATAGTGTCTGGCCTTATATTTAGGTCTTTAATCCATTTTGAGTTTATTTTTATTTATGGCGTTAGGGAGTGTTCTAATCACATTCTTTTATATGTAGTTGTCCAGTTTTCCCAGGACCACTTATTGAAGAGGCTGTCTTTTCTCCATTGTATATTCTTGCCTCTTTTATCAAAAATAAGGTGACCATATGTGTGTGGGTTTATCTCTGGGCTATCTATCCTCTTCCATTGATCTATATTTCTGTTTTTGTGCCAGTACCATATTGTCTTGATTACTGTAGCTTGGTAGTATAGTTTGAAGTCAGGGAGCCTGATTCCTCCAGCTCCATTTTTCTTTCTCAAGATTTCTTTGGCTCTTCGGGGTCTTTTGTGTTTCCATACAGACTAAAATTTTTTGTTCTAGTTCTGTGCCAAAAGCCATTGGTAGTTTGATAGGGATTTCACTGAATCTGTAGATTGCTTTGAGTAGTATAGTCATTTTCACAATGTTGATTCTTCCAATCCAAGAACTTGGTATATATCTCCATCTGTTCGTATCATCATTAATTTCTTTCATTATTGTCTTATAGTTTTCTGCATACAGGTCTTTTGTCTCCTTAGGTAGGTTTATTCCTAGGTATTTTATTTTTTTTGTTGCAATGGTAAATGGGAGTGTTTCCTTAATTTCTCTTTCAGATTTTACATCATTAGTGTATAGGAATGCAAGAGATTTCTGTACATTAATTTTGTATCCTGCAACTTGACCAAATTCATTGATTAGCTCTAGTAGTTTTCTGGTAGCATCTTTAGGATTCTCTATGTATAGTATCATGTCATCTGCAAACAGTGACAGCTTTTCTTCTTTTCCGATTTGGATTCCTTTTATCTCTTTTTCATCTCTGAGTGCTGTGGTTAAAACTTCCAAAACTATGTTGAATAATAGTGGTGAGAGTGGGCAACCTTGTCTTGTTCCTGATCTTAGAGGAAATGGTTTCAGTTTTTCATCATTGAAAATGATGTTGGCTGTGGGTTTGTCATATATGGCCTTTATTATGTTGAGGTAAGTTCCCTCTGAAGGGTTTTTATCATAAATTGGTGTTGAATTTTGTCGAAAGCTTTCTCTGCATCTATTGAGATGATCCTATGGTTTTTCTCCTTCAGTTTGTTAATATGGTGTATCACATTGATTGATTTGTGTATATTGAAGAATCCTTGCCTTCCTGGGATAAACTCCACTTGATCATGGTGTATGATCCTTTTAATGTGCTGTTGGATTCTGTTTGCTAGTATTTAGTTGAGGATTTTTGCATCTATGTTCATCAGTGATATTGGCCTCTAGTTTTCTTTCTTTGTGACATCTTTGTCTGGTTTAGGTATCAGTGTGATGGTGACTTCGTAGAATGAGTTGGGGAGTGTTCCTCCCTCTGCTATATTTGGGAAGAGTTTGAGAAGGATAGGTGTTATCTCTTCTCTAAATGTTTGATAGAATTCACCTGTGAAGCCTTCTGATCCTGGGCTTTTGTTTGTTGGAAGATTTTTAATCGCAGTCTCAATTTCAGTTCTTGTGTTAGTCTGTATATTTTCTATTTCTTCCTGGTTCAGTCTTGGAAGACTGTGCTTTTCTAAGAATTTGTCCATTTCTTCCTGGTTGTCCATTTATTGGCATATAGTTGCTTGTAGTAATCTGTCATGATCCTTTGTATTTCTGCAGTGTTAGTTGTTAGTTCTCCATTTTCATTACTAATTCTGTTGATTTGAATCTTCTCTCTTTTTTTCTTGATGAATCTGCCTAATGATTTATCAATTTTGTTTATCTTCTCAAGGAACCAGCTTTTAGTTTTATTGATATTTGCTATTGTGTCCTTAATTTCTTTTTAATTTATTTCTGCTCTGATCTTTATGATTTCTTACTTTCTGCTAACTTTGGGGTTTTTTTGTTCTTCTCTCTGTAATTGCTTTAAGTGTAAGGTTAGGTTGTTTATTTGAGATGTTTCTTGTTTCTTAAGGTGGGATTGTATTGCTATAAACTTCCCTCTTATAACTGCTTTTGCTGCATCCCATAGGTTTTGGGTCCTCATGTTTTCACTGTCATTTGTTTCTAGGTATTTTTTGATTTCCTCTTTGATTTCTTCAGTGATCTCTTGGTTATTAAGTAGTGTATTGTTTAGCCTCATGTGTTTGTATTCTTTACAGACTTTTTCGTGTAATTGTTATCTAGTCTCATAGCATTGTGGTTGGAAAAGATACTTGATATGATTTCAATTTTCTTCAATTTACCAAGGCTTGATTTGTGCCCCAAGATATGATCTATCCTGGAGAATGTTCCATGAGCACTTGAGAAGAAAGTGTATTCTGTTGTTTTTGGATGGAATGTCCTATAAATGTCAATTAGGTCCATATCGTTTTATGTGTCATTTAAAGCTTGTTTTTCCTTATTTATTTTCATTTTGGATGATCTGTGTATTGGGGAAAGTGGGGTGTTAAAGTCCCCTACTATTACTGTTTTACTGTCGATTTCCCCTTTTATGGCTTTTAACATTTGCCTTATGTATTGAGGTGCTCCAATGTTGGGTGCATAAATATTTACAATTGTTATATCTTCTTCTTGGATTGATCCCTTGATCATTCTGTAGTGTCCTTCTTTGTTTCTTGCAACAGTCTTTATTTTAAAGTCTATTTTGTCTGATATGAGAATTGCTATCTTTTTCCATACCCTCACTTTCGGTCTGTATGTGTCCCTAGGTGTGAAATGGGTCTCTTGTAGACAGCATATGTACAGGTCTTGTTTTTTGTATGCATTCAGCAACCTGTGTCTTTTGGTTGGAGCATTTAATCCATTTACATTTAAGGTAGTTATCGATATGTATGTTCCTATTCCCATTTTCTTATTGTTTTGGGTTTGTTATTGTAGCTCTTTTCCTTCTCTTGTGTTTCCTGCCTAGAGAAATTCCTTTAGCACTTATTGTAAAGCTGGTTTGGCAGTGCTGAATTCTCTTAGCTTTTGCTTGTCTGTAAAGTTTTTAGTTTCTTTGTTGAATCTGATTGAGATCCTTGCTGGGTAGAGTAATCTTGGCTGTAGATTCTTTGGTTTATCACTTTAAATATGTCCTGTTACTCCCTTCTGGCTTGCAGAGTTTTGCCAAAAGATCAGCCTTTACCTTTATGGGGATTCCCTTGTATGTTATTTGTTGTTTTTAATATTTCTTTGTTTGTATTTAATTTTTGACAGCTTGATTAAAATGTGTCTTGGAGTGTTTCTCCTTGGATTTATCCTGTATGGGACTCTCTGTGCTTCCTGGACTTGATTAACTATTTCCTTTCCCATGTTAGGGTATTTTTCAACTATAATGTCTTCAAATATTTTCTCAGTCCCGTCCCTTTCTTTTTCTCTTCTTCTTCTGGGACCCCTATAATTTGAATGTTGGTGCATTTAATGTTGTCCCAGAGGTCTCTGAGACTGTCTTCAATTCTTTTCATTCTTTTTTCTTTATTCTTCTCTGTCGTAGTTATTTCCACTATTTTATCTTCCAGGTCACTTATCCGTTCTTCTGTCTCAGTTTTTCTGCTATTGATTTCTTCTAGAGAATTTTAAATTTCATTTATTGTGTTTTTCATCATTGTTTGTTTGCTCTTTAATTCTTCTAGGTACTTATTAAATGTTTCTTGTATTTTCTCCATTCTATTTCCAAGATTTTAGATCATCTTTACTATCATCACTCTGAATTCTTTTTCAGGTAGACTGCCTATTTCCTCTTCATTTGTTTGGTCTAGTTGGTTTTTATCTTACTCCTTCATCTGCTGTGTGTTTCTCGTTTGCTTAACTTACTGTGTTTGGGGTCTCCTTTTCTTGAGCTGCAAGTTCGTATTTCGCACTGTTTTTGGTGTCTGCCCGCAAAGGCCAAGATTGGTTCAGTGGGTTGTGTAGGCTTCGTGGTGGAGGGGACTGGTACCTGTGTTCTAGAGTATGAGGCTCGATCTTGTCTTTCTGGTGGGGAAGGCAGTGTCAGTGGTGTTTTTTGTGGTGTCTCTGGCCTTATTATGAATTTAGGCAGCCTCTCTGCTAATGGGTGAGGTTGTGTTCCTGTCTTGCTAGTTGTTTGGCATAGGGTGTCCAGCACTGTAGCTTGCTCATCATTGAGTGTAGCTGGGTCTTTGCATTGAGTGGAGATCTCTAGGAGATCTTTCACTGTTTCATATTATGTGGAGCTGGGAGGTCTCTGGTGGTCCAATGTCCTGAACTCGGCTCTTCCATCTCAGAGGCACAGGCCTGACACCTGGCCGGAGCACCAAGACCATGTCAGCCACACGGGTCAGAGAAAAGGGAGAAAAAAATAAAGAAAGAAAGACAAAATAAAATAGAGATATTAAAATAAAAAAAAAATTATTAAAAATAAAGGAATTAAAAAGTAATAGCAGGGGCTTCCCTGGTGGCGCAGTGGTTGAGAATCTGCCTGCCAGTGCAGGGGACATGGGTTCGAGCCCTGGTCTGGGAAGATCCCACATGCCGCGGAGCATCTAGGCCCATGAGCCACAACTACTGAGCCTGTGCGTCTGGAGCCTGTGCTCTTCAACAAGAGAGGCTGCGATAGTGAGAGGCCCTTGCAGTGCGATGAAGAGTGGCCCCTGCTTGCTGGAAGTAGAGAAAGCCGTTGCACAGAAATGAAGACCCAACACAACCAAAAAAAAAAAAAAGGTAATAACAGAAGAAAAAAAAGTAAAGAAAGAAGAGAGCAACAAAACGAGAAAAGAAATCCACCAATGATAACAAGTGCTAAAAACTATAGTAAAAACCCCAAAAACAACAACAACAAAAGAGGCTGGACAGACAGAACCCTAGGACAAATGGTAAAAACAAAGGTATGCAGACAAAATCACCCAAAGAAGCATACGCATACACACTCACAAAAAGAGAAAAAGAAAAAAATATATATATCGTTGCTCCCAAAGTCCACCGCCTCAATTTTGGGATGATTTGTTATCTATTCAGGTATTCCAGAGATGCAGGGTACATTAAGTTGGTTGTGGAGATTTAATCTGCTGCTCCTGAGGCTGCTGGGAGAGATTTCCCCTTGTCTTCTTTGTTCGCACAGCTCCTGGGTTTCAGTTTTGGATTTGGCCCTGCCCCTGCATGTAGGTCACCTGAGGGCATCTGTTTCCCACTGAGACAGGACGGGGTTAAAGAAGAAGCAGATTAGGTGGCTCTGGCTCACTCAGGCTGGCGAGAGGGAGGGATACGGAATGCGGGGCGAGCCTCCGGCAGCAGAGGCTGGCGTGACGTGACGTCACAGCAGCCTGAAGCACGCTGTGTTCTCCCAGGGAAGTTGTCCCTGGATTACGAGACCCTGGCAGTGGCGGGCTGCACAGGCTCCCGGGAGGGGAGGTGTGGATAGTGACCTGTGCTTGCACACAGGCTTCTTGGTGGCTGCAGCAAGAGCCTTGGCATTTCATGCCCATCTCTGGTGTCCGCTCTGATAGCTGTGGCTCACTCCCGTATCTGGAGCTCATTTAGGTGGTGCTCTGAATTCCCTCTCCTTGCGTGCCATGAAACAATGGTCTCTTGACTCTTAGGCATGTGCAGACTGTTTCCCTGACTCCCTCCCGGCTAGCTATGTCACACTGGCCCCCTTCAGGCTGTGTTCACGCAGCAAACCCCAGTCCTCTCCCTGGGATCCGACCGAAGCCTGAGCCTCAGCTCCCAGCCCCAACCTGCCCCGGCAGGTGAGCAGACAAGCCTCTCAGGATGGCGAGTGCTGGTTGGCACCGATCATCTGTGTGGGAATCTCTCCTCTTTGCCGTCTGCACCCCTGTTGCTGCGCTCTCCTCCGTGGCTCCAAAGGTTCCCCCTTGCCCTTCCCCCCCGCTGTCTCCGCCAGTGAAGGGGCTTCCTAGTGTGTGGAAACTTTTCCTCCTTCACAGCTCCCTCCCAGAGGTGCAAGTCCCATCCCTATTCTTTTGTCTCTGTGTTTCCTTTTTTCCTTTGCCTTACCCAGGTACGTGGGGAGTTTTGTGCTTTTTGGGAAGTCTGAGGTCTTCTGCCAGCGTTCAGTAAGTGTTCTGTAGGAGTCGTTCCACATATAGATGTATTTGTGATGTATTTGTGGGGAGGAAGGTGATCTTCATGTCTCACTCCTCCGCCATCTTGAAGGTCTCCTCGACTTTTGTATTTGATCAAATTCCGCTCTTTAAGTCCGTGGGGATAGATTGTTTTTCTTTATGGTTTTGCTGAAAAGTAACAATCCCAACTGTCTGTTTCTTCAAACAAGAGGATAATTAATACTTTAATATAAAAGGACACCACAGGCATACCTTGGAGATATTGCAGGTTCGAGGCCATTGCAATAAAGTGAATATCACAGTAAAACAAGTTACATGAAGTTTTTGGTTTTCCAGTGCATATAAAAGTTATATTTATAGTATACTGTAGTCTTTAAAGTGTGACGTAGCAGTATTTCTTAAAATGTGCATACCTTAATTTAAAAATATTTTATTGTTAAAAAATGCTAACCATCACCTGAACCTTCAGCAAGTCATAACTTCTTTGCTGGTGGAGGGTCTTATCTCAGTGTTGATGGCTGCTGACTGATGAGGGTGGTGGTTGCTGAAGATTGGCGTGGCTGTGTCAATTTCTTAAAATAAGACAATGAAGTTTGCCACATTGACTGACTCCTCCTTTCACTGGTATGCTTAGAGGCAATTGTATGGTTATTAATTGGCCTAATTTCACTATGTTGTCTCTCAAGGAACAGAGAGGTCAAGGAGCAGAAGAGAGACAGGGAATGGCCAGTCAGTGGAGCAGTCAGAACACACACAGCGTTTATCAATTAATTTCTCTGTCTTATATGAGCACAGCACATGGCACCCCAGAACAATTGCAAACAGACCACAGATTACCATAACAAATATAACAATAATGAAAACATTTGAAATATTGTGAGAATTACCAAAATCTGATACAGAGACACGAAGTAAGCAAATGGTGTTGGAAAAATGGCGTCGACAGACTTGCTCATTGCCACAAACCTTCAATTTGTAAAAAAACACAGTATCTGAAGGGCAATAATGTGAAGCACAATAAAATGAGGTATGCCTGTAATTACGAAAAGAATAATATCAAGCAAAGATAAGGTCCTAGGTGCGTCAGGCATGATAGAGTATTAGTTTCTCCTTTTCTACCATGTACAGTTGTTAAGGATCTGACATGTGAACTCTGGAGCTCAGACCAAAAAGATCTGTGTAGATGTTGCCATTCTGAAGGTGAAGTTACTTTCCCATCCTTTATTATTCTCCCTAGGTTTTGTTTAAAACATCTTATTTGGAATTAGAAAGATGCTATGCAAAATGTCCTTGGCCGCTCACTCATTGGCTAATGTAAGCATTTTATATAGCTGCTCACCCAATTTGTAGCAACCAAGGAAGGAGCGCTATGGTCAGCTATTGGCTAAATTGTAAGCAGCTTCAGAGAAAGTTTCAGAGGAAGTCTGGGAACAGTTGCTGATATATCATCCAAAGAGCAGGAGTGTTTTAAAAAAAATCCTTTTTCTTTATTATTTTTTTATGTTGAATTAGCTCCCAGTATCTCCTTAGGCTGAATGCCAGCACTGTTGTCCTGGTTACAAAAACCAGCTTGATAGATGGGGGGCATGGTAGACATGCTGACCTGAGCAATTGAACTGGTAAATGCCAGATTCTATAATGTGTGGACGGATGTTTGCACTAAGTGTTAAAAATATGTCTTGCCACAGGGAGATAGTTTGATCTGAGTATTCTCTTCAGAGCTCCCTGAGTTTCTATGAATGGGAAGTTGTAGGGCATTTCCCATCAGTGATAGGGCCCCAGTACCCTTTAATCCTCTTGGGGTGGTAGTAGCAAGTCTATAGGACTTGTGGTCCAGGGTGTCTTCTTTCATCTTTCAGTTCTCTAGGTGGCATATTATATGATAGTATGAGAAAACTGTGCCTGCAATTCAAGTAGAAAGAATTCTAGAAGACTCACTTTATAGTCTTTATTCTCTGATGTATACTGAATGACAATAGCAGTGAAACTGCAAACTGTTCATTTGGATAGGGCAGCCATTGTGCACCTGGATATGACAATTCTTCTTATCAAATCTCCTCTTATTTGCATTTATATGGTACCTTTCCTCTAAAGCTCTTAAAACAATTTCAGCTTCACAATACTTGTGTGAATTGGATAAGAAGCACACTTCATTTTGAGGCAAAGATAAAGGATGGTAATTGTCAATGGCTCTCCTCAACAGAACAGAACAGAGCACAGCCAGTACCAAGTATTACCCACACTGTTTTCCCTGGTGTCAAAGAGAAGGTTATTAAAGAAGGGATCCAGACACACTGGGGAAAGGGTCCACTGTTAGGCTTCACAGCTTCTGTGAATTCCCTGAGAAAATGTACAAAATATAGTCCTCCTGTGTATCTTCCTGGGCTTAAGTCAGAAAAATAGAAGATGTTGGTGGGAAACAAATGCTCAGTGAAGTCATTAAATATTAGGTAGCTAGAAACTAAAATCTTGTCATTAATTAGAATCTAAGAAATAACAAGGTAAGGAAGACCATTTAGTCGTGTTTTTGGGAGAAATGAGTTAGCTGAACAAAGATCTCTTCTAAAGCAGTGAAGTATTTTGGGATTTCTTGTCTTTATAAACCCAGGAAAGTATAGCATAAGTAGAAGGATTTTATTCTGTTGAAGGGAGCACTTCTTCTTCCTTCCCACAAAGAATGTATGTTTGACAAGAAGTTCTATGAAAATATTATTCTAAATATAGTCCGACCTGAAGTGGGAGACCATCCAGATTCAGTGTAAACTTATGCGTTGACCAGCTGGAAGAATACAATTTATTCCACCCCCGACCAGATCTTCACACTTTTCTCCAGGAACTACTCATGTCAAGGCCCAACAAAGTCCTCTCGTTACTCTGTCACCTTCCGTGCTACCTAATATACTTTGATGTGTGTGGCACCACACTGAAGGAAAATTGCTTCATGAACTTTTATTTAAAGCTATAATAATGTTAGCTCTGTGCCTTCTTTGCTTGTTACTTTGCCATTTAGTTTGTTTGCAAGAATATGATGCAGTGGTGAGTCAATTGCTCTGAAACCTCACCGCAATCTGTAAAGCACTATATTCGTAAAGTACCTTTTGGGAAGTACATAGTGTCTTTTGAAGAGAATCTTTTAAAGTTTAACAAAACCTTTTTATTGTAAATGTATTGACACACACTTAGAGCACAGAATGCTGGAGCCTGGCAAGATCTTTTGAGAATACTTGTGCATGGCTGATGAAATGCCACCATTTGTTTGGAAAAAGCTTTTAGGAAATTAAATTGTGTTAAAAGAGACATGAGCTTTCTTGTGCGGGTATAATGTACCCTAATGTAAAACTGTAGCAAATTATCCTGAAGAGAGACTTTGAGGAAAGCAAAGAAGGGTCCTGGTTGAAGGGATCTCTATCCTTCAGGTTGGCCTGAGCCAACAGAAAGCAGTCTTTCTCCCATCTGGTCCAGCTTTTTTGTGATCCCACTCCTCTTCTTCCACCCTCTGAAAACCCTTCCTCCTTCCCCTGTCCCAACACACACAAAGTCCTATTCATTGTTGCATGCCCAGTACTATGAAACTGGCATACAGTCAGGCTGAACAGATAGTTTTAAATGAATTGATGAATGCGTTAAATTTCCAATGGCTTTCTATCAACCTCTGGATGAAAAAGTCTTTACAGTGACCTACAACGCCTGGGTTGATCTGGCTCTAGCTCATTTCTAGCTCATTTCTTAATGTGTCCCCCACCCCCACTTCCTCATTCTGTTCCAGCTATACTGGTCTCCTTGCAGTTCCTCACATAAGCCAGGCCTACTCCTCTTCAGGGCCTTTGTGCTTGCTCATCCCTCTGCCTGGAGTGCTTTTTTCCCCCAGATATCAACACGTCTTCTTTATCACCTCTAAGTCTTCTCAATGAAGTCTCCCTATTCCTTATCCCCTATTTCAGATGTCTATCTATTGTTACATAACGAGCCACTCTAAAAGTTAGTGGCTTAAACAGCAATGGTTTGTTAAGACAGTTTTGCAGGTGGAGTGGATGCTTCTCTACCACCTCCCCCTCCTACCCCAGGAGTGACTGCATTCAGCTGGTATGTCTTGGGTCTCCTTCATGTGGCTCTTTCTACTTGATGATTCATCTTCCAGATCCTCTCCACGTGACTCTCTATTCAGCAGAATAGTTAGCCCTTGCTTAAATCATGGAAGCTTGCTTCCCAGTAGCAGTACTCCAGGAGAACAGGCCACAAGGTGACCATCTTATCAAGCCTCTGTTCGCATCACACTTGTAATGTTCTGCTGGCCAAATCCAGTCCATGGCCAAGCCCAAAGTCAATGTGGAAGGAGATTACACTGAGTGTGAAGACCTGGAGGTATCATTCATTGTAGGTTACCAACCTAACAGTCTACCCCATTCTGCCTTCTGACCTAAGCAATTCACATCCCTCCCACCTGTAAAATACACTCACCATCCCCCAAGACCCCTCAAGGTCTCATCCCATTAAGGCCTCCAGCTTAGGCTTGAGGTCAGGATCCTACCATTTAGATCATGTCCAGGTGTGACTGAGGTGTGTGGGTGCAATTCCTTAGGCGCTACTCCTTAAGTGTGGCTTCTTAGGTGTAGCTGCCTATAACTGAGTCAGCAATATCGTTCTTTGCCTCTCAGCCCCTAGCTTAGAAATGCAACATGTGTCTGTCTTCCTTTCCAGTGGCCAATAGAATTTAGTATGCTTATCTTAATTCTTTCTCTTCTTAGGTAATTTAAATATTTTCTTTTTGCTCTATTCTCAGAAAAGACATAGATAATCTCATGGTTGCATTGTAGTTCTTCACTTTGATAATTACCAATTTCCTCTTTACCCACCCCTCCCATGTTTCAGTTATCTATTTCAGTATAACTGTGTACACACTGTAAACACTCCCAAATTTAATGATTTAAATAATGATTCATTATTTCTTACTAATTTCTGGGCCTTTATTCTCTTCATATGGGGTCAGCAGGGGTCTCATGTGTGTCGGCATGCAGGTGAGGGCTCAGAAGGTGCACCTAGGTTCTTCCCTATTTTATCACCTTCTCCACGTTGGCCTCCTCATCCAGGGCCTCTCCATGTGGCCTCTCTCTCCAGAAGATAGTTGGGACTTCCTTACAGCATGGCGGCTGGGTTCCAAGAGAACCTAAACAGAAGCTGCCAGGTTTCTTAAGGGCTAGGCCTGGAGCTGGAGCTCCTGCCTATTCTATTAGTCAAAGCTAGTCATAAAGCCAGCTAGGATTCAAGGAGAGGGTAGATAGATCCTCTATCTGTTACAGAGAGGAGTGAGATATGAATACAGAGAGAGGAACAATGGGGTGTGGTCATCTTTGGGAACTATATCCCTTCTTCCTGATTTTATTTTCTTTTAAGCTCTTATCACTCTGCATTTATCTTGTTTAGTATGTGTCTCCTGCACTGGATGGACACTAGAAAGTTAGGGATTTTTGTCCATTTTATTTACTGCTGCTTACTCCCAGAATACTGTCTGCCACATAGTGGGTGCTCATATAGTTTTTGAAGTGAATGTTTATCACACTAGCTACTGGTATTTTCTTGCCCTTCTACCTAGATATTTATCATCTATGGGGTCCCTCATGGCTGATTTGAACGCAGGGTTTTGAACACATATTGATATGTTTATATGTTTGTATATTTGACTTTTGCTATATCTGAGCCCATTGCTTTGACTGTATCTTTGGGAGTTAGCTCTGGAATCATCAAATTCTTTACCTAGTCTGTCTTTTGATGTGGAATGATGATGCAGAATTTGATGCCAACTTGGCTGGCTGGTCCTGTGCCCATTTCAGATTGCTTTTGGTCTGCCTTGTCCTCATATATTCCTTGCTGCCTACTAAAAAGACTGATATTTCCATAGACCCAATATACTGGGAAAGTGACATTTTCTCTTACGTGTTGGGGAAATATATATATTTTTAAGACATGAAAAGGAAAATAGGAGTAAAAGGCACACATATTAGAGTTAACATCATGATAAAGTATAGAAATATTCCACACTTTGGGGTTCTGAAGATATCTAAGGGGAGGAAACTGATAGTTTTTTTTTTTTTTTTAGTACTTGACAAATAAAAAAGAGATACTAAAAACTTCAAATATTTTTTAGGGTATTAGAAGAACCAAAGGTTGATGTAAAAGTATCTATGCTTATTGATCTGTGCCATTTCTTTCTTTATTCCATTCCAGTGTAATTTCTTCTTATTACTTTTCTTCTTGTTCATTCCTTTCCCCAACTTATAAAAATTTCTTGTTGAATAGGCAGAGTTATTTTTCTCAATTTCTACTTCTGTCTCAGCTCTCCCATCTACTTGATTTGGAAATATCTGATTGTTTCAACTCTGATTTTATTTGGCCTAAAGCTTCCTGGTAAAATTGTTGCAGCAGGGAATTACCTGTTGCTTTTACACAATATTATGTTAGAGGTAGAATTAACCATATGATGTGTTCATATCATGATGCCATCGACCCGAGAAAATACATACACAAGCCTAAATTTTATTTTTAACAGTCACGCATCTTATCTAGTAATGAAAGACATTAGGATGACATATGAAAATCATGTTGAAACAGAGCAGGACCCTATGTTTCTCCCTGCCCCCACCATGTCCTCAGCCTGCCTTTTGTCTGTGGAAAAAATTTAGCCAAAGAATACGTTTAATCAGAAGTGAGAAAATGCAGAAACAGAGGAAGACAGTCAAAGGAGACCAAATAATAATAGTTTAGTCATTAAACATAGTCAAGGACCTTTAGTTCCTCCTTAAGGGCTATAGATAATATTCTGAGCCATATCCTGTGAGCTGTCCTTATAGATACTGAAACCCCCACCAGGTGGAAGAAGTTAACTACATGATGACCAGGCTGTAGCCATGACATAAGCTGCCACAATTCCAGGAATTGGCCTCAAAGAAATGGAAACAAACCGACCCTGGAAATGAAGATTAACTGTACCTAAAACAATCGAGATGATGCTGGTCAGACCACCGATGACCAATTTCAAGATGACTATCAGAGCTGACTGTATTTTTTCTGCATGTAGCCCCCCCTCTCTGTCTATAAAAGCTCTTGCCCCCTGGTTGTCAGGGTGGGAGTCGGCCTTGGGACAGGAGTATGTCCACACCCCCGGTTGCCGGCCTCTGAAATAAAGCAACATTTCCTTTCCTACCAACACTTGTCTCTCGAGAATTGGCTTTCAAGCAGCGAGCAGCCAGACCTGGGTTCAGTAACAATATTAATGGGTGGTTTCTTCTAGTATCTGTTGTTAGAAATTGCAAATGAATTCAGTGACTACTACATGATTAGTTTTGCAGAATAAAAACAGCTATTATTTGCTGATAAGGTTTCTGTTTAAGCAAATGAAATATCATAGCCATGGGATAATTGCTGGCAGGATTTGCTGGGTGAAGTTTAAGATAAATAGGGAGAAGGAGGAGGGTAAAACATATAAAGAGACATATTTAAGTAGTGTACTCAAAGCCAATGCTGAGAAAAAAGGTGGAAGTGTCCTGAAACATATCATGAGATCTTTATGAATTATTAAAAAGAAAACCATAATATTATCATCCTTTCATATAAAGGATAATAAAATAATAGTATAAATTGAGAGCATCTTATAAACTTCTGGAGGATAGTGGAGATAGAATATGATCATAAAGTTGATTGCTTTCTGAAGTAAAATTAGTAGATACAGGCAGTTCAGTAGATAATATTATTTAATCACAGTTTCTTTGCTAAATAAGTTTATGTGTCTGCCAATTTATTTTTAGAATGATAATTGAAAACCTTGCTTATAAGTTGAAGTAAGAGGAAATCATTAAGTGCCATCTATCAGGGCAGTTTCAAACATTGCTCTTTCTCATCTGTCAAGCTTGATTAAAGGAATCCAACCATTGGAGAAGAAGGCTGAAGTTTTTGCTGTATTTTTAATTCTTACATTTTGTGTGTTGAACACTAGCATCACAATGAAGAGTTTGGTCGAAATGAGAGTTCTAAAACAAGGAAAACATTCAATCCAAGTTAACAAAAAATTTATACAGTTTTAAGACCCTTTCAGTCTGGAGAAAGAGAACCTCCTCTCTAATTTTTCTATTGGTGAAATGGCCCTGTGGTGTGCTGACCATTATTTTACCTAGACATTCATCATGCCTGATGGCAAAGATCCACTAAAGTGGAAGTTCAATTATGTGTCCTCTCTGGGGCACAGATACAGTTTGAGAATGTTTTGGTTATGACAAAGAGCAATCTCAGATTTGGGGAAATCAGGAGAAAAGGAAACACTATTCTGTATGTGTGCTGCTGGGACATTGTCTTACCAGTCACAGAGAATTCAGGGAGAAAATGGAGTCATCATCCACAGTCATTTATTGATATCCAACTATATATATATGGCACATTTGAGGCACTAATAGAGAGAAGGAAATGCCCACCTACCCCCTGAAATGGAAATAATCAGAGGTGGGTTACACCATCTTTTGGAGAAAGATCTAAAAGATATTGTAGAAATAAAATTTTAGGGCAACAATGAATGATTTTTTTAAAAAAAATCCTAGGGCTGATTCATTTTTGGCATAGAAATATTAATTTAACATAAAGATTTATTTTCTTTTCCAATTACATTTCTGTTTTATAAATTGTGTATTCCTGTTCCTTTATTTGTCCATTTGCTTATGAAGACTTTAATATTTTTCATATCAGGAATGCTAATTTTTAAAGATAAAGTATTAGCTCATGTACTAAATTTAATTTTAGAGGACAACTTCTAGGAATGCATCTAGTCTGTCTATCAGTTAAACAGTTCAAACAATCTTCACCATCTTTACAAATATTTTGATGGAACAGTGAAGGTTGCAATGATCACGTCATTCTGCTTGTCAAAAGTCTTTAATAGCTCTCTAGCACACAGTTAAATCGAAAGCTCTCCAAAATATAAATGCAGTGTGTCTTTTCATCTTTTCCCTTAATGCACTATATCCCTTTCTGTTAGTATTCTTCATCCCTTCCTGGGCTTATCCTATATCTATTAAACTTAAATCCTTGTTGTATTTGAAACAATGTTTTCTGTTCTTCAACTTGCTTCCTATAGACTCTTTCTGTGCTATTAACTTTATCCCAAACTTGCATATCTAGATTCTTTAAGGCTGTTTATGTTCCACCTTCTCGTTTCATCTAGGCCTTCCCAGATATCCTCCAATGAGAAGTAGAATCTTTCCTCTGTTATTTCATCGTATCTGGTGAAGCTATTGGAACACTTTGCATCAGGGATGGCAGTGGTGTCCCTGAATGGCAGAGAACTGGTGTCAGGTATCATAAGGCTTATTCTCTGTTTTCTATTCTTCCCAGCCCCTCTATTCTTCACTCCTGTCCTACTGTGCTTGGATTCAATAGCAGTGATTCTATTCTCATTACCACATCGATTTCTCTTTTCCATTGTCCTTCTGTTGACCTGGGAAAATCCAAATCCTGGATGAATCCAGTTATCATCCTTACCTGCATACTGAGACTACTGACCAAATCTGGGAAAATCTTGCAACCAGCTAGTGTGGTATGGTTACCCTCTGAACCCGATGGGCCCTCAAAATTGCGTACTTTCTGCAATGATCATTTCAAGACTTTGTTCCCTACTCTTCTCAGTTCTCTCCACCTACCACATCCTTACTTTCTCTTAGAAAATCACAATATTTTCTGCTCTACAAAAAAACAGAAGCCAGGACAAGAACTGCCTCAAATTCCCACCACCAAATCTCAAACTTACCTTCATCTACCAGCCCCATTCCTTCCCTTCTTTGCTCCCTTCATAGTGGAAAAAGTAATTCCTCATGTATAAAGCAAGCCTTCTGTCTGAAAACTCTTAATACCTCCTGCCTACAGAAGAACCTTGTACTGGAACAGTGGTTCATTTTAAAAAAAAATTTTTTTGTACAGCAGGTTCTTATTAGTCATCAGTTTTATACACATCAGTGTATACATGTCAATCCCAATCTCCCAATTCATCACACACACACCCCACCCCCACCGCCGCTTTCCCCCCTTGGTGTCCATACATTTGTTCTCTACATCTGTGTCTCAGTTTCTGCCCTGCAAACCGGTTCATCTGTACCATTTTTCTAGGTTCCACATATATGTGTTAATATACGATATTTGTTTTTCTTTTTCTGACTTACTTCACTCTGTATGACAGTCTGTAGATCCATCCACATCTCAACAAATGACCCAATTTCTTTTTTTTTATGGCTGAGTAATATTCCATTGTATACATGTACCACATCTTTTTTTTTTAACATCTTTATTGGAGTATAATTGCTTTACAATGGTGTGTTAGTTTCTGCTTTATACCAAAGTGAATCAGTTATACATATACATATGTTCCCATATCGCTTCCCTCTTATGTCTCCCTCCCTCCCACCCTCCCTATCCCACCCTTCTAGGTGGTCTTGCATAGCATACCACATCTTCTGTATCCATTTGTCTGTCGATGGGCATTTAGGTTGCTTCCATGACCTGGCTATTGTAAATACTGCTGCAATGAACATTGGGGTGCATGTCTCTTTTTGAATTGTGGTTTTCTCTGGGTATATGCCCAGTAGTGGGATTGCTGGGTCATATGATAATTCTATTTTTCATTTTTTAAGGAACCTCCATACTGTTCTTCATAGTGACTGTATCAATTTACATTCCCACCAACAGTGCAGGAGAGTTGCCTTTTCTCCACACCCTCTACAGCATTTGTTGTTTGTAGGTTTTCTGATGATGCCCATTCTAACTGGTGTCAGGTGATACCTCATTGTAGTTGTGATTTGCATTTTCTAATAATTAGTGATGTTGAGCAGCTTTTCATGTACCTCTTGGACATCTGTATGACTTCTTTGGAGAAATGTCTATTTAGGTCTTCTGCCCATTATTGGATTGGGTTGTTTGTTTTTTTAATATTGATCTGCATGAGCTGTTTATATATTTTGGAGATTAATTCTTTGTCTGTTGATTCATTTGCAAATATTTTCTCCCATTCTGAGGGTTGTCTTTTCGTCTTGTTTATGGTTTCCTTTGCTGTGCAAAAGCTTTGAAGTTTCATTAGGTCCCATTTGTTTATCTTTGTTTTTATTTCCATTTCTCTAGGAGGTGGGTCCAAAAGGATCTTGCTGTGATTTATGTCATAGAGTGTTCTGCTTATGTTTTCCTCTAAGAGTTTGATAGTGTCTGGCCTTACATTTAGGTCTTTAATCCATTTTGAGCTTATTTTTGGGTATGATGTTAGGGAGTGTTCAATTTCATTCTTTTACATATAGCTGTCCAGTTTTCCCAGCACCACTTATTGAAGAGGCTGTCTTGTCTCCATTGTATATCCTTGCTTCCTTAGTCATAGATTAGTTGACCATAGGTGTGTGGGTTTGTCTCTGGGCTTTCTATCTTGTTCTGTTGATCTATGTTTCTGTTTTTGTGTCAGTACCATATTGCCTTGATTGTTGTAGCTTTGTAGTATAGTCTGAAGTCAGGGAGCCTGATTCCTCCAGCTCTGTCTTTTTCCCTCAAGACTGCTTTGGCTATTCGGGGTCTTTTGTGTCTCCATACAAATTTTAAGATTTTTTGTTCTAGTTCTGTAAAAAATGCCATGGGTAATTTGATAGGGATTCCATTGAATCCAGATTGCTTTGGGTAGTATAGCCATTTTCACAATAATAATTCTTCCAATCCAAGAACATGGTATATCTCTCCATCTGGTGGTATTGTCTTTAATTTCATTCATCAGCGTCTTATACTTTTCTGCATACAGGTCTTTAGTCTCCCTAGGTAGGTTTATTTCTAGGTATTTTATTCTTTTTGTTGCAGTGGTAAATGGGAATGTTTCCTTAATTTCTCTTTCAGATTTTTCATCATTGGTGTATAGGAATGCAAGAGATTTCTGTGCATTAATTTTGTATCCTGCAACTTTACCAAATTCATTGATTAGCTCTAGTAGTTCTCTGGTGGCACATTTTGGATTCTGTATGTATAGTATCATGTCATCTACAAACAGTGACAGCTTTACTTCTTCTTCTCCAATTTGTATTCCTTTTATTTCTTTTTCTTCTCTGATTGCCATGGCTAAGACTTCCAAAACAGACATTAACTTTGTATCCTGCAAGTTTACCAAATTCATTGATTAGCTCTAGTAGTTCTCTCGTGGCACCTTTTGGATTCTGTATGTATAGTATCATGTCATCTGCAAACAGTGACAGCTTTACTTCTTTCTCAATTTGTATTCCTTTTATTTCTTTTTCTTCTCTGATTGCCATGGCTAGGACTTCCAAAACTATGTTGAATAATAGTGGTGAGAGTGGACATCCTTGTCTTATTCCTGATCTTAGAGGAAATGCTCTCAGTTTTTCACCATTGGGAACGATGTTGGCTGTGGGTTTGTTGTATATGGCCTTTATTATGTTGAGGTAGGTTCCCTCTATGCCCACTTTCTGGAGAGTTTTTATCATAAATGGGTGTTGAATTTTGTCAAAAGCTTTTCTCTGCATCTATTGAAATGATCATATGGTTTTTCTTCTTCCGTTTGTTAATATGGTGTATCACACTGATTGATTTGTGGATATTGAAGAATCCTTGCTCCCTGGGATAAATCCCACTTGATCATGGTGTATGATCCTTTTAATGTGTTGTTAGATTCTGTTTGCTAGTATTTTGTTGAGGATTTTTGCCTCTATATTAATCAGTGATATTGGTCTGTAATTTTCTTTTTTTGTAGCATCTTTGTCTGGTTTTGGTATCAGGGTGATGGTGGCCTCATAGAATGAGTTTGGGAGTGTTCCTTCCTCTGCAATTTTTTGGGAAGAGTTTGAGAAGGATCGGTGTTAGCTTTTCTCTAAACATTTGATAGAATTCATCTGTGAAGCCATCTGGTCCTGGACTTTTGTTTGTTGGAAGATTTTTAATTACAGTTTCAATTTCATTACTTGTTATTGGTCTGTTCATATTTTCTATTTCTTCCTGGTTCAGTCTTGGAAGGTTATACTTTTGTAAGAATTTGTCCATTTCTTCCAGGTTATCCATTTTATTGGCATAGAATTGCTTGTAGTAGTCTCTTAAGATGCTTTGTATTTCTGCATATTTCTGTATTTCTTTGTATTTCTGTCTGTTGTTACTTCTCCTTTTTCATTTCTAATTTTATTGATTTGAGTCCTCTCCCTCTTTTCCTTGATGAGTTTGTCTAGTTGTTTATCAATTTTGTTTATCTTCTGAAAGAACCAGCTTTTAGTTTTATTGATCTTTGCTATTGTTTTCTTTGTTTCTATTTCATTTATTTCTGCTCTGATGTTTATGCTTTCTTTCCTTCTGCTAACTTTGGGTTTTGTTTTTTGTTCTTTCTCTAGTTCCTTTAGGTGTAAGGTTAGATTGTTTATTTGAGATTTTTCTTGTTTCTTGAGGTAGGCTTGTATAGGTATAAACTTCCCTCTTAAAACTGCTTTTGCTGCATCCCATAGGTTTTGGATCGGCGTGTTGTCATTGTCATTTGTCTCTAGGTATTTTTCGATTTCCTCTTTGATTTCTTCAGTGATCTCTTGATTATTTAGTAACATATTGTTTAGCCTCCATGTGTTTGTGTTTTTTACATTTTTTTTGCCTGTAATTCATTTCTAATCTCATAGCACTGTGGTCAGAAAAGATGCTTGATATGATTTCAATTTTCTTAAATTTACTGAGGCTTGATTTGTGTTCCAAGATGTGAGCTATCCTGGAGAATGTTCCATGCACACTTGAGGAGAAAGTGTAATCTGCTGTTTTTGGATGGAATGTCCTATAAATATCAGTTAATTCTCTCTGGTCTAAAGTATCATTTAAAGCTTCTGTTTCCTTATTTATTTTCATTTTGGATGATCTGTCCATTGGTGTAAGTGAGGTGTTAAAGTCCCCCACTATTATTGTGTTACTGTCGATTTCCTGTTTTTGTTTTTGCGGTACGCAGGCCTCTCACTATTGTGGCCTCTCCCATTGCGGAGCACAGGCTGTGGACATGCAGGCTCAGCGGCCATAGCTCACGGGCCTAGCTGCTGCACAGCATGTGGGATCTTCCCGGACCGGGGCATGAACCTGCGTCCCCTGCATCGGCAGCTGGTCTCTCAACCACTGTGCCACCTGGAAGCCCCGATTTTCTCTTTTATAGCTGTTAGCAGTTGCCTTATGTATTGAGGTGCTCCTATGTTGGGTGCATATATATTTATAATTGTTATATCTTCTTCTTGGGTTGATCCCTCTATCATTATGTAGTGTCCTTCCTTGTCTCTTGTAGCGTTCTTTATTTTAAAGTCTATTTTATCTGATATGAGTATTGCTACTCCAGCTTTCTTTTGATTTCCATTTGCATGGAATATCTTTTTCCTTCCCCTCACTTTCATTCTGTATGTGTCCCTATGTCTGAAGTGGGTCTCTTGTAGACAGCATATATATGGGTCTTGTTTTTGTATCCATTCACCAAGCCTGTGTTTTTGGTTGGAGAATTTAATCCATTCACGTTTAAGGTAATTATTGATATGTATGTTCCTATTACCATTTTCTTAATTGTTTTGCATATGTTTTTGTAGGTCCTTTCTTCTCTTTTGTTTCCCAGTTATAGGAATTCCTTTAGCATTTGTTGTAGAGCTCGTTTGGTGGTGCTGAATTCTCTTAACTTTTGCTTGTTTCTAAAGCTTTGGATTTCTGCATCGAATCTGAATGAGATCCTTGCTGGGTACAGTAATCTTGGTTGTAGGTTCTTCCCTTTCATCTCTTTAAGTATATCATGCCATTCGTTTCTGGCCTGTAGAGTTTCTGCTGAGAAATCAGCTGTTAACCTTATGCGAGTTCCCTTGTATGTTATTTGTGATTTTTCCCTTGCTGCTTTTAATAATTTTTCATTTTCTTTAATTTTTGCCATTTTGATTACTACGTGTCTCAGTGTGTTTCTCCTTGGGTTTATCCTGCCTGGGATTCTCTGTGCTTCTTGGACTTGGGTGGCTATTTCCTTTCCCATGTTAGGGAAGTTTTCAACTATAATCTCTTCAAATATTTTCTCTGGTCCTTTCTCTCTCTCTTCTCCTTCTGGCACGCCTATAACGCGAATGTTGTTGCATTTAATATTGTCCCAGAGGTCTCTTAGGCTGTCTTCATTTCTTTTCATTTTTTTTTTTTGTTTGTTTATTCTGTTTCTCAGCTGTGAATTCCACCATTTTGTCTTCCAGGTCACTTATCCGTTCTTCTGCCTCAGTTATTCTACTATTGACTCCTTCTAATGCAGTTTCCATTTCAGTTTTTGTATTGTTCATCTGTGTTTGTTTGTTCTTTAGTTCTTCTAGTTCTTTGTTAAACATTTCTTGCATCTTCTCAATCTTTGCCTGCATTCTTTTTCCGAGGTCTTGGATCATCTTCACTATCATTATTCTGTATTCTTTTCCTGGAAGGTTGCCTATCTCCACTTCATTTAGTTGTTTTTCTGGGGTTTTATCTTGTTCCTTCATCTGGTACATAGCCCTCTGCCTTTTCATCTTGTCAATCTTTCTGTGAATGTGGTTTTTGTACCATAGGCTGCAGGGTTGTAGTTCTTCTTGCTTCTGCTCTTTGCCCTCTGGTGGATGTGGCTATCTAAGAGGATTGAGCAAGTTTCCTGATGTTAGGGACTGGTGGAGGGCAGAGCTGGGTGTTGCTCTGGTGGACAGAGGTCAGTAAAACGTTAATCTGCTTGTCTGCTGATGGGTGGTTCTGGGTTCCCTCCCTGTTGGTTGCTTGGCCTGAGGCAACCCAACACTGGAGCCTACCTGGCCCTTTGGTGCGGCTAATGGCAGACTCTGGGAGAGCCCATGCCAAGGAATACTTCCCAGAACTTCTGCTGTCAGTGTCCTTGTCCTCATGGTGAGCCACAGCCACCCCCCGCCTCTGCAGGAGACCTCCAACACTAGCAAGTAGGTCTGGTAAGTCTCCCCTAGGGTCACTGCTCCTTTCCCTGGGTCCCGATGTGCACACTACTTTGTGTGTGCCCTCCAAGAGTGGAGTGTCTGTTTCCTGCAGTCTTGTCAGAGTTCTGTAGTCAAATCCTGCTAGTCTTCAAAGTCTGATTCTCTAGGAATTCTTCCTCCTGTTGCTGGACCCCCAGGTTGGGGAGCCTGACGTGTGGCTCAGAACCTTCACTCCAGTGGGTTGACTTCTTTGGTATAAGTGTTCTCCAGTCTGTGAGTCACCCACCTAATAGTTATGGGATTTGATTTTATTGTGAATGCGCCCCTCCTGCCATCTCAATGTGGCTTCTCCTTTTTCTTTGGATGTGAGGTATCTTTTTTGGTGAGTTCCAGTGTCTTCCTGTTGATGATTGTTCAGCAGTTAGTTGTGATTCTGGTGTTCTCGCAAGAGGGAGTGAGGGCACGCCCTTCTACTCTGCCATCTTTGTTTGTGGGGGAACATTGTTTCTTAAGCTTAAGTCTGAATCACAGTCACTTGTTGATGGTTTGTTAAAAATCTATTGCTGGGACCCACTCCCAGGGTTCTGCAGAGAAACAGAACCAATAGGATGTGTGTATATATAGGGGTGTGTGTGTGTGTGTGTGTGTGTGTGTGTGTGTATGTATGTATGTGTATGCCTGGCATGTAAGATGCTCACTGGATCGAAGTTAATTTCTCTAACTTTAGAAACCAAGAGATTAGTGTCATCTCTGCCACTAGATTGTGAATTCCCCTAAATGCTTTTATTGTTCAACATGTCATGGCCCTGTGCTTTTAAATACAGTAATTTTAATGTTGCCTTTTTAATTAGAATATTGATATAAAGAGGTGTTACCATTTCTATAATGATCTTCAGATTTTTTTGGAGTGTGTATTTCCTGTATATTATTGGTCTCGATTTCTGAAATGCATAGAAATTGATTCTCACTGACAAAGGCCTTTTTTGAAGCCTTACATAAAAATATCATATTTTCTTAGTCAAAAAGCACATTGGAGAGATTTGATATATTTACCACATAAAAGGTGGTTCTGTTTCACATTATTTAAAAATAGGCAAATGCATAACTTTGTCAGATGACACAGTTGTGTGATATGAATAGCTATCATTTGAGATTTATAATGGCATCCAAGCTACTCATGTATGTATGAGTTATTATTAGAAGCCTGTGTTTTTTTTTTTTGTTTTTTGTTTTTTTTTTGCGGTACGCGGGCCTCTCACTGCTGTGGCCTCTCCCATTGTGGAGCACAGGCTCCGGATGCACTGGCTCAGCGGCCATGGCTCACGGGCCCAGCTGCTCCGTGGCATGTGGGATCTTCCCGGACCGGGGCACGAACCCGCATCCCCTGCATCGGCATGTGGACTCTCAACCACTGTACCACCAGGGAAGCCCTAGAAGCCTGTGTTTTAAGAGAGATATGTAAAATATTACTTTACTGGTCTAATATGGGAATAGGAAAGACTTTAATCATATAATTACTACTTGTATAAATGCTTAGTTTTAGGTAAAATGTTGCAGAATGCCATTCACATACATAATTCAAATCCCTTAGGTACTTAAAGAGAATTCTCAGGACAAAAGAAACCTTGGGGTTTTTTCCTAGGCTGTGATAAAGTTCAAAACTAAAAAAAAATTATGTGAAACCTAATATTAGTTCACGTTATATGACAAGAGGGTTGAGCAAATTCACCTCTAAACAATTGGATTTTACTAACTGACTTGTAGAGGTGGATACCAGGCATGGTGGACTGTCTGGTAAGTATCTCTGAAAAGTACCCATGCTGCTCTAAAATCTTCCAGGAAGGCTGAAACTAGGATTCTTCTTGCAAAACTACAAAAACAGTGATATTAGAAATGTACATAAGATTAAACAACAACAACAAAAAAAAACTCAAGTTGTAAAGGGGAAAAATCTCATCATAAGTGTTAAGCAATTGTAGACCAGGTCATGTGGGTATACCATTGCGTGGTAATCTGACACTTGAATCTCTAGGACACACTTCAATACTCTCCATTTAGTGAGTATAGTACTTTCTGTTCTATGTGGCTATGTGAGCCGGCATACTTCTCATTTCCTAATGAGCACCAGATTCTCCCAGTGTGTAAATTAAGGGCTTTTGTAATCCACTACCAGGCCACAAGGGTATCATTCAGTACATTGAAGTAGTAATTTACTAAATGGGACCCTCATGGCCCAAAAGAGTTCATGCAGCTTCCAAAATGCCTACCTTAACCAGGTGATAGTTTATTGTCTGGAGAACCTAATGAGTATTCAATTACAGTATTATATTTAGAAAAGGAGACTGATATTTCCCCAGAAATTGTAGCTCTGCTTTATGCTTTATCTCAGTTAGAGTTAGGTTATTTTTAGTCTTCTTATTCCCACTGGGCTTTTTCCTTTCTTATATTTTATATTTTGCTTATCTTAGGTTGCTTAAGTAGCACTCCCTTACCTCCAGCTAATGATTCTATTGGATTTTAGTTACCATAATTGTTTCCCTAATTGGCTTCACTTGAAAGAATGATTATTAGGAAAGGTGATAAACATTGGAAAGTCTGCCACTTGGTCTCATTCATTTTTCTTCCACTTCCTTTTCAATAATGTGTTCTTCTTGGAAATTTAAAAAACACTAAAATTTTGACTAAGGTTTTATTGCAGCATTAATAGTACAGCTTTCTCTGTCTAGGTATTCTGCTATTATTCAGAAATGACTACTTCAGAACTATTTTGAACTTTTAAAAGATTGTCTCTGTTAATTCACTCTCTATGAAACTTTAAAACACAACTAAAAAAATTAAATTTGATACCATATGAATAAGTAACTTAAAAAATCATGGCATTAGAATTTCACATTGCTTTTGAGATTTTTTTTTTTTTTTTTTTTGCGGTACGCGGGCCTCTCACCGCTGCAGCCTCTCCCATTGCGGAGCACAGGCTCCGGACGTGCAAGCCCAGCAGCCACGGCTCACAGGCCCAAATGCTCTGCAGCATGTGGGATCCTCCCAGACTGGGGCACGAACCCGTGTACCCTGCATCGGCAGGCAGACTCCCAACCGCTGCACCACCAGGGAAGCCCGCTTTTGAGATTTTAAATTTGATTTGTTTTTAGTTAATAGGGCAATATTCTTCTTTTTTAAAACATCTTTATTGGAGTATAATTGCTTTACAGTGGTGTGTTAGTCTCTGTTTTATAACAAAGTGAATCAGCTATACATATACATATATCCCCATATCTCCTCCCACTTGCGTCTCCCTCCCACCCGACAATATTATTCTTGCAGTAAATGTAGAAGGCTAAGTTGCTCTCATTTTTATATTCTCTAGGTGGCAGCTTAGCTCCACCTTTAAAAATTTCCCTTTTAGTATTTTTCTCACTGGCATTTCATTTAAAAACTGGTAACATAATGCACAACAGTATGTAAAATGAATACAGCCAAACATGATCTGCCTGCTTTTAATGTCTTGACAAGGTTTTTCATGTAGTACACTGCTGATTTTAGTTGAGAAACATAGATATACAGTCCTCCAAAAAGTGCTCTCATTCACCATTTTCCATATACGAAGGTCAGTAACCAGATCTTTTATGATGAAGCTGTAGTATAAAGCATCAGCCTTGTCTAGATTTGTACTTTTCTGCTTGTGTTGTTGAGCCGATTGTCATGCTATTTAGTCACATCTGGGATGTATGTATTTCCCTTTCTCTGTTACATGAACAGCTGAGTCTGAATGTCATCCTCATTCCGTTCAGTTAGAGCCCAAATATTGTCCTAAGAATTACGAAAATAGTAGCTTAACTCCAGAATAAGAAATCACATTATCTTGTAGAACAAAACCTCAACTGGGAGTGATTTTGACTCTCAGGGGATATTTGGCAATGTCTGGAGACATTTTTGATTGTTCCAACTTGGGGGGAGGGGAATACTATTAGCATCTAGTGGTTATAGGCCAGGGATTCTGTTAAACATGCTTCAGTGCAGAAGATAGTCCCCCCAAACAAAGATTTATTTAGCCCAAAATGTTAATAGTGTTGAGGTTGAGAAATGCTGTTGTAGGGAAATAGAGCTATAGTTTTATAATGTCAAAACCAGTGCAAAATTTTAATAACCACTGTAATGAATTCTTGTTTTTTTTTTTTTGTGGTACGCGGGCCTCTCACTGTTGTGGCCTCTCCCGCTGCGGAGCACAGGCTCCGGACTTGCAGGCCCAGCGACCATGGCTCACGGGCCCAGCCTCTCCGCAGCATGTGGGATCCTCCCGGACCGGGGCAGGAACCCATGTCCCCTGCATCGGCAGGCGGACTCTCAACCACTGCGCCACCAGGGAAGCCCTGTAATGAATTCTTTTAAGAGAGGTTTACTGAAGGTCATAAACATCATAAATATCCTTTACAAAAACAGCTTGTTTGACTAATTTAGTAACAAATTTCTCATGAATCTATTCCTTTTCCCTATTATCCCACTTATTTTTATCTCATATGGTTAAAAAAAAAGCTGTGCCCTTGTATTACATTTTTTAATTCAAAAATCATTGCTCAAGTCTTATTCTGCATATCTAAAACTCAGGAAATCTCTTTGTGAAAATATTTATTGTATTTACTGAGTACATAAAGAGTTAATCTGCACAGCTGTCAAGATCTATGTACAATTTTCTTTCTATTTTGTAAGTCAATTTTATTAAAACAGGTTTGAGATGTCTCAAGTTTATCAAACCTATTGGCTGTGGACTATATTAATTAAAATTACTGAAAATCAAGTTTTGAGAATACTGAAGTTCCCAATGAGTTTAGTGTAAAAGGAGCTACTTAATTTATCTTTGCCAAGAGGTTGTGAAACATGACAAACTTGTTTAGTATCCTGAAATTGTGCTTCAGATACAATTTATCATCATGTTTTGCCTGAAGAGCCATTATGTGACACAATTAAGAATACATACCGGGCCTCCCTGGTGGCGCAGTGGTTGAGAGTCCGCCTGCCGATGCAGGGGATGCGGGTTCGTGCCCCGGTCTGGGAGGATCCCATATGCCGCAGAGCGGCTGGGCCCGTGAGCCATGGCCGCTGGGCCTGCGCATCCGGAGCCTGTGCTCCGCAATGGGAGAAGCCACAACAGTGAGAGGCCCGCATACCGCACAAAAAAAAAAAAAAAAAAGAATACATACCATATATGGATTAATCAGGTAATACAGTGAGATGTTTTGGTGACCTTATGGTCTTCTCAGATCAGTAAGTTTTCAACTGACATCTTATTCTAAATCCCCATATATAAAATGGATTAAATTTGAGTTAGTTTTTTTGTAAGAATGGAGGCCTGCCTTGCTTTTTGCAGCAGCCACAGGGTACCATCTCAGAAATCCAGCCTTTTGTTGAAAACAGTTTGAAAATCACTGGCCTAGAGCACGGGTATGTCAAGCTTTCTTTAATAACTGAATTTTGTTTTTTTGGCATGTAAGTGTCCATCTGAAGAGAAAAAAAAAAGACAAAATCCTATCTTGACCCCATATCCCTTCTTGCTACTATCCTACTTTCTTGGCTCCTTTCCCCAGCAAAACTTCTACATACTTTACCTCACTTTCTCACCTTTAATTTACTCCTAAAACTACTCATCTGCTTCTAGCTCTGCTATTCCACAGACACTGCTTTTGTCATTATCTCCAGCTGCCTCCCTGGTGCTACACTTGATGGTCACTTTACTCTCATTTTGCTCCACTTCTCAAAAACCATTGATGAAGTTGACCCCTTCTTCCTTTTTCAAATAATCTTCTGGTTCTCCTTTTTTCTTATTGGCTTCTTTGTAATCTTTCTTTAAGTGTTGGAATTCTTCAGGACTAGGTCTTGAGCTCTCCTATTCTTCTCTGTAAACTTTCTGGGTTTTCTGATTCATTTCTATGATCTTAAACACCATCCATATGTTGGTAACTCCCATATTTTACACCTTCAGGCCAGACGTTTCCTCTGAGCTCCAGATCTACACACCAACTTGCCTATTTGAAACCTTTTCCTGGATACCTCTTCTCATCTGCCATCCAGAGTCACTCAAACTAGAAACCCAGGAGTCATCCTTTATTTTCCATCTTCCTTCATCATCTGTGTCCACCATCAGAAACATCTGTCTGTACTTTCTCCAATCATATGCTTCAAACCTTTCCACACCTCTCATTCTCTACTGCTACCATGTTTAGCTATGTCTCCATAATTTCTCATTTCAAGAGGCTCCTAAGTCATCTTTCTGTTTCTACCCTTGCCCTGCCCTCATCCATTTTCCACAAGGCCACCAGAGTGGTATTTTAAATAACAAATTGATTACATATCTTTCCTGCTTACAATTCTTACCTAGCTTCCTATTGCACATGGAATAAAATACGAACTCCATACTATGGTCTGGGTCTGCTTCTCCAATTTTGGTTTCTGTCACTTCAACTTCTCTTCTACTAATGTTCTAGACGTGCTGACATGGAGCATCTAGAAGAGACTGAATTCTTTTTTTAATCTCAGGGTATTAAGTTCTCCTCCCTGGCTCTTTGCATGCCTAGTTCTTTTTCATCCTTCAGGTCTTATCTTAAAAATCATCTCCCTAATCAATACATATTCACTTTCTGCTATTTTAAATCTTATTTATTTACCTATTCATTTGTTCATTGTCTGACTTACTAGAATCTAGGCTTCTTGAGGACAGGGATCTGGTCTTTCTTCCTTGCCAGGAAGCTGGTAGTCACTCAGCACACATTTGATGAATGCATTAACTAGTTATTGTACTAAGTAATCATCAGATTATATAGGAGGGTCCAACATAATAGACATGTATACATAAGCTTGCCCTATACATCTTGGCTTTAGAAAGGAGATGACTAAAGAGGGACATATCATATTGGTGTCTAGTATTTGAAGACATAATATGGAAAATAGGATTAGACATGGGTTTGGCAACTAGAAAACAAAACAGAGTATGAGTGGAAGTTAAACTGGAACAAACAGTGGAATAGTAGGTGCTTGGGAGATGGCAAGCTTCGTCTCACTGAAGATATTCAACTAGAGAGCCGGATGACAGCCTGTCTGGCAAGTGGTGGTGGGATTTCTTGCTTTACATTGGAACTTCATCTAGGGACTTCAAAGGGCTCTTCCCTCTCTGAGATGCTTGGATTTTGTGATTACAGAGGAGTTCTTACTGGTATCTCCTAGCATTAATCTGTGATTGTATGGGTTATTCTTTTTCAAGTCACACTTTATTGGATGTCCTCTTAAGACCTCACTGTTCTCTCAGAAATAATAATAATGCAGAAGCTAAAGAAGCCATTTTTTTTTACTGTTTCTCTTTTGTTTGAGAAAGAAATGTTAGATAATAAAAGAAGAATTAGATAGAAAATATCTTCTTGATGGCTTAATCTTTTAATAAACATGTCTAAAAAAACCAGATCAGTGTGTGCTTTGGCATTACTTTCAAATCCTTTTCTTAAACTTATGGAAAACAGAATCAATAGGAACACACCTTTGTTTATTCAATATTCTTAAAAGTTACCATCATGACTGGAGTTGGGATAGGGGGGTCAGTTCCAAAACATATTACATTTTGAACTTTACTTTTTAATAGCATCATAAACCTCCCATCATATCCTTCAACATTTCCTATGGAATTTCTTGTTTATCTTCAATCAGAAGCTAATGTATTTGATGTGAGAACTAGAGACATAATGACTTAGAATTCTCCAAACATTAATTGGCTGACTTCTGGAAATCATAAAACAACTCTGGCTAGGTCTTATTGAACACAGCATTAGGAGAGGTTCAAAATCCATATTCAACTGAAGAAAAGTCACATCCTCAAAGGTGGTTTATGTTTTCTCATCAACAATTCACACAAAATTTTTCATTATGTCATGTGACAGTATGTGACTCTGCAGGGACAAGTACAAGAAAACCTACATTCAGTCATCTGGCATGACTGAAAATGGTGTGGTTTGTTGTGAAGTCATTTTCAGAAGTTATGGTATATATAATATCTCTTCTTTCAAATACTGTAGAATTATATGCTAATTTGAATGATTTGGATATGATTTGTCCATAACTTTTAATGTTATTCTGGCCATTTTTTTTAATCCAATTAAGTCTAGACACCATAAAAAGCCCAATGCCCTATGTGTGTGTGTGTATATACGTATTTGCTTTATGATTTTCTTTATGTTATCCATTTCTAGTTTCACTTCTTTCCTTCTCTTTGCTTTCCTTATTTTCCAAGAGCAATGTATCAGTAAATATCTCTTGAAGCTTGCCATGTGAAGGACATTGTATAATATATTCCACTTTACTGCTTTACTCTGAAGAACTTGGTCTTAGTACTGTAGTCTGCCCTTTGTTATTCTAGCTATTGCAGGTAGAAGTTAGTTTTGTTGATATTCATAAATTCTTTTGTTTTGGCCCTCTATCTACTATTTCCTAAACTTCTTGTCTTCATCTTTATTCCACTATGGCATTTTGAACTTATCCCTCTTTGCCTTTTGGGAATCCTTTCCATCATAGTTTTTACTGTGAAGTACTGTATTAGTTTTCTATTGGTGCGCTAAGAAATGACCGTAAATGTAGTGGCACAAAGCCACATGAATTTATTATCTTATAGTTCTGGAGGTCAGCAGTCTGAAATGATTCTCAGTTAACAAAAATCAAGGTGTTGGCAATTCTGCATTCCTTTCTGAAGGCTCTTGGGGGAGAATTCATTTTCTTGCCTTTTCCAGTTTCCAAAAGCCATCTGCACTCCTTGGCTCCTGGCTCGCTTCCTCCATCTTCAAAGGCAGCAACTATGGTCAAGTCTTTGTCATATCAAATCACTCCAAAACAACCCCTCTTCTGCCTTCTTCTGCGACATTAATCCCCCTTTGCCATATAATAGGCAACATATTCACAGGTTCTGAGGATTAGGCTGTAGATATCTTTGGGGGCCCATTATTATGCCTCTCATGAATACTTACCTCTTTTTCTTTTGATTTTTGAAACCCTGCAACCAAGCCACTCTCCACTCAATAAGAGGAAGCTCCCCTGTTCCATTTAGTCGCTCCCGTGGTTTTTACGTTTGTCTCTGGCTGCCTGGTCTCTGCTGACTCTGAATAATTATGTAAAATATACTTGCTTGTTGGCTTTTTGTAGTTAAAGCGCATTTAAACCACAATTAAATTTCTTTGATATCTAAATAACTTTGGAAAAAATAAGTAAAGACTGCTGACCACCTTATTCTCCCTTTATTTAAATTATTTATATTGGATCTGTTTTCTTCCTTTTTCCTTTGCAAAATATCTAACTATTTTCATGCCATTAGAGATATAACAGAGCAATGTAAAAAACAGAACTACTCTGAGAAAACATTTTACTTATTAATCATTTTATTTTTATTTGCCACTTCTTTTTACCATTTTTGTGATTTACTATGAATTGTATAAATGATTCATACTTGCTCCCTTCTCATTTTAGTTTTGATATGAACCTATAAATTGTACTTCTGCCAGAGTCTTTCTGTGCTTTAAAGTATGTTCATCCTATTTTTTTCTGTTTATGTATAAACTAGGTATTTAATTCTAGCAACATGTTTTTGAGATAAAACTTTTGGTTTGAAAGAATACTGGTGATCTTCAGTAATTAAGACTGTATAGTTACCAAGCTCTCTAAATTCCAGCGTGTAAGGCATTTCTATAGGTGATGAGCTTATTACTTATATGCTATTTAATGCTTACATGATTTCTCTTAGACACAAAGAGACAAGTGACATATACTTAAACATATCCTTATCTAGATATTTGGGATGTTGTTCTTTTGTAACATAAAAAGAAGAGTATTATTTACATTTTCTCTGAAATAAATGAGAAGACCAAACCTACATGGATTTTGAAATTGATCAGGAATAAGAATTTTGGGAATTCTCAGAAAGGAACTAATTTTCTCACAATTTAAATTTACTTTTCACCAGAGCAAAGATATTCATGTGTTTCTGGACTATATCAATTCATTGAACTCTACCTGTTCTGAATAAAGAGCTTCTTTATGCAATCAATGAAGCCAAGCAAAACACTACAGTTTCTGAGTTCAGTACAAATTATTTCCCATTATAAGGGATCCCTATCATTGAGAAATATCTTCTCTATTCACATCAATGATGAGAAAATGACATCCTGTTTCTTTCAATTATATGCATATGTTCCCTTTAAGACCCAACATATTAGCATTGCTGACTCTTCAGGCTGACCTCTTTTTTTTTTTTTTTAAATACATTTATTTATTTATTTTTGGCTGCATTGTGTCTTCGTTGTTGTGCGTGGGCTTTCTCTAGTTGTGGCAAGTGGGGGCTACTCTTTGTTGTGGTGCACAGGCTTCTTATTGTGGTGATTTCTCTTGTTGCAGAGCATGGGCTCTAGGCGTGTGAGCTTCAGTAGTTGTGGTGCGTGGGCTCAGTAGCTGTGGTTCACGGGCTCTAGAGCGCAGGCTCAGTAGTTGTGACGCACGGGCTTAGTTGCTCCATGGCATGTGGGATCTTCCCGGACCAGGGCTCGAACCCGTGTCCCTTGCACTGGTGGGCGGATTCTTAACCACTGCACCACCAGGGAAGTCCCAGGCTGACCTCTTTAATTAGGGTCAAATCAAGGAAATGAATAAATATATGCAAATTCTGAGACTAAACTGAGAAAACTAGTCATGTAATTTTTCTGTTCTCTCTGCAGAAGCACAAGCTTAGGACTTTTTATAAATCAAATTGAAATATATATCTTTTTATTATGGCTTTTTAACTTGTTCTGAGTAGATTTTATGAACCTAATGAAAAAATTGAAAATAACTTCTCCAGCATAACTTCTGAGTGATAATGTTGTACAGGGATCAGTATAAAGAAAGGAAAGAGTTTGATACAGTGATACCTAGAAGTGCTAAAAAGACACCATTAGTTGGTAGTTTGTAACTGGTTCATTTTCCAAACATTGTAGGGTCTAGAGGAAAATGTGAACAACAGAATCTCCAGTTTTAGTTTTTGATATTTTTATGGTAGGCTGACAAGAGCTTGAAGGTTGAGGCATTTATCTTGAAATAATGAGAGAAGTTTTTGCTTTCTGAATTAGTTAAAAGATTTGGTACTAAAACTGCCCCAAGGTATAGACTGTGAATCCAAGTGTATCCACAACAAGTCATCTTTCATTTAAGTCTGTTTAATAAATCATCTTCCTAACTGGAGCTTGGGGTATAAAAGTTCATGCCTCTGGCACAACTGAAAAGGAGAAAAAGATCAGGATCATGGACGTTTTAAGAAATGCAATTTTATTTTCAACTTTGGTTTTCTGACATACAAAAAAATGCTATTTAAAAAATATTCCTACTTGGATAAAAGCAGCTGCTCCTAGATGGTGCAAAATAATAACATTTGAAAAGCTGGAAATGGCCCAGCTTTTGTCCAGGATTCAGTGAATTTCATGGAGCAAGTGCTAGACTGAAGATTTATGAGGACAGGGTTAGGTGACCATTGATTGTTGAATGAATTAATAAAAGAGTGAAAATTTAAGTTTCTTTGACTCTTCCAGATCTCAGACAAGTTATTTAGATATGGATAAGTATATAGGTTTTGCTACCATTGCTGGAGAGATGGAGCTTGGCAGTTTTTTCCATGAAGCTTGTGGTTTCATGGGAACTTGATGAATACTTTACATTTGGTTACTAAACAGGTTTATAAGCCATTCATAAAAGTAATGTGATTTGTTTTGGGGGCAAAGGTTTGGTAGTTTCATGCATTCACTCAATAAGTAAATGTTTGTTGAGTGCCTACTATATGCCTGGCAGTGGCTAGTACCCTAGCCTTATATAATACATATGTCCCTCTGCTCTTGGAGAAATAGACATGTAAGGAGTTAAAAATCAATATAGAGTAAGTTCTGTAATGAATGAAGAACAATACATCACAGAAGCATGTAAGATAAGGATCAAACCCAGATTTGCAGGATTAGGAAACACCTTCTAGAGGAAGAACATCTCAGCTGAAACCTTAATTTAAAATAGGAGCCTGCTAGCAGAGGGAGGCAGAAAGAATGTTTTAGGCAGGAGAGCTTGGTGAAATTTAGGAACTGGAAGCACTTTAGTTACCCTTCAGAGTGAAGAGTAGAGTGAGCTGAAGCTGCCATGGTGAGCAGAAGCCAACTTCAGAAGCGCCTTGAAGCCATGGCAAGGAGTTCAGAATGTGTCCTTAGAGTTTAATTAAAATAGTAATTGAGTAGGTGACTAGTAAGAGCCAAGAATGATGGGAAGCCGTTGAAAGCTTTTAAGGAAAGGAACTACGTAATTAGACTTGTGTCAGAACACTGTCACTGGTTGTAGGGTGAAAAACAGATGGAGAGGACTCAAGGCTGATTGTAGCAGTCTAGTGAGAGGCAATCATAACCTGAAGCAGAGAGGTGGCCATGGGGATTGCGTGATATGGGCAGACTTATAAGATTGTTATGAGAAAGAATGTCCAGATCTTGGTAATAAGTTGGGCATGATATACGTGAAAGACCAAGGAGTTCAGGGTGACTCCCAGGTTTGAGTCACAATGTGCTATATGGTACCATTTTCTGAGGAAGGAGGACCAAAATGAGACAGAAATATAAGTTCAGTTTCAGGTATGTTAAGTTTTAGGTACCTGAGTAGAAGCTAGTTACATAGGTGAGACTAAAACTATAGAAAAAGATCTGAATGAAAGACACACATTTGAGGATCATCAGCCTAAGGGTGGAAAAGAAACCCTGGAAATTGATCCAGTTGCTCATGGTGAACATTCAGAGTCTTATAGCATGATCCTTAGAGACACAAGTTTTTAACAAATGGACAGAGGAAGAGGAATTGGCCAGGGAGCCTGAGAACAAATGAACAGATAGTTAAGAGGTACATCAAGAGAGTGTGGTGTCAAGGAAGCTAAGGAAAGAAAATATTTTGAAAAGGAAATGCTCAGCAGAGGCCATGCTGTGGTGAGTTGAAGACAAGACTCAGTAATAAGGTGGTTGTCAGTATCTTGCCAGCTTCCTTGAAGGGGGAAGGCAGAAATCACTTCACAGGTAAGAAGTATGTGGGTGGTGAGCATGTGGAGAAAGAGAGCAAGAGCGTACACACTGCTTTAGGGAAGTTTGAATGTGAAGAAAGCCGAACAAGATAGTAGTAATGCTGGATAGCTAAGGGATCTAGAGAAAGGTCTATTTTTTTTTGTCAGTTTGTTTTAATGAGTGAGACCAGAGTATGTTCAAATGCAGATGAAAAGAAGAGCTTAAAGATGAAGTAAGAGGAGCAGGTTTGCGGTTGGATGATTGAAAGAAAAAAAAAGATCCCTGAAGAGGCAAGAGAGGACAGAGTCCCAAGGTAGCTGTACCAGGGTCAGGGTGGGGCTGGGTTTAGGCAAGAAACAGCACATTGGTGGGCTGACAGTGATGGTAGGAGGGGGTAGAAGTTGGAAGTTTGAGGAGCTTGAAAAATGTTTCTGATGGTAGCTGTGGGAAATAAAATAAAGCTAAAAAAACACAGATAAGTTGGCAAACAGCATGGAGGACCTAGTACAAGTTGAATGCCATGAAACTATAGTGACACCAATATGATTATGTGATTTTTTTTTTTTTTCTTCTCCAGCAGTGCCCAAGTCCTGAACTTTGGCAAGGAGAGAGCGGACATTGTGGGTGTTTTCTAACTGGGTGTGAGTGAAATGCAACGGGACAAGGTAAGTGGGACATTTATAAGCAAGCATCTGAAGCGATGAACTAGACACTTGTCTCCAAGCTTTTTTGTTCTCATGTTCTCAAAAGAATTTTGAAAAAGTGGCTACTCAGACACTTTTTAAAGTGGAAATCTAAAAAATGTTAACACAAATTTAAATATCATAAAATTAAATAGTTGTAAAAGTTGTTTTTTATGGTTTATTTTATGTAATATACATACATTAAATGTATTTTTATCCAAATCTTAGAGCTGTAGATTTAGCTTATTCAAGTTATAGAGCATGTCCTTCAGATAATCAGGTATCATTGTGAAACTAATCAGCCAAATCAGAGTTACTTTTCATCAGAAAAGGTTTGATTTTATTTTAAAATTCATAGGTTGTGAATCTAACACTCTTCTCACCTCTGTATTCTGAGATAGGTTAATTGACTGATAGATGAGTGATTGATTGCTAGGTAGGTAGGTGGGTGGATAGATGGATAAAACAAGTCATGAATGAATAGATGGATACTTGTCTTGGGTACGTCTCCTGGATGAAACAGGGTCCCCCTGAATATCTTTCTGAAGGTTTTTGGCTTTACTTTCAAGAGTCTTTCCCTCAGGAAAGTGTCATTCTAAATTGGTTCCTATTTTTGATACCTTGAAGATTTTTGCACCCTGGAACAACTCACCAAAATACAATTTAGGATAAGGGGGAGCATGGCTTTCTTTTTTAAGGTGGAGAAGGGCAATGGGAAAGGCGAGAAAGGGAGGAATAATTGATAGATTTTAGAGCTGGCAGGCAGGTCAGCTTTAGGAATGAGTTTTTGGAAGTTTAGATCTGGATATTTTTACCCTATTGCTATCTAAGCCTATTTATACTCTAGAAAGTCTTTGTGTCCATACTTCAGTCTGAAGACCATTGGACTATTGCGTAAAAGCTAGGTCAAGATGAAGAATGAAGGTGGGAGGATGTGAGAAAGCGGTCAAGGAGATTGAGATCTCCTAGTTTCAAAACCTGTAATTTTAATGGCTTATGTTTAGTATTTTTTTGTTTGTTTGCTTTGACATTCAGAGAATCTGTGTTGATTTTTATTGAAAATGGAAATATTGGGGCACATTTGGGACTTGTGTTTCCATCAGGCACAGTGTAAAGAGAGTGGGCTTCAGAGCCCAACACACCTGGATTTGAATCCTTGCTCTACTGCTTACTCACTGTGCCTCCAGCCAAGCCAGTTATCCTTTCTGTGATCAGATTTCTCATTTGTAAAATGAGAATAACAGAATCTACCTTGCAGGCTGTTATACGTTTTAGAGATAACTGGTTCTTTTATTCAACAAATATTTACTGAGTGCCTACCATGTGCCAAACACTGTTCAAAGAAATATTAAGAGCAAAATACCTCACACAGCATTTGGAACATACAAATAAACCAATCAATGGCAACTAAAAGGGATGTGTTTGAGGGTAGGAAGCCTGTCATGTTCCTCTGTGGTAAAAGGCAGTAATTATTGGGTCAGAAGTGAAGGACAATTGCAAATGTCCAGTGTTAGTTTTTCCTGAAGCTTATAAGGTGTTCAGGCCTAAGCTTACTTTTTTCCTCTCTCACTTTTATCAAAGTATAATTTTCAGTGAGTTAAAGACATGGCTTTCATGCACATATGAGAGAATACTTGTCAGAGATTTTACCCAACTCATTATTTAATGAGAGAACCAATATGAGGGTAAAACTGATTCCAAGAGCATTTATGGAACAAGGATGTATATAGTCCATCAGGGAAGATATTAAAAAGTAAAAGAATGTTGGAATAAGATAGCTTGGTTAGATATAAAATTGTTACTGGCCCACAGGGCAACAAAACAGCAAACTTTAGGATTATCTTTTTGCTATGGGCTGAATGCTTGTGTCTTCTTGTCAAACTCGTATGTTGAAATCCTAATGCTCAATGTGATGGCATTAGGAAGTAGGGCCTTTGGGGGACGCTTAGGTCATGAGGGTGAAGTCTGTATGAATGGGATTAGTGGTTTTATAAAAAAGACCTCAGAGACCTTCCTAGCCCTTCCACCATGGAAGGTCACAGCCAGAAGACAGCCAACTATGAACCAGGAAGTGGGTTCTCACCAGACGTTGAATCTGCTAGCACTTTGATCTTGGGCTTCCCCAGCCTCCAGAACTATGAAAACCATGGGAAATGACAAGTTCTAAGGCTCTCTAAAATGCATAAGCTGTACCTGTGTCATCATACACTCAATTAGTGCTCCTAAACTTAGACAGGCTTTGAGTAATGCCAAGACTCTAAAAATAATATACTATATAGGTTAAGAGAGACAAAGACACATTTCACTAAGAAAAAATTAGTAAAAAGCAAAAAAAGGAGTTTCTCATGATACTTTTCGGGTACCCCTATTAATCTCAGAAACTACTTCCCTATAACTGATTACATGTGTTGCACATTCCATAATGTATAATATGGAAAAATAGTAAACACACAAGTATTGTCAATTTTGTGACATACTTGCTCAGAAATAGCTGTACTTATTATCTCAACAACCTTGTAGCTGGAACAGATACATTATGCCTCTCATTTTAAGACTAAAACCATGAATTAGGAAGTGGTTCAGCAATAGGGCCAAGACTGTAAATCACTGCTGCTATCTTGGCTCTAATCTATTGGACCTGACAGGCTGGAGATAGTTGTAAAAGCAGTCTACAGTTTCCAGGTGATTTATGTTCCTAAGGATCATTTGTAGGTCAGTTGTTTTGAACTTCACACGTTTTCTGATAGTAATAAATAGCGTGATGAATAAAGGTTATGCATCCAGCCCAGCCTGCCAAAGCCTTTAACCTATGATGCGTCTGTAGTTCAGTGATACAGAATCTTTCACCATTAATTTCTACTGGAGAGTTAGTTCAGGGCTCTAATTTGGAATGTAGGGAGCATATTTTCCTGTGCCCTGCCTTCTTCCACTTCAGCACCACTGCTGAGAGTGGAGAACTTTCCCACCTTTAGACGGTGGAGGGTAGCTCTGGTGTGGCTGGGTGGAGAGAGTCTCTCACAAGGGCACCTGAGGGCATTTGATGCAGAATCACTGGAGAGAGCCCTGACACAGGTGCCTATGCCGGACCGAGACTGGAACTTTGTGGGAGTGAGTTTGAGGAGGGGATGCTGAAGGACTGGGTCGAAGCCTGTGTTGACAAAGGCAGACAGTTCTTAAAGCGGTAGACCTCTAGCAATGGGAGGAGAGTCCCAACCATGCAAGGTGTGTAACAGCTCCTTAAATGAGATCCACAGAACAGAGTTGCAGGTGCAGTGGTAAGAAAGAACAAAGTTGCTCTTTTGCTTTCTCCCTGTGGAGTTCAGCTTATTCAATAAACTGGTTGCATGTGCTTAAATCTCCTTGTCGATTTTATAAAATGTACTGTCATGGAAATGGAAAATTAAACAATATTGAAAACTACAAAGAAAAATGTAAAAGTCACACAAATCCCTTTCATCCAGAGATAAGCATTATTAGTTTAAAGGCTTCAATCAGTATTGGGGAAACTATTTCAAAAGCGACTTTACAAACAACTCCGTATACTTCTCAATAAGGGAGCCTGAGGTCCAATCCTTGATGACTAATAATTTTAGTATCTCTTCCCTATCATTTTTCCAGATTAGGTAATGTTACAGAATATCTCCAGCCTTCACTTTATTATCTAATACATTGGATCATCTAATTTCTTTTCTGGAATTTGTTATTGTCTTGTCACCTTTTCTCAAATTGATCTGTAAGTACTATGGGGAAATGAAGGAAGATTCAGTGTCAAAAAGTCTGAGCTAAATTCACAAAATACTGAACAGTGAAGGAGAGCATATTCTTATTTATCCATGTGCTTGCCAATAGTAGGATTTGCCAATATTTTTTTTCTGTAGTGGCCCATCATATAAGGGGAAAATATTTCTCATTGTTATTTCTAATTGAATTTCTAATTAAGGTTGAGTATTTTTCCATATTTACATTGGAAATATGGAAAAAGTATTTTTTCCACATGTTCCATGTATGTTTACAGGACACATGCCTGGGTGAGAGGTATGAACAAGAGTTGAGATTTGAAAACTAAGGGTATGCAGGTAACAGTGGATGTTCTAAGTACTGTTGAGGTTTAATTCATGATGGGTATAATTGGCAAGGGTGTGTGTATGTGTTTGTACACGTATACACATTGTAAGGGAGGGAATTTCTATTTAATCAGCATAATTATAAAGTTCCTGAAGTGATGGGGAATCCCATGTAGTAACTGGACATCTAGAGTTGTACCTGTGGGTCCCCCCACTCCCCAATCCAATAGTGAAAAGTCTCTGGGAGGGTGGACAGGTAGGAGTTTTAATGAAAACAAAAAATTACCCTTTCTAACTAGTAACTGTGGATCAATACTTAATCTTAGTTTATGCATCTGTAAAATGGGGTTAATAACAGTGCTCATCTCATTGGACTATTGTTAAGATTCATTGAGAGAATACATATGAAATCATTAGCCCAGTGCCTAGAACATGGTAAACTCGCAATAAATGTTAGGTGTTATTAATTTTTTGTATGTAAAACAAGGGAGTTAACTAGGTGATCTTTAAGGCACCTTCCAGAGCTATAGATCCAGATTTATGATACTGAAAATATTTAGCTTTCCGTATTTGATCCATAATTTAAAGAAAAATTGAGGACACAGCAGCTTTAAAATGAGCAAAAATGAGCTGGGTAATTACTCTCAATTTAAGCTATGTCTTTAGGAAAATGAATCGAGTAAGACTGTAGTATATATAACGAAACCTGTAAGAAGGGGCTCTTACACAGTGAAAGATACAGTCAAGCCTCTAGAATAGAGCTGACAACATTTAATACCACCTATTTAGCTAAGTTTACACTTTTTTTTTTTACATCTTTATTGGGGTATTATTGCTTTACAATGTTGTGTTAGTTGC
Source organism: Mesoplodon bidens (assembly GCF_964165515.1). Taxonomy (NCBI): domain Eukaryota; kingdom Metazoa; phylum Chordata; class Mammalia; order Artiodactyla; family Ziphiidae; genus Mesoplodon; species Mesoplodon bidens. Next base: position 119,213,579 of record NC_138178.1, read on the forward strand.
TGCTGTATAACAAAGTGAATCAGCTATATGTATCCATATATCCCCATATCCCCTCTCTCTTGTGCCTTCCTCCCACCCCCTAAGTTTACAACTTTATAGAGAAATATGGAAAATAGCTCAAAACCTTGAAAATAAATTCTGTAGAACACAAAGAACAGTTATCAGCTATCATTCTTTTCCACCTCTACTGAAAGTCAACAACTCCTAAGCAGAAGTCAGATGTAAATGTTTGCAGCAATGTTTGAAAAAAAGAAACATAACAAGCTTATCAAGCAGAGTTAGAGCTGTTGACCTGTCAATATTTAGCCCTTCAAAGCCAAGTCTTTGTAAGCTCAGCTCAGTATATTTAAATAATGAGCACAGTGATTTTCTTTCTTTCTTTTTTTTTTTTTTTTTTTTTTTTTTTGCGGTACGTGGGCCTCTCACTGCTGTGGCCTCTCCCGCTGCGGAGCACAGGCTCCAGACGCACAGGCCCAGCGGCCATGGCTCATGGGCCCAGCCACTCCACGGCATGTGTGATCTTCCCGGACTGGGGCACGAACCTGTGTACCCTGCATCGGCAGGCGGACTCTCAACCACTGCGCCACCAGGGAAGCCCAGTGATTTTCTTTTTTAAAATTTTTTTATTTATTTTTATACAGCAGGTTCTTATTAGTTATCTCTACTATACATATTAGTATATATATGCCAAACCCAATCTCCCAATTCATCCCATCACCCCCTGCCCTGCTTTCCCTCCTTGGTGTCCATACGTTTGTTCTCTACATCTGTGTCTCTATTTCTGCCTTGCAAACCGGTTCATCTGTACCATTTTTTGAGATTCTACATACATGTGTTAAAATACGATATTTGTTTTTCTTTTTCTGACCTACTTCACTCTGTATGACAGTCTCTAGGTCCATCCACATCTCTACAAATGACCCAGTTTTGTTTCTTTTTATGGCTGAGTAATATTCCATTGTATATATGTACCACATCGTCTTTATCCATTTATCTGTCGATGGTCAATTAGGTTGTTTCCATGACCTGGCTATTGTGAGTAGTGCTGCAGTGAACACTGGGGTGCATGTGTCTTTTTGAATTATGGTTTTCTCTGAGTATATGCCCAGTAGTGGGATTGCTGGGTCATATGGTAGTTCTGTTTTTCATTTTTTAAGTAACCTCCATACTGTTCTCCATAGTGGCTGTATCAATTTACATTCCCACCAACAGTGCAAGAGAGTTCCCTTTTCTCTACACCCTGTCCAGCATTTTTACCTTGTAGGTTTTCTGATAATGGCCTTTCTGACCAGTGTGAGGTGATACCTCATTGTAGTTTTGATTTGCACTTCTCTAATAATTAGTGATGTTGAGCAGCTTTTCATGTGCCTTTGGCCATCTGTATGTTTTCATTGGAGAAATGTTTATTTAGGTCTTCTGCCCATTTTTGGATTGGGTTGTTTGTTTTTTGATATTGAGCTGCATGAGCTGCTTGTACATTTTGGAGATTAATCCTTTGTCTGTTGATTCATTTGCAAATATTTTCTCCCATTCTGAGAGTTGTCTTTTTGTCTTGTTTACAGTTTCCTTTGCTGTGCAAAAGCTTTTAAGTTTCATTAGGTCCCACTTTTTAATTTTTGTTTTTATTTCCATTACTCTAGGAGGTGGGTCAAAAAAGATCTTGCTGTGATTTATGTCAAAGAGTGTTCTTCCTATGTGTTCTTTGCTCTAAGAGTTTTATAGTGTCCTGTCTTACATTTAGGTCTTTAATCCAATTTGAGTTTATTTTTGTGTATGGTATTAGAGAGTGTTCTAATTTCATTCTTTTACATGTAGCTGTCCAGTTTTTCCAGCACGACTTATTGAAGAGGCTGTCTTTTCTCCATTGTATATTCTTACCTCCTTTGCCATAGATTAGTTGACCATAGGTGCGTGAGTTTATCTCTGGGCTTTCTATCCTGTTCCATTGATCTATATTTCTGTTTCTGTGCCAGTACCGTATAGTCTTGATTACTGTAGCACTGCAACATAGTCTGAAGTCAAGGAATCTGATTCTTCCAGCTCCATTTTTTCCCCTCAAGATTGCTTTGGCTATTTGGGGTCTTTTGTGTCTCCATACACATTTTAAGATTTTTTTTTTTTTTGCGGTATGCGGGCCTCTCACTGTTGTGGCCTCTCCCGTTGCGGAGCACAGGCTCTGGACGCGCAGGCCCAGCGGCCATGGCTCACAGGGTCAGCCGCTCCGTGGCATGTGGGATCTTCCCGGACCGGGGCACGAACCCGTGTCCCCTGCATCGGCAGGTGGACTCTCAACCACTGCGCCACCAGGGAAGCCCCACATTTTAAGATTTTTTGTTCCAGTTCTGTAAAAAATGCCATTGGTAGTTTGACAGGGATTGCATTGAATCTGTAGATTTCTATGGGTAGTATAGTCATTTTTACAATGTTGATTCTTCCAATCCAAGAACATGGTATATCTGTCCATCTGTTTGTGTCATCTTTGATTTCTTTCATCACTGTCTTGTAGTTTTCTAAGTACAGGTGTTGACCTCCTTAGGTAGATTTATTTCTAGGTATTTTATTCTTTATGTGGCAGTGGTAAATGGGAGTGTTTCCTTAATTTCTCTTTCAGATTTTTCATCGTTAGTGTATAGGAATGCAAGAGATTTCTGTGCATTAATTTTGTATCCTGCAACTTTACCAAATTCATTGACTAGCTCTAGTAGTTCTCTGGTGGCACCTTTTGGTTTCTGCATGTGTAGTATCATTTCATCTGCAAACAGTGACAGCTTTACTTCTTCTTTTCCAATTTGTATTCCTCTTATTTCTTTTTCTTCTCTGATTGCCGTGGGTAGGACTTTCCAAACTATGTTGAATCATAGTGGTGAGAGTGGACATACTTGTCTTATTCCTGATCTTAGAGGAAATGCTCCCAGTTTTTCACCATTGGGAATGATGTTGGCTGTGGGTTTGTGGTATATGGCCTTTATTACGTTGAAGTAGGTTCCCTCTCTGCCTATTTTCTGGAGAGTTTTTATCATAAATGGGTGTTGAATTTTTCGAAAGCTTTTTCTGAATCTATTGAGATGATCATATGGTTTTTATCCTTCAGTTTTTTATATGGTGTATCACTGATTGATTTGCATATATTGAAGAATCCTTGCATCCCTGGGATAAATCTCACTTGATCATGGTGTATGATCCTTTTAATGTGTTGTTGGATTCTGTTTGCTACTATTTTGTTGAGGATTTTTGCATCTATATTCATCAGTGATATTGGTCTGTAATTTCCTTTTTTTGTAGTATCTTTGTCTGATTTTGGTATCAGGGTGATGGTGGCCTCGTAGAATGATGTTGGGAGTGTTCCTTCTTCTGCAGTTTTTTGGAAGAGTTTGAGAAGGATGGGTGTTAGCTCTTCTCTAAATGTGCATAATTCACCTGTGAAGCCATCTGGTCCTGGGCTTTTGTTTGTTGGAAGATTTTTAATCACAGGTTCAATTTCATTACTTGTGATTGGTCTGTTGATATTTTCTATTTCCTCCTGGTTCAGTCTCAGAAGGTCTGCCTTTCTAAGAATTTGTCCATTTCTTCCAGGTCATCCATTTTATTGGCATAGAATTGCTTGTAGTAGTCTCTTATGATATTTTGTATTCCTATTGTGTCCATTGTAACTTCTCCTTTTTCATTTCTAATTTTGTTGATTTGAGTCTTCTCCATCATTTTCTTGATGAGTCTGGCTAAAGGTTTATCAGTTTTGTTTATCTTCCAAAGAACCAGCTTTTAGTTTTATTCATCTTTGCTATTGTTTTGTTTCCATTTATTTCTGCTCTGATCTTTATGATTTCTTTCATTCTACTAACTTTGGGTTTTTTTTTGTTTTTTTGTCTCTAGGTGTATGTTTATATTGTTTATTTGAGATTTTTCTTGTTTCTTGAGGTAGGATTGTATTGCTATAAACTTCCCTCTTAGAACTGCTTTTGCTGCATTCCATATGTTTTGGATCACTGTGTTTTCATTGTCATTTGTCTCTAGGTACTTTGTGATTTCCTCTTTGATTTCTTCAGTGATCTCTTGGTTATTTAGTAAGGTATTGTTTAGCCTCCATGTCTTTATGTTTTTTACATTTATTTCCCTGTAACTTATTTCTAATCTCATAGCATTATGTTTGGAAAAGATGCTTGATATGATTTCAATTTTCTTAAATTAACCAAGGCTTAATTTGTGACCTAAGATGTGATCTATCCTGGAGAATGTTCCATGTGCACTTGAGAAGAAAGTGTATTCTGCCACTTTTGGGTAGAATGTTCTATAAATATCAATTAAATCTATCTGGTCTATTGTGTCATTTAAAGCTTGTGTTTCGTTATTAATTTTCTGTCTGGATTATTTGTCCATTGGTGTAAGTGAGGTGTTAAAGTCCCCCACTATTATTGTGTTACTGTTGGTTTCCTCTTTTATAGCTGTTATCATTTGCCTTATGTATTGGGATTCTCCAATGTTGGGTGCATATATATTTATAATTGTTATATCTTCTTCTTGGATGATCCCTTGATCATTATGTAGTGTCCTTCCTTGTCTCTTTTAACTTTCTTTAAAGTCTATTTTGTCTGATATGAGTATTGCTGCTCCAGCTTTCTTTTGATTTGAATTTGTATGAATATCTTTTTTTATCCCCTCACTTTCAGTCTGTATGTGTCCCTAGGTCTGAAGTGGGTCTTATGTAGACAGCATACATATGGGTCTTGTTTTTGGATCCACTCAGTGAGCCTGTGTCTTTTGGTTGGAACATTTAATCCATTCACATTTAAGGTAATTATCAATATGTATGTTCCTATTACCATTCTCTTAATTGTTTTGGATTTGTTTTTGTAGGACCTTTTCTTCCCTTGTGTTTCCCAGTTAGAGAAGCTCCTTTAGCATTTGTTGTAGAGCTGGTTTGGTGGTGCTGAATTCTCTTAGCTTTTGTTTGTCTGTAAAGCTTTTGATTTCTCAATCGAATCTGAATGAGATTCTTGCCGGGTACAGTAATCTTGGTTGTAGGTTCTTCCCTTTCATAACTTTAAGTATATCATGCCACTCCCTTCTGGCTTGTAGATTTTCTGCTGAGAAATCAGCTGTTAACCTTACGGGAGTTCCCTTGTGTATTATTTGTTGTTTTCCCCTTGTTGCTTTTAATAATTTTTCTTTGTCTTTAATTTTTTCAATTTGATTACTACGTGTCTCGGTGTGTATCTCCTTGGGCTTATCCTGCCTGGGATTCTCTGCACTTTCTGGACTCGAGTGGCTGTTTCCTTTCCCATGTTAGGGAAGTTTTTGACTATAATCTGTTCAAATGTCTTCTCTGGTCCTTCCTCTCTCTTCTCCTTCTGGGACCCCTATAATGCAAATGTTGGTGCATTTAGTGTTGTCCCAGAGGTCTTTTAGGCTGTTTTCATTTCTTTTCATTCTTTTTTCTTTATGCTGTTCCACGGAAGTGAATTCCACCATTTTGTCTTCCAGGTCACTTATCCATTCTTCTTCCTCAGTCATTTTGCTCTTGATTCCTTCTACTGTGTTTCATTTCAGTTATTGTATTGTTCATCTCTGTTTGTTTGTTCTTTAATTCTCCTAGGTCTTTATTAAACATTTCTTGCATCTTCTCAATCTTTGCCTCCATTCTTTCTTTGAGGTCTTGGATCATCTTCACTATCATTATTCTGAATTCTTTTTCTAGAAGGTGGCCTATCTCTACTTCATTTAGTTGTTTTTCTGGGGTTTTATACTGTTCCTTCATCTGGTACATAGTCCTTTGCCTTTTCATTTTGTCTAGCTTTCTGTGAATGTGGTTTTCTTTCCACAGGTGGCAGGATTGTAGTTCTTCTTTCTTCTGCTGTCTGCCCTCTGCTGGATGCACCTATCTAAAGGCTTGTGCAAGCTTCCTGATGGGAGCGACTGGTGGTAGGAAGAGCTGGGTGTTGCTCTGGTAGGCAGAGCTCAGTAAAACTTTAATCCACTTGTCTGCTGATGAGTGGGGCTGAGTTCCCTCTCTGTTGGTTGTTTGGCCTGAGGCGACCCAGCACTGGAGACTACAGGCTCTTTGGTGGGGCTAATGGCAGACTCTGGGAGAGTTCACAACAAGGAATACTTCCCAGTAATTCTGCTGCCAGTGTCCTTTTCCCCGTGGTGAGCCACAACTGCCCCCCGCCTCTGCAGGAGATCCTCCAACACTAGCAGGCAAGTCTGGTTCAGTCTCCTATGAGGTCACTGCTCTTTCTTTCTGGGTCCTTATGCACACACTACTCTGTGTGTGCCCTCCAAGAGTGGAGTCTCTGTTTTCCCCAGTCCTCTCGAAGTTCTGCAATCAAATTCCACTAAACTTCAAAGTCTGATTCTCTGGAAATTCCTCTTTCTGTTTCTGGAATCCCCAGATTCAGAAGCCTGATATGGGGCTCAGAACCTTCACTCCAGTGGTTGGACTTCTGTGGTATAATTGTTCTCCAGTTTGTGAGTCATCTACCCAGCGGTTATGGGATTTGATTTTATTGTGATTGTGCCCCTCCTACCATCTCACTGCAGCTTCTCCTTTGTCTTTTTATGTGGGGTATCTTTTTTGGTGAGTTCCAGTGTCTTCCTGTCGACGATCGTTCAGCAGTTAGTTGTGATTCTGGTGCTTTCGCAAGAGTGAATGATCACACGTCCTTCTACTCCGCCATTTTGAACCAATCCTGATTTTCTTACTTTAGGGGAATTTCAACATCCAGGGTTATTTATTTGACCCTAGGAAACAAAATTCGTGGTCTTAAAGGAACTTCCTGGCAAATTTGGAATCTAGAATCCTAGAGTTTCCAGGAGCTTAGATAGCTAACTTTTTCCATAATATTCTTAATGATGATTGGATCTCTGATTAAGTCCTACTTAGAGTTATGGTCAGTGTTGCAAGTGCTTATCAAAACTTCTGACATTATTTTCCTTCTAGTCACTTGGGGGTGTTATGCCCCCATTTCCTTAAAATTAGATATGGCCATAGAATTGCTTTGGCCAATAAAATTTAAGTGGAAATGATGTGAATCACTTCTAGGCAGAAGCATTTAGGAGCCAATTTGTGATTCAAGCCCTGTTTCCTTACCTGAATGACCCCAGTGACTGGTGTTTGGATGGCAGTGTCATGGGATAGTGGACCCTCTATCATCTTTGGTCTCTGAATGCTACAGTGAGCAGGCCCCCTGGTGACCTGTGTTGGATAGGTTATGTGAATAAGAAATAAAGTTTTGTGTGATATGCTATTGAAATTTAGGGGTTCTTTGTTGCTGTAGCACAAGCTAGACTAACTTGGTCAATACTTTACAAAACTTTGCTTTTACATAAGCCTCTTCTGAGTCTGGATAAACATTATTATTGTTTTGTCTCATGTGAAGCTAAGATGTGACTCCATATAAGAGTAAATGGTTAGAAAAAGAAACTGCAAAAAGAGTAAATATTTAACCTTTTTATGCCCTCCAAAGAAGAAGAGATTTGCAGCTTTTGTTCTTCCACATATCAGAACACAACAATTATGTTCCCCATAAGTCCTCTCCCTGCACAGAAACTCTCTTTTTCCTTTGACACATGGTTTCTTGACTTTTCACCATCCTGGTTGCTCTCTGTATAACATTTGTTTTGCTAATGTCCCTTTCAGTTTTAATGTCTAGAACTGAATACAATTCTTAGCAGATTAGATGTTGCAGGGGGAGATCATTACTTGGCTTTTCTAAGATTTTTGATGATGGAGAATTATGGTTATTTAGTATTGGTACATTATTTTAGACCATATTTAGGTAGGGCTGACATTTTTAGTTAGGTCCCAGCAGTGGGTTTGGGTCAGGAAGGGTATGGCCCTCCTCTATCCCCATTGGAAGCTGGTAATCTTTGGGGAGCAACAATATCAGGAGCTTAATGTGGACCATATCTAAGGTCTAACTCTGGACAAAATGGGAGTAATTGAAGATTTTCAATGGGTGAGTGATAAGGACACATTATGTTATGAACTCTGGAAAAAACAAAAAGAATAATTGCTAGGTGATACATACTTGGGAAGGCGTGAGACTAAAGGTAGGGAGACCAATCATTCAATCAAGCCGTCCACATAATGTATTGATTGTTTACTGATGTATTGATTGCTCACTATGGTTGGCCATATCTAAACAAAACATATATCTGAAGACAGGAAGGAGAAGGTGTAGTAAACGTGGTCAATGGATTTAATATTTTGATCAGATATTGTAAGTATAAATGAAGAAACTGAAAGGACAGAAGGCTAACATCTGAGGACAGGCTTCATAAAGTAGCAATTTGAGAATCAGCAATTTCTAGTGGTGACAAAATCCATGAATGTAACAGGAAACCCATCGCATATTGTTTAAAAAACAAACAAAATTCCAGAAGTAGGGTTGCTTCTGAAACTGCTTAATCAGGGCTGTCTCCACTTTTTTTTTTTTTTTCTATTTCTTTGGCTCTTCTCTTTATATGTTCTGTTTATATGTTAGTCTTTTTTTGTTTTTGTTTTTGAGGTACGCGGGCCTCTCACTGTCGTGGCCTCTCCCGTTGTGGAGCACAGGCTCTGGATGTGCAGGCTCAGTGGCCATGGCTCACGGGCCCAGCCGCTCCGCGGTATGTGGGATCTTCCCAGACCGGGGCACGAACCCCTGTCCCCTGCATCGGCAGGTGGACTCTCAACCACTGCGCCACCAGGGAAGCCCTAGCCTTTTCTTTAGGCTGATTTTTCTCATGGTTGCAAGGTAGCTATCAGCAGTAATGAAGAATCCATACTTTCTAGTTTGTCTCTAGTGGGAGAAAAAGTACCCATTTCCCAGAACCACTGAATCTAAGTTCTTGGATTTGCTCTGATAGGATTGTTCCTGAATCAGTCACTGTGGCCAGGTAAATGCATGCACTAATTCTGGAGGTAGAGCTAATGTCAGTTTTTCAAAAGACAGGTAGCATAAGTGAAACATAGGTGTCTATTAAAATATTTGGGATATAATTAGCAAGGGCAGAGGGGGAATAAATGCTGTGTAAACCACTCACAAATGCCCTCTAGAGAATGTACAGAAAAATGGGACTTAGAGAGGTAGAGACTTTTTCACTTGAATGAGAGTGGTAGTTACTGGGAAGGGACTTTGGGGAATGAAGGAGACATGGACATGAACTAAAGGGTTCACGTATAGTCTGAAATGTGTGAATCTGGAGAGAATGCTTTATGTAAGGAGAATGCTTTATGTAAGGGGAAGCAGTTTATTGGCAAGGACATTTGTAGCTAGGGGACAAAATGGAGGTACAGTGACAGTGGGTTTTGAGAGGCCGAGGGAGAGCTCTGTGATTTAAAAATGGCAGCAGAGAAGTGATGCCATTAGCTCATATGTGGAATGTAGCAGGACGAGAACGTCTGGCTAGCTCTTTCCACATCTCTACCCACAGGTGGAGGGTTTCAAGACATTTGAGTTGCAGCTCAGAAGAGAGTGGGTGATTCAGAGGATATTTATATTTGGGGAGAAATGAGAAAAACATCAGAGCAGTTTCTTAGGATGGAGAATATAGGAGAGAAGTCTCCTCTGTGAAACCTTTTCTGGTTTTCTTAAGTTGGATATGCTCTGTTACATAGGTAGTTATTTTTCCCAACTGATAAAGATTTTAGTTAAATGTGAACTAAAAGCAAGAGTGCATTATTATGGTACTGTGGTGACAGAAGCCAGACACTAGGGGCTGGTTTTGATGATGGAGGAGGGACCACCTGCCAAGGAATGTAGGTGGCTTCTAGAAGTGGGTAAAGGCAAGGATATGGATTTTCTCCTTGACTCTGTAGAAGGAACCAGCCCTGCCTTCAGCTTGGCTTTAGTCCATTGAGACTGATTTTGGACTTCTGACTTGCAGAACTGTAAGAGAATAAATTTGTATTGTTTGAAGCTACTAAGTTTGTGGCAATTTGTTACAATAGCAATAGAAAATTAATACAGTGCTGAAAACTAAAAAAAACAAAACAAAAAACCAAAGCATGCATTATGATCATTTTGAAACATTTAAAGAATCAATTTCTGGGACTCCAAATTCCAATAAGTAACATTTTGTTAGCATTCATAAACATTTGCATATTTGTCATTTGCGTACTTACATATTGGATACATCCAGTTTCTCCTTAAGTGGAACACTTACAGGTACAAGCTGCCTTTGGTCCTCTGGCCACAAGAACATTTGCTCTTGCTCATCATATCTCTGTATGTTGGGGACCCATGGCTCGCTCTTCAGTTCAGTTGAGAAGTTTGAAATTCACCTCCTGGAAGCTGGACACCCAGCTCCACTTGGCTCTGTTCACTTAAGATCTCTCAGCAGCAGTGAAAACCACTGTGTCCCATGCTGTCCTCTCCCAGAAACTCCTCTTTAACCCCCTGTTAGCTTTCTTCAAGATGCACAGCTAGACACCTCTCAGCATCAAACTGGGCATGCTGTCCTTCCTCATTCCACATGCCCGTGGAATGCTTCACGCTTTCGTCTACTTAATCTGCTCTCTGTGTTCCTATTCATGACATTATTGACATGTTTCTCCTCAGGCTTCAGGTGGTTTTCCATATTGTGTCCCCTCACACTCTCATTCCTATATTAGGTAAACTCATTTATTTTAACTATTATGTCTGAATATTTTATTCAACACTATTCTAAATTTTCTGACTCCAAACTCCTGTAATAATTTTTTTCAGCTATGATGTTTTTTAGTTTCTGTCTCATGTGGTTGTATGTTTGTCCTATCTGAGTGTATGAATATAACACAATACAGTGTCTGCCATATCTTCAGGTTTACTTTCTGTACTTGAGCACAGGATTGTTTCCACTACCTATACTCTCTATAGTACTAGCACAGTGCCTTACGTACAATTTTCACTCAAACATTTGATAAAGTAAATTTATGTGTGGACAAATGCATATCTAATTATTTTATCAATTATGGGGTGGGGATAATGGAATTTAACTTATTTTTAAATGAAATATTTTTATATTAGTGTTATCATTAAGCAAAGTTTTTCATATTTCCTTACTGTTAGGAACAAGGTAACATATTTGATACTTTGGCATTGATGTTTGCAGCAGATTTGTAGCAGGCATGCCTCCAGTGATCCTCTTGCAGTCATGATAAAAGTTGCTAAGTATCAAGTACTAACCTATTAAGCCTGGATTCTTCCTTAGAACCCTTTTCCATGCTGTGCTATTGATAGCTACCACAAGTGGTTAGAGTAGAAACATAACATTGAATATTTAAATGGTTTGCTAGACCAAGTGAGAACACTATAAGTGAGTCCTGACTTAAATAATCAAAAATTCTCTTCTCTATGTAAGTGGCAAAGAGTTCTTGTGGCAGGAATGAGTTTAATGTGGTCTGTGGTGTTCATGAGAAAATAAACAGGGAAAGGTAAGATAATTTTTTTTATTATAATGAGTTGGTTGAATACTGAAATATTGTGACTATCATGTAAATAGAAGATACCTGGGTTTAGAGAAAATGCTATAAATTCTTATACCTCATGACCAGTAGGTTATTCTAGAAATATGTTATGAACAATAGTGTTGGAAGTTTTACTGTCTGATGCAATTTAATTCTTTACTTTTTTTTTTAAAGATAGAGCTGCTAACTTTCCTCTCAGCTACGATGTAATATTCTTAAATCTATAGTTTATTACCCTTTGTATTAAAGAATAATGGTACTGTTAACACAATGGCTGTTGATCTAATGGAATATATTTTAGTTTTACAAGGCTGTCTATATAAACAATCACTAATCTTCAGAATATCAAGATAAAAGCTTTAGAAATACCGTTATTAATTTTTCAAGATATTGTAAAACTGAATTCTAATGGCAGAAAACCCACAAAACAAAGTTTTCAAATTTTTATCATATAATGTATATGAAGAAATAAGAATTTGGCTCAGTAACCTTTGCATTCTTTTGTTGTTTGTTCATATTCTCGTTGATGACCTAAATTTATAGATACTTTGAGAACAGTCTTCCCATGAAACTAGGGAGACATTTCCTTATGCAAACAAAGAGTAAATATTCTATTGGGGGGAACTTTTGGCCCAATTTTTACCTGTCAAGAAATTTAGTATTAAGGACATGTTTAGAGGTTCAGATTTTTCAAAAGATCTTTTCAATGATTTCCTAAAAGAATAATTTTTAGGATAAGATGGTTATAATATAGACTTTTTCCCCCTAGAGCAAATACTAAGAAAATGCCTAATATTAAGACTTTAAAGAAATTTAATCCCAGAAACAGTGAAGCATAAAACTGAAGGTTTGAGAGTAGGAACTGATTTGTTAAAATGGCCAAAACAATAAAGGTTAATGTCAAAGAACAAAACTACGCAATCTGATGAATTCCCATGACTAAGCAGATTGATCTGGTGTTTCATTTCTTTATCATTTCATCTATTTTCAAGGTTTAGAAATTGAACTGTGCTTCAACTGATGAAAATTATATTAACTTTGCAAGATAAGAAATTCACGGTCTTTTTACTTGGAGTGTTGAAAAATAAATTCCGAATTTTTAAAGAAAATCTATTTTATTTAGCCTTTTCAAAGATTTAAGATTCTATTAAAAACTATGCAAAGAAAAGAGATTTTAAGGAAACTATATATTTAAAAAATATTTTAACGTACAGTGCTGACTCTTAGAACAAAGGAAAAACTATTGACATTTTTCACCTAACAATTTCCCTCGAAACATAATCTCAATTACTGTAGAAAATGCAGCAATATATTAACCTTTATTAGACTATTTTATTGAAGTAGAGCTGATGTAATTTAGTTTAATGTAATCAAAACAGGTTAAATACATAGTACCCTCTTATATCTTATTGCTAAAGGAATAAAATTAAGGAGGAAAATTTTAAGTGGTATTCAGAGTGAAATCCTTCATGGAACTTATTTACATATATTCAGTATAAAATGAAACTACAAATTATCCATGGAATTTTAAAATTGAGTATCAGTATTTGGCAGGCAAACTAATGGCTTCTCAAAGTTGTCCTAGTCTCCAGAATCTGTGAATATGTTACATTACATGGTAAAGGGTGAAGATTGAATTAAGTTTGCTAATTAGTTTAAAATAGGTAGATTATTCTGGATTATTCAGGTGGGTGCAGTGTAATTGTAGGGGTCCTTAAATGTGAAGAGAGGAGCAGAAGAATGATTGTCAGAGTGAATGCAATGTCAGAAAGACTCAAACAGCCATTGCTGGCTTTAAAGACAGAAGGGGCTAGTAGCCAAGAAATGCTTGTAGAAGCTGGTTTGTAGAAGCTGGAAAAAGCAAGGAAACAAACTCTCCTTTAGAGTGTCCAGAAAGGAACACAGTCCTGCTGACACCTTGATTTTAGTCCAGTGAGACACATTTCTGACTTTTCACCTCCAGAACTGCAAGATTGTAGATTTGTGTTGTTTTGCAACACTAAATTTGTGATGATTTGTTACAATGATAGAAAATGAACACAACTATAGTAATAATTTTTTTCTGAAAATCTTAAATTTAAAAACTTGGGACCAGTTTGGAGGAGAAGTAACTGACAACATTAGTTGCCATAGTTGCTATTAGCAGCAGTGGCTACTCTGTTCAAGTTTGTAAAGCGCTTCTACATGGGTCTCTCATGGGTGCTTCACTGCAATTAAGCCAGGTAGAAGAGGCCATGTTGGTGCATATTTTACAGCTAAGGAAACCGAGCCTCAGAGAGATGATGTGGCATAGACAGAGATGGAGTGCAGTCCCCCATCTTCCTTTGCTGAATTCTGGGTACTTTAGCCTGTGTGCCAGTCCAGCACTAGTAGACATAAAGAAGGCTTTTAACAAACATGAGTCTTATTTCTATATCCAAGGGCTTAAACACAGTTTGGAGGGTTGGCAGCTACTTAGGTTTCAAACCAACCGTAAAAGTTATAAATATCTTTGAATCTGCTCTCAATAAATCTTCTAGGGTTTTATTTGTGGGTAGGTGAGTACAAAGACATTACAGAGTTCCTATTATGAGCTTGAGAAAATTATGAACAACTTCATTTGTTTTCTGAGTCAAGAAAATCCAGTATTTGTTCAGTTGCTGGGCAAATTGAGAATAAATGACTGTCCTTGCTATGGTTTAATTTTTTTTCAAGATTCCGTTTATTCGTATAACTCACTTTATTTTAAATTTAATATTACTGGACTTCCCTAGTGGCGCAGTGGTTAAGAATCCGCCTGCCAATGCAGGGGACATGGGTCTGAGCCCTGGTCCGGGAAGATCACACATGTCGTGGAGCAATTAAGCCTGTGAGCCACAACTACTGATCCTGAACTCTAGAGCCCACGAGCCACAACTACCGAGCCCGAGAGCCACAACTACTGAAGCCTGTGCTTCGCAACAAGAGAAGCCATTGCAATGAGAAGCCTGTGCACCACAACAAAGAGTAGCCCTTGCTTGCCGCAACTAGAGAAAGCCGCACGCAGCAACAAAGGCCCAACACAGCCATAAATAAATAAACAAACAAATAAATAAATAAATATCTAAAAAAATTAAATGTTACTCAGTTAATTCAGTTTTTAACTTATAATTTATATCAGTCATGGAGTAGAAAGGTCTAGGCCATTATTAAAGATTAATAGGTAGGTAAAAAGATTAGATTCTGCCAAGGAACATGGTAAACTAGTGGTTTGGTGGTGGTGGTGGTTATAAGTGTGGGATGCCTGAGTTTGAATTCTGGCTTCTCCCTTACTACTTGTATGACATTTGGCAAGTTATTTATCTTTCTGTACTGTCAATTCTTCATCTGTAAAATAGGGATTATAAAAATTATTAGCTTAGAGGGTTTACATGAGAATTGAGATAATGTGTGCAAAGTATTTAAAACAGTGCTATATAACTGTTGGTTATTATTACACAAATCCTGTTTAAATTCATTACTTTTAAAAGGGAAGAAAAACTTCTTTTAAATACAACACTTTCTAACATTGATGTGACTGGTCTATTTTATCCCCGTTACCATTATATTCAAGGCAAATTTTTTGCATCTATAGTAAGAAAACTGGTGCTTATATGATACTACTAAGAATTTGTTTCCCAGTAAATAAAAGCCTTTAGCTTTGAGCTGGAGCTACGTAACCATATATTAATGGAGACAACACTACATGGAATTGAGAAAATATGGTATGTGCAGCAAATTATGAGTGAGTTCTCTAGCAGAACATATTTCCATTTCCCTATTCTAAATAGGATGAGGAGAAATAATTTTCCCAAGTTGCTAAAATCTTGACATTTTTACTGAAAACTTCAAGTCATAGCTGTATTGTTTTCTCCAAGTTACCTTTAAAAGTGGAGACAATGTTCATAAGTAAAAAGAATCACTTTATATAGTATGTGGCATTCTACACACTCAAAAAAATAAAAAAGAAAAAGAAAACCTCAAAAGCCCCCAGCAACAAAAAACGAAACACAAAAACCCCAAATAACAATGGAACAAATTTGCAACATGAAAACTTGGGTAAAAATAAATATCATATTAAAATCAAATAGGGACTTCCCTGGCAGTCCAGTGGCTAAGACTCTGTGTTTCCACTGCCGGGGGCATGGGTCTGAACCCTGGTCAGGGAACCAAGATTCTGCATGCTGCACGGTATGGCCAAAAAACAAAAAAAAATTAATTAAAATAAAGTAAAATAAAAAAGCAGTGATTTAAAAAAAATTTATTTATTTTTTGGCTGCATTGGGTCTTTGTTGCTGCGCACCGGCTTTCTCTCTCTCTAGTTGTGGTGAGTGGGGGCTACTCTTCCTTGTGGTGCACAGGCTTCTCATTGCAGTGGGTTCTCTTGTTGTGGAGCATGGGCTCTAGGTGCGCAGGCTTCAGTAGTTGTGGCTCGCAGGCTCTAGAGAGCAGGCTCAGTAGTTGTGGTGTACAGGCTTAGTTGCTCCACGGCATGTGGGATCTTCCCAGATCAGGGATTGAACCCGAGTCGTCTGCATTGGCAGGTGGATTCTTAACCACTGCGCCACCAGGGAAGTCCCAATAAGCAGTGATTTCAAGGCACATGCTCAAGTAATAAGCAAAACTTTAAAATGTTATTTGATTAAAAAGATATTTAGCACAGGGAGCCCAGCTTGGTGCTCTGTGATGACCTAGATGGGTGGCAATGCGTGGGGTAGTGGGAAGGAGGTCCAAGAAGGAGGGGATATATGTATACATATAGCTGATTAACTTTGGTGTACAGCAAGAACTAACACAACATTGCAAAGCAATTATACTCCACTTTAAAAAAATATTTAGCTCTAGAAATGCAGTAGTGGTTCTAAATCAAAGGAATAGTATCAATAAAAAGGTGATTGATATATAATATATTTTGGTTCCATATCTTATTATTCATTGGAGAGACTATAATTATTTTTTAAATTGAAGTATAGTTGATTTACTATGTTGTGTTAATTTCTGTTGTAGAGCAAAGTGATTCAGTTATATATACACACACACAAACACACATATATATATATACACACATTCTTTTTTATATTCTTTTCCATTATGGTTTATCACAGGATATTGAATATAGTTCCTTGTGCAATACAGTAGGACCTTGTTGTTTACCCATTCTTTATATAATAGTTTGCATCTGCTAACCCCAACCTCCCACTCTGTCCCTCCCCCCCGCCACAACTCCCTCTTGGCAACCACAGGTCTGTTCTCCATGTCTGTGAGTCTGTTTCTGTTTCATAGATAAGTTCATTTGTGTTATATTTTAGATTACACATATAAGTGATATCTTATGGTGTTTGTCTTTCTCTTTCTGACTTACTTCACTTAGTATGATAATCTCTGTTGCATCCATGTTGCTGCAAATGGCATTATTTCATTCTTTTTTATGGCTGAGTAGTATTCCATTGTATGTATGAACCAGCAGTCCCCAACCTTTTTGGCACCAGGGACCAGTTTCATGGAAGACAATTTTTCCACACACTGGGGTGGGGGATGGTTTTGGGATGATTCAATCTTATTACATTTACTGTGCACTTTATTTCTATTATTATTACACTGTAATATATAATGAAATATGTAAATATAATTATACAGCTCACCATAATGCTGACAGGAGGTGGAGCTCCGGCTGTAATGCGAGTGATGGGGAGTGGCTGTAAATACAGATGAAGCTTTGCTCACTTGCCCGCCGCTCATCTCCTCCTGTGCGGCCTGGTTGATAACAGGTTGCAGACTAGTACTGGTCCATGGCCTGGGGGTTGGGGACCCCTGATTTAAACCACATTTTCTTTATCCATTCATCTGTCAATGGACATTCAGGTTGTTTGCATGTCTTGGCTATTGTGAATAGTGCTGCTGTGAACATAGGGGTGCATGTATCTTTTTGGATTATAGTTTTGTCTAGGTATATGCCCAGGAGTAGGATTGCTGGATCATATGGTAACTCTAGTTTTAGTTTTTTGAGGAACCTCCATACTGCTTTCCATAGTGGCTATACTAATTTACATTCCCACCAACAGTGTAGGAGGGTTCCCTTTTCTCCACACCCTCTCCCGCATTTGTTATTTGTAGACTTTTTAGGATGGCCATTCTGACTGGTGTGAGGTGGTACCTCACTGTAGTTTTGATTTGCATTTCTCTAATAATTAGTGATGTTGAGCAGCTTTTCATGTGCCTCTTGGCCACCTGTGTGTCTTCTTTGGAGAAATGTCTATTTAGGTCTTCTGCCCATTTTTCAGTTTGTTTGTTTGTTTTTTTGTTGTTGAGTTACATGAGCTTTTAGTATATTTTAGAAATTAAGCCCTTGTCAGTTGCATCATTTGCGAATATTTTCTCCCAGTCCATAGGTTGTCTTTTAATTTTGTTTATGGTTTCCTTGGCTGTACAAAATCTTCTGAGTTTAATTAGATCCTATTTGTTTATTTTTGCTGTTACTTCTATTGCCTTGGGAGACTGACCTAAGAAAACATTGGCACAATTTATGTCAAAGATTGTTTTGCCTGTGTTCTCTTCTAGGAGCTTTATGGTTTCATGTCTCATATTTAAATCTTTCAGACATTTTGAATTTATTTTTGTGTATTATGTGAGGGTGTGTTCTAGCTTCATTGATTTACATGTGGCTGTCCAAATTTCCCAACAACAATTGCTGAAGAGGCAGTCATTTTCCCACTGTAGGTTCTTGCCTCCTTTGTCAAAGATTAATTGACCATAGGTGTGTGGGTTTATTTCTGGGCTCTCTATTCTGTTCCGTTGATCCATATGTCTGTTTTTCTACCAGTACCATGCTGTTTTGATTATTGTTGCCGTGTGGTATTGTCTGAAGTCTGAGAGGGTTATGCCTCCTGCTTTGTAGAAACTAGAATTCTTAATTTTCGCATTATTAATTCCTTTGTGAAAAATAGAACTTCATTTTATTTCAAAACTTGGGTGAAATGGACAGTCTCTTCAACAAATGGTGTTGGGAAAGCTGGACAGCTACATGTGAATCAATGAAATTAGAACACTCCTTCACACCATATACAAAAATAAACTCAAAATGGATTAAAGACCTATATATAAGGCATGATACCATAAAACTTCTAGAGGTGAACATAGGCAAAATATTCTTGGACATAAATCATAGCAATATTTTCTTAGATCAGTCTCCCAAGGCAAAAAAAAAAATAAAAGCAAAAATAAACAAATGGGACCTAATCAAACGTAAAAAATTTTCCATACCAAAGGAAACCACCAACAAAACAAAAAGACAAGTTGTGGGATGGGAGAAAATATTTGCAAACAATGCAACTTGCAAGGGGTTAATATCCAAATATACAAAACCTCATACAACTCAATTTCAAAAAACAAACAACCCAAACAAAAAATGGGCAGAAGACCAACAAGGATTAGTATTCAGAATAAATAAAGAGGAAAGACAGAAAAACATGTAAAATGGGCACAGCATATGAACAGAGATTACACAGAGGAGAAGAACTGAACTTCCAATCAACATTTGAAAAAATATTAAAATCATCGGTAATCAGAGATAGTCAAATGACATACCACTTCACACATATAAAGTCAGCCAAAATTAAAATGACAAACCTCATGATGTATTGATAATCATGTTGAGAAACGGGAACTCTTAAATACTGTTAATGGGGAATATAAAAAATGAGTAATAATAATAATTGGAGTATAGTTGTCAAAGAAAAATTGCCTTGGATAAATTAGCCAAGGAAGTCTTTATTCAAGACTATTGGAATAGAGGAGAGAGATTGAACTTAACTCTGCTAAAACTAAAGGTGGGGGGAGTTTTAAGTTCTGTAGTGAGCTAGTGGAAAAAGTTTTGGAGGATGTTAGGGGCAAGGTTGGTCCATCTGATTAGGCATCTGGGTTGTAAAACCACAAGAAGCTTTTAAGAAGATTTATATCTCTAAGGGATGACTGGTGGGGAGGAGAAAGAATTTGCAATTACAAGCTTTCTAAAGTTAATACTAAGAAAAGGGAGGTCAGTGGCCTAGAGTCAGGAAGAGACCTGTTTAAAATTCCATCAAGCTGAGGGGAATGTTAAGGCCATTTTGGTCACTTTGAAGAATAATTTGGCAATATCTAGTAAGCTTAAAGATGAATACAACCTAGGACCCAGATATTCCACTTCCAAATATATATACCCTAGGGAAAGTCTTAGACCTATGCATCAGGAGACATGTGCCACATATTTATTCATCATAATGTTGTTACTAATAGCTGTTGGGGGAAAAGAAAATGAATGAATGAATATGTTATAGAGTATTTATACAATAAAATACCATAGAGAAGTAAAAAATGAATGAACTAAAGCTACACAAATTGACATGAATAATCTTCAAAACCAATATCAAGGAAAAATACAAATTCCAGAATGAAATATGTAGGATAATACATTTACACAAAATCCTATATATTTCTGGATAAAATTATGTGTAGGAGTAATACCCATCCACTTGAAGGTAGTAGTTAGCTTTGGTGCAGGGAGAAGAGAAGAGAATGGGATTGAGGTGGTTATATAGAAAGCTTCAACCCTCTCTATAGCATTTTATTTCTTGAATAAAAATAATCTGAAGCAATTATGGCCACATATTTTGATTTTTTTAATATGAAATATTTCCAACTTTCATAATAGAACACAGCCTAATAACTCCCTAAGGTTTTTTCAGAGTTTTTTAAAAATTGGAGTGTAGTTGATGTACAATATTATGTATCACAGGTGTACAATATAGCAATTCATGATTTTTAAAGGTTATACTCCATTTATAGTTATTATAAAATATTGGCTATATTCCCTGTATTGTAAAATATATCTTTGTAGCTTATTTTATATGTAACAGTTTGTACCTCTTAAATCCCTACCCCTATATTGCCCCTCCCCCATTCCATCTCCCCACTGGTAGCCACTAATTTGTTCTCTATATCTGTGAGTCTGCTTCCTTTTTGTTATATTCACTAGTTTGTTGTATTTTTATTTTTTAATTTATTTTTTATTTCTTTTTTTTTTGTGGTACATGGGCCTCTCACTGTTGTGGCCTCTCCTGTTGCAGAGCACAGGCTCTGGATGCACAGGCTCAGTGACCATGGCTTATGGGCCCAGCTGCTCCGCAGCATGTGGGACCTTCCCGGACCGGGGCATGAACCCCTGTCCCCTGCATCGGCAGGCAGACTCTCAACCACTGTGCCACCAGGGAAGCCCTTTGTTGTATTTTTGGATTCCACATATAAGTGATATCCTACAGTATTTGTCTTTCTGTCTGGCTTTTTTCACTTAGCATAATACCCTCCAAGTCCATCCATGTTGTTGCAAATGGCAAAATTTCATTCTTTTTTATGGCTGAGTAATGTTCTATTGTATATACATATGTACCACATCTTTATCCATTCATCTGTTGATGGACACTTAAGTTTTTTCCATATCTTGGCAATTGTAAATAATGCTGCTGTGAACATTGGGGTGCATGTATCTTTTTGAATTAGTATTTTTGTTTTTTTTGATATATACCCAGGAGTGGTGTTGCTGGGTCATATACTATTTCCATTTTTAGTTTTTTGAGAAAGTTCCATATTGTTTTCCACAGCAGCTGCAGCAGTGTACATTGCCACCAACATTGTATGAGGTTTCCCTTTTCTCTACATCCTTGCCAACATTTGTTTTTTGTGTTCTTTTTTGATGATAGCCATTCTGACAGATGTTAGATGATATCTCATTGTGGTTTTGATTTACGTTTCCCTGGTGATTAGTGATGTTGAACATCTTTTCATGTGCCTGTTGGCCATCTGCATTTTCTCTTTGAAAAATGTACATTTAGGTCTTCTGCCCATTTTTTAATTAGGTTTTTATTTTTTTGGTATTGAGTTGTATGAACTGTTTATATATGTTTGATATTAATCCCTTATTAAGCATACCATTTGCAAATATTTTATCCCATTCAGTAGGTTGTCTTTTCATTTTGTGGATGGTTTCCTTTGCTGTGCAAAAGATTTTAAGTTTAATTAGGTCCTATTTGTTTATATTTGCTTTTATTTCCTTTGCTTTAGGAGACAGATCCAAAAAAATATTGCTACGATTTATGTCAAAGAGCGTTCTGCCTATGTTTTCCTCTAGGAGTTTTATGGTTTCTGGTCTTACATTTAGGTCTTTACTCCATTTTGAGTTTATCTTTGTATATGGTGTTAGAGAGTGTTCTAATTTCATTCTTTTGCATACAACTCCCTAACTTTTTGAAGTTTAAACTTTTTGAAATTTAAATTTCAGTAGCTCTGTAGAAAATATACAGTATTAGTTTTTGCGTATCTTTTAATATAAATGTATCATATGTACCTGTATTAGTTTCCTATGAGTTCTGTAATAAATTACCACAAATTAAAAAGAAATGATATTGAGTTATTTGTAGTGAGGTGGATGGACCTAGAGTCTGTCATACAGAGTGAAGTAAGTCAGAAAGAGAAAAATAAATACTGTATGCTAATACATATATATGGAATCTAAAAAAAGAAAAAGAAAAATGTTCTGAAGAACCTAGGGGTAGGACAGGAATAAAGACTCAGACGAGGGGCTTCCCTGGTGGTGCAGTGGTTGAGAGTCCGCCTGCCAATGCAGGGGATGTGGGTTTGTGCCCCGGTCTGGGAGGATCCCACATACCATGGAGCGGCTGGGCCCGTGAGCCGTGGCCGCTGGGCCTGCGCATCTGGAGCCTGTGCTCCGTAGCCGGAGAGGCCACGGCAGTGATAGGCCTGCGTACTGCCAAGAAAAAAAAGAAAAGACTCAGACATAGAGAATGGACCTGAGGACACAGGGAGGGGGGAGTGTAAGCTGGGACAAAGTGAGAGAGTGGCATTGACATATATATGCTACCAAATGTAAAATAGTTAGCTAGTGGGAAGCAGCCGCATAGCACAGGGAAATCAGCTTCATGCTTTGTGACCACCTAGAGGGGTGGGATAGGGAGGGTGGGAGGGAGATGCAAGAGGGAGGGGATTTGGGGATATATGTATATGTATAGTTGATTCACTTTGTTATACAGCACAAACTAATGCAACATTGTAAAGCAATTATACTCCAGTAAAGATGTTTAAAAAAAAAACACAGAAATTTATTCCCTCTCATATCTGGAGGCCGAAAGTCCAAAAGCAGTATCACTAGGCTGAAAACAAGGTGTCAACAGGGCTGTGTTCCATCCAAAGGCTCTGAAAAGGAATATGTTCCTTGCCTCTTCTAGTCTCTTCCAGCTTCTTGTGGCTGCCAGCATTCCTCAACTTGTGGCTACATTACTCCAGTCTTCAGGGCCAGCATTGTCAAATCTCATTCTGCTCCATTTTCACATTGCCTTCTCCTCTGTGTGTGTGTCTGTGCCAAATCTCACTCTCCTCTCACTTGTGACTTTAGAGTCCACCTAGATAATCCAGGATAATCTCCCCATCTAAAGATCCTTAATTTAATCTCATCTGTAAAGACCCTTTTTCCAAATAAAGTAATATTTACAGATTCCAAGGATTAGGACCTGAAATCTTTGGGACCATTATTCATCCTATTACAGTATCTGACATGCAACTTTTTTCTTTTTATTCCATAATACAATTTAGAGATTTTTTTTCCATGTTGGTCAACACAGACCTCTCTTATTCAATGTCATTGCTGTAGAGTATGCTCAAGATGGGTATTTCATTTTGTTTTTCCATTCCTAAAGTGATGAGCAATGTTTTTATTTTTCTGTTTTATAGACATGCAATAATGATGGTGAAGTGGCTAGAGTGATGTAACTGATAGATAACCATTGTTACATTTCAGGGGTAGGGGATAAGAACTATATTTGGGTTACTGGTGAAAGGGAATTTAGATCTAACTATATTATTTTAATTTTTCTTAATAAAGAAATGCAACATATATTATTTGCTTAAATAAATAAATAATAAAAAATAAAATAATTAAATATAGCTGGGTTTTGACAGTATTCCTCACTTGAACTTTTAAGACCAATGTTTATGGCCTATCCATTACTCTGAACTCTTAAGCTGAGTCATTTTTTTTGTTTTGCAAAAAGTTCAAAGTCAAAAAAACATAACAAAGGAAATCATTATAATGAATATTTTACCTGATTTCTGAAATTATTACCAAGCACGGTGGTCCCAGATCTGGCAGAGTGCAACTTATAGTGAGCTCACTGCATTCCATCCATAATAATAGAACATTATACAATTCTCTTGCTAAATTTTGATGCTGCTGAGACCAGTCTCTTAAATTATGATTTTGATGCTGCTGAGACCAGTGTCTTAAATTATACTATAGGAATAATAGCAGAAATGTGAGGAATGATTGACTGCTTTGAGAGGAACTATTTAAATGAAATGTAATTTAGCAAAGACTGGTATTTTTGCCCAAAGTGTTAAATTCATAATTATCACTTTAAAATTTATGGTAGTATTAATATTATCTACTTATATCTACTTTTCATCAAACTAGATTATAAATAACCCAGGTGAAAAATCTAAGATTAAGTCATTTGCTTACTTAAACTAGATATATAAGTTTTAAATAAATGAGTGAACAAGTAGAGAAAATTAGCATCAAGGATCTCTAAGATGCTAACACTGTCTGAAGCTGTGCTTATACTGATTATTCATTATCCAGAGAAGAGCTTTCCTAGCAAGAAACCCTCACAGCACAAACTTCCTTTCTCAATAATACTGTTTGACAGTAGACAAGCAGGAAATGTTTAGAACTGGAGAGCAGGCTTACAAATAATCAGTACAAATAATTCGTGATCACATAAATACATTGTATTTTATATACACTAATAATTAACCATCAGGAAGAGAAATGAAAGAAAATCCAATTTACAATTGCTTCAAAAAGAATAAGATACCTAGGAATAAATTTAACCAAATATGTGAAAGATCTCTATGCTTAAAGCTACAAGACATTAATGAAATAAATTGAAGAAGATGCAAATAAATGCAAAAATTTTTCCATGCTCATGTTTTGGAAGAGTTAATATTGTTAAAAAGTCCATACTACTCAAAGTAAGCTACAGAGTCAATGTAATTTCTATAAAAATTCCACTGGAGGGCTTCCCTAGTGGCGCAGTGGTTGAGAGTCCACCTGCCGATGCAGGGGACATGGGTTCGTGCCCCGGTCCGGGAAGATCCCACATGCCGTGGAGCGGCTGGGCCCGTGAGCCATGGCCGCTGAGCCTGTGTGTCCGGAGCCTGTACTCCACAACGGGAGAGGCCACAGCAGTGAGAGGCCCACGTACAGAAAAAAAAAAAAAAAAAATTCCACCGGAATTTTTTACAAAAATAGAACAAATAATCTTAAAATTTATATGGAACAACAAAAGACCCCAAATAGCCAAAGCAATCTTGAAAAAGAAGAGCAAAGCTGGAGGCATCATGCTCCCTGATTTTAAACTATATAACAAAGCTAAGTAATCAAAACAGTATAGTATTGGCATAAAAACAGGGACACAGCTCAATGGAACAGAATACAGAGCCCAGAAATAAACCTCACACATGTGGTAAATTAATTTACAACATAGGAGCCAATACTATACAATGGAGAAAGGACCTTCTCTTCAGTTAATGGTGTTGGGAAAACTGGACAGCCACATGCAAAAAGAATATAATTCTCCTGTTATTTTATACCATACACAAAAATTTACTCAAAATGGATTAAAGACTTGAAAGTAAGACCTGAAGCCATAAAACTCCTAGAAGAAAACATAGGCAGCAAACTCCTTGACACAGGTCTTGGTGATGATTTTTTTAATCTCATGCCAAAAGCAAAAGCAACAAAAGCAAAAATAAGCAAGTGGGACTACATCAAACTAAAAAGCACAGGAAAGGAAACCATCAGCAAAATGAAAAGGCAATCTGCTGAATGGGAGAAAATATTTGCAAACTGTATAACTGACAAGAGGTTAAAATCCAAAATGTATGAAGAACTTCTACAACTCAAAAGCAAACAAAACAAAACAAAAAACCCCCAAATAAACAGATTAAAAAATTGGCAGAGGATCTGAATAAACATTTTTCTAAAGAAGACATACAGATGAACAACAGATACATGAAAAGGTGTTCAGCATCACTAATCACCAGGAAAATGCAAGTAAAAACCACAATGAGATATCATCTCTTACCTGTTAGAATGATTATTATCAAAAAGACAAGATGTAGTATTTTTTATTATTAGTTTTTATTGGAGTATAGTTCCTTTACAATGTTGTGTTAGTTCCAGCTGTACAGCAAAGTGAATCAGCTATATGTGTATATATATCTCCTCTTTTTTGGATTTCCTTCCCATTTAGGTCACCACAGAGCACTGAGTAAAGTTCCCTGTGCTATCCAGTAGCTTCTCATTAGTTATCTATTTTATACATAGTAGTGTATATTAAAAAAACTACAATTTTTATTTTAAAAATAAAAAAATAAATTAGCCTCTTTATTCCTGGCCCCCTGTGGACCCACTCTACCACTCTCTACTTCATCAACTAGTTTTATTTTCTTCATATGATTTATCATTATGTGAGATTATTTATTATAATGTTTGCTTTTTGTTGTCTGTGACTTGCATCAGATTATAAATTGTGGGAGTAGTGAATAAACTGGTTTACCACTGAGGGGGAAAAACACAAGAAATAACAAGTGTTGATGAGGAATGTGGAGGAAAGGGAAGTTCTTGGTACTGTTGGTGGGAATGTAAATTGGTGCAGCCACTATGAAAAACAGTATGGAGGTTCCTCAAAAAATTAAAAATAGGACTACCACACAATCCCAGCAATTCCACTTCTGAGTATTTATCTGAAGAAAACAAAAGCACTAACTCAAAAAGATACATGCACTCAAATCACTGCCTTGTTGTTTACAATAGCCAAGATATGGAAACAATTTATGTGTCCATCCATGGATGAATGGATAAAAAAATGTGGTATGTGTACACAATGGAATATTACACAGTCATAAAAAGAATGAAATCTTGCCACCTGTGACAACACGGGTGGACTTCAAAGGCATTATACTAAGTGAAATAAGTCAGACAGAGAAAGGCAAATACCACATGATCTTTCTTATATGTGGACTCTTAAAAAATAAATAAACAAAAAATTTAAATGCTATGTGAATTAGTGATACAGTAGATGAGGCTCCAGTTAACATAAGAAGGAAAATATATTTGAAGAGATTATGGATTTTCTCACTCTACTTATTCTAGACTTCTTACCACAAGGGAATTTTTTCTTGTTCCTATCCAGAAAAATACACAAGGCAGGGTTATTTTAATTTGAATTTATTATTATTATGTGGGGTTATTTTCCTCTATGATATCAAGAATATACCATGAAATTAATTTCATTCTTTTTTTAAAATGAGATGAAGCTTCAGTTCTTTACCAAGATTCTTCAAATGATTCATTCCACTCAAGAATATTTATTGAACACTCACTTTGTTCAAGGTAAAAAGACTGGTGATATAAGAGAGGACAGAGTAGAAGACATTGTTACCACTTATAAGACTTTATAGACTAGTTGTGCAGAGGATATGATGCCAACTGGTGATATGGCTGGGCGTGGTCCAGAGTCCCCAGGAGAGGCAGAACAGGGAGTTTGATAAAGCAAGAGCACCTAACAGATATTCTCATCTTTCAAAGCAACATTTTAAGATGAGTAAGTTGTTAAGTATGTGGGAAAGAGCAAGATTGTGTCTTTGGGAAATAAATGTCTGTTGGTAGGTGGTTAGGAGTATGTAGGAACTCTGAGTACAGGTCCTTGCTTGCACACCCTAAATTCTGGAGAATTACCAAAGGCAAGAGAAGCCAAGTGGGTTAAGATAAGAGGTAGTTGTCTCCAAAGTTATATTTTCTGATTCTAGGGCAATAGCTGCTTCTCTCTGTTGGATTCACCTTCTTTTCTCTGAGAGGGTGGAAAAGATTTCAGTTTATATCTATCCTTAGGGAGAGGAGGACTTGTAGAGATCTTAATTAATATAGTATTTGGGAATTTTAAACTGTTACCCTAGTTACACACATCATATAACAAGTCTGCAAACTCTGGATTAGAAAACTTGCTTCTTCTGAGAGCTGCTATCTTTAGGCAGAATTTTTTTAAAGTACATTAACTTAGTGCTTAATTTTCAGAAAGAACTAGAAAATATTTCAATAATACACTCTGTTCAATTCTAGTTGCTCCTGGCCATGCCACTCACAGATACAGAGTAGAACAACAATCCTTCAAACATTTCTGGCTCTATTCCCATCACTCTCACTTACTGATTTAGGGCTTCCAGCTTTCTAAAAGTTCACCTCTGAGTAGGATGACTATCATGGGTAATGGGAAATGTCTGAGTTTATGCTTGTTATACTGGTGTCTTGTCTTGTTTAGATTTTTTCCTGGATTTCTTATTTTTTTAAACAAAGTATTGTTACTACTTGCTTAGATACAGCTATATGGATTTGGTAGACACCCCCTTTGTATGTCTTTTCTGCCCTGGTCTCTTCTAGTGTTGTGTGAAATCCACATGCAGTGAATAGCGTTCTTTTTTTTTTTTTTTTTGTAAGAAGATGTTGGGTGTAGGAGTTTATTAATTAATTAATTTATTTTTGCTGTGTTGCGTCTTCGTTTCTATGCTAGAGCTTTCTCTAGTTGTGGCAAGCGGGGGTCACTCTTCATCGCGGTGCGTGGGCCTCTCACTATCGCGGCCTCTCTTGTTGCGGAGCACAGGCTCCAGATGCACAGGCTTAGTAGTTGTGGCTCACGGGCCTAGTAGCTCCGCGGCATGTGGGATCTTCCCAGACCAGGGCTCAAACCCATGTCCCCTGCATTAGCAGGCAGATTCTCAACCACTGTGCCACCAGGGAAGCTCGGTTCTCACTTTAATACATGTTTACATCTGGAATTATGACCAGTGACAACTCATATCTCTTTTCCAACCCTCTCCAGACTCAATGTAACTAACAAGGACAGCATCCAGAGCTGATAAAACCAAGTATATGTGGACAGGTGTGCCTATTTTCTTCTTGGGTTGGTGGTGGGAAAAATATTTGGTGCTGCTGGCCACTTGATTGTCAACCTGTTCCCTCCTTGCCTGTACAATTTGGTTTTTTTTCAAACAGGAAGACTCCAAAATTTATCCTACGTAAGCAAGGAAGAAACTGAACAAACTACATCACAGATCAATTGGTGTACATTATTTAATTCTGAAATTCTATAATTAAACTTTGGAGTCAACTTACGGGAAGAATATTTTGATGGAACTATGATTTTTAATTGAATAAATGTATATTTATGGAATGAATTTTGCTGCATACATTTCTGATGTAATGTTCAAAAGAATAATAGAGAAAAGCTTTTTCTTGTAAAATATTTTTAGGAGAAAATGACTCTGAATGGAGGCAAAAAGACAGTAGAAATAGTTGGGACAAGATATTTAAACACTGAAATTTCAACAGAAAAATTAGAATTGAGAATATTCTCTATCTAGGAGAATTTTTTTCTCTGAGTCTTCTAGGTATGTCAACATCTGTCTAGAGAATATCTTCCTAATTAATATATTATTGTCTACAGAAAAGAATCAATTTTAAATCTCAACAATTTCAGGTTTTCTAATTATAAAATTCAATTTTAAGAGGATTACATACAATTTTACGTAATAAAACATAATAGGACCATTCTGAAAACATATATTCTTCCAAATAAAATATACCATTGACATGGTATAATAAATAGATACAGGGGCTTCCCTGGTGGCGCAGTGGTTAAGAATCCGCCTGCCAATGCAGGGGACATGAGTTTGAGCTCTGGTCTGGGAAGATCCCACATGCCACGGAGCAACTAAGCCCGTGCGCCACAACTACTGAGCCTGCGCTGTAGAGCCTGTGAGCCACAAGTACTGAGCCTGAGTGCCACAAAAACTCAAGCCCATGTGCCTAGAGCCCATGCTCCGCAACAAGAGAAGCCACCGCAATGGGAAGCCTGCGCACCAGAGCGAAGAGTAACCCCCTCTTCCCGCAACTAGAGAAAGCCTGTGCACAGCAACGAAGACCCAGGACAGCCAAAAATAAATAAATAAATATTAAAAAAATAAATAAATAGATACAGCTAAAAAGATTGTGAATATATTCAAAGAATGATTGTTCTGCTTACATTATTTTTAATGTTCAGATAATAATTATAAAGAAGTACTTTTACTTTGTTTTAATGTACCTGGATAAATGTTATTTTATTTTCTAAGAAAAATTTTCTTTTTGAAAATAGTTTTTTAATAGAGCTATTTTATAAGAACAACACTATGACAAAGCCAATTTATTAGTCAATAAACAAAAGTTTAAAATGATGTGATTTTGGTTATTTTTAACAGCCCCTTTCACTCTCAGTTGTGTCCCTATTTGGATGATAAATACCCTTCCTCCAAGCATATTTAGGATTTCCCTGGTCATGTCTTATAAACACTGCTATAAGTCGATATTCCCAGGGTCCTGCTGAAACTCTGTGTTTTCTGCCAGAGTCCACCACTATTCCATGAGGTGCATATCTCTGCCAGGTGCTACTGTCTCCTGGTAGAAACCATGGTGTCATGGCATTGGGCAGGCAGTGGTGTCCTGTAGCACAGACTGGTATGCTGCTTGCTGATGCAGATGCAGCACCACAGTGCTGGTCAAGCAATCCCTGATGGTTCCTTGACTTTGACTGGACCAAAGCTGACCTTCAGATCAGAGGAGAAGTGGGAGAGGCATGTTATCTCCCCTTTGTCTTAGGCTCTCTTAGAGGGTCTTAAATCAGTGTGGTTCTATGATTTGTAGTATTTTTAGTGAATATGTGTTTTAAGTTTTGCTTGGTGTCTGTTTCTATGGCGTGTCTAAGGACTTTGTTGGGGACAAAGTGCGCTACAGTGTACCCACGATCACCGCTTCTCTCTGGCGCTTAGAGTCAATCTTCCTTTTAATTAGTTCCCTCCCAGGTCCCCTGCAAATAGACGCTTGTCAGGCCATCCCCCAAGTTTACCAGACAGTTCCAGATATGTCTCAGATTCAGCAGAGGAATAACTTGTGTTGTTTCCTAAGAGGCTCTTAGCTCCCTTGCAAATAGGCTTCTCTCAAATCTGTCTTAACAACTAAAGTCTGAATTCCCACAGTGGGCACAGCCTAAACTCAAGTTGAGAGTTCCATTATATAAAGAATTTAACAAGTAACAAAATGTTTAGATCAGCTGTTTAACTTGAGGGCATTCAACAAGTATCTATCAGGTATCTACAATGGGACAGGCATAATATTAGCCAGATATACAAAGATATCTAAGTTACAGTCTTCTTCTTCAAGTAATGCAGTCTAACAGACAGATGCATATTAATGGGTAATTATAATACATTGTGGTAAGTTATGTAATAGCAGGATATGTGAAGCACAGTGATAACATTATAACACAGATTTGCATATGCACAAATAGAAAGAGGTATGAAAGAGGAAACTATGACTTCAGATTTCTGGAGTGTTGAGGTATGTTTATGGTGGAGAGGAGGGGGTGAAAGTAATGGTGTGGAATGCAGGTTGAAAGGTGGACATGGGTCAAATACAAATACTGTATTCCATGCTAAAGAGCTTCACAATTTAGAATATCTGGAAGATTTAAAACATATTAAGGGAAGTAAGTCAGACAGAGAAAGACAAATATAATGATATTACTTATATGTGGAATCTAAGAAAATGATATAAATGAACTTATTTACAAAACAGAAATAGACTCACAGACATAGAAAACAAACTTATGGTTACCAAGGGGATAGCGATGGCGGGGAGGGAGGAGAGATAAGTTAGGAATTTGGGATTAACATATACACACTACTATATATAACATAGATAAACAAGGTCCTACTGTATAGCACAGGGAACTATATTCAATATCTTGTAATAACCTATAATGAAAAAGAATCTGAAAAAATGAATCTATCATTTGTCATCTATCTATTTATCTATATATCATCTATCTATCATCTATCTATCTCTCTATCTAATCACTTGCTGTACACCTGAAACTAACACAACATTGTAAATTAACTATACTTCAATTAAAAAAATGGTTTAAAAAAAACATGACAGGGCTTCCCTGGTGGTGCAGTGGTTGAGAGTCCGCCTGCTGATGCAGGGGACACGGGTTCGTGCCCCGGTCTGGGAAGATCCCACATGCAGCAGAGCGGCCAGGCCTGTGAGCCATGGCCGCTGAACCTGTGCGTCCGGAGCCTGTGCTCCACAACGGGAGAGGCCACAACAGTGAGAAGCCCGTGTACCGCAAAAAAAAAAAAAAACAACAACAACAAAACAACAATAACAGAAAACAAACAAACATGACAGAGACTTGATCTTATATGTGTTTTAGAGAAATGACTCCTGTTGGAGGGGGTGGATGTGGATTAGATTGCGCATGTTACCCCACAGAATGGACACAGAATGATGGAGTACTGCAATCGTCTAGGCAAGAGTTGATGAATAATGCACAATGGGAATGGAGAGGATATTTCAGGAGGATGTTTGCATTATTTAGAAGGCAGAATAAATAGGACTCACTGAATAGATCTGGACGTTGTATGTGAGAGAGGTGGGAGTCTATGAAGAATCCTGGATTTCTGATCTGGATTTCTATATGGTGACATACTTAAAGCTACTTGAAACAGGGAATGCAGGATAAGAGAAGTTTCAGGGAGGAGAAATAAAGCATTCTCTGTTATAAATGACTAGTTAAAGAATAGGGCAAGAATGGAAAAAGGAGATGAAAATGCAGGGAAAGAAAATAGAAGAGACAGGAAAAATAAATATTGAAAGAGACAGGCAGAGACAGAAAAATGATGTAAGAGAAAGTCATAAAAAGATTCAGAGTGAGACTTCCCTGGTGGTCCAGTGGTAAAGAATCCACCTTCCAATTCAGGAGATGCAGGTTCGATCCCTGGTTGGGGAACTAAGATCCCACATGCTGTGGGGCAACTAAGCCCAAGCGCCACAAATACTGAGCTCATGCGCCTCAACGAGAGAGCCCGCATGCTGCAAACTACAGAGCCCATGCACCCTGAAACCCGCGCCCCACAACTAGAGAGAGAGGGAAAAAAAAAAAAACCCTGCATGCCGCAACTAGAGAGAAGCCCAAGCACCACAACGAAAAGACTGCGCACCACAACGAAAGATCCCACATGCCTCAACAAAGACCCTGCGTGCTGCAACTAAGACCCGATGATTCAGAGTAACACCCATCTTTTAAAAAGATTCAGAGTGACACCTAGATTTGTATTTGAGAAGTAATTTCATTATCATTCTTGGTAATACGGCTGTTTTAATATTGCTACTATAGGAATTGCTGTTGTTTTTTTAATTCATGATTAAAGGTTGAATAAGATAAAGATTTAGTCTCTGAATTGGAGAAAAGTGACGAATGGTATGGAAAAGGGAGAGAAAAGTAAACAGAGACCAAGCTTGGTTATTCTGCAGTAAAACCTGTGTTTATCAATGATGTCAGCTCTTGCAAAGGAATTTGTATCTTTAAGATTAGTATTTTAGAAAAGCCAGTTTAATTTTTCACTGGACTTATATTCAGTTAAGGTATTGGAAACTGAAGAGCTAGAAAGATGGGATACATCTTATGGCTGTTTTTTTAGTTTCTTTCATGGACTGGATAGGTAGCCATATCTTCTTGTAAAGACACAAATAAGACATAGAATCATAGAAGATTGGAAAGAATTCACATAGGTTGGTTTCCAAACACTGCTTCCATTATTGCTTCCACATAAAAATAATCGCTCAAGCTTGCCTGGCCAAGTGTTCTCACATTCACAGAACTGTTTTGGTGGGATGGTAAGATTGATTTTGGAGTGAATATAACACTTCTAAATAAACAAACCAAGAGATATTTACAAAGAACTGGGTCTTCTTCTGTTCAGGGAATACACGCCCTGTCAAAACTATGAGCCTTACTACAGTCAACATTTTAAAATTGTTAAAGAAAAATAAAAATTGTTCTGATTTTTGCCTCAGCAGGTCACTATGCACCAAAAGTATGCTCTCTGAATTTTGCTCTGAAATCACCAAGGGCAGGTGTATTTTGAAATATGATTTGTATTAGAATATCCAGTCAATTGGATGCAATTGATTTTCAGTTCCTGAAACTGTGACTTCAAATTTAATCAGTGCAGAGTAGAGGATCAGTAATTAAACAGTAATGATTTTTTTCAAGTGGAGGTAGTTAATATTATTCTAAATTGCTTTGCTGTGAGTGGGTTCAGGCTCTTAATGATTTTGTAAATGATTTTGGGAACAAAACCAAGCTTTCAATTACATTATTATTTCAGGCCTTATTATATAGTGTTTAAACAAAGGTATACAAACCTATCACAGAAAAGGAATGTGACAACCTGAGAAGTACTTTACTAACTTGTGAGATAGCCTCTTCAGAAAAAGAAGGATCCAATGATTGTTTTAATCATTCACTTGCCAACTCATATGAGATATGCATGAAAAGCAAACAGTTGTTCTGGGCAGAAGAACAAAAAGAGACAAGAAATGAGCAAGTCTTCAACCAGATTGCTCTTCAACATAGCAGGTACTGTAGATTCTTATTCTAGCAGTTTGGAAACACTAGGAGACCATATCCATAGTTATAGTCACCAGAAGGTGGGGATTACTTTCTTCATTTTGTGGTAATCTTGGGATGTTAGCCTAAAACATGTAGGCTTTGGTGCTATGAGGGAGACTTAGTGGTTCAATGGTGCTCAAATTGCTTTGGAGGGAAGACTGGATTAATCTGTTAGTGACACACTGATCCGTATGCTCTCCGAACCTTACGTGGAGAAAAGTTACACGACAAAATGTAAGCAATTCAGCATGATTGAACTCTGCTGATCACAAAAATTGATGTGGTGAATAATGGGAAAATTAGTGAGAGGGTTGGTTTCAGTATCCCATACAAGAGTCTCTCTAGGGGTCTGTACCATTTCAGCCTGACCACCTACAAGAAAAGGATGGAGTACAGTGGTGATAGTTCAGATAGAACTTAATAGTTCAGGCCATGCATTACACGAAACTAGTGCAGAACTAGTTGTAGCCAGTTGAAATTTGGTGTGAAACATGGAGTATCATGAGCTACTTATTTACTACAGTCAAACGGTTCTTTCTCTTGCATGGTGCTGTAAAATCAATATGGATTTTAAAATTTTACTTAGTTTGTAATGTAATTGAGTGCATAGGCAATGCCTAAATACATCTAGAGGATTTTATAGAAAATCCCAGACATTAAATAATTTCACACACAAATATTTAAATGTTTCTCTAACATGAGACCTTAATAAAACATAAATAATGTTAACATACCCAACGTATTTAACATTTATTTCTCAATATCATCTAACACCTAGCCCATGTTCTATTTTCCCTCATTGTCTCAAAAATATCTTTTTGTACTTTGTTGGAATCAGGATCTGGACAAGAAACACACATTGCATTTGGTGGTTATTTCTCTTAAGTTTCCTCTCCTTTTTACTTTCCTTTTAATCTGTAATTTCTCTTTTTTCTTCCTTCCATTAACTTGTTGAGCAAATTGGGTCATTTGTCCTGTAGAATTTCTCAAGTTTTGGATTTAGCTTTGTTTCTTCTGCTGTTGTTTAACATGTTCCTCTTCCTATATTCCCTGAATTTTCTATAAATGAGGTTATATTTAGAGGTTTGATTAAGTTCCTTTTTAAAAAACATACATTTCAATAGTGCTGGAGTCATCATTTTTTTTTTCACTGTTCAAATTGTCCCATCTTTGGCCAGGGGAAATGACCACTCAAGTTCTTTAAATATAAGCCCAGTTGTTTTTCATCATCTCTTTGCTGTCAGGTACAAGCAAGATACTGTAGGCTTATTTTGTATATTTTTTTTATTCCAGACTTGAAATCAGTGATTTCTCCAAATGCGCTGGGTGTTTTTTAGTGGGTAATTGTGTTTAGAGACCACAATCTGGACACTGAGAGTTTTTATTGCTATTGGGTTGTCATTTTTTGGCCCCTTTAGTGGACAGAGCTAGGAAATATGTATATTTTGTGAAGAGAAAAATAAATTATGAGTATACTAATATTTCAAATTCAAATTTATTCAATTTTTTTAGTATTCCATTTTAATTTATCTATTGTGATTTTGACTATCTCTTTGTATAGTGTTTTTAGTAGTTTCTAGGGCCTAGAAATAATTTTCACAGTCTACTTGGAATCAATAATTTACAACTTAAATTAGAATGTAGATTGCTTTTGCCTTCTTCCCTTTATGCTACATTTGTGTTGTATATTATACCTACAAACATTATACATATATCTACAAACATTATAGATCTATAATGATTCCTTTTGCATTCCTTCTTTTATGCTACAGTTGTGTTACATATTATATCTATAAACATAAAGCATCACAAAAATGCTATAGTTTTTGCTTTCAACTATCAAGTTTAAAGTTTCAACTGTCAGTTTAAAGTGCTAAATAGAAGAAAAATGGTCTATTACAGTGGTCCCCAACCTTTTTGGCACCAGGGACTGGTTTTGTGGAAGATAATTTTTCCAGGGGCCAGCAGTCGGGGAGTGTGTGTGGTTTCGGGATGATTCAAATGCATTACATTTATTGTGCACTTTGTTTCTATTATTATTACATTGTAATATATAATGAAATAATTACACAACTCACCATAATGCTGACAGGAGATGGAGCTCAGGAGGTAATGTGAGTGATGGGGAGCGGCTGTAAATACAAAGGAAGCTTCCCTCGCTCACCTGCCCCTCACCTCCTGCTGTGCAGCCCTGGTTCCTAACAGGCCATACGGCTGGCACTAGTCCATGGCCTGGGGGTTGGAGACCCCCGGTCTATTATATTTACCCATATACCTTTTCTATTGTGTTTTCTTCATTCCTGAAGGCCCAAGTTTCCCTTCTGTCTGAAAAGCTTCTTCAGCAATGTTTAGAGCAGGTCTACCCGATATGAATTCTGTTAGTTTCATCTGAGTATGTCTTTATTTTGCCTTTATTCCTGAAGGATATTCTTGCTGGATATAGATTTGTGTTGACAGTTATTTCCTTTTAGCACTTTAAAAATATTGTGCCACTTGCTTCTGGTCTCTGTATGGTTTCTGATTAGAAATTCAATCATTCAAATTGTGTATTGTTTTCCTCTGACTGCTTTAACGTTATTTGTTCTTATTTTCCTGCAGTTAATTATGGTCTTGGCCTGGGTTTGTTTGAACTTATCTTCTTTGGGGTTCATTTAGATTTTTAAAACTGTACATTTATCCTTCACCAAGACTGGGAATTTTTTTTTTTTGTGTGGTACGCGGGCCTCTCACTGTTGTGGCCTCTCCCGTTGCGGAGCACAGGCTCTGGACGCGCAGACTCAGCGGCCATGGCTCACAGGCCCAGCCGCTCTGCGGAATGTGGGATCTTCCCGCACCGGGGCACGAACCCGTGTCCCCTGCATCGGCAGGCGGACTCTCAACCACTGCGCCACCAGGGAGGCCCGAGATTGGGAATTTTTAAAGCCATTATTCTTCGAAGATTTTTTTCAGCATTCCATTCTTTAGTCATTCCTTCTGAGTCTCTGAAAACATGAATGTGAGACTTTCTGTTATTGTCTCAGTGGTCCCTAAGGCTGATAATTTTTTTCAATCTTTATTCTTTCTGTTGTTCCTATTGGATCATTTTTAATGATCTATCTTGTCTTCAAGTTTATAATCTCTTTCCTCTGTCATATCCATCTGCTATTGAGTCCATCCAATTAGATTTTTATTTTGGTTATCATTTTTTTCAGTTCTACAATTCCCATTTGATTCTTTCCATTTCTATTTGGTTCTTCTTTATGTTTTCTCTTTCTTTGCTGAAACTTTTATTCTAACATATGTTGCAAGAATGTTTGCGATTGCTTGTTTCAGCATACTTTAAAGTCTTTGGCAGGTAATTACAGCATCTACGTTAATAGTGTGTCTGTTGATTGTTTTTTACCATGTGACTTGAAATTTTTGGGGGTCTTCATATGCTGAGTAATTTTGGATTGTTCCCTAAATATTTTGAACATTATGCCGTGAGACTCTGTGTCTTATTTTAAATTCTGTGGAGAATGTTGACATTTTTGTTTTAGCAGGCAACAGACCTGGTTAGTTTCAGGCTGCAAGTTCCAACCTGAGTTTTATGGGTGATAATTCCAATGTCAGTTCACTTTTTAAAGCCTTTGTAGTGCTCTTTGGATCTGTCTTGGGTGTGTGCCATCCAGCAGTCAGTCTATAACCTGGGCATTGGTATATCTATTTGTTTCTTTCTCAACATTGCCGCCATGGTAATTAGGATTAGATCCATGCATCTTTAATCTCCCCCCCAGTACTTTCTGATTTCTGGGACTCTCCTTTTTGTCCTCTGGCCAGAAACTTGGGGCTCTAGTTACCCTGCTTTGTTGTGTTCTGTCGCTCACCTCTGTGACTGAGTCTGTGTTCTGCCTCAAGCAGAGGGGGGGAGAGAGGGTTGAGGGAGAGAGAGAGAATCCATAGGGGCTTGCCTCACACTTTAGAACTGCAG
Organism: Mesoplodon bidens; assembly: GCF_964165515.1. Lineage (NCBI taxonomy): Eukaryota > Metazoa > Chordata > Mammalia > Artiodactyla > Ziphiidae > Mesoplodon > Mesoplodon bidens. Next base: position 119,251,602 of record NC_138178.1, read on the forward strand.
CTCCACCTACCAGAGAGGAGGGTGGCCTCCTTAGCCCTTGTGGGTTCTTGTGGCTCTTGTGGCTCTTGTGGGTTCCTGTAGCTGTCAGTGACTCCCCACCGCAGGATAGCCTGGTGACTGGAGAGCTAGAGAAGGAGAAAGGGGGAAAAAGCCAGGGGATTTTTACATTTCCTTTGAGCAACACGAGTACCTTTTTCTGACCCTCAAGGGAGAGCCTGTGGGCTTCTCCGTCTGTATCACAGTGCTCACTTCCGGGTTTCTGGCTGTGGTGAACTCAAGAAAGGGTATACCAGAAAACTGGTAAACTCACAATTGATTCTATGATTCTTTGAATTCTGGTAACATTTGCTGTTATTTACAAAGTCTTCAAATATGTGCCTGTGCATTCTGTCCGGGTTTTATAGTTATATTCAGTGTGAGGAAAAGGATGAAGCATGCTTATTCTATCTCAACTGGAACCTGAATTATTAAAATTTCATTTCATTTTTACTTGTGTAAAACATTATGTGGTTCCAAAGCCAAAACTATGAACAAGATGAACATTTAACAAAAATATGAACACTTAACAGATGTCGTTTCTATCCCTTTTTTTTCCTTCCCCAGAGGTAACCATATTTTTAGTTTTTTTATTATCCTTTCATTTTTTAATATTAAAATAAGTATTTATATTTGCATTCTTTCTTCCTTCACTTCTTACACAAAAGTTAACATACTACAAATACTCTTCTGCATCTTGCCCTTTTTCACTTACTTAATTATATACTCTTATAATAATTCCCAGCAGTATATAAAGTTTTTCCTTATTCCTTTTTAAGACTGCATAGTATTACCTTGTATGAACTTAACCATGTTTTTTTTTTCTAGTCTCTTATTGGTGGAAATATGCATTATTTCTGGGCTTTGGTTTTCACTAATTAATATAGACTTTAAACCTAACTTTCTTATTCATTTTATTTGGGAAAATGGAAGAAGCCTTCACAGTGTTTTTGTAATCCCAGTCATTTTGCCTTCAAGATGTAGTTTATAGCCAATGCCATAAATCTCTTGGTAATAATTCTTAGATTAATTATACATGCAATAAGACTAAGATATTTGAATGCTGGAATTTGCTGTCTTTAATGGTAAACCACTCCTGGTGATAATTATTTGTGAATAGCTTGAATTCCTTAAGTAGTTTCCCTACTGGTATTTTGGGGGAGGTAAAAACCTGTCAGTTTGTCAGCACTGAATTGGTAACAGAAAATAGGAAATAGAGCATTTAAGAGAGAGAATAGCAGACGTAATGGTGATGATTGGTATTAGTGAAGTTGCTCCACAAAATGGAGTATAGTAATATGGATATTGGATGTGAAGAAAACTGAGTCCAGTGAAGGAGTCACTACATCTAAGAGGCAACATACAGCAGGGTGTGGGAAACTAGAAAGCAGAAGGTCTGGGATAAGTTGAAGGCAGCTCTTTGCTGCTGTAGTACTTTTTCAAAAGTCTTTGATCCCACTCCCATGGGCATATTTCAGTTGCTGTTTAAGGGGACAGCCCAATATTTGGTATTTCCCACCTCTCCATCTCTAGTTTTTTGTTTTTTAAAAAAAGATTTATTTATTTATTTATTTTTATTTATTTATTTATTTTTGGCTGCATCAGGTCTTAGTTGCAGCATGCAGGATCTTCGTTGAGGCATGTGGGATCTTTCGTTGTGGTGCATGGGCTTCTCTCTAGTTGTGGCGTGTGGGTTTTCTCTCTCTAGTTGTGGTATGCGGGCTTCTCTCCAGTTGTGGCGTGCAGGGTTTTTTTGGCCTGCTCTAGTTGTGGTGCACAGGTTCCAGGGCACGTGGGCTCTGTAGTTTGCAGCATGAAGTTTCTCTAGTTGAGGAATATGAGCTCAGTAGTTGTGGCATGAGGGCTTAGTTGCCCTGCAGCATGTGGGGATCTTAGTTCCCTGACCAGGTATTGAACCCGTGTCCCTTACATTGGAAGGCAGATTCTTTACCACTGGACCACGAGGGAAGTTTCTCTATCTCTAGTTTAAATGCAAGCTTATCTGAAAAATAGGTTAATTTTTCTGTTTCATCAGTCTGAAGATGTGCGTCAGAAGGTTGTTCCCCCACCCCTTTTTTCCTAACTTTAATGCTTCCAATATAGGAAGTGATGTAATTTGGGAATTTCAGTGGCATATAGTTCAGGAATTTTATATTCAGTATTGCTTTTAGGGTGATAGACAAATATGTAGGAGTAATATTTGAGCAGAAGATTCCAGCATGGCCTACCTAATGACATAATTAAGATTGTGAGCAGAGATTATGAGAAAGAAGGTCCATAAGAAGCTTGTGATTAGCACAAATTTTAAGTAGTTAGCAGCAGAAGTAGTTGTGGGACTTCTTGACTCCTGTAGTAACAGTAGGTGTTCTATTGTCAGTTTCTGCTGGAGTCTGATCCTTAGGTGACATAATTCTTGAGCAATGTCCATTCCCTCACACTTTAGACTTTTATAGCTAAGAACAGTTCTAACATTAAACTTGAAGTATTTCTGATAAGATTGTGATTTGCATTCATCATAATGTTATAGGTTGAGAACAGAAACCTTTAACTGCTTCCCATTTTGGAAGTGTCTTATGAGTCTATTTTCTAGCATAAAGTAACTCAGCCATGCCTGCCTTTGGCTGAAGAAAAGAAAGTGATACAAACTTAAGTAGTCTAAAGAAAGAATGAAATACCTGCTTTGCTCTTAGAGTAGCATACGTTATAGATGGCATGTGTATATTCTTGCATGGAGAAATTCTGGTACTGATAGGGACATAGTAAAGGAACAAAGTGACAAAGTAGATGATTAAATAGTTAATCCCACTAGGGGATTGTAAGTAAAGAAAAAAGTATGGGAGACCCCTGTAAGCTAATGATCATTCAAGAAAGCAGGTTTGCTTAGCAACAAAACCATGCAACAGAAGCAGGAGACATGCCCCCAAACAATAAAGCCATGATGGAATGAGACCCACATCCTGTCCAGTGATGTCAGTAAGTTAATAATTCCTAGGACACACTCCTCTGTGCACATTAAAAACAGAGATATAAGGAAAAGGTGACATTATACTAAAACCTGAGATGATTTACCATTTTTAGCATATGTTACCACTTTTTTGCTCATTTCCATTGCACCATGACAGTCCTGGACTGACCATGTATGGAAGACAAGAAAACTTCCCTGCCTGACATGGAGGAGGAATTGATGATGAAAGCATGATGTCTACTCAAGAATGAGGAAGAAGGTGGTTTTCTCCTCCTCCCCACTTTTCCTTTGATTATAAAACTGTAGCCCACTAAGTTCTTGGGGCATGGCACCCTCTCGCCTGCCCGCTTTTAAGCCTCACAAGCATCTTATTCTAATAGATCACTTCTCATATATCACTTTGCCTCTCACTGAATTCTTTCTGCACTGAGACATAAAGAATTAGAGGGTTTCCCTGGTGGCGCAGTGGTTGAGAGTCTGCCTGCCGATGCAGGGGATGCAGGTTCGTGCCCCGGTCCAGGAGGATCCCATGTGCCACGGAGCGGCTGGGCCTGTGAGCCATGGCCGCTGAGCCTGCGTATCTGGAACCTGTGCTCCGTGGCGGGAGAGGCCACAGAGGTGAGAGGGCCACGTACCACAAAAAAAAAAAAGAAAGAATTGGAGCTCCTCAGAGCCCCACAAGATGCATTTCAGTGGTTGCAGTACTCCTAAAATTGTGGCACTGAAATGTCAATTTGTTTTTTTTCTTTTATCACATGGATACCTGAATGTTGTTCTTCTGGAAATCATTCCCAGTTCTTCTGCTGTTGATACTATAGTGCCATATTTGTCATCTTAGAAATCCAGGTCATTATGAAGTATTGAGAAGTCCAAAGGTGTATAGAATTTCCAAGCTGAAGGTAATCAACTTGACATAACCATTAACATGTAATCATCATTTGGTAACATCTTCAAGCATCTGGTGATAGTAGAGGGGGTGAAGAAAGGGAATGAATAGTTATTAAACATTTGCTGTTTGATAAGTACTTTTCATAAATATCTTATATAATATTCATAATAAAACTTTAGGGGTAGGTATTATTATATTAATTTTTAAATCAGGATGGTGGAGTTCCAAAAGTCTAAATAACTTTCTTATGTTACATAGACCATAAGTGGTGGATACGTGTTTGAATTCAGGTCTGTTGGCTTGGGTTCCTTCCACCATGCCTCACTGAATTCCTTAGTCTTTAAAAGACCCTGAACCCCAGTAGGAGTGGTAAAATGCTGCTTAGTAGGGGCTGGATATCGGTGTTATGTAAGAGTCTTGTAATATTTATAAATCTCACCTTAACTAGCACATTTGATATGTTTATTTACTATATATGACTGATTGAAAGACACTGTTAAAATATTCAGTACTTTTAGAGTAAAATACATAAATTTAATTTTCTAGTGAATCATTACAGTAGCTAAATATAGACAGAATAACACTGGTTTCTTTTCATAAATTGAAATCCTGAGTGTTTTTTTTTTTACATCTTTATTGGAGTGTAATTGCTTTACAATCGTGTGCTACTTTCTGCTTTATATCCTGAGTGTTTTGAATGTAAGCAAAAACTGTGAAATTTTAGAACTCTATTTATAGTATCCTTATGACTTGCAATATCCTATGATGGAAAAATGTGTTTAAGGATCCCTTTCTAATCAGACATCAGGATGATGTTGACTTGGCAAGGGAGCAGGCTTTGTGTTAGGTGATAAAAGCTCTCAAAGTCTTGACTATGGTTTAAATAAGACAAACTTGAAGTAGAGGGTCACATGATTTACAGATATGAGCTCTTTCCATCTCTAGAACTCTTCGCCATCTTTGATAACAAGAAGTAGAGCTTCAAAGCTTAGAGCTCCATGGGAAGCCAGGCAGGTAGGGCTGCTGTGATGAGTACTTCTGAGCTTACTTTAATATGCCTCAAGTGAGTAAGTATCTATAGATAGCCAGAAAGGACAGGTAGTTAAGATTGTGTTAAAAAACCCTCATTGTATTATACCTTCTGATTCTAAATCAAAGATGAGGCACCAAAAGCCTCTTGGATCTAGGAGTGCAAGGAAAGGTCTGAAAGAGGATTTTTTATTTTGCCCAGTGTATTCCAATACATAGATATCTGTCTTCTTTTAAGCACCTGGATGTTGAGAGCTTAATGTAATAGACCTCATACAGGTTGTGATGAATGGAAACCCTATGTCATGCTGAGAGCTGTGTTTCATCAATAACTTGGACCTGGCCTGGGGGTCAGCTCTTAAAACCTGAAAACATACATCTATTTATTTCCCAAAGTGCATTACTTAGAACACTAACCCTATAAGACATTTGTAGGAAAAAAAAGTTCCATAGTTAAATTTGTTTGGGAAACACTGTAGGAGATATATCTTCCTGTTGGAAAATTATAATACATTTTATCATATTAAATAAGATTTCTGATAATTCAAATAGTTTGTTTTTAATTTGAAAAACAAGCAAAAAATACTGTTTAACTTTGTTGAATAGTCATCCCAATGGGATCTCTCCTATTAAGATTTCGTAGAACCAGTAATTAAGGCAGTATGTTTTCGGCATAAAGGTAGACAAGTGGACCAATAGGATAGAATACGGAGTCTAGTAACAGACCCTCACAGTAATTAATGATGAAGGTGAAACTGCAGTACAGTGGATAAAGTATGGTCTTTTCAGTGAAAGGTACTGGGTCAATTAGATGTCCACAGGAGGGAAAAAAAGATCCTTTCCTCCTATCTAAATATGAAAGAAAAAACTATGGCTTTTAGGAGAAAATATAGGAGGCTGTCATTATGACATGGAGGACAGAGAATATCTTCACGACATGGAGGTTAAAATTTTCTTAATGGGAGACATACAAGAAAAAGAATGGTAAATTGCCTGCATTTAAATTAAGAATTCTGCTGAACATATTTGTACTATATATATCTGACAAAGTTTTTAAAAACTGCTGTTGCTATTGTAAAGCAGTGTCAAAAAGGCAGACAATCCAGTAGAAAACGTGGACAAAATATGTGAACAGAGAAGATATTTAAAGTGCCAACAGAGATATGAAAAAGTACTCAAATTCACTAGTCAGCAGGAAAAGGCAAGTAAAACCAAAATGTGGTTACAAAGGAATGGCTAAAATAAAAACAGAAAATTTTAAGTATTTTCAAGGATGTAAACCAATGGCAGTGCTCATCCACTGTTGGTAGAAGTGTAAATTAATGTAACCACTTTGGAAAACTCGTTGGCAATATTATTAAAGCTAAACAGATGTTTGTTTACCTTATGCCCCAGCAATTCTACTCTTAGTCTATCCAACAAAAATGCATATATACATTCAGCAAAAGGCAGGTGCTAAAGACATGGACATATTCATAGCAGTATTCCTTGTTAGGATCTGCAAACTGGAAACAACTCAAAGTTATCAACAGTAGAATGAATAAAGTGTGATAAATTCACACAGTGAAATGTAATAGCAATGAGAATAAACAAACTATAACTACAAAGAATAACATGGGTAAATATCACAAATATAATTTTGAGCTATAACAGGCAGACACAAGAAAGTACATACTGGATGATTTATTTATATCAAGTTTTAGACAGCAAAATGAATTTATGCTATTAGATATCAAGACAGTGTTTACTCTGGAAGGGGACTCAAAGGGGCTTCTGGAGTGCTGGAAATGGTTTGATCAGGGTGTTGGTTTCAATTTGTGAAAATCCATTAAGCAATGTACTTATAATTTGAGTATTTTTCTGAATGTTTGATATACTAAAATTAAAAGTATGCTTAAAAAGGCATTTATATCAAAACAAGAATTTACTTAAAAAAAGATTCTTAGATCTAGCCTCCCAAGGAACACACTTTGGGAAATGCTGACCTATTCACACACTGCTATAGATATATATTGTTCAAGTCTTACTTTTTAATTGAAATAATATCAGATGAAATGATATTCAAAGGAGAACTTTAATGGATACTTTTTCCAATTAATGTTCAAATTTATCATTATTTATGTTTTGAAGATAGCACTAAATGATAAATTATGGAGAAAACATTTAATGAGCATTTGAAGACTAATGAAAGAAAGAATACATTTTAATTATATAAATTTTAAAACAAGATCAAACTGCGATTGCTTTTTTAGTTTGGAGCAATAGAAAATGTAAACTTTCAGTAACTTCATAAATGTATAAAAAGTATTCTTCAGCAAACAGCAATTTTGTGGATTTACTTATAATTAAATCCTATTTTTGTTACTTCAGATTTCCTTTTATCATTGAAATGTTAGTTAATCCAGTTTATACAATATTATTCCTTTTCCCAGTCCCTTAATATGTGTTTTGCTATTTTAGAGATATTTTTGATGACAGAGTGGATGCCTGGATCTTTGTGTAGATGCTTTTCTCTTACACTAATTAAATAATGAAATCACTTGCTCCAGAATGTTGAAATGCCAAATGTCCAGTTTCTCTGCTTCCACAGACTTCATACCCTGACAGTCAACAATTGCTCTCTGTGTTTGACATTCAGAAATTGGAGAGAATAAGTCAGGACCCTGGTGAGCTGGTTTGCATTTTAAACAGCTAGGAGTGAAAAGAGAGGAAGGAGATGTGCCCTGTGGTAATTTCTCTTAGGTATTTTCTGTGGCTCTCTTAAGACATTTTGTTATTCAAGAGATAATAAATGCCAGACTAATTGATCCTATCCCGACTTTACTTCTCTTGTAGTAATCCCTCTGGGAAGTTATAGGAATCTGAAAGTCTGGCTATTCAAAAATTACATATCATATTTATAATAGAGTCAAATGAGATCATTATACTTATTGTTGTGGTGCACATTTTTAAGAGAATTAGAATCATTGATTATGACAGAAATTTTTTTGTGGTAACAGCTTTACAATGTCCCTGCTTAAATTACTTTTTATTTAGCAGATTTACAATTGGAAAATTCATTTCACATAAAAATGTAATTTTTTTTTGATGTGGACCATTTTTAAGGTCTTTATTGAATTTGTTACAATATTGCTTCTGTTTTATGTTTTGGATTTTTGGCCGCAAGACGTGGGATCTTAGCTCCCTGACCAGAGATTGAACTTGCACCCCCTGCATTGGAAGGTGAAGTCTTAAACACCTGACCACCAGGGAAGTCCCCAAAATGTAATATGTATAGTTAGTTCTTTTTACTTAGGTTTACAAGGGAGGGACTTAGGTTTAAGTCTTTTTACTTAGATTTAGAAAATTAAAAGTATTAATTCAATGACAAATTTTTTTAAATAAATTTTTTAAATAAATTTTTTAATTTTGTATTTATTTTATTTTTGGCTGCATTGGGTTTTTGTTGTCGGCGGGCTTTCTTTAGTTGCGGTGAGTGGGGGCTAAACTTTGTTGTCATGCGTGGACTTCTCGTTGCGGTGGCTTCTCTTGTTGCAGAGCACAGGCTCTAGGTGCGTGGGTTCAGTAGTTGTGGTACGCGGGCTCAGTAGTTGTGGCACGTGGGCTCTAGAGCACAGGCTCAGTAGTTGTGGTGCACAGGCTTAGTTGCTCCACGGCATTTGCTATCTTCCAGTAGCAGGGCTTGAACCTGAGTCCCCTGCATTGGCAGGCAGATTCTTAACCACGGTGCCACCAGGGAAGCCCAATAACAAGTTTTATATTAGCCAATTATATGTTGATTTTTCTCTTCAGTAGAAATGTTTACCTTATATTTTGATGAATGTATTTGTTTGGGTTTTATCACATGTATTTTCTCCTCCTTACCTGTTGCGGGAAGTGCAAATGATGCCAGTGAAATGACCAAAAGGGAGAGAAGGAAGGAGGAACAGCAACAGCAACAGTGACAGCAGCAAGGGCTCAGGCAAAATTAGCAAATTTAATAATTCGTATCTAAATAACCACGTCACAGGTCAAATCTCCAAATGGGACCTCTATGGGAAATTACACTTCTGTTGCTGTACTGAAGTTTTATGGAAATAAATATTATTAGAGATGGGGGAGTTCCCATCTCTTGTCATTGACTTCCTGAGCCAGCAGCAGGTAATTGATGGGTGATGACAACTTCATGGAGTGCAGTGAAAATGGTTGTAAAGTGATTACAGTGTAATATCCATGAGCTGGATGCCATCAGAGGATGCCTAATGGTGTCACCATTATGGAGTATCATGACAAAGGTAAGGGAGGAGAGGTATCTAGGCCTTCTAGGATGGGTCTCACTGGCTAAGATTCTTAATTCCTTAGAGCATTCAGAACTTGATATTAGACCTCCACTATGGAGAATCAGCTATGCTTATGTATGTATTTATAACTTAGTTAAAGCCACTTTATTATGAATTTGCTTCTCTTTTAGAGATTGTATTCAATTGTTTGCAAGCAAGTATGTTTGTCACTTTCACAGTCCCTTGGTAAATGAACCCTCTAAGCATTGTTATTTATTGGTGAATGATTTGGGTAGACCCCGTTGGAATATTACAGTCAAAATTCTGGTGCCTGGGATGGGAGAAACTAGTTAAGTAATTTTTCTTAAGAAACCTTCTTAATGGGGATTGCCCTCATAGCTGAATGTTTGTAACATCACTTTAATCTATTTGGTAATGTCAGAAACACTTACGGAGCTTCAAGACCTTGAATCACTGTGAACAATCTTTACCATAAGTCCTTTATGATTAATATTTCTTAAAAAGCTGTTGTATAAGTTTTCACATCTCAAACTGGTTTTTCTTAGTATTTTGGTTTACTTTATACTACGACAATCTGTCAGGCTAATGTATAATATTAACTGTCTCATTATCAACATTATTTCATTGGTAAAAATAGGTAAATGTTAATACAGTTGTCCCTCAGTATCTGCAGGGGATTGGTTCCAGGATTCCCCTGAATACAAAAATCCACAGATGCACCAGTTCTTTATATAAAGTGGCATAGTATCGGTGGGTTCAACCAACCACAGATGGAATCGCAAATATGGTAGGCCAACTGTGATGTTACAGCCAGCCTTGTCTGTATTACAGTTAGCCTGAATTGATCATGGTGGGAGTATTACATCATGGAATTGCAAATGTGATAATCCAGCTCTCTCCCCACACCCCTCCACTGGTTGTTAAACATTTAACAGCACACCACTGGGTGTAGCAGAAAGAACACAGCTTTGAGGTTGATCGGACCTAGGATAAAATTCTACTTCTCTTTCTTTTTCTGGAAAGTTATTAAACTTCCTTAACTTTTCTGGTTTTCTCAACCTAAAACAAATAAGAACGTTGTGAAAATTAAGTTAACTACTATACAAAGCACCTGGTACACTACAAGTTCTTACCGTATTTTTGAATCCGTTTTCTTTCTCCATTCTGCTGGTAGAACTGGTGCTCGAATTTGGGGTGAGAATGAGTTGTAGTGGAGGTCATGAGTCTGCAACTGTGGGCAGAGGAGAAGGGCCAGAATTTGGGCACCAGGAAAGAAATTCTGTGTTAGGGATGGTGTATCGCAAATAGTTACACTCAAAATCTTCCCTGGGGGAAGTGAAGAAAAAAATCCTTGATGGTAGAAGCCCCTACCTGGTGTTATAGTACCTCTGGAGAGGCAGGGACAGCTGTAGTTCTTTCCATTTTAGAGAGCTGTGCTGAGTTGGGGTAACAAAACCAAGCCTGAGGAGCGGGAAACCCATGAGTGAGTGGAGTGAGCCCTAGTACTAGATATCAGACTGATCAGAGCCTCAGGTCTCCCAGCAAGGACTGCACTTTGTTCTGGTGAAGACGAACCCTCCTTCAGCTCCATGATTTTAGGCAGTAGAGAAGTGGATAGAGCCTGCAAGACACACAGTCCCAGATATGGTTGAAGGAAAATCAGGAAATTTCAATACATGCAATGTCAGAGGAAATGTGTTCTGGACAGAGCTTCCCACATTAAGCACTATCAAAACAGAACAAGCAACAAAAACAACAAAAAGAATGGTAACTATGGCAAAAAACAAACATATAAAAACCTATGCATACATTCCAAGGGGAAAAGAGAGAAGGAAACTAGTATACAAAGCACAGAAAAAAACGCAGTCTAAAAGGAAACATTATCCAGAAAGCACGTTCCTGTTGATTCACTCTGCAGAGAAGTGTACTGAAATATGAATTTATTAAAACCAGGGCTCAAAGATAAGATGATTAAAGAACAGAATGGGATAAAAAGAGGAATTGCTGAAATAAGAATACAAATTGAGAACCAAAACAACACTATTACAAGTACAATAAGTAACTTAGAAGCAGAAAGGAATGGAAAACTTAAAACTGAATATGAGAGATGGAGTAAAGGTTTGAGATAATTACAGTGAATGCAAAAGGAAATGACTAAAGAGAAAAAGCAATCACAATGATTTCTCAAAGAAGAGCTCATAATTTTGATTTCATGGTTTTCCTTCCAAAGAAGAGGGAGATTCTATAATCACATAATCATTTCCATTTGCTTTTACCAAGACTGGAACAAGATGGAAAAGATGAAGGTGTGGGTCTTCACCGAAGTGACTCCTAACTGCCAAGGGCCTCTAGAAATGTCTTTCAATACAGTGATGAAATTGTTTTATAAATCTCCCTGGTTATATAAGGGAAAATAGTAATTCTGGGATTAGTGCAGCCTGAAAAAATTATCATCTTCCCCAAATTTTGGTTAACAGTGTGTAACAGGATGGTGAATGAGACTTTTCTTATTTTGGAATTTTTGCTAAAACTCCAAACTGTAGAAAACTAATGAGTGTTTCCATGTTCTGCAGAAAGCCATCAGTAAGCCCTGAGTATCTCCCTTTGGTATCCTAGTAAGAGATAGCATGAACTAGGGCTTCCCTGATGGCGCAGTGGTTGAACGTCCGCCTGCCAATGCAGGGGACACGGGTTCGTGCCCCGGTCCAGGAGTGGCTGGGCCCGTGAGCCACGGCCGCTGAGCCTGTGCTCCACAACGGGAGAGGCCCCAACAGTGAGAGGCCCGCATACTGCAAAAAAAAAAAAAAAGATAGCATGGACTAAAAAACATTTAAAAAACAAATTTTTAAAAAAAATTATTTTATTTTATTTATTTTTGGCTGCATTGGGTCTTTGTTGTTGTGTGTGGGTTTTCTCTAGTTGTGGCGAGCGGGGGCTACTCTTCGTTGCGGTACATGGGACTCTCATTGCAGTGGCTTCTCGTTGCAGAGCACAGGCTGTAGGCACGCGGGCTTCAGTAGTTGTGGCTCGCGAGCTCTAGAGCACAGGCTCAGTAGTTGTGGTGCACGGGCTTAGTTGCTCCCCGGCATGTGGGATATTCCAGTACCAGGGCTCGAACCCGAGTCCCCTGCATTGGCAGGCGGACTCTTAACCACTGCGCCACCAGGGAAGCCCCTAAAAAACATTTTTTAAAGGCACAAAGAATAAAACAAATATGAAATAGCATGAAATGGGTGAAGGGGGCAAAAAGTATAAAGTTCTAGTTATAAAATAAATGTCATGGAGATGTAATGTAAAGCATGGCAACTATAGTTAATAATGTATTGCATATTTGAAAGTTGCTAAGAGAGTAGATCTTAGAAGTTCTCATCACAGGAAAAAATTTTTTTAACTACATATGGTGATAGATGTTAATTAGACATTGTGGTGATCATTTTGCAATAATACACATATTGACTCATTATGCTGTACACCAGAAATTAACATACTGTCATATGTCAATTAACCTTAATTTAAAAAGTACACATCACATGAAAAGAGGCAGTTGAATTGGCCTTGCTACACCAACTATCATTCCCAGTAGATATCAACAAAAGTTATGGGCTTCAAGGATATTCACAAACCAAGATAAAAGAGGTTGAGGAGAATACCTCACAGGAATTGGGGGTGCTTGGAAGAGGATGGCATTTGTGTCTCAGTCATGGATTAGATGTCTGTTCCCATGGCAGGCTTGCAGATCTGCTCCACTATTATGTAAGCCGTGGTGGGGCAAACTCAGAGCAACTACAAGGTAGAGAGGGAGCAGCAGGTGAGAAGCTCGTGCATCCACTGTTTAGGACACCAAGAGGTAGAATTTTACATAGGGGGCTACCTAACGCGAAGGAACCACGTGTGCTTGATCACCAGTGATGGTATTTGATGCAAGGTTGGAAGCCCTGAGCCAGTGCAGATGTTTCACATTAGAAGGCTATGCAGTGGGGAGGTATCCTCCAAGAGACACCCAATAGAATCCACGTGTGCTCTCCTCAATAAAAGAAGCGTTTCAACACCTACCACAGGGAGAAAGTTTCTGGCTGCGAGAGGACTGCAACTGCAAGGCAGGTAACAATGTTTTTGGCATGTTTCTTTAAACTCTTCTTTCTGCTTCAACAAAGGAAAAGCTAAAGCCAGAAATGGGAGGCAAGAAGGGGAAGTACAAGGAGCCTGGGTTAGGAGAGGGGAATGTTTATTGGATGTGAAATTGAAGTCTTAAATTTAAGCAGGTTTGGAAAATTGTAGACTCTGGCTCAAATTTTTTTAAGAGGTAAGAAAGGGAGATTCAAATGATGATTATTAAAGACAAAATCATCCTATGTTTGAACTCTGCTGAATTCAGATTGTTCAATTAATCTATCAACACTTGTGTGCTATAAAATACTGTTGATACTGTAGGCTTTGTATAGGCTGCTAATTTTATTTATCCTTTGGTATGCCTGATACATTTATGGTTAGAAACCACATGGTATTTTTTAATAGTCTTAATTGAGTTAAATCTCAGGACAGAGATGATTGGCTTTATAATTCTTATTACACAAGGAAGCATTTAACAACTTCTTTAGTACTGACAACTATCTGAAATGAGGAGTATAAGTTTTACTCATAATTCTTTAAGAATTATCACACCACTCATGTTTTAAAGTCAAATTAATTCAGACGTTTAGCCCCCACTTTTCAAGGACATAAGAAAGTAATTATTGGTCATGTTTTGGGATTTTTGTCCATATTCCCAGAATTTCCAAAAGTCCTCTACAGCAGGCCAGTGTTCCTGGAGCAGAGGTAGGCAGAGCCACAGAATACTTTTGAGCCCTAGGTTTTTGCTTGTTTGGAGCAAAGGAAGGCTGCTCTAAAAATGTTTATACAATATTTGTTTGATGTGCAGCAGGACTGGGACCCTTTTATGCATTCCTGGCTTAGTAATTTTTGCTTTCTGTCTTCAGCTCTGCCAGTAGAAGTGAAGGGTCTGACGCATGTACACAGTTTCTTCCTCTACGCCTTTGAGGCTTCTTTTCCATAACTTCCCTTTTTCTTTTGCAAATGGACTCAATTTGATGAAGGTGTTTTATGGGAAAGGTAGCTCTGGTTTCTTTTTCTTTTTTTTTACTTAAAAAATTTTTTTATACAGCAGGTTCTTTTTAGATATCCATTTTATTCATATTAGTGTATATATGTCAATCCCGATCTCCCAATACATCCCCCCCGCCACTTTCCCCCCTTGGTGTCCATACGTTTGTTCTCTACGTCTGTGTCTTTATTTCTGCCCTGCAAACCAGTTCATCTGTACCCTTTTCTAGGTTCCACATAGATGCGTTAATATACGATATTTGTTTTTCTCTTTCTGACTTACTTCACTCTGTATGACAGTCTCTAGATCCATCCACGTCTCTACAAATGACCCAATTTCTTTCCTTTTTATGGCTGAGTAATATTCCATTGTATATATGTACCACATCTTCTTTATCCATTCGTCTGTCGGTGGGCATTTAGGTTGCTTCCATGACCTGGCTATTGTAAATAGTGCTGCAATGAACATTGGGGTGCATGTGTCTTTTTGAGTTATGGTTTTCTCTGGGTATATGCCCAGTAGTGGGATTGCTGGATCATATGGTAATTCTACTTTTAGTTTTTTAAGGAACCTCCATACTGTTCTCCATAGTGGCTGTATCAACATAACCTCCCTTTTGTAACAGATTTCACCTGTTCTCTCCTAGATGGGCCTTCTTTTCTGTTGTAATAAGGGGATGTTGACACTACCAGCTTTTTCTTATTATTTCATCATGTTACACAAGCAGTGCTTCTGGAACCCTTGACAGATATAATGAATAGTAAGAGGGAAAAGAAAACAAAATGGAGGAAAAAGGATGGCAATGAAAGTGGAATGAATAAGAAAAAGTAAAAAATTGGGTTAAGTAAAAACAGAAAATCAATCAAGGATGGTAGAATGACATTGGAAGTTGCTTTGAATTTCTCTCTGTGGAACTAGCACTTCTGGGTGACCCAGCTCTGTGGTTTCTGATTTGCACAACTGAATGGATGTAACTGAAAGGATGTATGAATGGCGTTACTATGATTATATAACAGTCTAAGCAGCTCACTGTTGTGTGAAAGTGAACGAGCACTACATTTTACTAAACTGTTAGCCTGCTTTGGCAGCTGTTACACTGTGATAAATGATTGCAGAATTAATTAATTGAAGAGATTATTATACTATTAAAGTGTATTTCCACCAAGCAGTAATAATGAGAATTCATTGTTAGTCATTGACCGTCCACCATTCGCTAATGGGAAATTTCTCTCATAGTATTATAGGTATTGTTTTTTGAAACACATCTCTATTAGACCACATATTAGAGCTTTATTTGAAGAGGTGCCAATTTTTTATCTTTCCACTGAAGGAGAGGTTGTTATGAAAGGAGGGTCAAGATCTCCCATTTTAAGTTTGCTTTCTTCTCCTTTTAGTATTCTAGTATCTCATTTTCCCTCAGTAAGTCATCAACTGATTCAGTTAGAGCTGAGCTGAATCTACCAATTCACTGCCATTAAGTTTTTTCATGTGTGTAGAACAACTCCTTATTAAAAAAAACTTGGAAATCAGTTTCTATTGGCAAGAAAGCATTATCTTTCCTTCCTGTATTTGTTAGAGGAATAAGTATTCCTGTTAAGTGCTGTTCCATCGAGTATGTTTTAAACATTCATATGAGCTCACCTCTATTTCAGAATATCTGGAAGTTATAGCAGGAAGACTTGGTAACTTTCTCTCTTTTACATACTCCTTAATAAGGGAAGTTGTGGTATGACAAGTGGAATTCTTAAACAGTGACCCTGTGAGCTCACTTTGGGTAGTCTGGACAATGAGCCAGGTTCCCCCATCACCCAACAGGAGGGGCTACACTCAAATTTAGTATCCCAGGGGACTGGTGGTCTCCTTTCCTTTGTCACTAGAAGCTGTACCTGAAAACATGGTCTCCAGGTGGTGGGCAGCTTGCTTTCCCCATACAACTCCTGTAAATAGCTGGTCCCCCAAAAGATCTAGTGTCTTCCCTCTAAGGAGAGAAGTCATGGTGGGTTGGGGGGGGGTCCTTCCCCTGGAATGTGAATGCATGTTGCATGTGCATCAAAGCACCCTGGTCCTCAGTCACTTCTCTGTGGGATGGTGGTAGGATGGGGGACTGAGGTCCTCTCTTTTCAGACCCTCATCTTCTAAGCTTCCTCAGTAAAGCCTGTGCGATTCTGTAGAATGGAAGGAGCCACTTTACAGGACAGAAATCCACTGTATATTAGTTCTTGTCAGTTGTGACATGACATACTACTTCAATCTTCTGGTTTCTCAGAGGAGAAATTTCCCCTAAACATGCCAGATCTTTTACTCCACACCAGTCACGGGTGATTGAATTATCTGGCTAGTAGGAAATGGCATTGATCTGCATTTACCAGTTATCAGGAGCTAAGCTATCAATAGTCTTAAATGAAAGGCATTTGGGGTTTCTCTCCCCTTCCCTCTACTCTGGAGGAGAGAAAACAGTGACTTGTGTATATGTTTTGCTCTACAGACTGAAACTTTCCTGTGGGGAGTCTTTTCCTAGGGCTGGATTTGGAGGGCAGTGAGCTTTCAAGCCTAGTTGGTTCTCACACTTAGTGACAAGGATGGTATTCTGGATTTCCATTTACTTTGTACGCTTGTCTTATCTTTCAATGGCTCAGAACTGAGGGGAGTAGGATGGCATTGGCTGGCCCTCCTTGGATTCCAACAGCTCCAGCATCTTCTCCAGCAGGGAGCTGTTGCAGGATTGAAGCATTGCCTCCAGTGCTGCTCTTTTGCACAGATGCTCTTTCTACTGGTTGATGTACTATTAGTTAAAAAGTAGTGCTGTAGGGAGAGATTTCAAATTCCAAATGTCTGAAACCGAGCATTTGCATCTGGTGAATTTGAAGATGACATCCCACTAAAAAAATTTTCCTTCCAGGCTCAATAAACAAGCGAATAGATCTTTTGCAGCTCAGATACTTTGCTCAGCCCCATTCTTACTGTGGCAAAGACATCTATCTGGAAATGGAATAATGTTGTCTGTGAAGTATAGTCATAGGTATTTCATGGTCAGTTAGCTTAGCTGTATCCTGGCTGTTGAGGAGCTCTTTTTTTTTTTTTTTTTTTTTGCGGTATGTGGGCCTCTCACTGTTGTGGCCTCTCCCGTTGCGGAGCACAGGCTCCGGACACGCAGGCTTAACGGCCATGGCTCACGGGCCCAGCCGCTCTGCGGCATGTGGGATCTTCCCAGACCAGGGCATGAACCCGTGTCCCCTGCATCGGCAGGCGGACTCTCAACCACTGCGCCACCAGGGAAGCCCTGAGGAGCTCTTAAATGGCTTTAGAAGTCTTTACGGAGGGCTTCCCTGATGATGCAGTGGTTAAGAATCCGCCTGCCAATGCAGGGGACACGGGTTTGAGCCCTGGTCCGGGAAGATCCCACATGCCGCAGAGCAACTAAGCCCGTGAGTCACAACTACTGAGTCTGCGCTGTAGAGCCCACGAGCCACAACTACTGAGACCATGTGCCACAACTACTGAAGCCCACATGCCTAGAGCCTGTGCTCTGCAACAAGAGAAGCCACTGCAGTGAGAAGCCCGCGCACCACAAGCAAGAGTAGGCCCTGCTTGCCGCAACTAGAGAAAGCCTGCGTGCAGCAACGAAGACCCAACGCAGCCAATAAATAAATTTATTAAAAAAAAAGTCTTTATGGAGATAGAGCATAATTTAAAGAAGTAATCAAGCACATAAACTCTAGCATTTAAAGGTAATCAAAGTCAAAGTTCTGTTAAACTCTAAACATGCCCTAAATAAATGATTTAATTACCAAGTTGGTTTGCTGGGCATAGAGAATTCAGGTGGAAGTATCTTAATAGTTTCCTGAAAAATAGATTCTAGTTAAGATGACTTGATGTGAGAAATAGAAAACTGCTTTAGATTTAAATTCCTTACGAGGCTAATTATGTAGTCTGGACACAGCTTCTTTGTGCATTTTTAGGTCTTAATGGATAGTTATCTGCTTGCTGACTATATTCTAAACCTTGGAAGATGTGTTTTGAAGTTAGACTGAATGAATAAACAGGAAAACTTATGTTTTAAAATTAGAGCAAAAGTATATAATATGTGATTTTAAGCTTAAGTAATTAAACTATTCTCTTGGTGGCCGAGAGCTGTCATTGAGTTCATTTTACTGAAATGCTTTTCATGTAAAACTAAAATCTCTTTATGACAAACTGATGGTGTTCCTTGTAGGTGAATTTGTTATTATATTTGAATATGCTGCTGAAATCATATTGCCTGTCTAAAGGAAATGTGGATAGATTAAATTTGTCCAGGTTCTCTGTAGAGGATTAGACAAATTTGAGAAAGTGATATAAGAATAGTAAGGGGAAAGAATCTCTCTCTCTCTCTGTCTCTCACTCTTTCTCTCTCTTTCTTCTTACTGTCATTTGAGTGCCCCAGGAATTCAGTTAAGCCTTGAGACCTCAAGTTTGTATTACACGTTATTATTTATGTCTTTTCTTTCATTTTACCTTTATTCTCTCTTCTCTGATACTCTCATTTCCTTTTCTTCCTAATATCAGTGATTTTTACACATAGCTCTACTGTGCCACATTACATTTTTCTAGACTGTGACTCCTTGAAGGAATTAGAGTGTGATTGTATCCATTGAACAGTGCCTATACAGGATAGTACCCAATAAGCATTTATTGACTAAATAAATGAGCTATTAGTATGTGAACACATAATAATTTGTTATATGGAAGCCTTCTTTGTAATGTATTCTGTTTTGTAATTTTATATTACAGAAGACTATTTTACATATATTCTAAAGCAGAACAACTTTATCCTGATGTTATTTCCCCTTCAACAAAATAGGTTTAATTGCAAAATATGCTTCTTTGCAAAGTTCCAGTGATGATTCATTGTTTTTCATTATTGCACTGGCATCTAACTGTACATGCTCCATTGCTCATGCCATCATCACTAATGAAGAAATACTTTCAAACAGTGGGATGGACCCTGTGCTTTATCTTGTCAGCCTAACTGGAGACTGTTGGAAGAAATATGATTAGCTGTTTCCTGGAAGTTTACTAGAACTATTTTTCCCCCTTGTATCTGGGAGTAAAATATGGATACATCTACTTATTTATAGTACTTTTTTAAGGTTCTGGATAAATGTCTTCTACAAGGAGTACAATTTGCATGTCCTGGAAGTGACTCAGCCTAGTATTTTTTGAAAGGATTCAAATATATCTGTTGAACAAATGAATGAAACAGCAAGCATTAGGATTGGTTACAACCACATAGAAATATGGTTTATCATTTCTGAGAGCAGGGGAATTCAGGGCATGTGACAAGAATGGCATAGAGATACAATGTGACCATGACAGATGTCCAATCTGGAAAGAAAGGGACACAACTACATCCACACTACACTCCCCCACCTTTGTTAAGCATCCTCTAGAAGTTGGTCTATGCCGTAATACCTTCTTTGAAAATTCTGTCTTACAGAATTTCATTACCATAATCTTTATGTGAGAAGCCTCAATGATATGAGAAATGCTAAGGAGTATGTTTGTTGTCTGAGTTAATAGCAAGCTGGTTTACAAGTGTTTTCATGTGCATAATTATCAGAAGTGATGGACTTTTGTGCTTTGCTTCATTTTCTGTACGTCCTCATGAACACATCCAGGAGTATTACTTCCTAGTTTAGGGAAGGTATAATTTAACTGTGGGAAGAAACATTTTGACATTTCAATAAATCCTATTAGAAAACGGACATTTTAGTTTATAAATAAACTTGGGATTTCCAAGTATCTGATTTAACTGAAAAATACTGTATTTGAGCTTCTGTCAGGAAAACATGTTGACAAAATGCCAGATGCATAAAGTTCTGGTGTTTTCTCATTGAACATGTCTTATTACCATGCTATGCTCTGACATGCATGTAATTATTCCTGCTCATTCCCAAGGTCTGAAAAATATGATACACAGAGGCTGCCACTGGGCCAAGAGCATTTGAATCTTAAGATGATTCTATGGAACAATGCATACCAAGGCAGGTCATGCATAGTCATGCAGAAATGCTGAATAGCTTCTTCTTATGTATGTGCAGTTTGGGGCATTGCTATTCTTCGCCTAAAATTTCTAATTCCGTATCAAAATGATCTTTTAGTTACAGGATATTTGGAAACTTTATTTTAAAAAGCTTGGTCACTTAAATCAATAATTTAAAGAATTCTGTACTGAAATTCTTTTAAAAATGTATGAAACTTTTCAGTGTGAAATTTACATTCCCTTTTCGGAAGGGCTATTTTCCAGTAAATGTAGTCAGTAAACTTATCTATGAAGGCACAGATGTGTACATAAGAACCTAGAAACAGGCTTCCCTGGTGGCACAGTGCTTAAGAATCCGCCTGCCAATGCAGGGGACACGGGTTGAAGCCCTGGTCTGAGAAGACCCCACATGCGGAGCAACTAAGCCCACATGCCACAACTACTGAGCCTGCTCTCTAGAGCCCGCGAGCCACAGCTACTGAGCCCGCCTGCTGCAACTACAGAAGCCCGTGTGCCTAGAGCCCGTGCTCTGCAGCAAGAGAAGCCACGGCAATGAGAAGCCCGCGCACCACAATGAAGAATAGCCCTCGCTCGCCGCAACTAGAGAAAGCCCGCATGCAGCACCGAAGACCCAATGCAGCCAAAAAAATAAATAAATAAATTCAATGAATAAATTTATTAAAAAAAAAAAGAACCTAGAAACATCTGGTGAAATGGTTTTTTTTGAGAAAAGCCAAAATATAGTGCTTTGAGGCTGGTAAACTATGAGAAATCTTTTGATATGACATTAAAATGTTTTTGTTGTTACAGGAAAAACATGCCTTCCAAATTTTGTTCTTTAAGTACCTAGTATCTCTTTAAAAAAAACTTTTTGTGGATTTGTTAAAAACTGGTTAACACTCTGTTTCAATCCCTGTGTCAAAAGCTGTATGAAAATTTTAAGGATTATATATAATCTAAACAAATAAGCATGATTAAATGTTAACCCAGAAGACTCCTTTATGTTTCACAAAATTAGAGACAAAATATGAGGGGTCTTTTGGTTTTTTGTTTTGTTTTACTTTATTTGCCTCACTGCTCGGCATGTGGCATCTTAGTTCCCCGACCAGAGATCGAACTTGGGCCACCTGCGGTGGGAGTGTGGAGTCCTAACCACTGGACCGCCAGGGAAGTCCCAAAATACGAGGTTTTTAAAAAACTGATAAAAAGTCTTCATATGTAAAGAAAAATTAAAAAATGGTCATTAATGTTGCATAGTAAATATGTATTTTGTCAATAGATAAGTATACCTATATTTAATAAATATCCTTTAGTATCTAAAATAGCCCCCTTCAAAATTTCTAATTATAAACTATTCAGGGGAAGAATTAAATTCTGGATAATTACATTTCTGCACTAGCAAATTAACTATACCCTGAAGCAAAAACTCTCTGCTTCTTCATCTTTTTTTCCCTTTTTCTCTCTTGTTCCCTTTGCCCTGTCTTCTTCCTTTTGCCTTTTCCTTTTTTCCCCCTTCCTCCCTTTCTCTCCTTCCCTTTTTCCTTTTCCCTTTTCCCCATCACAGTTGTTATTTGTGTCAATGATTATGTTAGGCACTGGGGGTACCCAGGAACTCTTGATCCAATAAAAAAGTACTAATCAGGTATTTATAAATCAACATAAGTACTTGACAGTACATGGAAGTCAAGGAGAAGAGAGTGAAAGGTGTTAAGGCAATTCTCTTACTTAGGATAACACAGTCTGAAGCTGGAACACTTTGAAAGAGGGGTATAAACTTGTCAAGGGTTTGGGGAGGGGGCAGATAGGGGATTTGGGAAAAGGGAGCACCAGATGTAAAAACTTGGAAACGTGAGATAGTGTAACTTCAAGCAGTTCTCTGGGGTTTCAAACACAGGTAGAGGAGTGTGGGAGATTAGTCTGAGTAGGTAGGCATGGGCTGGATTTTAAAGAGTCTTTTGTTTAGTAAGGGGTTTATACTTTATCCTATAGTATAGGGGTCAGCATATTTTTTCTGCAATAAGCCAGGTAGTAAATATTTTAGTTTTGTAGGCCATACAGTCTCTATAACAAGGACAACTTTGTCATTGTACCATTAAAACAGCCATGGACAATATGTGAATGAACATAGATGCACTTTAAAAACTGTATGAATACTGAAATTTGAATTTCAAACAATTTCTACATGTCAGGAAATATAACTGCTTTTTCCAAACATTAAAAAAATGTAAAAACTATTCTTAGCTGACACATTGTACAAAAACAGACTCTATTTCGGATTTAACCCACAGGCTGTAGTTTGCTGACCCCCTACTACAGTAGGTGATGAAACACCACTGAAGAATTTTAATCCGGAAGAATATATGATCCTATCTGTATTGTAGAAAGGTCTCTCCAGTATGGCATTTTTAAAAACCATACTCTGCGGAATCATATTGGAAGTTGCTCTGGGCAAAATGGGTCCCAAGAGCAAGCAATCTTAGGAAACACTTCAATTTGTATCTTCTTCTTAGAGATTCACAAAGCACATATTAATGTACTAAGGCTCTGAGAAGGGTTGCAGAGAACAACTTGTTTAACTTTGTTTAGTTACTCAGTGTTAACTACACTTATTTATGGAAACTTCTTTGGAACATGACTTAGGAAATGTTATTTTAATGGCAATTAATGGAGAAGTGAAATAAAGATCATTAACAGCAATGAAGCAGAAATCCATTCCAAAATTTATGAAAAAATATTGAAGGAACGAACCAGGGAGTAAAGGCAGAGTGTAGAAACTTCATTATTATCAAAGTAACACAAAATCTACAGGAGAAAAGGTGGACAATCTTAAATACTTTTCTGTTAAAATAGGAAAAAATAAAAACCATATAAGCTTCTGATATACATAGGCTTCTTATACACAGTATATAAAAACACCACATTTAGAAAATAAAAACTAATGAACTGAAGAGTGAAGGAATAATTGAGTACTTAAGTTGAGCTCTGGATGTTCAATTTTTACCTACAAAGTCCAATGGGGTAGAGCCTGTAATTCCCAAATGGTCAAAGGAAGATGCTTGAGGACCACTTTAATACTATTCCAACCTGCAAAAAAGAAAACAGTATGAAAGATGATTTTTTCAAAAAACTGGGTCATTTTCTAAGCCTATTTCAGTCAGTGCTCTTGGTTGCTAGTAATAAAAATCAACTGGATAATTTAAGTTGAAAGGAAATTTATAAATATTAGGTAGGTCACAGTTTCAGACAAAGGTAGAGAGCCTGGCTTAGAAAACAGGCAGTGACCACAGACAGCAGAAACCACAACCTGGGTCACCTCATAGGACTGATTTCTAAACTTGTCCAATGTCTTCACATTCTTCTCCCAAGATCCAAAGTCTTGAGGAAGAATATTAGATATAGAAGTAGCTGAGCCTACTTCCCAGGATTTTGTCCTGGATCCCAGGGATAGGATCTACCTCCTTCCTTACGCTCTCATGTTAGTGCTGGGATACTCTATCCTACCAGTATTATAACCAACTGAGAATTCTCCACAAATAGGAAAGAAGTTTGTGTTGTCTCTCCTTAGATGATAAATATTCATCTCAAAGACGAAGGGAACTATCTGTAAACATATTTGAAATCTGAAGTGTAATAATTTCATTATTATACAGACTAACTGTATTAACTGGGTTACAACACTTATTTAGAGGATAAGTAAGCTAATGAAAAATTAAATATCCAAATATAAATGTGATTTTGTAAAACTTGAGCCTTTGGGATGGAGTAGAATTAGAACAGTTTGGGTTTCAATGAATAGGGTTCTGTGATATTCCCAAATCCCATAGAATTCAAACAGTAACTATCTAAAATCTTTCTAACTTATTTCAACAAAATTTCCTGAAAACACCTAAGAATTAAGATTTAATTAAGTGCTATATATTTTTCTGTGGATTGAAAAATCTAATACAAAACAAACATGCTTCATGTTCTAGGAATTTAGGAACTTTGACAAAATATTAATGTTTATTGAGATAATTTGAAACTATTTGTGTACCTCCATTTGGTTCCAATATTGTTTAAAAATAATGTACTGTATTAAGAAAGTTTCACCCCATCTACTGTAAGTTTGTAAGTTAGTGTCGTCATTGCTTGTTGAGGTTTTTGTTTTTTCTTCTGGAATCTTGGAAGAAAAATTTGAATATAAACTACCAAAATTAGTAAAATAAGCATCTGAAAATGAAACTGATATAGGTGACTGAGCTATCTTCCGTGGAGATTCATTTCAAGATGTAATAAGTAATGATTTAAAACTTAGTATTTTTCTTTTGCCCTTAACTTTGGCAGTAATTGTTAGTTTCTATTTGTTTCAAAACAAAACTATGAAGTAAAGACAGAATTGCATCAGAGAAGTGTATGGACATGCTTGTGTCTTTGCCCACTAACCCTGACATAGCAAGTTAGAAATATGTGAAGCAGCTAATTTAGCAATGGAAGCTTAGCTGCACATCAATACAAGAACCATTTTCCGTTTGCATCAACCTCTGGTGAACATGCACATCTGTTCCCCACCTCATCTCTAATGTACAACTGTTTAATAGTTTAATATCTAGAAATTTTATAGAATAGAACCTATAGGTAATTTTCATGAGCATGCATTGATATGCCTAAGTTACTTTTTTTTTAAACATCTTTATTAGAGTATAATTGCTTTACAATGGTGTGTTGGCTTCTGCTGTATAACAAAGTGAATCAGCTATACATATACATATATCTCCATATCTCCTCCCTCTTGCTTCTCTCTCCCATCCTCCCTATTCTACCCATCTAGGTGTCACAGTGCACGGAGCTGATCTCCCTGTGCTATGCAGCAGCTTCCCACTAGCCATCTCTTTTACATTTGGTAATGTATATATGTCCGTGCCACTCTCTAACTTGGTCCCAGCTTACCCTTCCCCATCCCCGTGTCCTCAAGTCCATTCTCTACATCTGGGTCTCTATTCCTTTCCTGTCCCTAGGTTCCTCAGAACCATTCATTTTTCTTTTGTTAGATTCCATATATATGTGTTAGCATACAGTATTTGTTTTTCTCTTTTTGACTTACTTCACTCTGTATAACAGACTCTATGTCCCTCCACCTCACTACAAATAACTCAATTTTGTTTCTTTTTATGGCTGAATAATATTCCATTGTATATATGTGCGACATCTTCTTTCTCCATTCATCAGTTGATGGACACTTAGGTTGCTTCCATGTCCTGGCTATTGTAAATAGAGCTTCAGTGAACATTGTAATACATGACTCTTTGAATTATGGTTTTCTAAGGGTATATGCCCAGTAGTGGGGTTGCTGGGTGGAATGGTAGTTCTATTTTTAGTTTTTTAAGGAACCTCCATACTGTTCTCCATAGTGGCTGTACCAATTTACATTCCCACCAACAGTGCAAGAAGATTCCCTTTTCTCCACACCCTCTCCAGGATGTACTGTTTGTATATTTTTTGATGATGGCCATTCTGACTGGTGTGAGGTGATACCTCATGGTAGTTTTGATTTGCATTTCTCTAATGATTAATGATGTTGAGCATCCTTTCATGTGTTTTTTGCCGATATGTGTATCTTCTTTGGAGAAATGTGTATTTAGGTCTTCTGCCCATTTTTGGATTGGGTTTTTTTTTTTTTTTTCGGTACATGGGCCTCTTACTGATGTGGCCTCTCCCATTGCGGAGCACAGGCTCCGGACGCGCAGGCTCAGCAGCCATGGCTCACGGGCCCAGCCGCTCCGCGGCACGTGGGATCTTCCCAGACTGGGGCACGAACCCGTGTCCCCTGCATCGGCAGGCGGACTCTCAACCACTGCGCCACCAGCGAAGCCCTTGTTTGTTTTTTTGATATTGAGCTGCATGAGCTGCTTGTATATTTTGGAGATAAGCCCTTTGTCAGTTGCTTCATTTGCAAATATTTTCTCCCATTCTGAGGGTTGCCTTATTGTCTTGTTTATGGTTTCCTTTGCTGTGCAAGTGCTTTTAAGTTTCATTAGGTCCCATTTGTTTATTTTTGTTTTTATTTCCCCTTCTCTAGGAGGTGGGTCAAAAAGGATCTTGCTGTGATTTATGTCAAAGAGTGTTCTGCCTATGTTTTCCTCTAAGAGTTTGATAGTGTCTGGCCTTACATTTAGGTCTTTAATCCATTTTGAGTTTATTTTTGCGTATGGTGTTAGGGAGTGTTCTAATTTCATTCTTTTACATGTAGGTGTCCAGTTTTCCCAGCACCACTTATTGAAGAGGCTGTCTTTTCTCCATTGTATATTCATGCCTCCTTTATCAAAAATAAGGTGACCATAGGTGCATGGCTTTATCTCTGGGCTTTCTATACTGTTCCATTCATCTGTGTTTCTGTGCCAGTACCATACTTTCTTGATTACTGTAGCTTTGTGGTATAGTCTGAAGTACAGGAGCCTGATTCCTCCAACTCCATTTTTTCTTTCTCAAGATTACTTTGGCTATTCGGGGTCTTTTGTGTTTCCATAAAAATTGTGAAATTTTTTGTTCTAGTTCTGTGAAAAATGCCATTGGTAGTTTGATAGGGATTGCACTGAATCTGTAGATTGCTTTGGGTAGTATAGTCATTTTCACAGTGTTGATTCTTCCAATCCAAGAACATGGTATATCTCTCCATCTGTTTGTATTATCTTTAATTTCTTTCATCAGTGTCTTATACTTTTCTGCATACAGGTCTTTTGTCTCCTTAGGTAGGTTTATTCCCAGGTGTTTTATTCTTTCTGTTGTAGTGGTAAATGGGAGTGTTTCCTTCATTTCTCTTTCACACTTTTCATCATTAGTGTATAGGAATGCAAGAGATTTCTGTGCAGGAATTTTGTATCCCTCTACTTTACCTAATTCATTGATTAGCTCCAGTAGTTTTCTGGTAACATTTTTAGGATTCTCTGCCTATAGTATCATGTCATCCGCAAACAGTGACAGCTTTACTTCTTCTTTTCTGATTTGGATTCCTTTTATTTCTTTTTCTTCTCTGATTGCTGTAGCTAAAACTTCCAAAACTATGTTGAATAGTAGTGGTGAGAGTGGACAACCTTGTCTTGTTCCTGATCTTAGAGGAAATGGTTTAAGTTTTTCACCATTGAGAACTCTGTTGGCTATGGGTTTGTAATATATGGCCTTTATTATATTCATCACTGCTATTGGCCTGTAGTTTTCTTTGTTTGTGACATCTTTGTCTGGTTTTGGTATCAGGGTGATGGTGGCCTCGTAGAATGAGTTGGGGAGTGTTCCTTCCTCTGCTATATTTTGGAAGAGTTTGAGAAGGTAGGAGTTAGCTCTTCTCTAAATATTTGATAGAATTCGCCTGTGAAGCCCTCTGCTCCTGGGCTTTTGTTTGTTGGAAGATTTTTAATCACAGTCTTAATTTCAGTGATTGTGATTGGTCTGTTTATATTTTCTATTTCTTCCTGGTTGAGTCTCAGAAGGTTGTGCTTTTCTAAGAATTTGTCCATTTTTTCCAGGTTGTTCATTTTATTAGCACATAGTTGCTTGTAGCAATCTCTCATGATCCTTTGTATTTCTGCAGTGTCAGTTGTTACTTTTTTTTCTTTTCTAATTCTGTTGATTTGAGTCTTCTCCCTTTTTTTCTTCATGAGTCTGGCTAATGGTTTATCAATTTTGTTTATCTTCTCAGAGAACCAGCTTTTAGTTTTATTGATCTTTGCTATTGTTTCCTTCATTTCTTTTTCATTTATTTCTGATCTGATCTTTAAGATTTCTTTTTTTCAGCTAACTTCAGGGTTTTTTTGTTCTTCTTTCTCTAATTGCTTTAGGTGGAAGGTTGGGTTGTTTATTTGAGATGTTTCTTGTTTCTTGAAGTAGGATTGTATTGCTATAAAGTTCCCTGTTTGAACTGCTGTTGCTGCGTCCCATAGGTTTTGGGCCATTTTGTTTCATTGTCATTTGTTTCTATGTATTTTTTGTTTTCCTCTTTGATTTCTTCAGTGAGCTCTTGGTTATTTAGTTGTATATTGTTTAGCCTCCATGTATTTGTCTTTTTTAAAGATTTTTTCCTGTAATTGATATCTAGTCTCATGGTGTTGTGGCCAGAAAAGATACTTGATATGATTTCAATTTTGTTAAATTTACCAAGGCTTGATTTGTGACCCAAGATATGATCTATCCTGGAGAATGTTTCATGAGCACTTGAGAAGAAAGTGTATTCTGTTGTTTTTGGATGGAATGTCCTATAAATATCAATTAAGTCAATCTTATTTAATGTATCATTTAAAGCTTGTGTTTCCTTATTCATTTTCATTTTGGAAGATCTGTCCATTGGTGAAAGTGGGGTGTTAAAATCTCCTACTATGATTGTGTTACTGTTGATTTCCCCTTTTATGGCTGTTAGCATTTGCCTTATGTATTGAAGTGCTCCTATGTTGGGTGCATAAATATTTACAATTGTTATATCTTCTTCTTGGATCGATCCCTTTTTCATTATGTAGTGTCCTTCTTTGTCTCTTGTAATAGTCTTTATTTTAAAGTCTATTTTGTCTGATATAAGCATTGCTAATCCAGCTTTCTTTTGATTTCCATTTGCATGGAATATCTTTTTCCATCCCCTCACATTCAGTATGTATGTGTCCCTAGGTCTGAAGTGGGTCTCTTGTAGACAGCATATATACGGGTCTTGTTTTTGTATCCATTCAGCCAGTCTGTTTCTTTTTATTGGAGCACTTAATCCATTTACACTTAAGGTAGTTTTCAATATGTATGTTCCTATTACCATTTTCTTAATTGTTTTGCATTTGTTATTGTAGGTCTTTTCCTCCTCTTGTGTTTCCTGCCTAAAGAAGTTCCTTTAGCATTTGTTGTAAAGCTGATTTGGTGGTGCTGAATTCTCTTAGCTTTTGCTTGTCTGTAAAGGTTTTAATTTCTCCATCAAATCTGAATGAGACCCTTGCTGTGTAGAGTATTCTTGGTTGTAGGTTTTTCCCTTTCATCACTTTAAATATGTCCTTACACTCCCTTCTGGCTTGCAGTGTTTCTGCTAAAAGATCAGCTGTTATCCTTATGGGGATTCCCTTGTATGTTATTTGTTGTTTTTCCCTTGCTGCATTTAATATTTTTTCTTTGCATTTAATTTTTGATAGTTTGATTAATATGTGTATTGTGTTTCTCCTTGGATTTATCCTGTATGGGACTCTGTTCTTCCTGGACTTGATTGCCTATTCCCTTTCCCATATTAGGGAAAGGAAAATCTCTTCAAATATTTTCTCAGTCCCTTTCTTTTTCTCTTCTTCTTCTGGGAACCCTATAATTCAAATGTTGGTTCATTTAATGTTGTCCCAGAGGCCTCTGAGACTCTCCTCAATTCTTTTCATTCTTTTTTCTTTAGTCTGCTCTGCTGTATTTATTTCCACTATTTTATCTTGCAGGTCACTTATCTGCTCTTCTACCTCAGTTATTCTGCTATTGATTCCTTCTAGAGAATTTTTAATTTCATTTATTGTGTTGTTCTCATTGTTTGTTTGCTCTTTTGTTCTTCTACGTCCTTATTAAATGTTTCTTGTGTTTTCTCCATTCTGTTTCCAAGAGTTTGGATCATGTTTCCTATCATTACTCTGAATTCTTTTTCAGGCAGACTGCCTCCTCTTCATTTGTTTGGTCTGGTGGCTTTCTACCTTGATCCTTCATTTCCTGTGTGTTTCTGTGTCTTCTCATTTTGCTTAACTTACTGTGTTTGGGGTCTCCTTTATGCAGGCTGCACGTTTGTAGTTCCCGTTGTTTTCAATGTCTGCCCCCAGTGGCTAAGGTTGGTCAGTAGTTTGTGTAGACTTCCTGGTGGAGGGGACTGGTTCCTGTGTTTTGGTGGATGAGGCTGTATCTTGTCTTTCTGGTGGGCAGGATTGTGTCTGGTGATGTGTTTTGGGGTGTCTGTGACCTTATTATTATTTTAGGGAGGCTCTACTAATCGGAGGCATTGTGTTCCTGTCTTGCTAGTTGTTTGGCATGAAGTATCCAGCAGTGTAGCTTGCTGGTCGTTGAGTGGAGATGCGTCTTAGCATTGAGATGCAGATCTCTGGGAGAGCTTTTGCCATTTGATATTACGTGGAACTGGGACATCTGTGGTGGACCAGTGTCCTGAACTCCACTCTCCAACCTCATCGGCACAGGCCTGACATCTGGTTGGAGCACGAAGACACTGTCAGCCACATGGCTCAGAAAAAAAGTGAGAAAAAAAGAAAGAAAAAAGGAGAAAAATAAAATAAAATAATTAAAATAAAAAATAAAAAAATTATTAAAAATTAAAAATAATAAAAAAGAGAATTAAAAAAAATAAAATAAAGAAAGAAGAGAGCAACCAAACCAAAAAACAAGTCCACCAATGATAACAAGTGCTAAAAACTATACTTAAAACAAAAAACAAAAAAAAAAAAAACCGGGCAGACAGAACCCTAAGAGAAATGGTAAAAGCAAAGCTGTGCAGACAAAATCACACAAAGAAGCATACACATACACACTCACAAAAAGAGAAAAAGGAAAAAAAAGTATCTCTATATATAAAAAAAAGAGCAACCAAATCAATTAACAAATCTACCAATGATAATAAACTCTAAATACTAGACTAAGATAAACATAAGACCAGAAACAAATTAGTTGCAGAAAGCAAACCCCAAGTCTACATTTGCTCCCAAAGTCCACCTCCTCAGTTTGCGATTATTCGTTGTGTATGCAGGTATTCCACAGATGCAGGGTATATCAAGTTGACTCTGGAGGTTTAATCCGCTGCTCTTGAGGCTGCACGGAGAAATTTCCCCTTCTCTTCTTTGTTCGCACAGCTCCTGGGATTCAGCTTTGGATTTGGTCCTGCCTCTGTGTGTAGGTCTCCTGAGGGCATCTGTTCTTCACTCAGACAGGACGGAGTTAAGGGAGCCGCTGACTAGGGGGCTCTGGCTCACTCAGGCCGGGAGGAGGGAGGGGTATGGATGCGGGGTGAGCCTGCCTCGGCGGAGGCTGGCATGACGTTGCAACAGCCTGAAGCGCACCATGTATTCCCCCCGGGGAAGTTGTCTCTGGATCACGGGACCCTGGCAGTGGCGGGTTGCACACGCTCCCGGGAGGGGACGTGTGGATAGTGACCTGTGCTTGCACACAGGCTTCTTGGTGGCTGCAGCGGCAGCCATTGCGTCTCAGGCCCGTCTCTGGGGTCCGCGCTGATAGCCGCAGCTTGCGCCTGTCCCTGGGGCTCCTTTAGGTGGTGCTCTGCATCCCCTCTCCTCACGCACCCTGGAACAATGGTCTCTTGCCTCTTCGGCAGGTCCAGACTTTTTCCCAGACCCTTTCCCGGCTAGCTGTGGCGCACTAGCCCCCTTCAGGCTGTGTTCACGCCGCCAGTCCTCTCCCTGGGATCCGACCGAAGCCGGAGCCACAGCCCGCAGCCCCCGCCCGCCCCAGTGGGTGAGCAGACAAGCCTCTCGGGCTGGTGAGTGCTGGTCGGCACCGATCTTCTGTGCGGGAATCTCTCCAGTTTGCCCTCTGCACCCCTGTTGCTGCACTGTCCTCCGTGGCTCCAAAGCTTCCCCCCTCCGCCACCCGCAGTCTCTGCCCAGGCAGGGGCTTCCTAGTGTGTGGAAACCTTTCCTCCTTCACAGCTCCCTCCCAGAGGTGCAGGTCCTGTCCCTATTCTTTTGTCTCTGTTTTTCCTTTTTTCTTTTGCCCTACCCAGGTACATGGGAAGTTTCTTGCCTTTTTGGGAAGTCTGAGGTCTTCTGCCAGCATTCAGTAGGATTTGTTCTACATGTAGATGTATTTCTGATGTATTTGTGGGGGGGAAGGTGATCTCCATGTCTTACTCCTCCACCATCTTGAACGTCTTGCCTAAGTTACTTTTAAGATACGTTACAACCAAGTGCTTGTTTGACTCCCTAACTCATCAACTGAGTGATTTGCTACAGCGTGGAAGAAAGAACACAGGTTGATCAAACTTGATCAGAGTGGTTTCATGCTATCTTCTAATAGATAAGCTACAGAAAAAGACTAGAAATTTGTGAAAAATGTGTTCTGATGAAGACCTTTTACATTAGCTACATAGATCGTGAGAGTTTTAGGGACAGTGAATACACATTTCTAGCGTTAAATTTAAGTCACAGGAAGACATGTATCAAGCACCCAGTATTTGCAGAGCATGCTGCTGAGTGTAAATGGAAGATCATTGAGAATTAGTAGATAGAGACCTTGTTTTAAAAAATGTTTCCATCCCTCCCATGCTCCTTCCTTTCCCCTCTCCCCACCTGCTTGCTTTCTTTCTACCAGGCTTGGGACTAAACCTGTTGGCCCATCTCTTGGTTGCTGCTTTCACCTGAGTATAATCCTTGGATTTCCTTTTTTTCCACAAACCTTGCTACCCTTTGCTCTTCTCCTACTGCTATTCCCCTTGCTTTAGGAAAGCAGAGAGGAAGTAATAGAAATAAAAAGGGAGTAGTGACAAATGTTCCAGAATTTTTCAAAGTCCTTACAAATCCATTATAAAAGAGTAACTAGAAATCCTATTGAATGGCTACTCTTTTATTTATACGTGAGTGAGGGGACTAAATAACTTTTACTCCATTTCCCCTGACTTATGGT
Organism: Mesoplodon bidens; assembly: GCF_964165515.1. Taxonomy (NCBI): domain Eukaryota; kingdom Metazoa; phylum Chordata; class Mammalia; order Artiodactyla; family Ziphiidae; genus Mesoplodon; species Mesoplodon bidens. Next base: position 119,284,527 of record NC_138178.1, read on the forward strand.
CAATACCACTGGGGATCCAGGCAGGGAGAGAAGAAATGAGCTTTCCTTTGAACACATTATTAAGCAGATTAGTAAGGGGTCCATTTTCATTAAGGGGACAGCTTTCCTTTCTGAGGACTTCTAGACCTGTGACTTCTATTCCTATGCTACTCACAGAATTAACAGTTTTGAGAAGTTCCTCATAGGACCTTGGCAGATTATATTAGTACCCTTGCCTTATTCAATGGGTTTGACTCAAAGTATCTTTTGTCTGTTTTTAAAAATCAATTACAATATAGGATTGAGATTCATCACAAAAATGCCAATTAAAAGTATGCTATAATTATCCTTAAAAAATATGTTTTGAGTTCTGAACCCATTCTAGGAGGAGTAGTTCCATACGTTTTTGCTATATCAGAGGCACTGGAAGGAATGCAGCTTTCTACAGCCAAACAGCGAGAGGCACAGCACTCCTGAAGGCATATTTTCCAGATGCTTGTCAAGCAAAAATGTGATGCTTATAGATATTGACAGAGGTCCAGAAAGTTCTCCTTTAAAGAGGGCATCTATATAAATTAAAATTAACTGTCTATTTATCATTTCATTACATAAAAAGACTGAATGTTTTACCACATTAGATATTATGCTGAAAGTGGTGTGACTCAAAATACTGAATAGATATATAGAGAGTACGCTCTGGCCAACATTGGGCAGGGGTGCCTCTGAGAGATGGGCAGACATTGTCCAGATGGATGATGATCATCTGGCCTCACATATATGCAACCTCATGTTGTGCTCTGGGGTGATTTATATCTTTAAGAATGTTTAATGCTACCCAGAGCAATGCAGGAAAGTCCGTTTCAAAGATTCTCAAATTTAGTTCAGGGCCAACTCATTTTGATATATCTGCTCCTTTTTGATAAAAGGATTAACAATTCTAAGTGATGTTGATTTTGGTTATTATGTAATTATTTGGAATGAATTACTGGTCGTTCTGAATGAATAAGTGGTCACTTCTGTTGTATAAATCATATTATTAATTTTTGGTTCACTGAAGTAGAAATAAGAATACTTGCACTCAGATGACCCATACTTTAGCCCTAACTATTCTTACATAAATCTGGGTCACTTAACTATTTTTCTGAAATGAGATAGAGTATAAATAAATAATGTTTCTATGTGCTTGGGAAATTACTAATATAAACTCTTTGAAACTGAGTTTTATCATTTACAAAGTGGGAATAACAGTAGCTCATCCTACCGCCTGGAATTGTGATGAGAATGTCATGAAGTAACAAATGCTCTGTAAACTATAAAATACAAACTGTATGGTACTGTGGTCATCACATCGTTGCCTTTGTTGGATTCCTCAAGAAACAGTCCTCTCTGCAAAACAGACCCTTGTGTTTAGAGAGTTTGTTGTGGAGTGCTTTTGGCAACAGGTTCTATGAGAAGGGAAAAAGCGAGGATTGAGCAGAGGAAGAAATTGAACAACGATACAGTTGCAGACAAGACTTCAGCCAATTACAAGGGAGCATTGAATTTCTTTCAGAGTCCTGAAATGAGGCAAGGGGGCCAGACTCTTGAACCTCTGAATCTACATATCATTAGATGTCGGCTGCCCTTTGTGATGGGATAATCTTAGATGAGGCAGTTCCTATAAGTAGATAAAAATTCCTAGGGAAGGACTCATCTGTGAACCCTCAGTGGGAAACATTACCAGCTGCTGGGGAAGTGAGTGACTGGGTCCTGAGGGAGTATCTTGATGGTGTACCATAGCATCCATCATGGTGCACCACTCAAATCCATTTGACCTGAATAATAAGTTCACACCATCTGAGAACAGCTCCTCCAGAGTTCTAGTCGGTCTCTTTTACTGGGAGAAATTGACAAAAGGAAGTTTAGAGATGTACTATATAGCCCCAGCTACTGCAGCTTGTCTCAGTTCTATGCAAACAAACAAACCAAAGAAAACAAAACCCCACCACACCAAGATCCTCCTTTTCCACTAGTCATTCTAGATTCTTTGTATCTTCAGCTAACACCTCTTCTGGTAAGTTGGCTTACACAGTAAAGTCACCCAGTCCATCTCTGGGGGTTGTTTTCTCAGAATACCTCCTTCACTTTTCCATTTACTGTCAAAATTGGTCAAGGGAGTACTGACAAGCATCCTAGTGGATTTTTGCATTCCAAATGTGTTCTTCTCTGCCTCTATTCTGTAACTAACCTTGATGATCAGGATAAATTATCCCACCAGGCTAGTGACTCTTCTCCTTGCCTGTTAGATTTTTTGCCACAAGAAACCCCAAAGACTAGGCAGAATATGTAGCTTAAAATTTAATGGAATTCTTGGTATATCCCCCGGTAGAAGCAAGACCTATAAATGCACAGAATCTGGAGTTGTAGCACAGGAAGCACACATTTTTCCCAAGTAAATCCCTGGGAATGATGGCAAGTGGGCCACTTCTGCTTTTATCCCTCATTCCCCTGACCCAAGTTTTCTAAGAGTTGGGAACACAACACTGTAATGGTCATTTATTTATGGTATGCTTACATCTTGGATGATGGATCTATGTCTTCTAGGATATCATCTTTAAGATGGTACCACAGGTATTCCTTCAAAAGGCTCTTTAGTTATATTATCAAGCCAGCAGTTTCTGGGTGGTATAGTATATGATAGGATCAGTGGATTTCTTGGCCATATGTCCACTAACTCCCTTCTTTTTCCACAAAGTGGGTTCCTTGGTCTGAGGTGATTATATGGCATAATGTGTCAGTGGACCAGGCTAGAAACCCTAGCATCACCATGGTAGATGATAGAAAAGGCTCAGAGAAAGTGGGCATGCAGGTGTGAATGTACTACAGAAAGTTAAAAAAAAGTCATCAGCCAACTATGTTCCTGCAAGAGGCTCCAGAAGACACTTCATTCACCAAAGCAATTGGGAATATTCTGGTGAGCATGGCGCCAGCATCCCTTGAAAGCTTTCTTCTCTGTGGGCCAGAACTATTGGTAGGCAATGCTGTTTATAGAACTGGGCTTCTTGATAACAGTGGAGATAATAGGATCCTGAAATAAGAGGCTGAGTAAATGGCTGTTGCTTTGGCGAGCTGTGGATGCAAATTGGTCTCAGGAAGGGGGCATGACCTTGGGCAAGGAAGCACCTTTTGGATGAGGGTAATGTCTAGGTAAAGACTTGACTGTGAGCTATAAACAGTCAATAGAACAAATCCCAGCATCTGGGTAAATAAGTGCATTGATTGTTAAGGGTAGGGGCATTGTGCAGCACAGCATAGCATCTGTTTCGGCCTTCAAAAACAGGTGGGCAATGCCACTTATTAATTTTTAAGTAAAATGTGATGATGGTACAGCTGGTACATAACATAGGTTACTTGAGGTGCTTAGCACCAAGATGGGAGCGTTTAATAGAATAAATTATTGTATTGCCTCTTGGAAACCTAATTAAAGCCTAAACCTAATTGTTTCATGTACAATTTAAGTGAGGAAATGCAATAGTTTAAAGTAATTAAATGAAAATTATTTAAAGAATATAACCACTGACCCTAGAGTTTACCTGTCCACTGTGTTGGAAAACCCTGGTTAAAATGAGTCTAAACCAACTGACTTCAATGTGGAACATGGTTTAAGAGAGGTTTGCAGAGAGTTCAGGTAAGAAAAAAAATCACTTCAGTAGTCCAGAGATACACAGACTAGCCATTTATTATTAAATTCCGTGAGATACAAACATAAGCAACCCTTGCTTCTTTCTCTTTTCATGAATTAGAGGGGAAGGAGTATGAAGAATGGATAGGGCAGAGAATGTATTGCTTGCAAGATATTTAGCAAGGTGACATTTGATTTTTAAGAAGTAAATGATTTTCATTATTATAGATATTGTTTAGCTGTTGATTAAATGTGTTCTGGGGCAAATACTTTTATTCCTGCCAGTGTTTTGAGGGCCTAGCATTTCTTCAGACTAGTGCATGACTTCTGAATACTCCTGTTTGCCAACCTTTTGCTGCCACTAAGAAAGGATTATTGGTTATCTCTGCCCTGAGCTTTCTAAAATTAGTGTCTCCCTTGTTTGAAGTTCAATGGTAAAGTTCGATGGTAAAGTAATGTGAGCAAAATATAGTCTTATAGGTGCTGGTATTAACTTGAAAAGGGATTCAATTCCAAATACTTGGAAGTGTTTTGCCTCTGAGAGCATACCAATCTGACTCAAGTTATGACATTTTTATATTGATTTATTCATTCAACAAATATTAAAATATGAAACACTAGAGATGTGCCTGGCAGTCTTTTTTTTTATATATTCCCATTTGACTTAAGATGAACAAAATTTGAAAATTTTGGCACAGATGATTCCATTTTACAACTTTAGAGTGCATATATTCCTCCAAATATTCTGGTATTCACTTAGGGAGCAAACTTTTGACAGTCTTCCCTACTCTAATTTGATGTTTCTTTGGTGAGGGATCTGACATTTTCTCACAGCTCTTTTTTAATACTGACACTGTGCTTTTAATTATAGGAGAAGCCACAGGCAACAAAATGTAATTATAATAAAATGAATCAAAGACCTTTAGACCATTTTACCTTTTGCTTCCTGGTGAAGATTGTATAGTCGCAGCATCAAAGCATCTGATGCTTATTTCTAATCTCCCTATATGGGTGAGGCGAGGAGAAAATCTGATTGAGAAATTACCTGTTGTGCTATCACAAGATGAATTTTGAGACTGACATTCTGTGAGATGTGGTGTCATGTGTTTTCCTGTTTACTTCAAGGCGCAGTTACCTGCAGAGAAAGAACTGCCTGCCTGGCTTTTAAAGTACTACAGTCTTACCTTTTTTTTTTTTTTTTCCTTGGTTGAAGAAAATTTAAGAAGAAAGATGTAAATGCTTACATTCTTGTACATAGTTTTGAGTAAACTTACTTATTCCAGCAATTAAGTGGTTTTGGAAATTAGCAGTTAAATTGATATTTGGCTGCTACAACATAATTATTAGTGTTTGTGTGAAGTTCCACTAAATAGATCATTTGGACACAAATGAGAGATAAAGCACTAATACTTAAAAATTTCTTACTATAAAGAGCATTTACCCATTGTGAAGTACAGTTGCCTCTTGGGTGAGGCAGTTCTGGAAATCGTGCAACTTCTTACCGTCTTCAGACAATTCTCATTTGGCAGGTTTTGGTGAGTGGAATTAGGCAGATACTGAAGCTAATTAACTGCCAAGTTACTTAATAGAACAATTTGTTCTCCTGATTATTCTGTAGTCACTAATCCATTCTTGAAGGATTAAATTTCATTATCTCATATTTTTTCGAGAAGCTGTTTAAAAGGTCTTGTCCTTGCAAGGACATTGAATTGTTCATATACTTATAGCACTTATATTTTAGCATTTTACTTTCTCATCTTGGGACACATTTCCTTGTGGAGTTATAATATCAACAGCAAGGTCAGAAGCTTCAATTCAAGAGGAAACTCCAGGAAAGTAGGTGATGTTTCTCAACTGATGAAATGACAGATCTCACTCAAGAAAGAGTCACTGTCTGGGGAAAAAGTAAGGAAAGCAGGCAAAATATGGAATTTTTGTAAATCAAAAAGAGAATAGGAGAAATTAGAGCAGAAAAGGAAAGATCTCTGGGGAAAATGCGAGGTGAAGGATAAGAAGTTGGAAAGGGAGAAGAGGAAAGCCACTACCAGGGAGTAATCACATAAACACTGTCTATTTCTGTAGTTTTTGAACCTTTTTGCTAGTTTACCTTCTAAAATAATTTAAAAACAAAAAAACTATGTACTCTCCCATCCAAATTTAAGTTGACACCTAAATTTGTCATCGTAATTTTACATAGCTGCAAATGATAGAACTTCCAAATTTTGTAAATATTGACAATCCAAATTGTCAATTCAAACTCAAAATTTGTGTCCAATACATGTTTATAAATATATCCAATAAATTTAAATACAGTAACTTATTGATAAACCATAATTTTAAAAATGTATAAACATTCATTTTTACTTCCATAGTCAATTTTTTATTTCTCTTCCTTTTTTGAACTTGTATTCCATTCCATTTGTCCCACAGTTGTTGTTTTTTTTTTCCCCTAAGGTAATACATTTTTATGCTTGGAATTACTCTTAATAATCTTCTGCAAACAAAATATGTATATAGGTTGAAATTAAATTTCCAGTGGCAATAGGGTTCTAAATGTTAATTTTTCATTTTCTGGATGAAGTCATCATTAAATTATCAGTTCCCAACTGATCAAAGCAGCATAAATAAATGACCAATTTGGTAAATAATTGCTATTCTAAAATATTTATTGGAAACACATTTCTTAGTGAGTTAATTTCCCTAATTAGTTCATATACCTGTGAATAAATATTACTGATAAAAGAAGAAATGTTAATTTCTGTTTTTTATTTCTGTAGATGTGACAACTGAGAACCTAGTTCATATTAAAAAGTAAATTGGAATAGAGTTTTGCTATAGCAGCAAGTGCTATTTATTTACTATTGTTTCTTATTCCTAAACTTGCTCTCCTCTATTCTTCTCTGGTATGCAGGGGATTCAATTCAGAATACAGTAAGTCCCCTACATATGAACGAGTTCCATTCCGAAAGCACATTTGTAAGTCCAATTTGTTCATAAGTCCAACAAAGTTAGCCTAGGTACCCAACTAACACAATAGGCTATATGGTACTGTACTGTAATAGGTTTATAAAACTTTTCACACAAATAATATTGGGTCGGCCAAAAAGTTCATTCAGGTTTTTCATAACCTCTTATGGAAAAACCTAAACGAACTTTTTGGCTGACCCAATACATAAAAACACACACAAAATAAGGAAAACATTTTAAATCTTATAGTACAGTACCTTGAAAAGTACAGTAGTACAGTACAACAGCTGGCATACAGGGGCTGACATCAAGTGAACAGGCAAGAAGAGTTAGTGAATGAAGGAAGTAGGGGAGGTGGGAGATGGTAGAGCTGAAGGATCATTAGCAATAGGAGATGGAGGGCAAGCTGCAGTTTCACTCATGCCTGTTGGTGATGGCACAGGTTCTGGTTCCTTGCTGGATTCAATTCTATCTACCCTCTTGAAAAAATGATCCAGTGATGTCTGGGTAGTATCTCTTTTTTTCTTGTCATAGATGACACAGTAGCACTGGATTGCATTCTGAACAGCTACTGCAACCTTCGTGTTCCATTCTACATTCGGGTCCTGTGCCTCAAAAACTAACAGTGCCTCCTCAAAGAAAATCGCTTGCTTCCAGACATCTTGGGCTTGAAATAAAGATACTGTACTACTGTACTCTATACAGTACTGCACATTAAAGTACACAAAAGCACAACCACTTGTAGAGGATGCACACACGTGACAATGTACACCAGATATGTGAACTAACCTACTTGATTGGACATGGCGAACGCACATTCAAATCTTTGAAAGTTCGTGACTTGAACGTTCGTATATAGGGGACTTACTGTACTGCATTTCCCAGACCCCTCTGCCTGCTGGATTCTAGGGGGAGACCAGAAGGCAGGAAGAAGGAAAAGGGTAATTCCTTCTTGTTCTCTCTGTACTTCTCAGTGATTCTCCAACTGCAGTTGGTTGTTCTTTAGTTTCTTTTGATCCTCTCAGAAGCAGCCCTGCTGTGCCCTTCTCCTCCTTGGAGATTCCACAGTGGTTGCAGAGTAGCCCTTCTTCCTCAAAGATCTGTGCACCAGCTGTACAGGTCCCCTCTTTTGGGGGTTTGGTAAACCTACCTCTTCCCCTTTATTCCCGCAGCCCTTGAGGTTGTAGCTGCTTCCTGCAGTTATCTCTGGCTTACGTCAATTTTTTTTTTTCCTAATAGCTTTGACAACAGTGAAACGAATTCCCTGTACTAAATCTCCATTCTCCTATTTGAAATGTCTAGTTTGGTTTTTCTTTTTGACTGGACTCTGACTGACATAGTAGGTCATTCAATTCTTTGAACTCCTTCCTGGTTATATGCTAAATATCACAGTGATCCATAATTATAAATTATTTTTAAATTGATAATTGGCTGACAATTTGATTAGGTTCTGCTTCAGTTCTTTTCATTTTTTCTTTTTGAAAGCCAAGAACTGACGTACAAAAGTATTAGTCACTCAGTCATTAGGAGTATTCATTTTCTGTTTCTGGAAGGTTTTCAAAGTATAATTTATCAAGACTGATTAAATGGCTATTAAATATAGCTGTAACTAGTGGTACCTTGTTTATTGTACATGTTCAAAAGCATTGGGAACTATTGTTAATTTCAATACACCTTTGCCACTACCACATTTTTGATAAAATGCTTTTATCATATCATGTACTCTTAATATAATTTTGACCTTAGATGAACAAAATTAAACTAAAAATTTATGGAAAATGTTTATTAACCTAATTGAGAAAGTCATTGTCTGCCAATGAATCAAATCTGACCCATGTCTATCCAAAAAATGACTATTTTTCAGTTTCTGTAGGTAAAAAACTTGTTTTCAAAATTTTTCTCCATTAATAAGTAACATCAGGAAACACTTGTTTTCTCTAATATATGGAATATTTACTTTGTTTTGTTGAAGAAGATCTCCAAGGAATTATAATGAAAAATGAAATTAATTCTCACATTGATCATTAAAAGTGTCAGAGAGGGTGGGGGAAGGAAGAGAAGCAGCAAAACTATTTCAAGTTTCTTAAAGGGGGTAGAATAATTTATTTTCCTTTCCATTTTCTACATCTAAAATACTGCTTAGGGATTTTCTCTCCTTTGATTGGAAGGATATCAAAATTTAAAAATTCTCAAAATAAGATTTTTTCATTTTGCAATGGTGTCCTTAATTTGTCACGACTACTTTATTCAAAACAAGTATACTTAATGGATTTTAAAATGTGGAAATGTAACATGTCACACTACTGTACAGGCAAAATATTGCTCTAGTGTTAGTCTCTAAAGAGTAGCATGATATCTTGGGAGAATCCGGGATGTTGAAGTCACTTAGATCACTGAGTCTAAGTGGTGGTAGCACTAGCTGATAGGAAATTCATTAAGTACTTCAAAACTTCACTGTCTTTTCTATAACATGGGCTAAAAAATGCCAATGTTGCAGGATAGTTTTAAGGATAAAATGATGAAATGTATGTAAAGCACTTAGGACAGTGTTGGGCACATGGTAGGCATTTTGTTAAATTGTGGCTATTATTAAAGGCTGCTCCTTGATCTTTCACACTGTGGACATAGAATATGGATCATAATAGTTTGGTAGGGTACACTCCATTCATTTTTTTTTTTATTCACTCATTTTTTTTTGGCCGCACTGTGCAGCATCTGGGATTCTAGTACCCCGACCAGGGATGTAACCCACGCCCCCTGCCATGGAAGCATGGAGTCTTAACCACTGGACCACTAGGGAAGTCCCCACCCCATTCGTCTTGATTTTCTGTGGATCATCACCTTTGTCCTTACTATTTCTGCCCTCTTCCGTTCTGCTTTGGGACATATTTCACTTCCATTTGTCAGGACAGTCTTCATATAGTTGTCTTTTGGTGGAAGTTTTTGTTTGCCTCCAGCACATCCTCAAATTGTCTTTCCCCTGTTGTGTGCTTCCACATGCCTCTTCTGTTTCTTGCTCGGGTGCCTGTATCATCTTTTGGATGCTGTTATACTTCCTATGTTTTACTGTTTAACCATTTCAAACCCACTAACCACTATGAAGTATAGATATCATTAGATTATCTAATTTTAGAACTTGATATAATATGACCTAGGGGGTCACTTTGATTAAGACCATGTCCTTTCCCTCTTAAAAGAAGCAATTTGCTCTCAGTCTCTTATGCAATAAAATATTAGGATGTTTTCCTATCTGTGGATCTTTACTTGTGTCATCACTTTTTCCATGTAAGCAGAAGAAAAAAATTAAAGAAGTTAACTTGAATATTTGGTGTCTAAAGACAAGTATAGTATTTTAAAACACAGTTGAAAAATGACTACAATTTTTTCAACTCCAGTTGCTTTCCTGGGTCTAGGGCATAGGGTGGCTTTTAGCTCCCTTTTAATTGCATCTCAAAAGTGGATATTTGGGGAATTTAAAAAACTAATATACTTCAGATTTCAGAAACCCTCACTACTTTCCATCTTTGGTGTTAGAGTAACAGATGAAATTATCCTTCCGCTTCCTCACAAGTCCCCTTATTCGTATTGTCATCCTCATGCTGCTTTTGGACAAAAGATTCCTTCTGATCTCCTTCTGCTTAGACAGACCTCTGCCAAAATGGACCGGCAGAAAGAACGGTGAAGAGCTTCACATAATGTGATTGTCTCCACTTCAAGTTAAAGTAGGAACCATGCCAGGAATACCCCTGACTTTTGACTGTGACTGTAGTACCCCGGTGGAGTTGGTTGCTTTTAAGGGAAAAAAAAAAAAAAAATCCCCATGAGCATCACTAAGAAATAAAGAGTAAAGGAAGAAAATCTGGGAGGAATTTATGTAAGCATTTATGCTGGTTATGAACATAGGAGTTTTTAAAATTTGAAGCCTACTCTTTAGAATTACATTTTCAGGGACATCAAAGAAAGCCTAGTTTTCAGTTCTCGAAATAGCTCATGTGAATTTCTCGAACATTTTTCCAACTGGCACACTGAATTCTCTTCTCTCACATTTGCTAGGTGTACAGATAATGTTTCTCTTCACAATGCAGTACAGTAAAAGTGAAACTAATTAGTATGAAAAGCCCTTCCTTTGTTTCAGTAGGATTACAAGGTTTCCATCTCCTTAGTTTCTATTTCAGTTTATCTCTTGAAATTAAATTAAATCAAATCTTTTTCTTTTGAAATGCCAGGCTCCATTTGTGGTAATAGTTTCTGACAGTTCTAAGCTTTTACCCAAACTTCTCAGTGAAAATGTGTTGGTTGATTTCTTTGTTCTTAATAGTATAATTTAAAAATGAAAAACAAAGACAAGATAACATCTTATGAGAAAGTCAAACAGATCATTGGCATTTTCTAGTACGGAGAGTATAGTGTCTTATCAATTTAATTAAGTTTATATGACCTAAGTCTAAATAAGTTTTTGGTCATACTGTTGAAATTCATCTATTACTACAATCACACTGAAAAATTAAAATGAATACTTAAATGTGGATGATCACAGTTAATTACAAGCCTTGTGTGTTTTCTTTTAAGAAAGGATTAGGAAGTGCATTTTTTTTAACCTAAGAAATTATGGCTATAACACAGTTATTTGTTCCCTTTATTTGTGAAAATGTTGGTACAGCTCTCTCTGTTGGCCCGGCACAAAGATTAAGGCATGAATAAGAATGAAATTTGGGGTATGTAATGTGACATACTAAGGTCTAGCACTCACAATTTAAAAAAAGATTTAATGTGGCAAAATATATATAATAAATTTACCATTTTAATAATTTTTGATTCTACAATTCAGTGGCATTAAGTACATTCACATTGCACTACTATCCATCTCCACAACATTTTCATCATCCCAGACCAAAACTCTGTGCTCATTAAACAGTAACTCCCTATTTCCCCCTCCCTCCGGCCCCTTTTAACGATTATTGTACTTTGTCTCTATGAATTTGACTCTTCTATGTACCTCATATAAGTAGACTCATACGATATTTGTGTGTCTGGCTTATTTCACTAAGCATGATGTCTTCAAAGTTCATGTTTTAGCAGGTGTCAAAATTTCATTCCTTTTAAGGCTGAATAATGTTCCATTGTATATAGATAACGTGTTTTGTTTGTCCATTCCGTTGATGGACATAGGGTTGTTTCCACCTTCTGGCTATTATGAATAATGCCTCTATGAACAGTGGTATACAAATATCTTTTTGAATCCCTACTTCAATTCTTTGAGATATACACCCAGAAGTGAAATTGCTGAATCATATGGTTATTCTATGTTTATTTTTTTTGAGGAACCTCAGTACTGTTTTCTACAGTGACTGGACTATTTTACATTCCCACCAGAAAAGCAGAAGGGTTCCAATTTCCCCACATCCTCACCAACACTTATTTTCTACATATGTGTGTGTGTTTGTGTGTGTGTGTGTTTATAATAGCTATCCTAATGGGTGTGAAGTGATAGCTTGTGGTTTTGATTTGATTTTCATTGCACTAATGATTAGTGATGTTGAGCATCTCTCATGTGCATACTGATATTACCTTTGGAGAAACGTCTATCCAAGTCCTCTGCCCATTTTCAATCTGATCATTTTCATTGAGTTGTAAGAGTTTTTTATATATAGTTTACCCTTGAATAACACAGGTTTGAACTGTGTGGGTCCACTTATCTGCTCATTTTTTCATTATATGTACTATAGTACCACATGATCTATGGTTAGTTGAATCGTGGATGCAGAACTGTGGATACAGAGGGCCAACTGTAAAGTTATATGCAGGGTTTTGACTGTGTGGATGGTTGGCACCCCTAACCCCATGTTGCTCAACAGTCAACTGTATTCCAGATATTAATCCCTTATCAGATATGATTTTCAGATATCTTCTTCTATTCTGTGGATTTTCTTTCCAGTCCCTTGCAGCACAAAAGTTCTTAATTTTGATGGTCTAACTTATCTATTTTTCTTTTGTTTGTACTTTTGGTGTCATATTCAAGAAATCATTGCCAAATCCAATGTTATGAAGCTTTCCCCCTATGTTTTCTTAGCACTAATAAGTTGAAGAAGTGGAACTTTATAAGTGCACTGTAGTGTATGCCACTCAAAGATTTTTGGGCTGAGCCCAGTGAAAGTCACAAAAATATACTCCAGGCCAGAGAAGAAGGAATCGAAATGGGAGGGAAAGCAAGACTTTTCCATGAATCCTCGAAACACTTCTGCTTCAGTCTATTGGCCAGAACAACAGGTCATGTTGCCACTTCTGCCTGTAAGAGAGGGTGGTTGGGAAATATATAGGGGTTTTGTTATTGTATGTTTTTTAAGCTGGCCACATTGCCATCTAGAGTGAAGATGAAGAAAAAAATTAATAATAGGCAACATGGTGTCTGCAACAAGTCTTCAGTGTGTTGGTGTATCTGAAACTTTCTTAGCAGAACTGTTTAAAAGTTTGAGGCATGTAGACAGTGTTTTTCTCTAGAGTCCAGTGTTGACATATAATTTTACCTGTTTCTATATTTAAGTCTATATCTGGAGATGGGAAGTGGGGGCCAGGGCAGGGTCCAATGACACCTGGGGCAGGATATGGGAACCCATATCATGTTCTTTCCTGAAAGTCTATAAAATACACCTTTGGACCACATTGATGAATGATGAATTTGTGTTCTTTTTTCTAAGAAGAACTTAAATATTCCATTTTTTCAAGTTTTACATATTTGGCTGAGTTACTGTTATAACTATGGGTGTTTTGTAGAGCATCAAGCAACCTGCCTATGCTGCAACAAACACTTAAATACTATTCTCTGGGTGCTGGCCCCTTCTTCTGGGGACTCCCACACCAAACAAGGTACACCTAATCAGGCCAACTGTAGAAAGCCTCTTTTTCTACATGTTACCTCGGACCTTGCTCTCTGCCTGCTTCTCTTGGAAATCCATTCTATTCCTTCTTAATCTGGTTTGATGCTTAAGCATCAAGTATAGCTGCTCATTGGGAAAATGCTCGTCCGGCCTTATTTTTCTCTATAAAACCTTTGGATGTGAATTTCCTTTCTGAATCACAGAGCTTGTATTACCTCCTTGAAAATAATAGGTTTTTTTTTTTTGTTTTTTTTTTGGCGGTACGCGGGCCCCTCACTGCTGTGGCCTCTCCCTTGCGGAGCAGCACAGGCTCAGCGGCCATGGCTCACGGGCCCATCCGCTCCGCGGCATGTGGGATCTTCCCAGACCGGGGCACGAACCCGTGTCCCCTGCATCGGCAGGCGGACTCTCAACCACTGCGCCACCAGGGAAGCCCTAATAATAGGTTTTTGATAACAAGATATTACAGGAGTTGTGACTTTTTACATTTAGTGTTTGTATATTGAATTATGAAGAAGAAAAGTTAAACAGAAAAAAATTCAATGCAAAAGATAACAATGCATGGAGAAAAATAACAAATATTTCTACTCTGGGAATTTTTTTTAAAGGCTTGAAAGTGATTTATGTTTTTTGGGTTTTCCTAACATTAGGTCTTACATAAAATGTATGATATTACCTCTCTGTATAGAGAATTCTCATATATTCTCAAAATCTCACATATTCACATATATGAACTATTTTACAGCCTTCAATTTTTGTTCTATTTAATTTTCCCTTAAAGATCTTTTTGAAGCTTTTTTGACTATTTTATATTACTCTGAAGTTATGGAAATAATCATGTGTTGTGTGGTTTCCCTTTCCTGCATGGCCCTCACAGCTGTGATCACTTACCTTTAAATGGAAATTTCAGTCTCTACAGCCTCTAGCCTTGGGAACAATAGAGCCTTAATAAAGAGAAGCTCAAGAAATTTAAGTATAAGTAGCTCAACATATTTATCCTTTTGACTTATTTTACTCTGATTTTGTAGCTTAATCCTAAAACCTGGAACTTGGCTTTTTTTTCTTTATGCACAATATCCCATTTAAAACTCTGTTTCAAAAAATGAGTCCCTGTTTCACATCTCTCTTCCCAATCACTGACTTCTCTGGGATTAATTTCCTGTACTTAATTTTTTGGGCCTCAGCAGCTGATTCTCTATATTTTTGCAGCCTAGCCTTAATTTCTATAAGTATTGTGGGAACTTGGAGAAAGCCTTAGACAGGTTAACCCCTTGGGTTTGAATTTTGAATTAGACATTCCTTGAGAAACTGATTTGGGAGAGGAACTCTTAATTCAGTGTTGCACATTCTACAGAGGTTTGACCTGAGAGTACAGTAGAGTGATGAGTTAGTGCAGGATAGTTTGAAATTAACAAATGAAGGTCTCATAAAGTATGCATACCCCTTGTCTATTTTGTTGTTGTTGTTGCTATATCCCAACAAAAACTGATGTGTATTCCTTTCACACAGTGCAGTGAAAAGTTAATGTTGCAGTAATGTTCTGTTTTGAAATTGAGTATGATTGAGTCTTCCCTATAAACTTACATATTTTGCTACACATTAACTCAGTACATGCTTGCATACAACTACTGTGAATACTATGCTGTGGAGTTCTCACATCAATTTTTTCCTTCACTTAGGAACTTTTAAATAGGGTGACCAAAAGATGTTTTCTATTTTGCTTTGGTCTAGAATCCTACCTTGTCTGCAAAGCAATTATGCAAACTTTCAGCTCCTAAGCTTTTATTTGTTTCTATACTATAGCATTACATCTCCTCTGTTTTTTGTTATATTTAATAGCTATATTTAGTTTCATTCTGACTTTCTTTTCAAATCTTCAAGTGTTGAGTCTATGTTTTCTGGCTTCAAAATGTTGCTGTGATGACGAGGGAGTATTTCAAATACGTTTTGGTGAAAAAGTTCATGTCTACGTTGTGTTCTCAGCTGAAAACAGATTTCCCATTTGAGAGATGACAGATTTCCTCTGGTATCATAAAGCAAACTGTTTTTAAAGTAACTCAGGGGTTTGTTTTTCTTCTCATCCTTTCACTCATTATTCATTCAGTAAATATTAATGAGACGTCAACTAGTGCCAGACATTCTTCTAGGCACTTGGGATTCAGCAATGACCAAATTCCTACTTGTGTAGAGCTTACATTCTAGTTCAGTGGTGCTCAAACTTTGCTGTATATTATAATCACCTGGAGAGACTTTAAAACTCCTATGTTTTGCCCCATGCCAATTAAATCAGAATCTCTGGGGGTGGATTCAGGCATATGTTTTCCAATGAGTCCAATGTACATTCTAAATTTGAGAACCATTAATCTACAGCAGGAGTTATCACATTATCGCATATGCCATAATGATCAGAAGGGCTTGTTACAATTCAGAATACAGGTGTCCCTTGAATAAGCTGGGTATAGGGGTGCCAATCCAACAGGAAGTTAAAAATCAACATAAAATTTATAGTTGGCCCTTGGAACCCACCGGTTCCACCAACTGCAGATCTTACTGTACATACTATTGAAGAAAAATCCAAGTATAAGTGGACCCAAGAGTTCAAACCCATGTTTTTCAAGAGTCAGCTGTAGTTTCTGATTCAGTAGTCTGGGGCTAGGCCTAGGAATTTACATTTCTAACAAGTTCCCTGGTGAAGCGGATGCTGCTGGTTTGGGGGGTTAACTTTGAGAATAACTGATATAGAGCCTTGATACTCAGTCCATGGTAGCAGATCAGCAGTATGGGCTTTTCTAACAGAAATGTTAGAAGTGTAGAATCTCCACAAGCCAGAAGGGCATGGCATGATATATTTAAAGTGATGAAAGGGAAGAACCTACAATCAAGATTACTCTACCTGGCAAACATCTCATTCAGATTCGACAGAGAAATCAAGAGGTTTACAGACAAGCAAAAGCTAAGAGAATTCAGCACCACCAAACCAGCTCTACAACAAATACTAAAGGAATTTCCCTAAGAGGGAAACACAACAGAAGAAAAGGACCTACGAAAACAAATCCAAAACAATTAAGACAATGGTAACAGGAACATACATATCTATAATTACTTAAATGTGAATGGATTAAGTGCTCCAACCAAAAGACAGAGGCCTGCTGAATGGATACAAAGACAAGACCCATATGTATGCTGTCTACAAGAGATCCACTTGAGACCTAGGGACACATACAGGCTGAAAGTGAGGGGATGGAAAAAGATATTCCATGCAAATGGAAATCAAAAGAAAGCTGGAGTAGCAATACTCATATCAGGTAAAATAGAATTTAAAATAAAGAATGTTACAAGAGCCAAGGAAGGACACTACATAATGATCAAGGGATCAATCCAAGATGAAAATATAACAATTATAAATATATATGCACCCAACATAGGAGCACCTCAATACATAAGGCAAATGCTAACAGCTATAAAAGACAGTAATATGATAATAGTGGGGGACTTTAACACCTCATTTACACGAATGGACAGATCCTCCAGAAAGAAAATTAATAAGGAAACACAAGCTTTAAATGACACAATAGACCAGATAGATTTAATTGATATTTATAGGACATTCCATTCAAGAACAGCACATTACACTTTCTTCTCAAGTGCACACAGAACATTCTCCAGGATAGATCACATCTTGCATCACAAATCAAGCCTCGGTAAATTTAAGAAAACTGAAATTATATCAAGCGTCTTTTCCAACCATAACACTATGAGATTAGAAATAAGTTACAGGGAAATGTAAAAAACACAGACACATGGAGGCTAAACAATACATTATGAAATAACTGAGAGATCACTGAAGAAATCAAAGAGGAAATCAAAAAGTACCTAGAGACAAATGACAATGAAACGCGATGATCCAAAATGTATGAGATGCAGCAAAAGCAGTTCTTAGAGGGAAGTTTATAGCAATACAATCCTACCTCAAGAGTCAAGAAAGATCTCAAATAAATAATCTAACCTAAAGGAACTAGAGAAAGAAGAATAAAATTAGTAGAAGGAAAGAAATCATAAAGATTAGAGCAGAAATAAATGAAATAGAAACAAAGAAAATAATAGCAAAGATCAATAAAATTCAAAGCTTTTTTTGGGGAAGATAAACTAAACCGATAGAACTTTAGCCAGACTCATCAAGAAAAGGAGGGAGAGGACTCACATCAGTAAAATTAGAAATGGAAAAGGAGAAGTTACAACTGACACCACAGAAATACAAAGCATCATAAGAGACTACTACAAGCAACTCTATTACAATAAAATGGACAACCTGGAAGAAATGGACAAATTCTTAAAAAGGTACAACTTTCCAAGACTGAACAAGGAAGAAATAGAAAATATGAACAGACCAATGACAAGTAATGAAATTGAAACTATGATTAAAAATCTTCCAACAGGGGCTTCCCTGGTGGCGCAGTGGTTGAGAGTCCGCCTGCCGATGCAGGGGACACAGGTTCATGCCCTGGTCCGGGAATATCCCACATACTGCAGAGCAGCTGGGCCTGTGAGCCATGGCCGCTGAGCCTGCGCGTCCGGAGCCTGTGCTCCACAATGGGAGAGGCCACAACAGTGAGAGGCCCGTGTACTGAAAAAAAAAAAAAATCTTCCAATAAACAAAAGTCCAGGACCAGTGGCTTCACAGGTGAATTCTATGAAATATTTAGAGACAGAGCTAACACCCATCCTTCTCAAACTCTTCCAAAATATTGCAGAGTAAGGAACACTCCCCAACTCATTCTATGAGGCCACCATCACCCTGATACCAAAACCAGACAAAGATACTACAAAAAAAGAAAATTACAGAACAATATCACTGATGAATATACATACAAAAATCCTCAACAAAATACTAGCAAACAGAATCCAACAACACGTTAAAAGGATCATACACCATGATCAAGTGGGATTTATCCCAAGCCTGAAAGGATTCTTCAGTATATGCAGATCAATCAACATGATATACCATATTAACAAATTGAAGAATAAAAACCATGTGATCACCTCAGTAGATGCAGAAAAAGCTTTTGACAAATTCAACACCATTTTATGATAAAAAGTCTCCAGACAGTGGGCATAGAGGGAAACTACCTCAACATAATAAAGGCCATATATGACAAGCCTATAGCAAACATCATTCTCAATGGTGAAAAACTGAAACCATTTCCTCTAAGATCAGGAACAAGACAAGGATGTCCACTCTTGCCACTGTTATTCAATATAGTTTTGGAAGTCCTAGCCATGGCAATCAGAGAAGAAAAAAAAAAGGAATACAAATTGGAAAAAAGAAATAAAACTATCACTGTTTGCAGATGACATGGTAATATACACAGATAATCCTAGATATGCCACCAGAAAACTCCTAGAGGTATGCAATGAATTTGGTAAGGTAGCAGGATACAAAATTAATGCACAGAAATCTCTTGCATTCCTATACACTAACAATGAAAGATCAGAAAGAGAAATTAAGGAAACAATCCCATTCACCACTGCAACAAAAAGAATAAAACACCTAAGAATAAACCTACCTAAGGAGGTCAGAGACCTGTACTTGGAAAACTATAAGATACAGATGAAAGAAACCAAAGAGGACACAAACAGATGGACAGATATACCATGTTCTTGGATTGGAAGAATCAATATTGTGAAAATGACTATATTACCCAAAGCAATCTATAGATTCAATTCAACCCCTATCAAATTACCAATGGCATTTTTTACAGAACTAGAACAAAAAATCTTAAAATGTGTATGGAGACAAAAAAGACCCCGAATAGCCAAAGCAATCTTGAGGGAAAATTGGAGCTGGAGGAATCAGATTCCCTGACTTCACACTATACTACAAAGCTGCAGTAATCAAGACTATGTGGTAATGGCACAAAAACAGAAATATGGATCAATGGAACAGGATAGAAAGCCCAGAGGTAAACCCATGCACCTATGGTCAACTAAACTATGACCAAGGAGGCAAGGATATACAGTGGAGAAAAGAGAGCCTCTTCAATAAGTGGTGTTGGGAAAACTGGACAGCTCCATGTAAAAGAATGAAATTAGAACACTCCCTAACACCATACAGAAAAATAAACTCAAAATGGATTAAAGACCTAAATGTAAGACTGGACACTATAATCTTAGAGGAAAGGACACATAGTCAGGACACTCTTTGACATAAATCACAGCAAGATCTTTTTTGACCCACCTCTTAGAGTAATGGAAATAAAACCAAAAATAAACAAATGGAACCTAATGAAACTTAAAAGCTTTTGCACAGCAAAGGAAACCATAAAGAAAATGAAAAGACAACACTCAGAAAGGGAGAAAATATTTGCAAATGAATCAATGGACAAAGGATTACTCTGCAAAATATATAAACAGCTCCTGCAGCTCAGTATTAAAAATACAAACAACCCAATCCAAAAATGATCAGAAGACCTAAATAGACATTTCTTCAAAGAAGACATACTGATGGCCAAGAGGCACAAGAAAAGCTGCTCAATATCACTGATTATTAGAGAAATACAAATCAAAACTAGTGAGGTATCACCGCACACCAGTTAGAATGGGCATCATCAGAAAATCTACAAACATCAAATGCCTCAGAGGGTGTGGAGAAAAGGGAACCCTCTTGCACTGCTGGTGGGAATGTAAATTGATACAGCCACTATGGAGAACAGTATGGAGGTTCCTTAAAAAACGAAAAATAGAATTACCATATGACCCAGCAATCCCACTACTGGGCATACACAGAGAAAACTATAATTCAAAAAGACATATGCACCCCAATGTTCATTGCGGCACTATTTACAATAGCCAGGTCATGTAAGCAATCTAAATGCCCATTGAGAGAATAATGGATAAAGATGCGGTTCATATATACAATGGAATATTACTGAGCCATAAAAAGTAATGAATTTGGGTCATTTGTAGAAATGTGGATGGACCTAGAGACTGTCATACAGAGTGAAGTAAGTCAGAAAGAGAAAAACAAATATCGTATATTAACTCATATATGTGGGATCTAGAAAAATGGTACAGATGAACTGGTTTGCAGGGCAGAAGTTGAGACACAGATGTAGAGAACAAATGTATGGACACCAGTGAGGGAAAGTGGTGGTGGTGGGATGGATTGGGAGATTGGGATTGACATATATACACTAATATGTGTAAAATAGATAACTAATAAGAACCTGCTGTATATTAAAAAAAATGTATAGAATCTCTGGCTCACCCTAGACCTAATGAGTCAGTATCTGTGTTTTGACAAAATCTCCAGGTGATTCAAGTGCATACTAACGTTTGAGATCTGCTCCATTGTGCTTTGTCACCTGCGTGTCATGTAAACTATAGACTTATTACTTGACTTGAATATATTCATTTATATAAGTTGATATTACACATAATTTGGAAACAAAGCACATAGTGGTGATTTATAATGAGATAATCTGCTTTTTTTTAAATGTCTTTTTCTACTACAAAGGGCTTGTAGTAGTAAATACAAATGAAAAATAACAGCCTTAATTCTCCCTGTTGAAAATAAAGAAGTAAACCCCACCCCCAGTTTTTTCTTTAAACATTTACTTTAGAAAACTTGTAACTTCATTCTCCATCTCTTTGAAATGTATGTAAAACTTAAAAAAAAAAGCTAAATAAGCCTCTAACCAGGGACTGGGAACTATATCTTTGAAATACAATCCAGAAAGATATCACCCTATCTTCCAATCTCTGTGAGAGGGTAGGAGCTTAACTTTGGTGGCCTCTTCCTCCAAGTGGCAAAATTTCCTCTTGTCATAAAGATATGAGAAGTTACCTTTTCTTTTGGATTAAGCCAGTTAACTAACACAGATGGTCACCCCAACTACCAAGTGAATTTGAGATGAACTATTGTATGACAATGGGGCTGTCAAATCAACTTACTTGAGGACTAGTTACTGCTTCTCTTGAACATGTATGAATCATATCTGCTTGACTATATGAAGAGTGAGATTTATATATTATCTTTGTAATCTCTTAGTGGATTGCCTGTGATGTACATCACATTCTGGCTTAATGCTTATTCAATGATAATTTTTTTTCTCTTCTACCTTTGAGGAGAGTTTTTCTGCATGGAGGAGAAATTATTTTTAATCTTATTTTCTCAGTAGGCTTTAGTCTGTATTAACTTTCCAGACTACTCTCCTCCCCTAGCCAGCCATGGCACTCATTAGGCATGCAACATTTTTTGAGGGGAATGGGGATGAGAGGGAGTACTCGTAGAATATATTATAAAAACAAAAGAGTCTAATTCAGATTCTGTTTTCCAAACTTAAAAAATCCCCACTCAATTGTGGAGTTTTTCAACCATATATAAAAGTAGAGAAATTAGTATAATGAACCCCTCTGTACTCTTTTCCCAGCTTCAATAATTTTCAAAAATTTTTCTGTCTTGTTTCATCTATATCCAGTCTTGTTTTTTTGGCCGAGGTATTTTAAAGCAAAATCTAGACATCATTTAACCTCGAAATACTTCAGTATGTGTCTCTAATGTATTTCTTTAAAAATTATATAACCATAACTATTCACAATAGCCAGAAGATGGACACAGTAAAATGTCCATCTTGAACATGTATAGAGTAATGGAAAAACAATTTGTTGTATACACATACATACAATAGAATATTATTTCTAATATGAACAAAGACTGCATGCCCAATGTGGATGAACTTCCAAAACATTCTAAGTGAAAGAAGCTAGATATAAAAAGTCATATATTGTATGACTCCAATTATATGAACTGTCTGTAATAGATAGATCTGCAGAGACATAATGAAGATTGGTGGTTGCCAGGGACTAGGGGGAAGGAGGAATGAGGAGAAACTGCTTAATGGGAAAGGGGTTTAATGTGAAGTGTTGGAACTGTTTAAGAACTAGATGGAGGTGGTTATACAACACTTGGAATAGAAAATTTTTAGTCCTTCAGGATCTCTTATAATAAATAACAAAGAGGTGAATATTTGAAGCAATTACAAATTTGGAAAGGTTACAATGAGAACATTGTTTTGAGAGAAAATAACTGGGAGATTCTTTACATGGCAAGGTTGGGGAAGACCTTTCCTAGTTTAGTTTCTAAACTAAGGTCTAGACATTGAAGAGAGGCTTCTAGCAGACAAGACTCTCCAGGCAAGTAAGGGGTTGGCATGTTTGAGGAACTGAATGCAGGTGTAGGTCATGGACGTGTTGGTGCAGACTTTCCCTGTAGGTGGATTGGGCCTGTATTGGGCTTAATAAATGGGACTTCAGTATTCAGTTCATGAAAGAATGATGGGTCATCATCTACTCTTCCCTCAAATCATGGTGGAAAGAGGATGTTTATGTAGACTGGGGTAAGGACAATTGCATTTTATTTTCCTTATCACCCTGTGCATCCTTAACTGGATGAAACAAAGAAGTATGAAGAATGCTGATAATACTGGATACGTGTTAAGTGTGTATATACTAGGTGTATCTATATATATCCAGTATATAATGTGGATAATACTAGGATATGGTAATAAAACAACTTCTGAAGAAGATAGGATGAAGAAACTGTGCAAAGCCAGAACACCATAGGAATCCAGGGTCCTATGAACTTTTCTTATATATGCAGAAACAGAAGTTTGGAAAGGCAAAGTGAGTTACCCATGAGTAGTAAATGGTGGTAATAGGGTATAAATTTAATTTTTTTGACTCCCAAACCCAGTGCTCTTTTCACCACGTAAAAATCCAGGTAGATAAACCATATTCACTTAGCAACTGAGGCTAAGCATAACTTCTCAAGTAACAAATCTATAAGCTCTAAGCCATAGGAGATATTGAATATAGTACAAAATCACTAAGATTTGATAGTCCAAAGATATATGCTCAAGTCTCAGCTCTGCCATTTACTATCTTTGGGGCCTTGAATGAGTCTCTTGATCTTGCTGAGGTTTAATTCCCTCATCTTGTTGTGAAGATAAAATTATATAGTATAGTGAAGCCACTGATATAACTAAATTGCTCTAGAAATATAACAATATCCCATTGGTTACAAGATGTTGACTTGATACTTACATAATTCTAATTTTTGAAAAATTTCATGATTTTTCTATATATTACATTTAAAATATGTAAGAAGTGTTTCATATAACTGATGCAGGATACATTAAACATTTTCATATAGGACAGTTTTCCCACAAAATACTTTTCTAATGTGCACATGACTAATTTTAAGGAATATTATTTATCCTACTGTTTATCCAAACCCATGTAATAAGAAGGCATGTTATAGTCTGCCCTACCCCATGTATTGTTCTTTAGAAGATCTTTTAAAACTCTCATTCCACCTCTTCTCTGGATTCTCTGAGCTAATTGATACTCAATATGCTAAGTACTTTCAAAAGACTATTTTTGTTAGGTCCTCAAATACTTGTAATAAAGTATTATTTCCCTGTGCCATTTGGGTACTTTAGTTGCCAGAAAGAGTCATAGAACTTCTAAAAGTGCTTGTTAGGGAATATCCTACTAATTGCTTTTGATCTGCCTTAAAAAGAGCAATTAGCAACATCTCAAATTTTATGTTTGGAGATATGAACATTCTCATGACCAAACTTGAGTTTTTAGTCCTAAAAGTTTATCATAGAGAAAATGATGTTTCTGATCCCATGAACATGTTTGAAGAGTTAGGCTGATGTTTTTCTCAGATCTTTTTTCCTTTGAATCACACGGTATAGCATTCCTTCATGAGGGGTTAGGTTTCACACATGTTTATATTTAGTACCTATGGGAGTCTAAACTGACGATTAATAGTTGAGAATCATTTAAAAAGATGTATGAAGGCAGAAAATCAAGTGCTGACTGGTTCATTAAGCAATTCAATCCCAAACTGTAAAAAGTTTGTCTAGTCCTGCTGGAAGCCTGACTGATCCTGTCATAAACACTTTTCATAAACCTTACACTTGAACCTGGTCTTGCAGTTTTATTAATCTAGCAATAATTCAATGTGACATCCCATGTAGCAATATAAATCTATAAGATGGATATCATAAAACTGACACCATTACAGAACCATGGGTAATCATGTAAAAATGCAGTTTTTTTTTAGTTAGGTATTCTCTCTGAATTGCTGCTTCTGCCTTGGTTGAACAGATGTATTGACTGTAACACAGTCTCACTGTGTTGGTATGCCTGAAGGAAAAGAAAGAAATTCAGATAGGCACTGATGATAAAAAGTTCTGGAGTTCGGAGAACCTATTTGCAAAACTCATGGAGCAATTTAGCAAAGACATATTTGTGGAGCTTATATTCTTTGGGAAGATTCCTTTTCTGTGTTGCTATGTGGAATTTTTAGCTCTTGGATTTAATGGCTGCATTGATATTCTATAGATGTATGAGGGGCCCTGGGCAATAGGTACACTTTCAGAAACTCAAATGAAGTCCCACCTGTCAGACTTTTGGTTTTCTTCTCAGTCTAGGGGTTGGATGAACTCTCAAACTAGACCATAGCAGACTTAATCTTAGAAATATTATATTACTACAATCCTGTTATTTGGAACAGAAGACTGCTTTTCTATTTTATATGGGGCAGAGAGACATTTCCAAGAATAAGCTTAGAAGAAGGAGTCAGTAAAAGCTGGAGGGTTTGTTTTCATAGGCTTGCCATAGTTGCTCACCAGCAGCAATCTACTGTCAAATAAAAGTGAGTCTTGAAGGAATGTTCATATATCTATTATTGAACCCATGGGACACTTATGCTTCTATAAGATAGGTGTTGGATAAATATCTGAAGCCTTAGGATATTTTCCCCCTGCACATGCTTTGTGGATCTATTGACTATACATGAGAAAAAAAAATCCACTTTGATGTGACAGGGAATAAAAACCAAGCTTGCGTTACACATAGTGCTTTAACATTGTCACAACTATAATTCAGTAAGATGTGTGTGTAATTATTTGAGGATTTTCTCTGCTAGATTTGGAACTCCTCTAGTGCTTAGTACAGTGCTTTAGCGCATGGTAAGTGCTCACTTAGCACGTTTACTGTTTTAACCACTAAGGTCATATCTATACAATGGAAAGAGAAACAGAAAATTTTGAGTGTTGTCTACTTCACTGACCAACAGCTGACATTCAAACTGCATTCCTGAGTAGTACTTTTTAAGGAGTGCGTGGTATATATGTGTATATGTGTGTTTGGGGGACACTTGTGTAGACTTTGTAGGGGCAGTTAGTTGGAAGACAATAAGCACTGCATATTTTATTTAGTAATTCATTAAAAATGTAGTAAACATCAAATTTGACACTCTCACCTGGAAGTTTAAGACATCCACATTAGCTCCTATGTATTATGTGTTTTCCTTATCAGATGTGTGTCTCAATAAAAGCTTGCATTCCTTTAGTCTTCCAAATATAGGAAAACACAGCAATAATGTGAATTTGAATACCACACACAGTTGGCAATTGACTCCAATTTTCTACCCAGCCCTTGATCTTAGACAAAGCAGATAGTGGGTGTGGGTAATAGACTAACATTATTCATCTGTGGTGGTGGTGAGCTTAGGGAAACATGGAGGAGGGTGAAACCCTGTGGGGAATCTTCAGGCATTAGGCTATCCCTTTCCTCAAAATACCAAAGTAGAAGTTAGGAATCTATGTTCCTCTTTTTTTTTTTTTTTTTGCAGTACGCGGGCCTCTCACTGCTGTGGCCTCTCCCTTTGCGGAGCACAGGCTCCGGACACGCAGGCTCAGCGGCCATGGCTCACGGGCCCAACCGCTCCGTGGCATGTGGGATCCTCCCGGACTGGGGCACAAACCCGTGTCCCCTGAATCGGCAGGCGGACTCTCAACCACTGCGCCACCAGGGAAGCCCCTGTTTTGTTTTGTTTTTTTAACTCCATTTATAGCCTTATGTCAGGGCTTTACTGGAGTACCAGTAGTTTCATTTCTATAGCAACGACAATCATTAAGTTTCAATAACTACTGACTATATAGCCGCTTTTCAGTTGAAATTATGTGGTCTATTATCATTAAGAAGCAATTTTATAGTAAGTAAAAACGTAAGCTTTGCCTAATGCAGTATTACTAGAGCTTTATGATCAGATACCAAAACAAATATAGGTATTTACTATTTTCCTTCTTCCATCTTCACGTGATAGAATGAGATTTTTTTTAATTTAATTTTTTGTTGGAGTATAGTTGATTTACAATGTTGTTAGTTTCTGCTGTACAGCAAAGTGAATCAGCTATACGTATACATATGTCCACTCTCTTCTAGACTCTATAGAATGAGCTTCTTGAATTCAACTTCCAGATAGTGCAAATGATTCTCTTATTCTCTTATTTACATTCACTTATCATATTTAAAGCTCTTTAGATCAGCATTGAACTACCAGAGAACCAGCAAATAGCAAAGCCAGAATCACAACTGAATATATTATCCTAATTTGCTTTCCCAGTAGAGATACTTTTATTTTATTCAAATGAGAGAACAGTTATAATACACAATAGTAAACACTCATTATAGTAAGCACTCATTGTAGTAAACACTTTGGCTGCAACTGTTTACATAACCATTTGCAAAGAGCTGAATAAAATAATTGATTAACATTGGCTATTTTCCTTTAACCTTTAAAATACCACTGCTTGAATTTGTGTTTTTATTTGTACGTGGAGCCTGCATATCTACCATTTGCCCTTTTCCTTTGTCATTTTCATGTCAAGGGGGTAGAAGAGGGAGGAGATAGACTCATCCTTAGGGCAAGAAAAACTCACCATTCCTTTTTTTAGTGCTTTTGCTAAAACAGTACTAATTAGGAGAGAAGAGAAAGTTAACAGTTGGGAAATTCTTTAGAACTTTTGAATGAATAGGGACAAGCAGAAAGAACTTTCATTTAGAAATAGAGTGGGACTTTTATAGTTCTGTTTTCATTATTGCATTTGGATAAGAACACAAGAGTTTTGCAGCTCTAGAATTTGCCACCTGTCTTTTCAAACAGTATTAAGGTAGGGAAGAGCAGTACTTATTCACAAAAATAGATTTGACTTGCTGTCAACATTTAATATAAAAAAGCTTATTTAAATTAAAAAATCTCAAAGGGGCTTAATATATTTTTTATTGTTCTGAGATCATAAGTATTTGTAGAGATTTTTTGTTGGTATCCTAATAATTCCATCTGTCACCCATCTTCTGAGAACAATAGAAAATTCTGAAATTTTAATTTTAAAATGTTTTAAAAATTTATATTTACCCACAAACTTCAATCTTCTTGGTGTACAGTTCTAAGAATTTTTGAAAGGTCCTATAACAACTACCATCATCAAGATATAGAAGAGTCCCATCACCCCAAATTATTTCCTCATGCTGCCTCTATTTAGTCAATCCTTTCTCCTACCTTAATCCCTGGCAACAATGATCTATTGTCTATCTTTATAGTTTTACCTTGTCCAGAATGTCATATAAATGAAATCATACAGTATGTAGCTTTTTGAGTCTGGTTTTGCTTACTTAATACGTTTCAGATTCTATGCTATTGTGTGGCGATAATTTGTTCATTTTTATTGCTAATATGTCATATTCACTTGTTGAAAGATATTAGTGTTTTTTTCCCCAGTTTTGAATGATTATGAAGAAGTTCTCTATAAACTTATTGTGTTGTAAATGGAGGGGGTAAGTTCCCCTTGTGGGGACTTTAAGGACCACTCCAACACGGTTGCAGAATTTACACTGAGGCATATGACGTTAAAGGATTTATTAGACTCACAGGTACTAGAAGAGGGAAGCAGGGGGTCATATGGGAGGAGCTCCTAGGGAGAAGTCTCAGCCAAGCAGATGGGAGCCAAGAGAGGGAGGATCTGTGGGCAAGTGCCTTTATTGGGGGTCAGGGTGGAGTACACAGCAAAAGGTGTGAGGGATTTCTTTGGTGCATTGAATGTCACTAGGTCATAGTCAATGGAGGGCAAGAAGGGAAACAGGCTTATCATCCTGGTTACCTGGGTTGGGTGCTCACACAGCGGGTTTGTGGGGCTGTTGAGGCATCAGGAAAATATGACGTTTTAAAAATTTACAATATGCTTCTGCATACAAGTTCTGATGTGACTACTTTATAGGAAATTGACAAATTATATATATAATATATAGACAGGTGTATGTGTATATATATATAATATATATACATAAATATACACACATACACATTTTTTTCAGATTGTTTTCCATTATAGGTTATTATAAGATATTGAGTATAGTTCCCTGTGCTATAAATTCTTGTTGCTTATCTGTGTTATATATACAGGTTTGTATCTTTAATTCCATACTCCTAATTTATCCCTCCATTCTTTTTCCATTTAATAACCATAAGTTTGTTTTCTATGTTTATGAATCTGTTTCTGTTTTGTATATAGATTCATTTGTATTATTTTTTAGATTCTACATATAAGTGATATCATATAATCTTTCTCTGTGATTTAGTATAATATTCTCTAGATACATCTATGTTGTTGCAAATGGCAATATTTCATTCATTTTTATGGCTGAGTAATATTCCATTGTGTATATATGCCACACCTTCTTAAACCAATTGTTTGTTTATGGGCACTTGTGTTGTTTCCATGTCATGGTTATTGTAAATAGCACTGCTGTGAACATTGAGGGACCTCTTTTTTTTTAAAAAAAAACAAATGAAGTCCCTCTTTATTCTAATATACTTTCCTTTGAACTCTACTTTGTCTAGTATTAATATGAGCTTTGTCTAGTATTTTCCCTTCTTTTACTTTTAACCTATTAATGTCATTATACCTGAGTGGGTTTCTTGTAGATATAATTTAAAAAAAATTAATCCAGTCTCACATGCTATCTTTGTTGTTTTTTTTTTTTTTTTTGCGGTACATGGGTCTCTCACTGTTGCGGCCTTTCCCGTTGCGGAGTACAGGCTCCGGACGCACAGGCTCAGCAGCCATGGCTTACGGGCCTAGCTGCTCCCGCAGCATGTGGGATCTTCCCGGACCGGGGCACGAACCCGTGTCCCCTGCATCGGCAGGCGGACTCTCAACCACTGCGCCACCAAGGAAGCCCCACATGCTATCTTTTAATTGGTGTGTTTAAGACCACTTCTATTCAGTGTAATTATTGATATGCTTTATATAGATGCATCATTTTAATATTTATTCATCTTCTCTGTTTTATTTTTTTTCCTCCTTTTTGCCACCTTTTGGATGATTTCAATGTTTTTTGGTATACCATTTTAATTCATCTACCTTTTGGTTTAATTGCTTCATATTTTTAATAGATTGTGCTAGGGAATAGAGTGTACACAACTAATCTTTTACAGTATACATAGAATTAATATTTTATTATTTAAATATAGAAGGCTTAATGGATCTAGAGATTATCATACTAAGTGAAGTGAGCCAGACAGAAAAAGACAGATATCATGTGATATCGCTTATATGTGGAACCTGAAAAAAAAAAGACACAAATGAACTTATTTACAAAACATAAATAGATCCACAGATAGAAAACAAACTTATGGTTACCAAAGGGGAAAGGAGGTGGGAGATAAATTAGGAGGTTGGGATTAATATATACACACCACTATTTATAAAATAGATAACTAATAAGGTTATATATATATATATATATATATACACACACACATATATATACACATACACATATATATAATCTGAAACACATTGCTGTACACCTGAAACTAACACAGCATTGTAATTAACTATACTTCAATAAAAAATATATTTATTTTAAAAATTAATGTAGAAGGCTTGCAATCATATAGACCCCTTTATGCTTCCCCATTTCTTAGAATTACATATTACAGCTACATATTGAAAACTCACCAGAAAATGTTACAATTTTGTTTTTATCAAAAATACATATTTTAAAGAACTTAAGAGGATAAAAATATTGTCCAAATATTTACCATTTCTGTTGCTTCTCACTCGTTTCTCAAGTTCTAAATTTCTCTCTGGTAACATTTCATGAACAGTTATAATGGGTGCTTTAAAGTGTTGGGCTGATGATTTTAATATCTAAGTCGTCTTGGGATTGCAATTAGTTGATTGTCTTTTCCACTGAGAGTTGATCAATTTTGTAGTTATTTATATGTTGAGCAATTTTTGACTGTAGTAATATTTATCATAATATTTAAGTGTTACATCATGTTTTTCTTAGTCCTCCAGATAATGTTGTTTTTTTGTACCCCCTCCCCTACCCCTTAACTGCTGTAGGCAATCAACCTACACCAGATTAAGTTCAGACCGTCAGTTTTATCTCACTTTCAGTCGGTGGAATTTACAATATCAGTTCAGTTTTCAAACCTTTGCTATGCTGCTTTCACTAAGTTCTGTGCATGTGCCACTCATGGCTTATTTTGGTAAGTGGGTCATGTTTTGTACTATTTGGTTCTTTTAGCCTATGCTCTGCTAATCTGGGTTTGTGTTGTGCATGTAACACATACATGTTAAGGGATGAGCCTGAAAATTGTGCTGGATCATAGAATTAGAGAACTCCCTTCTCCATCTCTCTACTTCACAGCAGTACCCCCTACAGTCTTTGACTTCCGGGTTCCCCTTTTCTTTGTTCTCTTTCCAGAAAGACAAGAATTCTCTTTGACATTTTTGTTGTTTGTGTCCACTGCAGAGTTCATAACTGGGCCATCCTCCAGTCAAAACTAGGAGAGGAAAGATGGCGTCTTAGTTTGCAGGGCTGCCATAACAAATTACTGCAAAGTGAGTGCCTTAAAAAACAGACATTTATTGTTTCACAGTTCTGGAGGTGTTAACTTAATCTCTTAACTTTGAGATTAAGGTGTTGGCAGGGCCATGCTCCCTCTGGTGCCAGGGAAGGATCTGTTCCTAGCCTCTCTCCTAGCTTCTGGTAGCTCCTTGGTTGTGGCAGTATAATGCTGATCTTCACATGGCATTCTTCCTGTGTACATGTTTCTCTGCGACCACATTTTCTCCTTTCTCTAAGAACATCAGTACTATTGGATCAGAGTCTACCCTAATGACCTCATTTTACTCGATTATCTCTGAAAAGACACTTTATCCAAATACAGTCACATTCTGAGGTACTAGGGATTAGGACCCCAACGTATCTTTTGGGGGGATAGACTTCAACCCGTAACAGATGAGGGGGAAAAGAACCTCCAGGGAATTAACCAAGTGGTCACTTCAAGTTTTGACTACCCTTTTCAATCGACTTACCTGCTTTTCAGAGTTCTCAGGTTTTGTCCAGAGATTATATTTGTAATCAGTGGATAGGTAGGTTGTCATTGACTTACTTCCAACTGAAAGCTGTAACTTTTAAAAACAAGGAAAAGATCCTTTAGTTTTAGGGTCGTACCAG
The DNA here is from genome assembly GCF_964165515.1 of Mesoplodon bidens. Taxonomy (NCBI): domain Eukaryota; kingdom Metazoa; phylum Chordata; class Mammalia; order Artiodactyla; family Ziphiidae; genus Mesoplodon; species Mesoplodon bidens. The sequence goes on from NC_138178.1 coordinate 119,316,396, forward strand.
TACTTCTAAGGATCAATCCGGTGTGGCAGTCAAAATGAGAAGCAAAGTTGAAATGAGTGGCAGGCTGCAAGTTTATTTGGAGGAGAGTTTTGAGTCCCATACACAGGAAACTAGCTCGGGGTTGAGATGAAGTTTATTCCAATCGCTGAAATGTTATGACTTGGAGCAAATCAGATTCATACTCCCAGGTCTCTTTCAGTGGTGCTCCTCTTGATTGATCTTCTTGGGGTAAGAGTTTGGCAATAGGATTAGGACTAGAAAAATAAGTTGCATGTTATTTCAAATGGTTACTATTTATGATAAATTTCACTTCAATTTATCATATACATATTCATTTACTGCTTTCTGGGATTACAAAGATACATTAGAAATAGTTTCTGAGTCTAAGAAGTCACAGTCTAGGAAGGGAGTGGGAAATGTGGATAGATAAATGTAGTATTGTTGTGCTAAGTGCTATAACTGACAGAGGTACTAAGGCACACAGGGTGGAGGTGGGGTTGGAGGGCTAGGAAAACGTGTAATATCTAAAGCAAGAATTGAAGCAAGAGAAGGATCTCACTATGTGGAAGAAAAAAAAGAGGAGTAGAGAAAAGTTGCTAAGCAAACAATGCAAATGAGCTTTAAGAGTGTGAAGGGTGCTGTGGTGCATATTTCTTGAAAATATTGTTTATCAAAAAGCATTACGTATTGACCCTAAGACTTTGTTATTTTGAGGCCAAGACAGAGATGAACAAGAGCCTTAAAAAAAAACCTTGGTTGGAGGTAGTATATTTTAGGGAAAGGACTGAAGCATTTGCTACTATTTTTGAAATTTTCTTTCAAGGATTGATCTGAGAAAGATCTCACAAGATAGAAATATAGAAGGATCTCAGGAGAATGAACTTTTATGCCCCCACACACATTTCTATTTTTTTGATTCATTACATTCAATAATTCACAACGGTTTATTCGCAGTTTGATCTGATCATAATTGGGCAGGGAAGGGGAAGTAATTTATAAATGTCACCCCAAGTTAGGTTGTGCCCTGAAGTCTTTTATTGGAAATCTTATTTTGTTTTGAAGTTAATTGGAGAACAGTGTTGGACAAGGCATTGGAGAAAGAATTAACTTAAGGTTCCATGAAAATTGGCACTCAGGACTTATGTGAACCATAAAGGGCAGAATTTGCATAGTTTTGCTCTTGCCAGTTATTATCTAGTGAACCACAGTGATAGCTGTTTATCATAAAGTAAGTCTGCTCGTAGAGAATGGACTTGACACGGGGAGTGGGAAGGGTAAGCTGGGATGAAGATTTGAGGACACAGGGAGTGAGAAGGGTAAGCTGGGGTGAAGTGAGAGAGTGGCATGGACGTATATACACTACCAAATGGAAAATAGCTAGTGGGAAGCAGCCGCATAGCGCAGGGAGATCAGCTCCGTGCTTTGTGACCACCTAGAGAGGTGGAATAGGGAGGGTGGGAGGGAGACACAAGAGGGAGGGGATATGGGGCTATATGTATAGCTGATTCATTTTGTTATACAGCAGAAACTAACACACCATGTAAAGCAATCATACTCCAATGAAGATGTTAAAAAAAATAAAAATAAATTAAAAAGTAAGTCTGCTGATGGAACTGTTTGGGCTGTCCTTTTCTAGCAGGTTCTCTTATACTGTTTGAATAGCCACAATTTCAATAGTACATCCTAAAATTATATCAAATAGATTATGTGGCAATCATCTGGAAAACAAAAAAGTTGTCCTCTACAGTATCAGAGCAACACGTAGCCTCAGAAGAGTGGGATGGAATAAGTAAAATTGATTTGGGATTGGGGCACAGAGACATTATTATCCTATCTATAGTCCAGGCAGACACTGATCTCTAATTTCTTACTTAAAATAGCATTTAAAAAAATGTTTTTAGGGCTTCCCTGGTGGCGCAGTGGTTGAGAGTCCGCCTGCCGATGCAGGGGACACGGGTTCGTGCCCCGGTCTGGGAGGATCCCACATGCCGCGGAGCGGCTGGGCCCGTGAGCCTTGGCTGCTGAGCCTGCGCGTCTGGAGCCTGTGCTCCGCAATGGGAAAGGCCACAGCAGTGAGAGGCCCGCGTACCGCAAAAAAAAAAAAAAAAAAAAAAAAAAATGTTTTTAGGTGTAGAATAAATTCCAGAGTCCTAGAATTACTACAAGACTCTAATAGTGCTGCCGGCTTTACCTACCACAGCTCCGTAACATGACCCGCACAATCAACAATATAGAACCTCTTACCAATCCCTGCACAAAATATGCCTTTTTTACACATCCCTGCCTTTGCATATATTATTCCTTCTGCTAGAGATGCATTCCCTGACTTTATCAGCCACCCTGCCTGGAAAATCTTCTATTCATTCTTCATTACTCAGTTTAAGCAAATGTCACTTCTTTTCTAGTGGCCATTTGGCTTTCCCAGGCAGAGTTACTTTATCTTCCCTGTAAGCCTACGGCAATTTAGTTATACTTCTATTATAGCCCTAATTAAGTTGCATTTTAGTTTATATTTTTACCTTTCTCTTGTGCCTTCTTGTTGTCAGCTCCTTTGGGATCTTGTGTCTGTGTTTTCCTACTGTAGTAGAAGCCAAATAAATACTGACAAATATTTCAACAGAATAATTTCTTTGTTGGAAAAAATGAATGAATAAATTAATATATACCATACCTAAGAGAGAAAAAGCATTCTACTGAATAGACCTCAGATGTATTATTAGTGTGCCGGGTATTTGCCAGTCCAGATCCACTCTTTACCTTTTTATATCCTGCTCTGTGCCCAAGGAGGCCAAGATTTATATACAGAATTAATGTGGTCTCTTGCTCTCTGGATTTGATCGAGTTTGACCAATGGGTGCCAATGGTAGGCTATCAGATGGTGAGAAGAGAGTGGAGCTGGTTATTTGTTCCCTCAGCTTCCTCTTTGCTATGTCTCATTAGGTTAGCTAGGTCCTTCTACCAAAGGTCACAGCTCCAAATAATAGTCACCCTCTCTGTGTTCAGTTTTCAGTCCTTCCTTGGTCCCTGGTAATGGTCCCTTGATGTTTGCTAGACCCTGGAAAATACACCACATCTTATTTCGTTAATCTTATCTACACCTTTGTAAATAGTCCTTTTACTAAATCCTCCCCAATTGTCCAGTTTGAGTGTGACTATTAGCATAAAAATCTTTAGGTCAGATTTTTAAGAACAAATGTTTCATGGAATAACTTCTCTCAGGTTATTAGTGACTGAGTATATGATTAAACAAAAAGTGCCTATACTTATGTGTTTAAGAAATATTGAGTTCAATAGGTTTTGTTTTGGACTCACAGACATAGAAAACAAACTTATGGTTACTGAAGGGGAAAGGAGGGGGAAATAATTAGGAGTTTGTGATTAGCAGATACAAACTACTATATATAAAATAAAAATCAAGGTCCTACTGTATGGCACAGGGAACTATATTCAATATTTTGTAATAAACTATAATGGAAAAGAATATGAAAAATATATATACATGTATAACTGAATCACTTTTCTCTAGAAACTAACACACATTGTAAATCAACTATACATGAATTAAAAAAAAAAAACAATCAGAGACCTAGGATGGAAATGAAGTGAAGAGAAAATATGTTAAATAACATCATTACAGATTTAGAACATAAAGACAAAAGATCTTGAATGCTAAAAAAAAAAGTTGTTGTTTTATTTGGTTTGGTATTACAGTACTTTGAAGAGCTTTATTTAATCTTCTAAATGTGAGATATAGCATATAGTGTTCCATGTACACACACACACACACACACACATATTTACCACTTTGAAGTTTTCTTTGGTTGTCTTATTTTGTTCTGTAGCATAGCCATCAATGTCTTTCAAAACTAGGTGTTTTTATTTTTTGCAAAGTGAAGTTCCAAAAAATGCTGCCTTAACTCACCAAGGACAAACTGTTGTAAAATATCAACTTATACTCCTTATCAGTTTTCCTGTTTGTCGTGAAGACTATTTATTTTATTCTAGTAAAACTCTGGGACTTTATATCACCAGTTGGATACTGAATTGATTATCTGCTTTTGTCTTTAGCTTTAAATAATGTCTTAAACTACTTCCACTACATAACTATAAGGCCCAGAGAGAAAATGATCACAGTAAGAATTATAGGGATATAAATATAGTCTCTTATAAGTTATTCCTTTTTGAAAGCAAAATAAATTGAGTACTATAAACTCCTTATTTGCAGATGTGAACTTGAGAGACTGCTAATTTGTTTTACTGCTGAACTCATAACTATATATATCAAGACTGACAATATTTGCAAGGACATTTATTACTTAGATTTTCTTAGCAGGAATTAAAAATTCACCTATATAATAAATTACCTCCTCTTGGACAGATAAAATAATTTATTTTATAATAAGAGAGATTTATCAAACCTAACTAGATCATAAATTACAGATTTTAATAAAATTATATTCAAAATGGGGTAATGCTTATGCTATAATTTAAATAAAAAAGGTTATAGACCTGGATATATGGCAAATCAATTATGTAACTATTTATTGAAAAAGGACTAGAAAAATGATTACTAACATGTTAGAAGTAGTTATTAGCCATTTTGATCGTTTTCTCCCACTTTTGCAGTATTGTGAGTATATAACAACATATTACTTTCATAATAAAAAGTAAACTTAAAAAAAAGAAGGCAGGCAATAACTATGCTATATTCTTTATATTACAGATCCCTGCCTTACTATGTATTTTCATGATCTTAAGTGACTGTGAATAAGGTTGATTACTGTATTACTAACTTGCAAAGAATGTTTCTGGGTCTTGCAAACTTTTATTTTAAACTACTCTATAGACTCTAAAATAAGGAGAGCAAGAATTTATAGTAGGGAACATTTTGAAGACAATGAAGTCTGAATTCTTTGTAAATTTTATTTTTATTCCTTTCGAGACAGAAATAAAAAACCTCCATCCTTTAAAAAAAAAGATTAATCCATGAGAAACTTTACATAAAGGGAGCCCATTCCTCATGGGAGAAATGGGTGCTGTACTGCTTGTATGGTTTGTATCACTTGCTACCGTGAGCGGTGCAGGTAGTTTGAAGGGGATGAGTGGTAAATTATCCAAGACTTTGAAAGTAATAAAAGAAACCATGGTCTGAAAAAAGTGTTCTAGACATGATTCACAGATTTATTGTGGTCATTTTGGAAGCACTGAAACAGACCAAATGTGTGGAGAAATTATTTCTAATGCGTACTGAAATTTTAAAGGCAATCAGATGGCTGAGGTTTGTGTTCCATGTAAAAACTGACTTTGAATACTAGGTTTGGGAATTGGATAGGAAAATGAGGAGATTCACATTTTGAGCAACTTGAGTGGCATACAAGCAGGAGAAACTTATAAAGAGAAGGGGAAAACCTAAGGAAATTAAAGTGAGAATTGGCCTGGGTAGAACAGTAAAATAGACCTTTTTTTCATTCAGTCTCTACCTGAGAACAGAAAGGGCTTAAAAAACATTCATTGCAATTTAGGTAAAGGCTAAGTTATTATTTCTTAAAATGAAAAAACAAAAACCAAAAAGCATAGCTAAGCATAGAGTATTGAAGCAAGAAGTAGACATAGATATTTAATGGGAAAAAAATCATACTGAAGACCTTGTTCTGTTTTCTTATTTGTTTATTATTGTGACTCATTGGGAGTCACATATTCTGAGTTTTCTGTAATATGTGATCAATGGTGTTTTATCTATAAATCTTAGTGTTGTTCTCTATGGTATACATAGGCTTTTAGATTGGTTTCTATAATTCATGTCCTGCTTGTTTCAGAGAACAAAAGTAGTCTTCTAAATTTGATGGTGGCAGTAGTGGTAGGAAATTATAAACAAACCAGTGCACTGCAGTTCCAAATACTCTAGCTCTCCTTCCCAATAGAACCCCAGAAGAGTTGAAATGGAACTTAGAAGCTATCTTCCCATTCACTAAAGAAGTCTCCTTCATACTATCTCCAAAAGATGGCCATCTGACTTCTGCTTGAATCAAGATATAGTATGTGTGTTATCAACCCTGATTTCACCATTTTAGTAATTCTATCAAAAATGAAAGAATGAAAGGTTAATTGGGAATGAAATGGTCTTAGGAAATTTAATAGTTTTCTGGAATTTTTTGGGGGGGGCCATATCAATATTATCCTTAGATCATTATTTGTAAAATCTTTTTTTTCCCATTAAAACTTGAATCTTTTCATAGCTCTTAACTGTGATTTAGCAATAGTAGCCAGTGCCATCTCTGACATTATTCTCTTCATCTCTCCAATCGCACCTTCAGGCTTGCCCCATTCTGAACGCTCTGTCACACTGCTGCCAGAATAATTTTTCTCAAAAAACACTGTTCCTAAATGTCTCCTGCTAATGTCATTCAATGGCTCCTCACTAGCTTCAAGATAAAAATTCAAACTCCATTAATGTATGGTATATAATATGTCCATTATCTGGATATTTCTGTATCAGTTATTGATTGCTGCAAGAATGCTGCATAATAACACTCAAACTCAGTGGCTTAAAACAACAAACATTTACCCTTTATGAGTCTACAGGTCAGCTGGGAAGTTTTGCTGATCCAGCTCAGGCTTAGCTGACCTCACCTAGATCTCATGCATCTGTGGGTAGCTGACAGGTGCCTGGTGGCTGGCTCTTGGCTGGTATGATGGAGCGATTAGGCCACGAGTCTCCTTATCTAGCAGACTTACCAGAGCTTGTTTTCTGGCTGTTGAGCAAGGTTCCAGTAGAGGGAGTAAAAGTTCACGGACCTCTTAAGGCCTAGGCTTGGTCCTGGCACACTGTCACTTCTGTTGGATTGCATTGGCCAAAGTAAGTCATAAAGTTAGCTCAGATACAAGGAGTAGGAAAATAGAATTTTGATGGGAGAAACTACAAATCTGCAGAGCAAAGGATGTGGACACAGGTGAGGGTGAAAACTGGGGAGATTTTGCCTTCAGACTATTATTACTTGCCCACCTCTCCATCTTCAATTCTTGCTAAGCACCAACCTACTCATTATATCCAATGTAGTTAACTTTGTGTAGTTCTCTAAAATAGAGTGTCACTGCTTTCTTTTATCTTTGCCCCCAGTATTCCGTTTGCCTGGAATTACCTTTTGCACTTGACTAACTTCTATACTTCCTTCAATTAAAAGTGTAAACTACAACAGTGATAGCTAAAGTATTAAGTATCTATGGTATGTACTGGGCACGCTTCTAAGTCCTTAACATGTAGTAACTCATTCAATTCCCATTTTTGAGATAAGTACTATTTTCTAGATTTTACAAATGAGAAAACTGAAGCACAGTGGTTCTATAAGTTGTCCAAAGACACAGCTATTTTGTATGTTAAAGTTAAGATTTGAACCAGAAAATCTGAGTGCAGCCATCACTGTTACAGTTACTGCCAATAGCTGATGCTGAGGGGGAATGCCCTTTTAGGGGGAAGACTTCCTTCACCCTCCCAACAAGCTTAGGCATTGCTCCCCTTGTTTTACGTATTCCCCTGTGATCACCTTGAGCTGTGTTTTTATCATGTCATACACACTATCCTTTGGTTATTATTGCCCTTGCTTGTGGATGGTAATTCTGGAGGACAGAGTCTTGTCCTTCATGTCTGGGTTCCCAGAACCTAACACAGTGTCTGGCACAGATTCGGGTTCTGTGGCTCTTACTTCTTGAATGAATGAATGAGTGTTTCTCAGCCTTGGCACTATTGACATTTTCAATGTGATAATGCTTTGTTGTTGGGACTGTCCTGTGCGTTATAGGATGTTCACCAGCATTTCTGGTCTCTACTCAGTGGATGCCAGTAACACGTCCCTAGTTGTAACAGCCAGAAATGTCTCCAGATGTTGCCAAATGTACCCTGGGGGCAAAATCACCCCTGGTTGAGAACCACTGACAAAGATAAAGGAATGAAGGCAATCATTTTTAAAGTTGTCTGAATAGTAAAATAATCTGGTCAACTTTTAAAAGTTCCCTAACCCCTTAGGCTAATTAATCAGGAATTCTGGGCATGGAACCCAGGCCTCAGTATTTTTTTGGAGCTCTCCAGATGATTCCAATATACAGACATTTGAGAATGTTTAAACCTTTGGACCAGAGGCTTAAACTCTTTGAAGAGTTGCTGTCTTACCTGTGAAGACTTCCCTTAGAGTTGCAGCCAGAAGTGAAATCTCTTGCCCATTTACCTTTTTGAAGTCAGGAACTATATTTGATGTTTCTTTGAATTTTCCTAAGAAGATAACATAGTGCTTCATACAGATGGATTTTTTTTTTTTTTTTTTTTTTACCTTTCAGATGAGATTGAATTAGATAAAAGTTAGCCATCCCCAAAGCCAAGGGAAGAAGGGGCATAGCAAGCATGTCTGAGGGCATTTTTGTCCTTGGCAATTGTTTGGCTAAGAGTGATTACCCAAATTTCTGAGTTTATATTCACCAAACTAATAGAGTGCACTGTGCACAGCACCTCTGACCCCCACGTGCTGTTTGCATGGTACATGGTTTAAGAATATTGCTGTTGCTTGCTTTTACATTGCTCAGCATTTCAAATGTTTCTCTTGAATTGAAAGGGATCTATGTTACAGGTGATACTTTGAAGGCAATTGTAAAAACTTTCTGCATCTCAAATAGACTCAGCCATAGAAGTCTGTACACAGGCATATTATACTTCTCTATGTCCCGGTATAATTTAAGTCCTTTTAATTTTACAAAAGTCATTTATTTTCAAGCAGCTTTCCAAGTGTGTTTATTAAGTTTGTTTTGTTATAAACTAAATAATTATATCCTGGGAATTTGGGTTCTTTAGTTAATTCTTTTATACAGTGGAATATTGATTAGTACCATATTATAAAATAGCTTCCAAGTAAACCACAGTATATAAGGAGTGCAATTCCTGGAAGGAATTTATGATCATCTGATTTTATTACAATGACTCAATGACTATCACTCTTAAAAAGGAACATAAATTGAAATCAGTCTTTTTTGAGTACAAAGAAAGCAGTAAAGTTGTAAACATTGACCATTCATAACATTACTATAAAGGCAACAGATTAAAAAACCCACCAAAATATGCTTATTATTATTTAGTTTCAAATACTACTTTAGGTTTGGTTTAGTTAAAAATCTTGACTTTTTATTGGATAAAACTTCATCTTAAAAATAGTAAAATATTATGCTACTGCCTAGATATAATAAAGCTGGTTTTAAAAATTGGTCACTGTGTCTCAAACTGAAGGGTTTGACATGCCATGATATTCTGTCTTATTTATGTTAAGTCACCTTGGACTTTTGTGCCTTGATAAATTGTGTTTTTGACTTCACATAACTCAATGAAAAGAAGACCATATTTTAAACCCTAGCTGTAAATTTAAAAATTTATTTTCAGCAGAAAAATCTACCTACAATCATAGTATTCTGTTAACTAGTGATGACAGTCATGAGTGAGCCTTCTTTTATTGCTATACATGACTATGCCATAATTAGGCCACATAAATGCAGATTTCATTCAGTGGGAGCTCCCTAGTTTCCTTGCTTATATTTGATAACTCTATTGCCTATGCTTGTTTTGTTGGGAAATGTACTACTCTATGTTCCCAATTTTCATTGAAATCTATTATATGAAAATAATTTACCTTGAAAGTAGAACCCCTCTTTTACATTAATAAATGGACATATATAATCCAGAAAATCAGATCTTATTAACTCATTAGTGTGACATTTATAGGCAGAGTGGTTCCTCAACTGATGAAGACCACTTTTAATCTGAAGCTAATAAAGAGATGAATGAGATGATCGGAAATATAGTGTTATTTGCTCATGGGACAATTAGAGTACCTAAAATCACCTGAATCAGACATAGCTCTGGAGAATGATTAGAAATTGGTTGGTGTCCATAAATCAACCTATGACAGGAAGGTGACTTAATCAATGGACAGATGATTAGTTCTCAAGCTTTTGATGCCCACTGAGCGGTCACTTTTGGAATCCTTTTAGCACCCAGCTAGAAATCTCCATCAACTTCAAAAGAAAAGCCTGTCTTATAATTGAACAAACTGTTTTCCTACCTTAGAAATGGTATATAATGTTTGTTTAATGGCAAAGTGGCAAGTAAAGCTCTGAGAGAATTGATATACACTAAAATATCTAAATAGGAAGAACTGTTCAACTCTTAAATGGTCAACAACACTTTACTCATGTCGTTTTCACCCTCTTTTACCAATGACAGCCTCTGTCTTTATGGCACAAATTGGCCCACAGTGATCCCTAGAGAACATGCCATCACTACCACCCAAGAACATTAGCAAATAATTAAAATTTTTTATATGGCATGAATTATTTAAATGGACACTCATTATTATTTTCTATACACAGAAACTTTTTAGAACAATTTGTTTCTTAATGCTTCCAGTAAGACTTCAGGATAGATAATTTTATGATCTTATAAACAGGAAAAGCACAGTAGATGAACCATCCTCAAGTTTCTTCTTAACCTTTAACTAAGTTAAGGTAACTTGGGTTGCTTCCATGTCTTGGCTACTGTAAATAGTGTTGCTATGAGCACTGGGTGCATGTATCTTTTCTAATTAGGGATTTAGTTTTTCCCCAATATATACCCAGGAATAGGACTGCTGGATCACATGGTAGTTCTATTTTTAGTTTTTTAAGGAACCTCCATACTGTTTTCCATAGTGGCTGTACTAATTGACATCCCCACCAACAGTGTACAAGTATATGCAATGGACTATAACTCAGCCATAGAAAAGAATGAAACATTGCCATTTGCAGCATCATGGACAGACCTAGAGAATATTACACTTAGTGAAATAAGTCAGACAAAGACAAATACTATATATCACTTATATATGGGGTCTGAAAAGTAATACAAAGGAATGTGTATACAAAACAGAAACAGACTCACAGGTATAGAAAACAAACTTGTGGTTACCAAAGGGGAAAGGAAAAGGGGGTGGAACAAATTAGGGGTATGGGATTAACAGATACAAATTACTATATATAAAACAGATAAGCAGCAAGGATATACTGTATAGCACAATAAATTATACCCATTATCTTCTAATAATCTATAATGGAATATCTGCCAAAATACTGAATCACTATGCTGTACACCTGAAAATAACATAATATTGTAAATCCAACTATACTTCAGGAAAAAAGATAAAGTAACTTACTTCAATTTTATTAACAAAAGGACAGTTAAAATGTTCACAGAAAGATCCAGATTCCTACTTTATTTCTGCCACAAAACAGAGCATTACAAATACTCCTGCACCTGCACAAATTGTCTACATCTTCAGCCTGCCTTTCCTTTGTTGAACTATCACTGAATTATTGGGCAGGTACAGACTTGCTCTTTTTGTATAGACTTGCCCTCAAATTGATTTTAAATTACTTTGAAAGATCTGGTAAAAGTTTGAAGGTGACAAGATTTGGATTAAAATGAAGTATAAGTTGGCTTCCAATTCCTTGTCCAACAGAACCAATGAATAGGGTAATGAAAAAAACAAATGGCGTACAGCAAGAATTCTGAGTTCATCAGCCACCCCAGTGAATTTCTAAAAGACTGCATGTTTTCACAGTGCAACTGGCTGCTGCAAGAAATAAGAAAGCACCAAGAAACAAGATATTTTCCAAGCTTTATACTTTCAGGAAATATGCAGATAACACAGTTGAAATGATTACTAGTTTATGATGCAAATCAAAAGCACTCTATAGGATTCTTCCATATTGCAGCATGTTTGATACTTCCAAATATCAAATAATTTCTTCTAAGTAGATCCCTTTCTTTATCAAAAGATACTCTTCCCTTGGCAGAGGGTCACAGAAGAGAAATTAAGTGGTTTATAAATTAAATAGTTGTCTGGTATCTTCAGACAATTGTTTTTAACTATGTTTTTATTTTCAAAGATTTAATTACCCTATTGCTGGTTACAAAAGTCCTTCTTTTTAAATTTCCTCCTCCTTTCTGTTGACTCACTGTTTGTAGTGCTTTGTTACCACCTCTGAGGGTCGGAGTGGAGGAATATTAATGTGGGGGCCATTTCTCTGATTGTTAGTAGCTTTGCTGTGTCTGGATGAAATAATCCATTCCACCATTGCCACCTGTTAAATGCTTAATCTTCTCCAGGCATCATGCGAGTGGTACATATCTGTTGTCTTTAGTCCTTACCAAAATCCCTGCAAACTAGGTACTGCTATACCAATTTTTTTTTAACAGAAAAACAACTGAACATTATGAAGTTCATATAATTTTCCCAATGCCCCCTGCTAGTAAGTGGCAAATCCACATCTGACTAATTCTAAAGCCCTCATTTTCCCCAACCTGGCACATTGTGTCTTTGAGTGTAATTAGAGTTGACTGTACCATGGAATTTACTTATTGGAATTAAATTGGAATATGAATTGGGGAAGCATGGCAAAGCCTTTGGAATCAAATGACTGGTTTTAAATCTCAGAACTTTATCTGACATCACAGAGACTCAGTTTCCTAGTGGAGATAAAATACCTAACTTTCTGGGGTTGTTCCAATAATTAAAGGAGGTAAAAGTTTATAGCACTCAACACAGATTTGTTGTTCAATAATTTTGGGGGGGAGTTTCTGTCCTTCCCATAAGTTGTTTAACCATATTTATTGAGCACCAGGTACTTTTCTAAGTGTGGGGAGGATACAGATGAAAAAAAAAGCCTTGAATTTTTTGCTCAAAAATGGGAGAAACTCCGTCTTTTGGAGGATTGAGATACAAATATTTATAATGTAATCTAGAAAGCACATGGGTTTTGTTTTTTTTTAAGTTTTTTTTTGATGTGGACCAGTTTTAAAGTCTTTATTGAATTTGATACAACATTATTTCTGTTTTATGTTTTGGTTTTTTGGCTGCAAGGCATGTGGGATCTTAGCTCCCTGACCAGGGATTGAACCCACACCCCCTGCATTGGAAGGTGAAGTCTTAACCACTGGACTGCCAGGGAAGTACCCTTAAAGAATTAACATTCCTGGGAGTGAGTCAGGCATGGAGAGATGAGAAAAGGAATACTAGGCAGAAAGGAATGTGAGAGCTAAGGCATGGGGGTGCAAAACAGCATTTAGTGTTTCTGAATCATAGAGGAAGAGATGGAGGTAATGTTGGAGAGAAAGGCGGGAGTCATATTCTCTGAGGATCTCATACATCCTGGTAAGAGTCTGCATGAATATTTTTGTTGGAAATGGGGAGGTATAGAAGTGTTTTAAGTTTATAGGTATCTCGAGGTATAGAAGTGTTTTAAGTTTATAGGTATCTCTGGCAGACCAATGCGTAGGGTGGATTTTAGGGGAATAAAATGAGTAAGGGAGTTAGAATCTATTGCAGTTGTGTAGGCAGGAGGGGATGGGAGCATGACCAGGGCCAACTGGAGTAGGGGACAGAGAGGAGAAAATGGATTTGAGAAATGCTTAAAAAGTAAATTTAATGGATTTAGGAGATAGAAGGAGAGAAAGGAGTTTAGAATGATTGGTTCCTAATTTAGTTAAATTGGAAGGATGGTAGGACAATAAACTGAGAGAAAATAAGAAGCAGTGTGAGTGCAGTGGAGATGCGTCACACAGATGTCCTTTCAAGAGTACCTGTTACAGGAAATGTAGTGACTGGTAACTCTAACTGTAGCACCTTTGGATCTGCCATGACAAAGGACTGCTGAGCTATCAGCCAATGCCTGATCACTGTGGTAATTCCAGAGCTGTGCCATTCCCGTCTGATATAAGACATTTCCACTGCTCTGGCCAATACTCTCAGAACTGCTCTGCAGTATGAGCCTCTTCCTACCCAATTCTGCCTCCAATCTCTTTCACAGTATCAGACCTGCACTGTGGTCTGAAGGGTCTCCCTGCCTATTCCAGTGCTCGCTACCCATCACAGGTGTGTCTCCTAATAAAGCTCTTTCATTTCTAATCCCAATGTGGCAATTTGGAGGATCCATGTAGACATAGGTGGGGTGAAAGGGATGAAATGAGATCAATTACAGACATAGTAAGTCTGATATGACAGAAATCTGGCTGGAAATCTTAGACAGTTGGATAAGCAACTTAGAAAATCAGACATAGAATGTGTAGAATTGGGACTATTCAGCACACTGTAGTGTGTAATCAAAACTATGAGAGTGGATGGAATCACTTGGGCAATAGGAATAATGTGAAAGCAGGTATTTTTATATTCAGGCAAATTAAAGTGCATTAGAGCACACACAGATCAACCCGGTGGCATTCACTTCCCGTTCGCCATTCTTTTCATCCTGTCTGTGCTTCTCCTCTTTCCTGCTGGACATATTGCCTGTGCCAACCATCTCCTCTGAGCACTTAGCACATCTAAGGCTCTTCACGGCCAGGATTAGCACTCACTCTTGTATTAGTTGTGCCTTATATCTCCATCTTTTCCAGAAAAGGGGTAATTCTTAGCTCTCCTCTTAAGGTCACTGCTGTCAGGCTCAAGTTCCAGACCATCTGGGGTCTGATGCTCTTACCCTTGCAGACAGTTGAAGGCCCAAGACACTGCTGTAGGGCAGCAGGTTTCTACTGTGAATTCTCTGATTTTAGTCCCCACTTCTTGGTTTTACTCTGTAGATTTTCAGAATTTCTAGCTTTGTTTTCACCTGATATGGAAAAGATTTCCATCTGTTCACTTCTGGTGATTACTCTAGTTTTATAATTAGTCATTTCTGGCAGGGCAATTCCCTCTATCTCCAGAGCTCTACCTCTAGTCTGAAGTTCCAGCTTCTCTGTAATCTTATAAATGGGGAGCCTCTTACAGTTCTTCTTTCAGCCAGGCGACACTGCTTTGTGGCTCTTCATGTTTTCAGAAGGCTCTGGCATTCCAAGGAGTCTTGTCTTGTCCAAGTGGCTCTAAATGTGAAGTGAATCCTGTAGTCTTATTGTGAAGGCATTCCCTGCACATGTCTGGATCCACTTGTCTTTTGCCCTGGCCTCATGTTTTTGGCATATCTTACCACATGACGAAAATGTGGATAAGGATGCCCTAGTGGTGGGGTGGGGTAGAAACATGCAGTGTCATTCTATATGACCTTGTGCAACCGGCTTTCAAAATTTCACCTTGTGAACAAAGTAGATTCTGGAAGAAAATAAATAAAGATAACATTCCCACAACACACTTGATGTGGTGACTGCCTTTTAAGTGGGTGAGGCTTGGGTATTTCAGAAGGATTATTTTGTCCCTAATAAGATATGACGCATGTATTTTTGATGCCCAGGGGCAGGAGGTACACGTATACCAATTCCAGATATGTCTTGCCACTTTCTCCAGGTGAACTGATTTAGTTGGTAATACATTCAGTTGTACACATCTGGCACCAATCTCAATTTTTTCATATATCTGTTTTCCTTATAGGCCAGTAGAATGTGTTCTACACAAGTCTTATGTCAAAGTCACCCTATGCAATTGCCCCCAAATGCAGTGCCCCCAAACTTGCAAAATTTTATGATCTTCCTCATATCAGTATAATCAGTTTCATGGAACATTGATGGGCCCTTAATTTCTCATTACATGCTCTTCTGACAATATTTAAAATACAAGGTGAGCACTCATAGCACAATGTCATATCGAGAAGACTAATTAATAGAGAAAACTATACCATATCAATGTCAAGTATTAACTGGGTAATAGGAAGCCAAGGAAATATTTGGGAAAAAGTGAGCAGATTAGTTTAGGGAGAGTAGGATGAATTTGTGGAAGTAAAAGTCATGGAATTTTGATGAGTGAGGATGATCTGAGATAGTGTGAAGAGACTGAAGCTTTAAGTGATGTGATATAAAAGCAATTTGAAAACAAGTTTCAGGCAAATAACTGACATTTGGCAATCAGAAATGATGTGACTTTGGCAGTCTCAGATACAACGCTGTTTCACAAACAATAACATATTCTGCCAATACTGGTGAAAGTATAGGGCCATAGATTTTCAATGCATCTGTGTACATAAGTAATGGTCATAGTGTGTTTTTTTCTGGGGTTGATTAATAATTATAAACCTTTCTATGCTAAAATCTGTTATCAAAATTTGGTTATATTTTAACCTGTGCTGATGGTTTGTTTTAAGCTTAACTGTTTATTAACTGATGGTTACTGCTCTTAGGTCTCTGTTAGTACATTAGAATACTCTCTCAACATGAAAAATTGATGTAGTATTTACTTTCCATTTGACTGCTTCCCTCTCCTTTCCTGCTTCCTCTGAAGATAATCGCTAGGTTTTTAAATACCCCACTGATGGAATAGTATTAATCAGTGGAAATAGTTAAACAGAACTTCAGGTTAGAAAAAGAAATGTTAGCATTCCAAAAAAAATGTTAGCCTATGTATAATTTAATAATTTGCTCACTATTGATGGTCAGATAATCAACTTTACATTATATGCTCTAAGTATATAATTATTTTAAAATTATCTAAGTGTTCACCCACTTTCAAATTTTCTCTGTGAGAATGAGGCTCTATGACTCGTAATTAAGTCACCTTCTTTTAACCTGGATTAGTTTAATCGTCTCTTTGTCCCAAATCACCTTTCGGTAAATTAAACTAATGGAAAATAACAGGTAATTTGGAATGTGAATTTAGGCATGAGAGGTAAAAGGATTAAACACATCTGTTCTAGGGGTCCTTTTAAATATTTTCTGTAATTGTAACGGTAGCTTTGGCATAAGCAACTATTGAAGCTGTGTGAAACCACAGAGAAAATGGATAGTAGGACAACACTTGAGTTCTATGAAATTTAGTTGTGATCTTGGGTTTAAACCTTTGAATATTTGTTTCCACATGAACACAATGAATATTAACTAGAGTTATGTAGGCATCTCTCTTGAAATCCCGAGAATTGCTGACCTTAGGGATGGAGGATCTTTTGCAGATACGCAGATTTAGTAGTTTAAAAAATGTGTACAGGAGGATCTTTCCTACTTCATCCTTATCTCTTTCCCATGGGAAAATAAGAGCATTTTTGTTTGAAATTACCTCTTTTATATGCCCAATTCTGGAGTCATAGATTGAGGACATGTCCTAAGGATATAGATAACAAAGCTTTTCTTTCTGAGAGATAACATGGTGGTTTAGCTTACTTGACACTTGTTTTGCTGAAGTAATCTTGTTGATAAGGCTTTAATCTTGTACTTTGTGCCTGCAAGTTAGGTATTTTTACATAATAAACATCATATCTTAAGCTCTAGAGCTAGGTGTCATTTGTCTTCTGCATGGATAACTAGAATATCCATGAAATATAGATACTACAAATTTCTATCACTACAAACTCATTGAAAATGATCTAGAAAAGGGATTCTTATCAACTCTCCCTAAAATTGTGTGAAACATTGTGATAAATGTTTATAGGTAATGTATTTGTTTCTGTGTATTTTAAAAGAGAGGGTTCATAGCTTTCCTCTCATATTTAAATGAGGTTTGTGGTGATCCCAGATATTTAGAATTACTGCTGTAGAATACAAGAAATATTAAGAGCAAGAAAGAAAACAGAGAAAAAGCATAGTGAAATTTGGTTCTTTATTTAATCAGTAGTATTATAAATCATAAATTCCAATGTTTAATCCAAATTTTATTTTACTCTAAATTTCTGTTTCTGTGCATATGTGTAACACTTAATGGCATGAAATAATTTCATTACATAAAATTTCAAAACAAATAATGATATTCAAGGTTACTGTGTAAACGATATCAATTTTATACATTCAAGTTGAATGAACAGCATTATTTTATTGAAATTTCTGGGGGGAAAATCAACATAATCACTGAATTGAATACCGCCTTCTTCCTACAAATAAGGAACATAAATTGTTTCGTTAGACTGATCCTAAACTCTAAAATTCTATAAGTGAGTAAAATATTGACTTAGTCTTAAACAAACAAAACTAGATTGAATTTTTTTTTTGATAGAAGTTTTGGAAATATTGTCTTACTATACATTATGGATAAAAGTATGATATTTAGAATCATTTAATTTCAGCTTTTGTCCTTATTGACAATGTAACCCTTAGGCAAATAGTGTAAATTGTCATTCCAATAAGTAAAGCAAAGAACACAAAGCCTTTGTTCAGTGCCTGATGAATGAAAATGCTTCATAAGTAGTAAAGTAGTAGTAGTAGTGGTATCCCTTCATGGGGGAAACACAAAGAGACAATGTATACAGTAAGAGATTAGTGAGGGAGGTTAGAAAGGAGTGCTGGGGGGCTTCCCTGGTGGCGCAGTGGTTGAGAATCCGCCTGCCGATGCAGGGGACACGGGTTCGTGCCCCAGTCCGGGAAGATCCCACATACCATGGAGCAGCTGGGCCCGTGAACCATGGCTGCTGAGCCTGCATGTCAGGAGCCTGTGCTCCGCAATGGGAGAGGCCACAACAGTGAGAGGCCCGCCTACCGCAAAAAAAAAAAAAAAAAAAAAGAAAGGAGTGCTGGGGAGAGTGAGCCACCTAGGAATGCAGATAGGATTTTAATTTATCAAATTAGCAGATACTGCCCCAAGAATCACTCCCTGGTTAGAGATAGTTATCAAATATGCCAACATTTTGGGCTTCCCTGGTGGCGCAGTGGTTGAGAGTCCACCTGCTGATTCAGGTGACACGGGTTCGTGCCCCAGTCCGGGAAGACCCCACATGCTGCGGAGCGGCTAGGCCTGTGAGCCGTGGTCGCTGAGCCTGTGTGTCCAGAGCCTGTGCTCCACAACGGGAGAGGCCACAACAGTGAGAGCCCCGCGTACTGCAAAAAAAAAAAAAAAAAAAAAAGCCAACATTTTGATATAACTTTATAGGCCTGAACAAAGAACATAGGATGATGAAATACTGAGATAACAGAAATGGTGGTAGTTGATACATGAATTTAAGTTAAAGATAGATCACTAGTGAACAGCCATAAAGAGATCTCAGGTATGGCATAGACCCAATGAATAAGATAGAAAAGATCACATTAGACTGTGATACAAGATAATGTACAAAACTGAGGGTAATGTAATTGATGATCCACGTAGGCACAAATTTTGTGAGACAATTCAAAGTTGTCAATGTTGTGTAACTACTGTCATTGATTGTACTATGTCTAAAGTGACTCTCTGTACTATTTTATATGTGAGAAAATTTCACCTGTAAAATCTCTATACATGTACACCAGGGAGTAGTTATATTTACATACTCTATTTTTGTTTGGTTGTACATGTTGAAAAAGTGGCCTTATTTTAAGTGTAATTATAATTTGATAATACCTCAAAGTATAATCTTTTCCTTACTCTTCTTTTCCTCATTTCTAAGTCTAAGTGTAGAGAGACCCCTATTACATATTTGGGTCCACTTAATCTAGCTCCTGGGGAGCTAATATTAATTACAGCTAATGTTTAGTTAGGGCTTTCTATATGTAGGCACCAAGAGTTTGGTCTATGTTAGCTTGTCTAATCCCCATCATAGTCCTGTAAGATAGGAATTAACATTATCTCTATACCACAGATGTAGAAATTAAATTTTAGAGTGGGTAGTTATTTTGCTTAAGGTCACATAGTTCATGAGTAGTAAGGCCAGAATTCAACCCCTTATGTGATTCCAGAACCGATATGCTGTAACATGATATTAACCGGCCTCTCATAAGGGAAGGTGAGGTGACCCACTGGATATAGAATTTGTTATCAGTTAAAAAAAAAAAATCAGCTGTACCTGTGTTCCCAGGAGCCACTTCAAGATGATTTTATCAAAAGTCAGGGAGAATATTGTCTGTCTGATCCCTATGTTCATACTACGCCATGTGCTTTATCTCTGAACTCTTGAATATTTGTAAGCCACATCGATTTTCCCCCTAAACACAGAAGAAGTAAGATTCACTTATTTTTCACCTTTGTTAAATATCTTTTAGAGCCAGACAATGCTCTAGGCACTTGGAATTCATTCATCCCTGAGCAAAACACACAAAACAAAGAAAGAAACTCTAATTTCTTGCAGTAATCTGGTGGGTTTCAGTGTAAAGGAAATTGACAGCACATAAAAAAGTGTGATCTTACAATAACTGAACAAAAATGGGGTAATTGTTTAGTAGGGCTTAAATCAGAGCTCATTTCTTAAATATCAGGGTCTCTGAAGTCAAATATGCCTGGATTAGAATTTCTTCCTTTTTATTTTCACAGATTAGACTATTATCATTCTTTCTCAGCCCTCATTTCCCTAACTATTAAATAGGGCGACTGAGAGAGAAATTGTGCTTCCTTCTGTCTTGGAATCTTGGAGTCTTTATCTTTTCCAAATTCACACATGTTGTCTTTCGGTAGCAGAAATGGGAAAGATAAATAATATTGTTGGTTCCAAGATGTCAAGTAAAGCTTTTGTCTATCTGGACTCTGCTCTTTGTTCACAAATAAGTGCTAGATGCTACAAGATATTGAAAACTCATAAGAAGGCAAACTGGGAGTCTTCCAAGCTAGAGTGGCCCGGGAAAAGGGAAGATATTTTCTTGCAATACTCTTGATAATGTCCCGGATAGTTGTCATAGTATGAATTTTAGGGTGAAGGGATTGGAGGGCTAAAAGATGAAGAGGATTGTGAAACTTCTTAATGGGAGAACTTCTTCCCCCAATATAATGTAGCCTAGATGTACACATTTTATAGATGTTTGGAGTCCTCCATAACTTTGCAGAGGAATGTACAGAATGCATATTAGTACAATCTCCTAAATGTAGGTCAGTCAAAATGGTCCTGTCTTTCCTGTATTCTCTAGAACCCCCAAAAGTTTCCACCTAAAAAGGGAGGTCTTACAATAACATACTGAAGGACAATAATCTTCATGCGCATTGGGAAGAGAAAAATAACCTTATTTAAATAACTTTATTTCTTTCTGTGGAGCTCCAATTTGGTGGGAATTTCCTGATGATACACCTGAACTTTTGAAGAACTTACTGTACACTTAAAAAGTGATTCTTTCTACTTTTTTGAGCTCTTAAATGCTTGTTCACAAAGCATGGTTAAAGCCCATGACTGCATTCAGTATTATTAGGGACCTGAAACAATAAGTAACTTCTCTGCCTTCTGTTTAACAAAATCTTTGTCCTGTTGAGACTGTATGAGCTGGAATTTTAAATTTAAAAGCATTTTAACTTGAAATCTGAAAGCTAAGGGAAAATACAGGAAAGTAAGCTCCTGAGATACTGGTAAAAGCCAAAAGAAAAGCCTTAAGGTTGGAAACTATAGAGTTTGCAGTGAGTAAGATCATTAACTGGTGTAGGTTTATGTTCTACTGAAAACTTTACTAAGTATATGCTATTTTCTAGAACACTGTCACAATTAAAATAGTTACTTAACACATTGAGCACTTACTATTAATCAAGTAGTGTACTGTGCACTTTGTGTGTGTATATATATATGTATATAAACTGATTTAATCCTTATAACAACTCTAACCTGTATTATTACTCTCCCTTGTTTACAGTTGGGGAAACTGAGGCACAGAGAGGTGAGGTATCTTGGTCAATGTCATATTTATGAATGGGTAGTTACTATTTATGATCTGAATGTTTGTGTTCCCCAAAATTCATATGTCGAAATCCTAACCCCCAAAGGTGACATTAGTAGGTGGGGACTTTGGGAGGTGATTAGGTAATAAGGGTGGAGCTGTCATGAGTGGTATTGTACTTTTATAAAAGAGATGCCATCCATCTCCCTAGCCCCTTCCACTGTGTGTGGATACGAGAAGGAGTTTGCAACCAAGAAGAGGGCACTCAACTGACCATTCTGGCACCCTGATCTTTGACTACCAGCCTCTAGAGCTGTGAGAAATTTCTGTTGTTTATAAGCTACACAGCCTGTGGTATTTTTGTGATAGCAGCCTGAATGGACTAAGCCAGTAGTATAACTAAAAATTTGAATCCAGTGACCTTGCCCTAGAGTTCATACTCTTAATCTCTAAGCTACACTGTCTCTCAGTAAGTTACCTACTTTTGTTTGTATGTTAGACTGGTCAGTAATAGCTTACATCACTATCTATATGATTATGCATACTGTATTGTTACTTTGAAAAGAGCTGTTTTCTATTCTTTCATAAAATGATTCAAGAAGAAACTGGCAGGTTAATTATCCATATTTAGGTTTAGAGCAGTAGGTAAGGAGATTGGTTAATAGCTGTGCCATTTAACTGGAAACCAAAAACCCAGTTTCGTTGTTCTGAGAGTTGGCTACTTTCTGTGCCATCAATTATGTTGGAAAATAGTTCCTTTAGGAGGGAGTATAGTCTAGTGGTTAAACTTGTAAACGTAAGGGCACATTTTTAACAGAGCAAGGGAGAAGAAATTTTGAGTAGTTCTCCATCAAAACATGGCATTTATAAAGGATCTACAAGAAAACAGCAGAAATCTTGGTCTACTCAGCTATACATCGAAGAGCTGCCAGCCTAGAGATAGAAGACCTGGATTCTGGTCTACATGTCTACATGTCTAGCCCTTATTAGACATGTAATGATATGCAAAGGAGAGAGGAGAGATCTTGCCTTATAGAACCCTGCTACTCCAAGTGTGGCTCAGCAGTGTTGGCATTACCAGGGAGTTCATTAGAAATATAGAATCTCAGGCCCCACCTAGACCTACTGAATCAGGACCTGCATTTTAACAGAATCCCAGGGTGATTCTATTGAACATTAAAGTTTGATAAATATTGTAATAAAAAAGATACAATTTTCAGTATTTTGGTCTGTCTTGAAAGACAAGAAATGACCTCAAGAACATTTTGGCATAAATCTCATGTCTCTTTAATAACATTCTGTCTAGCTGGCAGATTTCATTTTTATGAAAAAGTTCTCTTTTCCTTTCCCAATTAATAATAACCACACTAAATGATGATTATGATGATAATAGTAGTTAAGATTTATTGAGTGCATTCTATGTGCCAGCCACTGTTCTAACTGCTTTATGATATCTCATTTAATCTTCACAGTTTACCAAAGAAGTTGGTATTTTTTACTTATCTTCATTTTATAGATGAGGAAATTGAGGCATAAAATAGGGTAACTTGCCCACAGTCACGCAGCTAGCAGACTCCAAACCCAAATCTGAGTCGAGAGCCAAGTAGCATCTTTCACAGCCTAAGCTAATGAGAAATACTTCACATTTCCTGCAATAACTTAATTTCTTATCACATCTTCACATTATAAAGGAAAATGTAGGGAGATCCTGTATGACATCCATCCCTGATATAAACTGGGAGCAGCATTTAGAGATGTTTCTGAGCAATATAATATTGCTTACCGCCAAACTTTAAAGAAAATGTCTCATTGATAAATAACTGGCATATTTGCTCAGCAGAGATATAGACACACATCTGTATTGTAGAACACATTTCCAAAAAGGAAAAAAAAGACTTTTACACCTAACCCCAGACATTGACACTTTGTTTTGGCATTAGAAGGTATTACTTAAAAAATTTTCTTTGATATAATTTGGACCATCTGAACTATGGCAGCACTGTCCTGGAGTGTTGATGGAGGCTCCTGGGGGAAGTGTGTTAAGAGCTTGATGGGAGGGCTTCTCTGGTGGCTCAGTGGTTAAGAATCTGCCTGTCAGTGCAGGGCACACAGGTTCGAGTGCTGGTCTGGGAAGATCCCACGTGCCACAGAGCCACTAAGCCTTGTGCACCACAATTACTGAGCCTGTGCTTTACAGCACACAAACCACAAATACTGAGCCCTCGTGCTACAGCTACTGAAGCCTGCGTGCCTAGAGCCTGTGCTCCACAACAAAAGAAGCCACTGCAATGAGAAGTCTGTGCACCACAACAAAGTGTAGCTCCCGCTCGCCACAACTAGAGAAAGCCTGCAGGCAGCAATGAAAACCCAACACAGCCAAAAATAAAAAAAAAAATTTATTAAAAAAAGAAAAAGAGCTTGATGGGAAACAGAAGAATCATTTTGAATGAAACATAGCTGGTCTTACCTGTTAACCTGAGAGCGTGAATCTGTTGAACCTTTGAAGGCAAGGCATACTAGGGCATGCCACCTGTGATTCTTCCCAAGGAAGCTAAAATGGAAAATATTTCCCAAATGACTTTCCATATGTGCTTTGATCTCAAGCTTTAATCATGGAGGAGGGAGTGTTCTCCAAGTTACTAAAGTTCAGTGAAAGATGTTTCTAAGGTTCTTTGAATAGTGGATTTTTTTTTTTTTTTTTTTACAAAAGACAAGGCAAGTTTGTTGGCAGCTGCTCTCCTTTTCTTGTTACAGTTTTCCCTATTCAGTGTTTCATCATGTGTGTTTTACTAGTAAGGTCCTAACTCAAAGTATTCAAGCACTTTAGCCTTGGACATTAAAGACTATCATCAATAAATTCAAATGGGGTTAACCTTGTAGTGACATCTTCATTTCTATGATAATATACAGTCTGCGAATCCTTTCATATCATTGGCCATAGCATGATCAGGCTCTCATATGTAAAGACCTTGAAACTTTAAATAAGTTACTTCATCTTCAGCTAGTTCGATTCATTTATTTATAAATGTTTTATTTCAAATTCTTTTATTTGCCTCAAGCTGTTGATTGATGTTTCATGTGACCGTTTTTCCTTTTCAAAAAGCAGGAAGATAGCTGGGACATAACTTCTCAATAGCCTTTTAATATGAAAGCCTATTTTGTGTATAGCTATTTCTGTAATCACCTGTGCATGACTGAGCTTAAATGGTTTGCAGACCTTGCTGACGGATTACAGAACAAGCAATGACCTGACAATTTTTTTCTGGAGAGATTAGATGACTTTCCACTGTGGCAAATTATGCATTTTGCCCCTTGTTTCACTCTTCCTTAGGTGCTGTTTGGTGATTAATTTTATGGGATGTAATTGGAAATCCCCTAGATGAGCTGCATATGGTGGCTGGTACCTTCTGGTAAAAATGATATTCTTTTCCAGTAATGATGGACATGGGGTTGGAGCTGATGGTCTGGTAGTACTGTATGTATTTCTAAAAGGAAGACTGAAGAACTGAATTAAGGAAGAAGTAACTCCAGGCCCTTTCGTCCTTTAATTGTCCTGTTTGCAGGTCCATGGAGTTATGTAGAGACCCCTTCAGGCTGTATTGATGTCTACCAGCCAAGCTAGGGCAGGCTCTGCACCTTTTTGTTTCACCAACTCATCTTATTGACAGTTTTTTGCTTTATGTTTGTTGGCCAGTCTGTTAGGGCAAAGCTACTGTTAGAAGTTTGTCTAACACAGGATTGATGATAATCTGAGTCCAATATCTTAAAACTATGTGCAGAAAACAACTTACAACCTTTTATCTTGTTGCCATAAAAGGTAAAATTTCATATATATATATATAGTAAATATATAAAATATTTGATTTGATCTGATTTTCTTCTAAGGAGCCGGTCTTTGAATTCAAAATTTAATACTCTTATAGCTTCCTAAAATGTATGAGGAAGGAAAAAATTGTGTAATGAAGGGAGACAGAGATTAGCAATATAACAAATAATGAACAAAGTGTGGCTTTCTTTCTTTCTTTTTTTTTTTTTTTTTTTTTTGGTGGAAGCAGTGTATTCACAGGATCCAGAGTATGGCTACGTGCTGTGAAAGCTGAGGCAATTAACCAGATTCTTCAAAGCCCTTGTAAAATGAAGATAATAATGTACCTACCTCAAAAGCTTATGGAACTTGTGGTGAGGTTCAAATGAAATGATCCATGTAACTTGCTAAACGTAGTGCAGATTAAATTTTCTAGAAATTTGGGCTACTATTATATGTTCTTGAGACCACACCAAGCACACTGTATGAAGGAGCTCATTTCTCATTTTGTATGAAGAAACAGATACTTTGAAAAGTTAAGTGAAATTTACAAGGTCACAGCTAATGGGCTCAGTCTGTCTCATATCAAAATAATATACTTTAACTATAATTTTATATATAATGCTTGAAGTTCTGTTGACAGTAGCCTTAATTAAATGCTGTGTTAGACAAATTGAATGGACTTGGTCCCAGCCACTAAGTAGTGACTGACAGAGTGGTATACTAATGGGGCAGTTCACCAGAAGCCAACAGAAATGAGTAGAGAGTAGAGATTGTAAGACAATTGTCCATGTGTGTCTTGTATTTCAGCATGTATTAAGAGTGAAACATCAAGCTTCTTTGTTCCAAATCATCTTTTCAAGGATGTAACGCAGCATGCTTACTGCCTATTATAAAAGATTCAGGTTCCTTAAGGCTCTAGGATTAATCTTGACACTAGCTGCTAAAATGAGGCAGAACTCAGGCTGATTGGTGAGGAAGTCATCCTACTCAAATGAGAGTCAGCAACAATCTAGGCACTGTTTATGCAGCTGTATTCGAACCCATTCCCCATGTTTTCCTCCTTAGTAAGCAATGCTTTAGAGGACTATTTATTGTCCCTAGCCCATGCAATTTGATTAATATGTTCACTACCAATTCCCATAGACTTCCCTCATATTTTGTTAAACACCCTTATCCTTTCTCTTCTAAAAACCCATGTGTGTGTTAGCTCTCCATCCTTATTGTCAAAATTATCAAGAATATAAAAGGTTTGAGATTTTACCCTACTTGCAAGCTAACAAGTTAACATTGCACAGTTTCCTGGCTCCGCGTAGAAGACATGAAACTACTGAGTCAGAGATAAAGAACTGTTTATTACTCGCGGTAATAGCGGTAGCCAGAATATCAGCACTTCTATTTCCCATAGTGAAGAGAGGCTGATGAAACCTGAACATGCAGTAGGTTGCATTTTAGGAAAGAAATCCTGAGCTTAAGGTGAATCCTGAATCTTTTATAATGGGAAATTGACATACTTGCCTTCTGCTCCAGAGGAAGACACTGTCTCTGTCTTTCAAGGCTGTCCATGATGTAAAAATACTCAAAGATAGTCCAGAGTAAAGAATAATTCATAGCTTACAATGTGTGCAAAAAAGTGAGAGACCTATGGAGAATTGTTTCCCAACAACAGTCATCCATACAGAGTTTCACAGTTCCATGACCTGTTGACATCAGTGAACTTCGCCTCCCTTTTGTTTCACCTCCCTCTCCTCACAACTCTCCACTTGACTTTGGTCTCATCTAGAGAAGTTCTCTTTCTGTAAAAACTTAAAACTCTTTAATGTCAATCTCTGACCAGAATCTCCCCACCTCTTTCTTCCTCACCAAGTCTAAACATTCTGAAATTTTTTTTTAAAAACATTCTGAAATTTTATCAGGCCTTCCATCCCTTCAGACACCCCTTATTTTCCTAGTCTATCTTCCCTTCCTAGTTTCACCCCTTTCCCTTCTCAGCCTAAGCCCCAATTACTCTTTCTCACCAGAGTCCTCAGTGCCTTTGCCCCTCTTCCTTCTGTTACACTCGTTTTGCCACTTTTACAACTCTGGATTACCTACCACTTCCTTTCTCTGTTTCTGAGGCCAAGCTTTCAAACAAATGTGGAAAAAATTGACCTTGTCAACAAAAGCATCTAAAACGATGATTTCTAATTTCAGCAGCTTCAGTCCATCTTCCTAGTTCGACTTCTTACTTGTAAAATATTTTGGAGAGATGGTAAGCACCACAGTAATGAAACCTGGAATAGGCCTCAGATAATGGGCACAATAAAATGTTTATTATAATGCTAGCAATAAATATGCAGCACTTTTCAGTCTTTCGTCTACCTGGGTAATGGGCAAAAAGTATTTTAAGTTTACTAAAGTGAAAACAATCCTTTCTTGAAGGTAGATTAAAATGTAGCCCCAATTGACATACTTGATCTATATTTTGGTTATCTTTGCTCAATTTCAGTCCAAGTTCAGGGAAGCAACTTTGCAAGGTGACTTGCAAATTTTACTGTTTTTTGTGTTATTTTCCATTAGACAGCTAAACACATTCTGAGTGTCAAGAGCTTTTGCCAGTAAGGTGGGTGAAGAAAATATGACAGTGAATACCCTGATGATTGTTTTAGTTTATGATGCATTTCAAGCTGTGCCTCTCTAACAGTGAAATCCTTCAGCATTTTTTTAGTGGGGGTGAACCATCATGTAGTTTAGGAAACTAAACTTCTGTTTTAAAGAGAAGAGTCACATTTTATGTCAATTGGTGAAAGTGTAGAGTATGGTGGGTTTTAGGAGGAAGACCTGAAATTGTACAATGGATAAGCATTTTGACATTCTTACTTTATGTCGTCTCTTCCTGAGGGCAGTTCTTACTCAACATCAAATCTGTACAGCATCAAATTTCTTACTCAAAATCAAATAGACAAACACTATCTAGTAGGCTTCCAATATTTACATTCAGTATAATTATTGAGCAAAAAATTGAAAGGTAATAAAATAGGAAATGTGTCAAACTGGGGCAAAAAAAGGAAGTCCCCAGCCAGAATGAACATAAGAAAACTTGTATGATTAATACACAAGAATGGACCTAAAAATGGGTTGTGTTAGGGAGGTTTTATTTGTTAAGTTTTCTTGAAATTTTGAAAGTTTTCTTTTTTTCTTTTCTTTTTTTCTATAGAAGCAATGTTAAACAAATGCCTATTTGACTTGCTGTGAATCTGAATCATAAACAATACAATAGTGTCTATTCAATGAGAGACCTTAAAATATTGATAACTGTGAGTACTGCTTCCCATAGTTGAGGGAGCTTTAAGGCCTGACTGCTACCCCTGGCCCCTGCATTAATTTAGGTGAGCTGCTTAAACTCTGTGGGTATGCTTGAAATAAAGAAGGCGGATTTGATAATCTTTAAACTCACTTCCAGTTCTAAAATTCTTTTGTAGTCCTATCCCTATTCCTATTCTCTTCCCTTTTTAGAAACATGAAGACCTTACAGAATTCTTCAGAAGCAATTTTTTTTTCTTCCTGCTGGCCTTAGGGAAAAAAAAAGTAGAAAGTCTCTCTTTTATCAGAATAGATTTTAGGTTCTCATTTTGTGGGCTATTATGTATTTGTGTGGTATTCACCTTCTTTATGCTTCTGAAGTAATGGCAAAGCCATGTTTGTGCTCACACATTTTCCTTTGATAAAGATAAAAGTAGATTGCAGGAAGCTGTGATCATCTCAGTGACAGTCTCTTGGGTTTTCCTGCAGTAACTTATTTCAGAAAAGCTGAATGATTTAATGTACATTAATTCACAGCTCACACAGGCCTGTCTGAGAAGTGGGAATGGCTGGTATGTTACCATTAGTGTTCTTACAGACAGGCAAAGAGGAGGTACCGAAGTGGAATGGAGTGAATTTAATCTGACTAAAAGGCATCTTGGGTTTTCAGTCCCTCCTTTGTGG
This sequence comes from Mesoplodon bidens, assembly GCF_964165515.1. Lineage (NCBI taxonomy): Eukaryota > Metazoa > Chordata > Mammalia > Artiodactyla > Ziphiidae > Mesoplodon > Mesoplodon bidens. The sequence continues at coordinate 119,345,672 of NC_138178.1, forward strand.
GAAGAGAACACCCAGTGCACGTCCCCACACAGCACTTAGCACATCATATTGCTTTTACTTATTCATGGGTCTTTCTCACCCACTAGGCTGTGAGTTTTACAAGGATGCTGCCTAGCACATGATGAGCCCAGCAGTGTTGTTTCCTGAAATGACATGGAACTTACCCTGTGTAGCCCTGATTCTTTATCGCAGACCTGGTTTGCAGATCTTTGATATATTTACCAGCGATAGATCCCTGAGACCCCCATCAAACCCCTAAATTTCAAAGCATAGGAATATCTGCACAAATAATTGACTTTCTTCAGAATCATATTTTTGTTTATTTTGTGCTACAACTTAACCATCTTTTCAAATTTGATTAAATAAAGCTTTCTCCTTTACTTGATGCCTACTATCCCCAAAGTCACAAAATTTTATTGCTTTGAGAGTAACTACAGGTATGAAAAAAAATGTCAGGTTGAGATGCAGATTATATACATCAGATTTTTAAATTCTTGGGATGATGATGCTATTATTAGTAATACTTGCCGCTTCTTCCTTTTGTGCCAGGCACTGTTGCTTTACATGTATTTTTACTTGTTTACTTCTCAGAATAACCCAGTGAGGGTAGGTATCATCCTCATTTTCCATATGAGCAAACTGAAAATCATAGATTTAATTTAACTTTGCACAAAATCAACAGCTAGTTGGAGGCAGTAGGCTTCAAACCCACATATTCTACATTTAAAGTCTCTGCTCTTGACTGTGTTTAATTGCCTCTTGGATTTAAATTAATTTCATTTTTTTCACATTAAACAGTTTGGAACGAAAGCAATGACATTTTAACAAAGAATTCTTGAGTCCTTTGATGGGAGCCCTAATGAGTAGGCCAAAGTTTAGTTGTAGATTATCATTTCTAGAGAGCTGCTAGCAATGACTTACTGATTTTTAGCATTTGAAGTTTTAGTATTTGCAGCTTTTTTGATTACTGGCAGGCATACTCTCATAGGCTTCTGATAGGTAATTATTAGTCATTTGGTTGAGGCATGAATTTGAATCCTATGTACTTTGTGGTGTGTAGGAAAGAGTCAATTGCATAGTAAATATTTACTATTTTGGCTGCTGGGCATTTAATTCTTCTTGGTAAGGAACTCTGATTGAGCTTCAACAGAGCCACTCCTGCTGCACTCTTGTTCCCTGTACTTTCAGTGAAGTAGCTCAAATTTCTCTGCTCCTGGGGTAGAACATGTAACCTCAGTTTATTCCAATCAGTTACTTCTGTTCTCCTCATTATGGTTATTGGTTCAGAGATGAGCACTGCAACACCTACCAGAGGGGTCTTCACAGCTACACTAGACATTTAAACTCACTTCCATATGTTACCCTGTACTAGTCTACTCAGAAGGTTATAGGAGAGAAAACAGCTTGCCTGTAGCATTAGACATGCTTTCTCTGCAAGAGACCTTTCAGTGGTCCAGCATAGCAATATAGCTCAGGGGCAAGAAAACAAGATCCATATTGCACAGGTGAGAAAGACATGCCCTATAAGAGCCAATATCTTCCGTAACAAATCCATAGGCCTAGCTTCCAGGTTCTCTGTAAGGGAAGTATCAGTTATGAGTCACTGAACTCAGGGGAGCCCAAAGCATGGCAACCTCATCAGCTGTTTAGTTGATTTATTGTTCCTCCAAGTCCTGGTTCAGATTACTAATCAAGCATCATTTTTATTGTAAGAAATGTTGTCTAACAATGTAGTTGACTCTTGACTCTTATCAGATGTCTAGGAGAAGAGAGCTAGACAGTTGACCCAAAGTCAGATTCTCACTCAGAGGGGGAAATGATTTTGTTAACCCTTTATCCATAGGCACTAAATTCAGGGACTATAAAATACGTATCAGGGAATCAGGCTCTATCCTTGCTGTTAGACTTTGACCTGAGAGGATATATCACAGGCAATTTCTGTATCCACATTACAGTCACCAGAGAAGAGGCTGTCTGAGAATGGACCCAATCCATTGAATTAGGTCCTAATTCAATCCATCCTAATCCTATCCAGATGAAATAGAGCTTGGCAAGAGGGGAAGAAAAACCTGGTCCCCATGGTTTTAATAAGTTAGGACTAAAAGCTATTCTAATCCAGCCTGCTTCAGTCATTTAAGTCAACAATTTCACTTTTGGCTGAAGCCACTGTGTTGGGCAAATATAATCTAATACCTGATTGTTAAATGAATACATCTACATTCCTGATCATTTCTGTTTATTTGTTTTTGATTGGTGGAAGAGGACAGGTTTTTGTTTTTTTTTAACAGATAAAATGACTTCTGTAAAAACATTGCTTAGTGGGTGACAAATATGATTCTGTTTTATCTAATCATATACTAAGATTTAGCAGTAAAACAATCAAGTTGAATAAAAATCACAAGAGCTAGAAAATCTCACCTGAATGGTGGCATTAGAGCTGGGTACCATTTGACTGATTAAACTGATTCACTCATTGCTTTACTGGACAGTTACTGAATATTCTGTGCATAAAACAAAAGCCTTTTGGCCTTTAGAAAGTAGAAATGATCAGGTTAAACTAGTTTGACAGAATGTTCATCTAAGAAGTGGGAGACTGACCTTGTGACTGGCTAAATAAGGGCAGAGCTGTGTGATTAACCCTTTCCTTGTTGTTAAGAAATTATACCTGCAAAGCTCCTGGTACCAGGGCTGCTGTGCTGCCCAACACCAGGGGTGGCTTTCACGCCATGTCTTTGTGCATATCCCCTCCTAAAGTTCTGTTGTGTGGTGGTTCTACCTAGCACAGCTTCTGCTCACCCATGGAATCTACTAATTAGTGTAGCTGGTATTTTGGACAAGTACAAATCATGGGATAGAATCAGAAAGCAATTGTCTTGGTCTGGGCTGCTGTATCCGATTAGGTGGCTTATAAAAAACAAATTTATTTCTCAGTTCTGGAGGATGGGACATACAAGATTAAGGTGCTGGGAAATTTGGTGTCTGGTGAGAAGTGGTAGAAGGTAACAAATGGTAGAAGGGGCAAAGTATCTTTCTGGGGCTTCTTTTATAAAGCCACTAATCCCATTGATGAGGCCTCTACCCTCATGACCTAATCACATCTCAAAGGCTCCCACCTCCTAGTGACATCACATTGGGGGTTAGTTTTCAATGTGTGAATTTCCAGGGAAGTGAGGGACACAAAGAGTGAGGGTATAGGAGCAAATTTACTTTTGTCTTCAGTATTCCTTTAAAATTCATTCATTGGAAATATTTCTTTTCCTGCAACTGTCCAAAAAGTCAGGAACTTTTCTGATTATTCATATGTAATACAAATTGTATTGGTCCAGAAATTAAATTGCCTAATTCCATAGGATTGTCAAAATTTCAAACTTGATTTAAAGTGAAAAATTCTGTCCCTGAGCTTGAACTTTCCATGGGCTACTGCATGCAGTTGGAAAGGGAGTGTACCGACAGCTTCTTTCATTCCATGCCTTGTATGTTTACTTTTCTCTCTGTGCCTGATAACCATGATTTCTGACTCCTCTGGGATTTGAGAGGGGTGGTGGGTATGGTGAAGATGTAAAAAGGGCAGGGAAGTTTTATTCTTTATTGGTGCTACAAAAACTGCCCTTGTGTTCTCTGGAGCTTGGTGGGTGCTTTAAGTATGACTCTCTGCTGTGGGACTTACTTGTGGCTTCTTTAGAGGTGCTCCATTTTCTGGAGACCTCTTATCTAGAGCTACCTTGACAAGGGAAGGTGTCCCTTTATTGTACCTTGTCTCTCACAGCTTCTTCAGCCCCTGAGAATTCAACCATTCACATACAGCTACTTTATGCTGAAGACTCATTATCTTTCCAGCCCACCTCTTAGACAAGACCTAAAATGACCCCACTCTAGTGTTCTCTTGCACATGGCTCCCAGAAAACTCTCTAGAATCTTTTGTTCTGATGCATTCTATGTGGGCAGGATAAGTCACCAAACTGCTATCTCACTTTTGTTCTGCCATCAGTGCTTCCGGCTTTAGGTTTCTCAAGTGTGAGTCAGACATTAATTCAGTCTCTCTCCCACTCTGAGATAGCAGTTATTAGGCTTTCTGAGTAATCCTGTTGAAGCTTTTTCACTAGATTTAAGGCAAGAAAGACAAATCTTCCCTCGATTTTTAGAAAGGTTAGAGTCCGCAGGATCCAAATAGCTCCATCAGAAAAATTTTTTTGTTGAAACTATCTTCACTCTTGATCTTTTATACCCTGAATGTGGCTAAGGGGTTTAAGAGCTAATTCTAATGTTTTCAAATACATTTCTATAAAAATCTACTTTAATGAGGTATAATTTATATTTGATTAAATGTACCTATTCTAAGTGTATAGTTCAATGAGTTTTGACAAATAGGTCCACTCATGTAACGTCCATAATAATCAATCCATAGAACATTTTCATCACCCTAAAAAATTCCCTCATGCCTTGGTGAAGTTAACTCACTTCCCCACCCCTAGATCTAGGCAACGAATGATCTACTTTCTGACACGATAGTTTACATTAGCTTTGTTTGTAATTTCCTAAAACTGAAGTCATACAGTATGTACTCATTTATATCTTCTTTTGCTGAACATAATATTTTTGGGATTCAACCGCGTTAATTCATTCCCTTTTTTTCTGAATAGTATTACATTGTATGGTTATACCACAATTTGTTTATCCATTCCTGTTTATGGCTACGTGGGTTGTTTCCAATTTTTGGCTACTACAGGTGAAGTTGCTATGGCACAGTCTGAGGTAAAGGTGATTCTCTCTTTGGGATGCATTCTAGTTTATCTTTGTTTGAAGCTTTTATTTTGTTTAAAAACATTGCAGTTTTTTACATTGTCACAGAAAATAAACTGGATTTAATGTTCATCATGTAAATGGCTTATTTTGTTTACTCATGTGCTGTCATGTTTCATACCCCACTGCAGTCCAGACAGTTATAATACATATTTGTCACCTTTGGGATATTGGGCCACTAGTTGTTAATGGACCTTTATAACCTTGTAGGAGTGCCCTGGGATGTGGACCTCTCCATCTTTATGTGTAGATTTTGATCCAGCTCTTCACAGGCACACACAACAACTAGCTGATAAAGATGAGCCACCCATACTCTAATGCATTCCAGATCATCCTCCTGGCTGTCTCCAATCTACTCCTGTGTCTGCCTAGCCATAGACTCTAGGCTATGATTCTTGCTCTTAATTCTGTTTCTGCAATTCTAGAGTTATCATTGGTATTGGCTGTCATGGGTTTAAATTCTTAGCTCTCCTTCAAGGATTTGGCTCAGAACTTCCCTACCTAATAGCCACCTAGGGTAGGTTACTGTCCCCTGGCTCAGTCAAGATTCTAAATTCTACTTGGTCCCAAAAGAGGAGTGCGTTTAGATATAGGTGCTTGAAATCACATCAAATAAGAAAAATAGAAGGAAATGGACATAGTTAGCAAAATGGAAAGAAAAATAAATACAGATAAGATTGCTGTCTTCAAATCTTTGAAGGTCTGATGAGAAAGAATCAGTTGATTTCTACCCCCTGCCCTTCTTTGGAGGCATGTTTTAAGGTATAGAACTAGGATCACTGGGTAGAAGATTTGGGAATTATATTTTGTCCTGGTCATTAGAATCAGCTAAAAATTGAATGGGCTATAATTGAAAAGTAGTAAGTTAAATGTCATTGCAGATGTTTTAAAGTTAGCCACTTGGCGAGGATTAATAGAGTGGTTGGATTAAATAATTTTTAAGTTCCTTTTATTTCTGAGATTTTACAGATGTATGAAACATATTCTTTTGAGTGTCTTCTTATAGGAAACTGCTCAGGCATATTGGTGGCTGCTATAATAGCCTTATTTCTTCAACTCCCAGGAAATGATTGGTAGAATACTGGCAGAATTCATTTAGAGAACCAAAAAGATGAAGAGGGAAGGTATGAGATGGAAAAGTTACAAAACAAGTAAATAAACCAACCTTAAGATTAAAAATGGCTATGAGTAGATGATTTTTGATCTTGGAGTGATGAGGTGGGCAGGTCAGAAAACAAACAGCAAATAAACACACAAACCTTAGAAGAAAATGTTAGATGAGTAGATTTCTCACCTTAGAGCTGTGGGACAGGGAGGTATCTGAAGTACTGTCAATAGAATCTGATCACTTTCACAGAAAGATCAGATTGGTATCTCTTCTAATTTTTATTTTATTTTGGTAAACCAAGGTCACCTTTTCCATTAAAATGCAGAGTGGAGTTTCTCTTATTAGCTGTCCCATAACATTTTGATAACAACAATGAAAAGACATTCCATGTTTTTACCAAAAGAGCTCCAGGCTAATCAGATTCTAGGGAAATGCTGTACTAACTTTGACTTGGTAATCAAGATGCAGTCACTGAATTGCTTAAGTAGATGAAAAACAGCTTGTTTTCTTTGCTTCCTGTAGTATTCCCAGGTCAATTTTTTGAAGCTTCATTAACTGATTTTACACCGTTACAGTTACTTGACACAGAGTTGGTGTACAAATGCTTATTTAACAGCACAATGCAGTTTAGCAATATGCTTTCAAAAATCACTTTTCAGGAGACGTACTTTATTAGTTTTAAAAAATCAGTAGTGTATTTTCATGATTATAAGTGACATCTATTTTCTAGTTAAGCAAGTTGTGCTTTCTATTCTAAATGCTGCTTTATGGAAATTTCTTTCTTTCTTGTCTCCTCTTGTTTTAAAGGATAGTTTTTTCCTAATCAGCTGAGTTTGGAATTTCATAGTTTGTATGTACCTACAAGTTTTGTAGGCATAGCTAATTAATAAAATTAGTGGTTGGGCTTCCTAATTCTGATATTTTACAACAGGGTGCATTTCATTAGCAGCATATCCTCAAGCATGGTACATAAAGAACCCTGCCAAATGATGCATCAGAGAATCAAATAATTGCTAACAGATCAACCTTTGGGCCAGAGTGTCATGGTATGATTCCTCCTGGACATCATCAGTGGTGGAAAGACACTTTGGGCCAGCACATTGGGAGAGTGAGTTTTTTTTTCAGTAGAGAAAGTTAGACATTCATTCTCTTGAGCACTGCAGATAGGTCGGAAGATAAGATATGAGCTGTTCCTGGGCCTTCACCCAAAGTGGCATTGGTTAGAGTAGCAGCAGTGGCACCACATGTGTTCATGGTAAACCATGAAAAAACCTATTAATCTCAGATGACCATACTGAAAATTTGGTTAATTTACATGTCACTTTGAAAGATCTATTAAAGAATAAAAGCTAGTTATAGGGGTAAAAGCCTCTAGTTTAAAGTTGTTTTTGGTGCTAACCCTCCTCATTTTTTCCGTAAGTCCCCGTAGTAATTAAATAATAAACTCCCCTGAACAGGTGGGGATCTCTGTGGTATTAGGACTTCCTGTGGTCCTTGGCTGTATTTCCTTTGCCTTTCCAGTCCCTTGGGAGGAAGGGAGTGAGCTTGCATGCACAGGCTTTAAAATGGACCCCAGGTTGGTGACTAAAAAGCTACTGCTGTGATGGGTCTAGATTGGAATATAGGAGAAAGCCCAAATTTTCACCAAAGGTGAGGTTATGATTTATGTGTGCCTGTTGGAGGTCTGGTGGAGATGGCCATGGGTGGGGTTAGATGAAATTACTCAATGAAAATAAATGTTAATCAGGAACCTAACTTAGAATACTGTATCTTCATTTATCATCATTTTGGTTATCTTTGAATTTTACCTAGGGCAAGAATTTTATATTACATATCTTATTACTCCAAATGCCCAGCACATATCTCTTGAATAGAGCTGAATGTAGCCAAGTGTATCTTTCTTAAATTCCTAGAAAATACTTCCATGTATTAGGGAAATGCTTTAATGAATTTTTGTTTTGGAGATAAAGGATTGGGTTGGGCTCATACTATGCTTGTTTCAGGTGTGTGTGTGTGTGTGTGTGTGTGTGTGTGTGTGTGTGTAGTAGAAGCATGAAAAACAAAATAAAAAAATGTTATGTATGTTTAAAAAAACATTTTCTCCTAATTTGCAGATTGATAAATAAACAAACATACTCTTTAAAGATAGAATTCGGTGTTCATCGTTTAGTTCATAAGTCCATTATTTTAAAGGGATTTTCCAAATTCTTGTTATCTAATACCTTCTGAAGCACTTATCCTTTGAACAAAATGCCTTTGGAATCTTTTCACTGAATGTTAATTCTTCTTAAAATAGGAATTTACCTTTGGTTAAGCATCATTTAACTGAAATCCCTAACAAGTCAAAACTTTGTTGGACTTTAAATGTAGGACAAATATTTCTCTGAGAAACATATTACATTTCACATGATGAGTTATTTCAGAAATAACTTCATGAACCTTAAATTAGATATTTTTAATTATCCTTTATGTGAGATAGGATTTGTGTCTCATTTGTCTGAGGATGTCTACAGAATCATTGGGGATAAAGGCCTTTCTCATTTTGACAGGTCGTTTTAGGGATTCTGTCAATGCAAAGAATGCTAATATTAAGAACATTTCCCCAGAATCTGTTCCTTCATAAAGGACTATGATTTAATACCCAAAAGTAGTAGAAAGAAACTGATATGTACAATAACTTTATCTTATCCAATGATAGAATATATATAAAAGATGTTTGGTATAACCAAAGCCTGTTTTTCTTTGGGAAACATTTCCTCAATGTGAGGTTAGTTGGATAACTAATTACCTAATATAATACGAAAACATTGTGGTATTACCAGTTATCAGAAATGCAGTATGTACTGAGTGGCTCAGATGGCTGCTTACTAAAACCACATGCATGTCTACAGTGAAGAGATATTGCAACTTGTGAAGATTGCCTCACAGTTGATAATAGCACACCTCCTCTTGATCCTCCTTTCTTTTCAACTTTCTACCAGATTTAGAACTAATTCTGCATTGTGTTGGATGAAAGAGATATTTGGTGTAATATAGTCATAACTTCTTCCTAGTTTGAGGTGAGAATCCCTGAGTATTTCAGTAGGCTTGACTTGGGTCTGATATACAGGAGGGAAAGAATAGGAGAGTGGGCCTGAAAGCTGATTCACAGGGAATGCTAGAAAGGATGCCTTTGGCTTTGCAGCTAATGGATCTCAAGGGAGAAGATAAAGTTTTCAAGAGAGGCAGCAGTTTTGTTATTTAGTGTTGATGGAGCATGGGAAAGTTCTAATTTACATATTGAATACCAAGTACTGAAGGAATGGAAGAGATGCAGCCCAACATAGTAAGAAGAGCCTTATGTCATTCTAGCCTTAGTTTGATCTTTAACTACCTTAGTAATCATGGGAAAGTGTACACTCTGAGCCTCAACTTCCTTGTCTGTTAAATGAGTGCTGGTCTATGTGGTGGTCTTAATGTCCTAGGGGTAGCTAGGAAATCTGTGGGGATGTTTATAATTGTCAAAATGATTTGGGAAACTCAATTCACATTTATTGGGTGGAAATCAGAAATACCTAATGTCCTGAAATGGGTGAAAGAGTCCAACACAACAAAAAATAGTCCTGCATCCAGTGAGACTTTTATATGTCCCAGGGAACATTCATATAGGCAAACAAAACCTGTTTATAATTTTCTGAGAAACAAAATCATTGTACACATATAATAAAGTATTTTCTGCATGGCTTTAAGAAATATAGGTTCAAAATTTAACAGATGTTGTATTTTACCAGAATTGGTAGGTGTATGTTGGAAGAAAATTTTGTTTTCTTTGGGATTTTCAGAGTTGTTTACTATCGAGGAAATGATGTTCCGGCAGCATGTTTCTCATGGAATTTGAGTTGCTAATACTCTTATGTCAGTCTGCATTTGTAGCAGTGACAGTCACAGTGATTTATGTAGAGCTTGTGTCTGACTACTTCGTGTCTCCTAGTGTAGTTTTGCCCAAGCATCTACAGTTTGGAATACATATTATTTATTTTAAATTAATTTCCTTGTCATTCTCCTTTTTATTACAGTATGGGATTATAAACACGTATTTGAAATTGTGTGCAGGTTGGCTATATTATCTTTGAATTTCAATTTCAGGAAAATAAAGGGGCCATGATTAAACATTTGATATAAAAAGAGGCGTTGGGTCTGATGGAGTTGAGAACCACTGGATTAGATGATCTTCAAAATTGCTTTCATTATCAACCTGTGTCCCTAAATAATCTGACTATGGTACATGCTTTCTAATCAGTAGATGTATAGATTTATTTGTCCTGTTTTAGTGGGAAAGATAACTTCATGGAAGGGACCAAAAGAATGATAAGGAAATGACCTGGAATCAGGTGAGGTGAGAGAGCAGTAGAGAAGAGTTTGTCTTCTTTTCTCACATTTCATAAACTAAAATTCCCATGATATGCCTGCTACTTGTTACTAACTAGAGTTTAGGATACTATCATTGAATATAAAGCTAAAAAACAATTCTCAAGGTTTTTACATTGCATGAAAATTTAACATCTCCCTCATACACACAAGATCATAGTCTTCTAGATGCATTACTTCTAATCCATTAAATTGTCACTACAAATCTTAATACAACTATTGGAATAATCTCTGAAACTTAAAATGTTAATATAAAATATTTTTAATACAAATTATTTTTTGGAATTATATAAGAAATATTACATTATGAATAGTTTGGATTAGAGAAGGTGATACTTCCTTATGCTTCATGTCTCTGTTTAAACACCATTGTCTGGGAGAGGTCTTCCCCACCCTAATGGTCCTACCCAAATTAGGTCCTTTGTGGCACTACTTTTACAAACTTTTTATTTTGAATTAATTCTAGACTTACCAAAGAGTTGCGCAAAGAACAGATTTTTCACTTGCCTTTTACCAAGCTTCCAATATTAGCATTGTATATAACCAATTAAATTAATTAAATGAGAAATTAATATTGATATGCCACTAAACTACAGACTATATTGTTGTATTTCACCAGTTTTTCCACTACTGTCTTTATTTTGTTCCAGTATCCAATCCAGGATGGCATATTGCATTTAGTTGTCATAACTCTTTAGTTGTCTATGATCTGTGACAGTTCTGGTCTCTCCTTATCTTTCCTGATCTTGACACTTTACAACAGTACTGTTTAGGTGCTTTGGTAGGATGTTCCTCAATTGGATTTCTCTGTTTTCCCATAATTAAATTGACATTATGGATATTGGGGAAGAATGACACAGAAATGAGATGTACTTCTCAATGCATCGTATCAGGGGATACATGATATCCATAAGTCTTATTACTGGGGAGTTAACCTTGATCATTTGGTCAAGGTGGTGCCTGTCATGTTCCTCCACTGTAAAGTTACTGTGTCTGACTTTTTAATAACTATTTGGGGTGAGATACTTGAAGGCTATGCAGACATACCCAGCTTCTCCTTAATCTTTCATCAACTAAATTTAGTGTTCTTCAGTGGATCTTGCATGCAGCAATTTTTACTGTGGTGGTGTAGTGGTGATTTTTAATTTCTCTTATTTTTTTCTACATTTATTAATTGGATTGTTCTGAAGGAATGTTTGTCCCTTGTTATGTTTATTTATTCAATCATTTGTGTCAGTTTGGACTCATGGCTACTTATTTTATTCTTTGGCTTAGAATTTATTACTATCATTATTTATATTTTTGCTCAAATTATTCCAGCTTTGGCCATTGTGAGCTTTCACATCAATTCCCATGCCCCTTTAACATTTCCCCACATTTTTTCTCTTTCCTTTAAGCATTTACCTATGTTTAAGTATCACAAGATGCTCCAGGTCCTTTTTGTATTTTTCCCTGCCCCAGCAGTGGAATCAACCACTTCTTCAAGGAGCCCTATGTTAAAGGCATGTTTTTATCTGTGAAACTATCATAATTTGATGCCACTCAAGAAGCATGTATTTTTATAATCGTCACTTATCTTGAACTTGACCATTTTATTTTCTGCATTGAAAAGATGCTGGATTTGCTCTATTCTTACAGTAAACTTATGGATTGTTAAATGACTGCCTGCCTCATTAGATATCTAGTAGTTTATACTCTATTAGTCTTCTCTTTTTTGCAATTATTTTTGTTTCTCCATCCTTGAATTATTATATAGAATTGATTTCATTCATTCAATGAGTGCCAGTATTCTAAGCACTGGAGATGACAGGAATACATGCCACAGAAAGGTCTCTGCTCCCATAGGACTTCCAAAAAGTAAATGGCTTTCTTAAAAACCAAAACCAAAACTCTTTTTCTGGAAAGCGCATATATGATCACATTTTATAAGCTGTTCTGAATGTACCAGAATTTGCATATCATGAAAGCACCTGAAATAGACCGTTGAAAAAAATATGCTTGTTTACATCTTAAAAACAAGGCTGATAGAGAGGATGTGGAGAAAAGGGAACCCTCTTGCACTGTTGGAGGGAATGTAAATTGGTACAGCCACTATGGAGAACAGTATGGAGGTTCCTTAAAAAACTAAAAATAGAAATACCATATGACCCAGCAATCCCACTACTGGGCATATACCCTGAGAAAACCATAATTCAAAATGAGTCATGTACCACAATGTTCATTGCAGCACTATTTACAATAGCCAGGACATGGAAGCAACCTAAGTGTCCATAGACAGATGAATGGATAAAGAAGATGTGGCACATATATACAGTGGAATATTACTCAGCCATAAAAAGAAATGAAATTGAGTTATTTGTAGTGAGGTGGATGGACCTAGAGACTGTCATACAGAGTGAAGTAAGTCAGAACGAGGAAAACAAATACCATACACTAACACATATATATGGAATCTAGAAAAAAAAAAAGGTTCTGAAGAACCTAGGGGCAAGAGAATAAAGATGCAGACATAGAGAGAATGGACTTGAGGACACGGGGAGGGGGAAGGGTAAGCTGGGACGAAGTGAGAGAGTGGCAGGGACATATATACACTACCAAATGTAAAATAGATAGCTAATGGGAAGCAGCCGCATAGCACAGTGAGATCAGCTCGGTGCTTTGTGGCTACTTAGAGGGGTGGGATAGGGAGGGTGGGAGGGAGACACAAGAGGGAGGAGATATGGGGATATATATATATGTATAGCTGCTTCACTTTGTTATAAAGCAGAAACTAACACACCATTGTAAAACAATTATACTCCAATAAAGATGTTAAAAAAAAAGCAAAAAAAGCTGACATGAGAACTATTATTAAGTCTAAACCCTAATGTAAACATCACCTAAACTAAGTCTAAGACTTCCTGGCTTGCTCTCAGTGCTCCTCTCGATGTCCACACCCAGGCCTGTCTTTCCCAGGTGTGTTGGTGAGATGCTGCTATGGCATCACCAAATTAATAAGATTTGCTTGGAGACCTAGCTATGCTATTAGCTATGTGACTTGAGGTCACTTAGTTTTTTTGATTCTCCATTTGCTTATCTCCAAATGTAAATCTAATTAACATACTAGATATGGGGATTAATGAGATAAAATTCATAAAGATATTCCCTAGAGGAACAAAAATTAACATTAGTAAAATCTCTATGGATGTTATGTAAGTCTTTTAGGAAGCAGCTGTAATAAGAAAGTTGTGGGAAATCGATGGGATCTTTTAAAATTTTCCAATTCATGACATGTGGGTGAGTCCATATATACCCAAAGCTGATCCTGAAGTGACTTCATAACCTGCTCTCTTCAGTTGCACCTTTGAATGAGGTTTTGTAATAATAGAGCAGGAATCGTGTCATATTACTTCTAAATTGTCAGTACCATTAATGTTTGGCTAATGGCATTTTACTAAGTAAATGTTGAATGAAAGCTCTTCCTTCTTTGTACAGAATAATTTGTATTTCCATAACTGTAGAGTGTATGCAGGGGTGAATGTGGATACATAAGGGAGGGAGTGGGAATAAAGGGTGACCTGTGGCCCCCCTTCAAATTTCCAAAGGAGAAAAATATTAACTGAGATTTGATACACCTGTAACAAGTACAGGAAATCAAATTGTGAAACCATTTTAGTTATGTCGTGCTTATGCAACTTATGTAATTGTGGGGTTTTTTTTGTGGTTTTGAAGAATTACTTATCTGTGTTTATTAAACATTTGTATGCCAGGATAATGAATTCAGGTTATTTAGTTGTTTAGAAGAATACATAAATATGCTGATGTCCATTTTCACATTTTGCTAATTATCTGTGATTTTTATGATCAATTTCTGTGTTCCCTCATTAATCTGAGTAATCAAATTATAGACTGTGGATTGATAAAACAAGTAATGATTAGCTTCTTTATTAAACCACAAAATTAGTTTATTTTTACTTACTGAAAAAGTCCATTTACTCCTCGTTCATATTGATTCAATAAACAAATTAGAAAGACAGCAATAAGCAAATGGCAAAGTAGTTGAAACAAAACCATGTGATTATAATTTGCTTCTTAAATTCTAAGGTGTTCAGGGGTCATGCTGTAGGGAGATTTTCTGTAAAGCAATAAGTCTATACTTTTTGAAAATATGGCTCTGTAAATCAGAGTGTTCAGAGTACTCTGAGGGGCTGGAGAAGGGCAGTGTTTATTTAGATGAGGCTCTGTTACTTCCATCTAGATCTCTCTCTTGATTTGCTTACTATTTCATTTGACTAAAGCATTCTGGGGAAAAGGAGTTTAAAGCATTATGTAAGTGTGCTTGTATTCACTAGGGCTTATGAACAGAAGATATTCAAGATTTTAAAATAACCACTCAAGAGGGTCTGAAACTGCATTCTACATGCCTTCTGAGAATCGCTCTGCAAGGTGCAAATAAAATGGCAAATCTCGATTAAGGAATTCAGCGATAAGCAAGCAAGTTCACTCTTCTCTTCCAGTGTAATCATGGATATGCAGTGAGTAAAATGTGGCCTTCTGCTTGTTATATATTGATGTCAAAAGCTGTGGTATTGTCAGTGATTTTTCGCATGGAGTTATATTCAATACCTTTCTCAGCCTTCAGTGTAAACCGGTGATAAAATACAAAGATGTTCACAGGGGTGAGACAGTCTTGACATTGTTTAGGTATAATGGGAAGAACAGTGTTAGGAAGCCTCTTCATGTGCCAAATAACCACATACTCTTAGGTCATTGATTATTGAGGTCTAAAATAGGGCATTGCTCAGCATGATGTCTTAGCTTGCTTCTGGCTCTAAATTTCTTTGGTTTGTAGATAAGCCAGAATTAGATTACCAGTGATGGGTTTTGAATAATGTTACATAATATATGTCAACTGTATCCAAACTGCCAGGCTTAATACCTACCTGTTTTTAAGGATTTCATTGTTTCTTTCTGTGAATGATGAGTTGAAATGAGGGTGAAACAGTGTATTGGGAAACTGCTGACCTCTGGACTCCTCTCAGATCACCTAAGAGAGGAAAGTCCAAAAGTCAACAGTAAATGAAACAAATGGCCAGTGGGGAAGAGAACCTAAAGTCTCTGACATTTTCTAGTATCCAGATCTCCTGGGACCAAGTGACTTTGAAGTCCTTTCCCTTGGCCAATTAGATCAAAGACACTGGCTGCAGCACTCAACATTAGCTCAATAGCTCTGTCATGAGCTTGTCTGTGCTTCAGTTCTGATTACTGGTCACCTTCAGGCTTAGAGGGTCAACAGCAACCTGCTGTACCAGTCAGTGGGCACTGCATTCACTCTTGTAGTTCTCTATACGATGCCCATGTCTTCATAAATAGTCCCTTTATTAAACTTTCCTCAAATTTCTCTATTTGAGTGTGTCCCGTGTTCTGCTGATACTGATATTGGACAAAGTGAGATTGAGAAAGGATGACGTTTACTCACAGGATCCAGATTCTCCAATGAGATGTTGGTGTGAGTAAAACTCATACCACGAGGGAGAGTTAGTGGTATTACCAGATGTAGTAGGCTTTAGATGGAACTCAAAGATGTTCAGTACTAATCCTTAGAACCTGTGAATGTTTTATGGTAAGAGACTTTAAGGTGTGATTAAGCTAATTACCTTGAGATGGGAAGGTTATCCTGAATTATCCAGGTGGGTCCAATGTAATCACAAAGTGTTCTTGTAAGAGAGAAGCAAGAGGATTAGAGTTTGAGCAGGTGATCTGACAACAGAAGCAGAGGATGGAGTGATGCCGTTGCAGGAAGTAGAGCATGAGCCACAGAACACAGGGCAGTTTCTAGAAGCTGGAGATGGATTCCCCCCTAGACCCTACAGAAGAAATGCTGACAGCTTGATTTTAGAGCTTCTGACCTACAGAACTGTAAGATAATACATTTGTGTTGTTTTAATCCAGTTAGTTTGTGGTAATTTGTTTTAGCAGTAATAGGAAATGAATACACCAGAGAATGAGATCAATGCTGGTTAGTTTTCACAGATGTAGTCACTTAATTAAAAAAAATCTTTTAAACATATACCAAGACAGAATAGTACAATGACATCTTCTGCTGTGATTTAAAAACATCCCCTAGGACCCAGCCTCTCTTCATTTGTGGTGAGTATTCATTTTATTATTTATTTATTTGTTTGTTTCTATTTTGGCTTCCCAGCATCTGAACTTCCTTGATATGTTTTGAAGAATTTATCATCTTATGTATTGTTGGTAGGGGTAGAGCCTACCTCCTAGGCTGAAGGTCCCAGGTACTTGCCTTCCAAAGATTCCTGGCTACTGGACCTAAGCCCTAGACTCTGCCAAGCAGATGCACTGTGCCATTCTTTAGAATCAGCCACAGGGATGGCAGCTGTAAATGGAGTCCCCAGCAATGGCAGCAGAGGTAGCTGGGGCAAGTCTGAGTTTCTCTGTGACGGCAGCAGTTCACTCACTGCACCAGGTCTGCTGTACAACTGGGAGTTTTGTTGTTAGCTATATAGCTTTGAGCCTAAATTTCCAGACTGAATGATTTCGACAAATTATCTTTGTCCTTAAATCAGCCTGAGTTGGCTTATTGGTTTGTGAGCCTTGAAACTAAGAACCTGGTTACTATATACTTTTCTGCTCTGCCATCCTTATTGTGTCAGCTTTGACTTTAGGCAAGGATTCCTTTCGACCTCATGATAGCTATAACTGTTGCAGGAGTTATAGACATGATAACCCCCAGAGGGGGAAGAAATCACCTATAATTATGTTTCTCTCTTAGGAGTGGAGGCCCTTTTACCTCAAGCCTCTTAGCTGATTTTTCTCTCACCCCACATCTGGTGCTGGCACATAACACCAGTCAAATCGACATTGTCGGCTACAAATAAAGTTTCTGTGAAGAATAAATAAGACAACGTATGTAAAGCTTTTCACACTGTACCTGGTATATGTGAAGCATTCAAATGAAAACTTCCAATGCTTATAACAAAATCCCTTGGGAAGCTTTGTAGCATCCCTGTAACTCAGGATTCACCCCAGATCTACTGAAATACAATGTTTAGTTACAGGGCCTAGTTATTAATATTTTAAAAACTTCCTCAGGAGATTCTCAGTATATCCTTGGTTAAGAATCACGAAAGAGGAATGATTGAAGCATTTGCCCTGAGATGTATTATCCTGGTGTTTTACCCTTCTGCCTAGGTGAAATTTCCT